>NC_139694.1:38051018-38672656 GCF_964106915.1 Podarcis gaigeae
AGGCAAGTTTTTAGCATCAAAGCAGAAGATGGGTTAGAGGTGTGAATACATTCAGCAGATCTTCGTATTTTAAAGTAATGCTGCAAAGGGGCCTGACCAACTTCATGACTGCAGTCTGCAGGGGTGGGGTGGATCTTTCTCTCTGCACCATGATCCTGTTTAAAATTGGCACAGCAGCTGCCCCCTCCAAGAGGAAAACTGCCTCTGTGCCCGTGCCCCCTGGCTCAAACCAGGCCTTGCCTAGGAAGAGTCTGTTGGCATAAGAATCATGAACTAACACGCTGCTGCTTTCTGCTCTTTAGTTTGTGTTGGTCTTTATTTAGTAGCACTCATCTCTATATTTAGATTCGTCCCAGAAGATTCATGAGTGGCCACTATTGTAGGAGTGATTCCCTCGACAGGCTCCCAGCCACTGCCACCTCCTCCATCGGCCTGCTTTTCTGTCTTTCTCTGATTCACTTTTATCTTGCACAGAATCCGTCTGTAGAAGGAACCTGACTGGATTCCCAAGGATGGAGCCCTCCTGCTTTCTGCGCTTCTTGCCGCTCTTGTTGCTGTGCCCAGCAGGAGCCCCCTTCCGGATCTGTGCCTTCAACACTCAGCGCTTTGCCCAAGGGAAGGCGAGCAAGGCCAGCGTCATGGACACACTTGTCAAGGTGGGGACTTCAAGGCAACCCCTGGCGGGAGCCCTGATTCTTCTGGATGCATGTGGCTTCTGCGGGTTGAATTCCTTCTTTAGACAGGATTTGCTCGCATGAGCAACGTGTATTAACAAGTTCTAATGGGTGTGGGAGGAGTAGGAAGGACAGATTAGGAAGAGAAGCCACTAAAGTTAGGTGTAGGCAGTGGCATAGCCTGGGGGGTGCAGGGGGGGCCGGCCGCAACATCTGGGGGGGGCGCGCTCGCACTCGCAGCTCTCTGCCCCTACCTGGCTCACTCACTCTCTCTCACTGCAGTGCTGGCTGTGCGAATCCGATCCGAGCCGCCGGGTCGCCGCCCACTGTGGAGGGGGTGGGTGCCAGGCGTGCGGTGTGGAGAGAGAGCGAGGGACTATCTGGGGGAGGGACAGTGCAGCGGCCGCCCAGCACAGCACTGAGCGCGGGTGAGAACCACACCAGACCAGCCCAGGCTGCAGCAAGAAGAAGCTGGCAGTGGTGGCAGGTTAGGGGGCGCAAATTACTTGCCTTGCCCCAGGTGCTGACAACCCACGCTACGCCACTGGGTGTAGGGGTGTATCTGCTATGAAACCACTCCTGGTTCAAAGCGCCTAATTCCAGAGGAGCCCCAGAAGTGACTTTAGTGTACAGTGCTTTGAAAAATTGGGTCCAGTAGATCCAATTTGAGTTGCATGACTCAAATTGATTAATTTTTTGCTGTATATATTTTGATAATCCCAAAGTTTTTGAGTAAAGCTGTTGTAAAGGTGTGGCAATCTGTTGTGGAACAACCCCATTGGAGAAAATAACAGTGGTTGGTTACCCAGACCTTTTTGCTGGTTGCGAATGGGCCCCCGTGGCAGTTCAAGTTTCATGGCCCCCAAAACGTAGGTCCGTCACTGGTTAAGAACTCCAGGGGAGAGCCAAAGTTCAGTGGTAAGAACACATGCTTTGCAGGCAGAAGGTTCACCTTTAAATGTGAACTGAATCAGAATTCTCTCCCATTCCCTAGGTATAGCCCAGACACAGATTTACCACCTTATTTAGGACTAACATGTTGGAGTCCAACAACATTTGGGCTCTCTACCCCTGATATACAGGCTGATGTGTCTCTGTTCCCTCCCACAGATCCTCTCTCGTTGTGATATCGCTGTCCTACAAGAGGTGATGGATGCAAAGGGAAAAGCAGTTCCTGCCTTGGTGGCTGCCCTGAATCGGTGAGTGTGAGTAATATGGGAGAAATGCAACCAGAGGGAGAGGAATCCATGAAGAGATAGTGGAGAAGGAGACAACAGGGCCTTTGGAAAAAATATGGATTGGGAAAGAGAAATGAATGGGAGGAAAGCTGGACAGCTGCATGAAGGGAGCAGAGCTGGCCCAGATATTTTGGTGCTTGAGGTGGAAAAACCCTTCCCCCTAAATTGTGTTGGGCATAATTCCCCAGGCTGTTCTGCATGAGTCTCACAGGAACGAGAGGGAGATCTGTGCAAGATTAGCAATACCATTTATTTCAACGAGGCTTGTGCAGGAAAATTGCCAGTGTGCTGTGCTTTGTCTCATGGCAGGACTGTGTCAGAATGGGGAGGAATCTTGGATATGGTGATTGTGTGTGTGTGTGTGTGTGTGTGTGTGTGTGTGTGTGCGCGCGTGTGCGCGTGTGTGTGTACACTAACCCCAGCCAGTCAGTAAACAGAATACAGTGGTACCTCTGGTTACGAACTTAATTCATTCCGGAGGTCTGTTCTTAACCTGAAACTGTTCTTAACCTGAGGTACCACTTTAGCTAATGGGGCCTCCCGCTGCTGCCGCGCTGCTGGTGCACGATTTCTGTTCTCATCCTGAGGTAACGTTCTTAACCCGAGGTACTACTTCCAGGTTAGCAGAGTCTGTAACCCGAAGTGTTTGTAACTGGAGGTGTTTGTAACCCGAGGTACCACTGTACCAGCTAAGGAGCCCCACTGGGTTCATAACTCTGAGGCTCATGCTGGTAGTCAGGGGAACTCCTGAACCCAAGGCCAGCCAGCAGGAGCTCATTGAACCTGATGCACAGGACCAGGGCACACAAAACCAGCACCAGGACTCTCCACAGCAGCACAATGACCATACTGAGGGAGAACACTGGATCTGGGAGCTTTATTGTTGGCAGCAGCAGAGGATTGGTTCTCCCGAATTACTCTACTCCCAGCACCAAGAGGATTCTGGACTGTAATGATGGTGTCCTGGCCTGAACTGCCTGAAGCTCCCTCCTCTGACCTGGGTGGTGCAGGAAGCGAGTGTCTGACTTTCAAAACTCCCACATTGCCTTATAGTAGGGCTGGAGAACCTATGGCCCTCCAGATGTTGTTGGAATTGACTCCCATCAGCCCCAGGCAACAAAGGCCAATGATCAGGGATGGTAGTTGTAGTTCAGTAGCTAGAGGAATACAGGTTTTCCATTCCTACTTTAAAGGTAAAGGTAAAGGTACCCCTGCCCGTACGGGCCAGTCTTGACAGACTCTGGGGTTGGTGCGCCCATCTCACTCAAGAGGCCAGGGGCCAGCGCTGTCCGAAGACACTTCCGGGTCACGTGGCCAGCGTGACAAAGCTGCATCTGGTGAGCCAGCGCAGCACACGGAAACGCCGTTTACCTTCCCGCTGGTAAGCGGTCCCTATTTATCTACTTGCACCCGGGGGTGCTTTCAAACTGCTAGGTTGGCAGGCGCTGGGACCGAGCAGCGGGAGCGCACCCCGCCGCAGGGATTCGAACCGCCGACCTTTCGAACGGCAAGTCCTAGGTGCTGAGGCTTTTACCCACAGCGCCACCCGCGTCCCTTATTCCTACTTTACAGTGAGACTTTTTCTCTGTTTATCCACTCACTGGCTGAAGTGCTTTTTATATATCCACGTATATCTTCAATGCAACTGAATTCTCTTTTCCTGTCAGGTATCATAGTTCTAGTCCCTATACCTACCTCACCAGCCCTCTGCTGGGCCGGAACAACTACCAAGAACGCTATGTATTCATATACAGGTGAGTGTCATGAGTGTGAGCGTGCATTTAGATGATGGTGGTGATGAATTAACGTTTATATAGTGATTTTTAGTACATATTATAGAGCTTTTAACTACATTATCTCAGATATCTTTACAATGCTGTAAGATATTGAGAAAATAATACTGACCTATCACAAATGAGAGATTGGAGGCTGATAGAAGAGAAGCTTGGCGTATGTCACACTTTTAAATTGTGCCTTACTCCCCATCTTCAGAGGATGAGGCTGTGGGTTCAGAGGAGACACCAGACTGCCCTGGAACCTCTGGCACAAGAGGAGCCTGTTTTTGCCAGCACCTTTCTAGCAATTATTGCCTTGTTCTACCTTAACTTACCGTACCTTCCTTTGCTTTGCCAGAGCCTGGACTTTGCTTTATCTTGCCTTGCTTTGCTTGACTCTGTGCTGCCTCGGCCGAACCCTGGACTTTACCCTGCTCTGCTGGACCTTGAACTCTTGTCCTGCTTCTGCCAGAACTTTCATGCTGCTGTGGCCATCACTTGGAACAGAACCAGGTTATTTGAGGGAGGGCCTTCTCCGGTACAAACCATCCAGGTCACTGTGGTCTCTAGGTGGGGCTTTCATGACTGTGCCACATTTTGAAAAATGCAGAAATAATGAGACCCTTTTATTGCAAGAAAAAAGCAATTGTTGGTGCCCAATCAAGGATGTGCTATTGACCTTGATGAGGGCTCTGCATGAATTTCCTGCTCCACAAATTTTCCTTAATTGTAATCCCCACAGATGCAAGGAGTCAAGTTTCATCCTTATTCTTATTCACTAGACCACAGATAATGTGAAATAAATTATTCCTTTTGTTGCTCACACAGCACTGTCTCTGTAGGTACAATCTAGCCTTCAGCTTCACCCTGGGCACTTTCAAACTGTTGTTGTGTAGGACTCAATCGCATATCGGCCACTTCAGGTTGCACAATTGCAGTTGATTGGAAAGTGTTGTACAACAAACCCACATCTCTAAAAGATTTCACTCTTTGTGATCAGAAAACTGATACGGAAATGTACTGGAAAGTGTGCTTTAACACAATGTCATTGTCAGGGAACTGCCATCAGCTCAGAGGCGAGAGGTGGAAGGTTGTGTTACAGGGAGTCTCCGAAGATCTTGCAAAGTAGTTCTTCCTCTGGTGAGGAGGGAAGCCACACCTCCAGTGGGGAGGGGGTGCAAGGATCAGAAGATGCTAGGGAGAGCCTGAGCAAAGCGGAGGGGAGGGAAGTACCCCTTTGCCAGTGCCTGTTCTGCGCAGTAGTCTTGGGCACAGAGAGGGGAGGAGAAAGGTGGGGGTCACACAGTTGTTATCCTGGGGAAGGACCGCCCACTCCCAGATTCTGCTAACGACTAAGCAGACATGGACCTGCCACACTCTGCACTGTAAATAGTTTGTACAGATAATAAAGCCTAAAAAAGGCAGGTTGGAGTCTTGCCTGTTTGCTCTCGAGCAACCATATCAACACCTGACAGTCATCTAATCTCCCTGTAAACAAATCAGCCTCAATTAAAATGTCATTTGGAAGCAGCCCATGTGTTTTCCCTGCTGAAGCCTGTGATGGGAGCTTTGCCAGGGAGTAATAATAACTACTACTACTACTGCTGCTGCTGCTGCTGCTGCTAATATTTATATGAATACCTACTGAGACAATCCACAAACAGCAATTTTATCATTATGAGTTACTGTTGAAACAAGAAATATTGGGGGGGGGGGAGTGTGCCAAATTTTGTCCTCGCTCAGAGCACCACATTAAAGTCCACCCCTGCATACTTTCACCTCTTCCCTGGGGCCAAAGTTATTTCTGTGTTCTCCCCTCCCCTAGGGAACAGAAGATTCGGATGCTAGACTTCTACTCCTACGAGGACAGACATCCAGACCGGCCTGATGTCTTCGCTCGGGAGCCCTTCATTGTCCGCGTCAGCATTCCAAACAAAAGTAAGGGGCCTAGGACATCTCAGGAGTTCTCTTTCTGCGTGTGGGAGAGTGGGGAGCCTGAACTTCTAGAGGGTGATATCTGGCTTTGAAGACTGAAAACAATGTTGTTTTATGGAAAGTAGAAGAGTTGGATGCTATTCTGGAGCAAGAGTTTTGCATAAGCCTATGAAGCTGATTAGGTACAGAATCAGAAGTCTTTTTTCTTTATTTACTCTCTTTTAGTTTATAATATTAAAAATGCTTGGTATTTGATGTTAACTTTGGTGTATTATTTTTTCTTTTTTCCCCAAGCATTAATAAAAATATATATAATAAAATAATGAGAGTTATTTGGAGACTCCTATTCCCCTTACAGAGCTACAGTTTCCAGAGTTCCCTGGAAAGAAGGATTGACTGTTAAACAGCTCTGAGAATTGTAGCTCTGCGAGGATATTGGGGGGGGGGTCTCCTCTCAGCACCCTTAGCAGACTATAGTTCCCAGGATGATTGGGGGGTGTTGAAAGCCATGACTATTTAAAGTGGCATGATGCTGCTTTAAACCTATAGTGTAGATGCAGTCTAAGAGACCACCTACTTTCCTCCTGCATTTTCTCAGATCATCCAAGCAAACATCTGTTGACAATAGCATTCATACAGCATAACTAGTTGGACATGATAGAAAACTATGGGTTTTTGTTATGTGAACAAGCAGCAACAAGCCTTGTTTTTGTGTATTCCACATTCTCCTTTATCATATGCTACAGTAGGAAATCAGAAGTATCCAGACAAACCATAGTTCCTATGATGTATGAACTCAGGGAAATGTGATTTGCTCAAATTATGTTTAGTGAGAACAAGCCAGGATCAAAATGGTGGTTTCAGATCTTGTTTTGTTTTCAAGCCATAGGGGCTATATTGAGTTGGAATTCCAAGTTGCCTAGATTACTCTGTACCTTGTGGTTACCTTTTTCTCCATTTCCATTCTCGAGAACTCAAGGAGCTGGTGTTGATCCCACAGCACACAATGCCCAAGGCAGCTGAAACTGAAATAGATGCTCTCTATGATGTTTTCCTGAGTGTGAAGGAACGCTGGGGCACGGAGGTAAGGAACGGGTACTTGCAAGGGAGCTGAGGTTTAAGAGAATGGCAGGGGATTTGCTGTCTCACCGTGCATCTACATGGGAAATTTTTCTGCTGCTTCACTGCTGCAGCTACTGCTGACCATGTCCAGCCATTGTAATGTTTGCAGTCTTGTGGACCATTGGTAGATATCATGGACTGGCTGGAAGGAGAGGAGTCATGGGAAGCACCAGCTGGGGAGCCCCAAGGGGAAGAAGGCTCAGAGCCAGGGGAGTGGTGGCGGGATGGCGATGAGTGGTCAGAGGGAGCAGTCTGGGAGGAGGTATCAGAAGCTGAAGAGGTCACAGGGTTTGGTGAGCAGGAAGAGGCTGTGGCAGAGAGCAGTCCGAAAGCAGAGGTATAAGTGGAAGTTGGGGAGGGGGGAGAGGCAGAGTTCAGGCAGGCTGCTGAAGAAGCCAAGGACTCTCCCTCTCAAACTACAACCAGCCCCCCTTTCCCCTGGTCTCCCAGAAAACAAAGAGGGCAGAGCAAAGACAGACAAGGCAAAAAAGTCTCAGATTGCTTGGGAAGGACCTGGGGGGGGGGGGATGACAGACTTAGAGAGCAGTGGGAAGGCAGGGATCTTCAGTCCTCACAACTGCCCCATTGGGGCAAGACCTAGTTGGAAGAATTGCTGTGCTCATTAGGCCTGAGCTGTTTTGTTTCTTTGAATAAAGAGTTAACTTCACTGACACCTTGATAAGTTATTGCTGACTGGCAAATGGTAGATTCTGCCATCTTGGAAATATGTCTGGATGAAATCTGTGATGCCACCACAACCACAAGGCAAGTTCTCTGATGTTGAGCCAAGTATATGAGATGGCACATATTGGAGAAGCTGGTCCTTTAGGTAACCAGGCCCCAGGCGGTTAGGTTTCCTTGACATAAAAAGTTCCTCTCCCCTGATTTGAAGGACAAACACCATCTCTGCTTGAGAACCTGGCAACTGCTTATTTTCCAGCCAGCATCTCTTTTCTGCTCTCACTAATCCCGTTGCTCACTTAACGAATCTTGGCGAGCTGATTTTTCTCTCCTTCTTATTCCTCCCCAGGATATGATTTTCTTGGGTGATTTCAATGCTGACTGTGGCTACGTGGCAAAGAAACGCTGGGGACAAATCCGCCTACGCCAGGACCCTGGCTTTCATTGGCTCATCGGTGACAATGCCGACACCACCGTTCGGGACACAACCCACTGTGCCTATGACAGGTGAGATCCCGGAACCAGCCTTACCGGTCAGGGGATGAATTGCATGATCCACTCTATTTTAACCCATGCCTCACTCTTCCTTACACCTAAACAGGATTGTGGTCCATGGAGAACGCTGCCTGGCTGCTGTGGTGCCTGGATCTGCTCAGCCGTTCAACTTTGCCAAAGAATTTGGGCTCTCAGAAGCAGAGGTACTGGGAAATTCCTGTTGGGAGGGGGAAATTGCTTGCTGATAAGCACATAGTATGGTATGTTTCCGCATGCACTGGGCCAGGGACATGTTGGGACAGCCCCATCGTCATCATGGCAGCCACGAAGTCCTTAGCCAGTTGCTTTGGTATGAATGTTGAAGTCCCACAGAACCAGCAGCCTGGGAGTCCTCAGCACGGCCTCTGAGACCAGCTCTGTCAATTCAGGCAGGGAGACTGCTGGGTGGCGAGGTGGGCAGTAAACCAGCAGAATCCCTAATCTGTCCTGATTGCCCAGTGCCAGGATCCCCCAACTGGACAGAAAGCCTGGAGAGAGAGATGAAATCTCTATAGACCACAGCAACTCCCCTCCCTGACCCTCAAGTCTGCCCTGATGTTGCACCAGGTACCCAGGTTGGCATAGCTGGGTGAGACCAACTCCACCCTGCACACCCACAGAGCGGGTTGGCCTCTGCCTCTGCTGTGTGCCCCTTACCTGCCCTGCCCCCCCCACCCAGAGCCACTGTGATTGGGGTCACCTCTGCCTTCCCCAGCTCCTCTTTACCTAGAACACATTCTACATTCCTTATTTTAAAACAACAAACCCCCCAAATTTCAAAACACATGTTGGTAGCAGTTAAAAACAATTTAAAACATTTTAAACAATTAGGGCAATAATAACAGCAGTGCAAACCCCCAACAAATACCCCTAACAATATCCAAACCCAAGAGTCTGTTCAGCCACCTCAGCTTGGCTGCTGGAGTCAGTCAGTGGGAAAGCCCTGCAAGACAGGGACTAGGTCTTCCAGGACTGACAGCCAAGGTGGTTGGTGCTTCTTCCTTACCTGGAATGAAGGGAGTGCGATTGCATGTAGAAACTCTCCTAAAGTACAAAAAGTTACATTATTCATTCTTGCATTTCCCCCTACCTTTTCCTCCAAGGAGTTCAAGGGGGCATATATAGTTCTCCCTCTCAATCCCCACAGCATCCCTGTGAGGTCGGTTAGGCTAAGAGGCAGTGATTGACCCAAGGTCACCCAGTGAGCTTCATGGCCAAGCTCACTTCTGCTTCTGTCCCCACCCACCAGCCCTCAAGCTGAAGAAGGTTCCCCACTCCTGATATCGAGGGTTACAGGGTTGCCCATGCCTGCATTAAAGCACTGGAATCTGCTATGGAAAGGAACCCATTTTTTGTACAGGGGATAGAAACCAGATCTCTTGTTGCCCAGCTCCTCATTTTCTCTTTATCTGCTTTTTCAGGCTTTGGAGATCAGTGACCATTATCCTGTAGAGGTGGAACTGAACAGAGCCCATTGGAGATGCCAGCAAGCCAGGCCAGCTGGCCTTGTGTTGCTGGCCTTAGTCATGCTGGCTGGCTCAGGATATGGCATCTAAAGCTGTTCTGATACCAGGGGTCCAAATGCTGGTGGCTGCCTTGACTCTACAGTTACAGAAGTGTTGAACTGCCAAGAGGATTCCCCTTTTTTACACGAGAATGGATGGCTTGCCTGTGGGCACCCATGGAGTGAGCTTTGACGTGGGACTTTCACAGTTAACACTTGGTCAGCCAGCATATTATGTTTTTGTTGCCCCTGCAGTCCAGTACTAGCAGATTTTAAACACTGAAGGAAGCACTATATTGATGCAGTCGGAGCCCCCTCTGCAGCAGAAGGGAATGTGGATCTTTCAGCACAACTGGACCACTTATAGGAAGGTGAATTCTGTCTGGCAACTGCACCAAAGAAGATTTGCATGGATTTTCAGGCACCCTCATTCTCTTGCAGTCCAGGCTTTTCCGAACCAGATCTGGGTACTGTTTCAGGCTGCTTCGGAAATTTGCAAAAAGGGAATCAGCCGGCTGCTGATGAAAGTTTGTGTCACTTCTCAGTTACAATCAAAGAATTGGGATGGGCCTTGAAAAGGGCCAACGAATCATCTGACTTTTTGACAGAAGGACCTATCTAGACACAGTACAGTGGTACCTCAGATTACATACGCTTCAGGTTACCGTACATATGCTTCAGGTTACAGACTCCGCTAACTCAGAAATAGTGCTTCAGGTTTAGAACTTTGCTTCAGGATGAGAACAGAAATCGTGCCCCGGCGGCACAGCGGCAGCAGGAGGCCCCATTAGCTAAAGTGGTGCTTCAGGTTAAGAACAGTTTCAGGTTAAGTACGGACCTCCGGAACGAATTAAGTACTTAACCCGATGTACCACTGTACAGACATGGGACTGAACCATTCTGGACTACAGGTGGGGTTCATTGAAACTGAATGCTGCTCTGTGTAAAAAACTGCCTTTCTGTGAAAAGCTGGCATATCAGAGAGAAGGAGGCCCCATCTGCACCATTTAAAGCAGGATCACAGCACCTTAATCAGCCATGGTTTTCCCCAAAGCATCCTAAGGAGAGTAGTAAGTTAGGGTGTTGAGAGTTGCTAGGAAGCCCCTGTTCCTCTCACAGAGCTACAATTCCCAGAGTTCCCTGGGCAGAGGGATTGACTGTTAAACTAGTCTGAAAATTGTAGCTCTGGAAGGAGAATGGGGGTTTCTCCTTGTACTTCTCAGCACCCTTAAGAAACTAGAGCTCCCAGGAGTGTTTGGGGGAAGCCATGGTTATTTCAAGTGGCATGAAACTACTTTAAATGGGTGGTGCAGCCAGAGCCAGAAGCTGCTCTCATTCTCCCTGTTGTGTTAATTCCCAGGGTGCAGGGAGGGTTTTTTTTATAGGAGGTGGAGCCTGCCTGCATTTTGAAGTAGCCCAGTCCCAATAAAGCTTCACAGAGAACTTTTCCCATGTGGGTAAATCTCAATACCCAACCTAAAAAAAGTCTTCCAAGCAGAGGCGTATGAAGGGGGCAGTGGGGGCAGACCACCCCAGGTGCCCTCACTGAGGGGGGTGACATTTGGTGTGCTCACGACTCCCAAGCCTACCCCGAGCTGTTGGAGTAAGGGGGGAGCTGCGCCACATTCCCTCCTTCCCCCTTTGTTTTGACAGCTTGGGGGAGGCTTGGGAGTTGCTGGCGGGCAACATGCTGAATGTCCGCCATGAGCAGCTTGCTCCGCCCCTGGCTGCAGGGTACACGCACTGCTCCAGGCACCCTCCACCCCACGCCCCCCTCGGGAGCGCACCCGCCCTGGGCAGTGTGGGCATATGCTGTGCCGCAGCTTCCAAACCAAAAAACATACAGCAGAACTTCACCATCTTTCTAATCCTCCCCCTACTGCTGAAGTTCTTTTTAGGAAGAACTCTTAATGAAGTGCAGCCGAGATCTACCTCTCAGTCGCTTAAATAATTTACCTCTTGTACTTCTTCCTCAACCACAATTGATAGGGTGATCTATCAGCAGCTCAGCCTGCTCACTGATCAGGCTTTTCCCTCTCTGCCTTTTTAAAAAATAAGAACAGGTCCTATGTGCTATTCTTCCTGACAAACAGGGCAATCGAGGTGAAAGAGAAAATGGTAAAGGACACACAAAGAGGAACCGTGCTCTCAGAATGGGAAGTGGCACTGAAACTTTTTGCCATTTTTGACTCAGGGAACATTCTGCTAGGCAACAGAAAGAGAGAGCACATTGTTTGTGTAATCTCATCCTTTTACGCTATAGGAATCAGTAGATGCCTATTTTCTCCTGTATAAAGAGGTGCACAGTAACATAGGAAGATGCTTTAATGATGACTCAAACCACTTGTCTGTCAGTCTTCTCTACACTGACTGGTTGTGGCTCTGTGGGGCTTCAGGCAGGGGTCTGGCCTAGTCTTGCCTGGAGATGCTGGGGACTGAACATGGGAATTTTGCATGTACAGTGGTACCTCGGGTTACATACGCTTCAGGTTACAGACTCCGCTAACCCGGAAATAGTACCTCGGGTTACGAACTTTGCTTCAGGATGAGAACAGAAATCGCGCGGCGGAGGCGCAGCGGCAGCAGGAGGCCCCATTAGCTAAAGTTGTGCTTCAGGTTAAGAACAGTTTCAGGTTAAGAACGGACCTCCGGAGAGAGCCAGTGTGGTGTAGTGGTTAAGAGCGGTAGGTTCGTAATCTGGGGAACCGGGTTCGCTTCCCCGCTCCTCCACATGCAGCTGCTGGGTGACCTTGGGCTAGTCACACTTCTCTGAAGTCTTTCAGCCCCACTCACCTCACAGAGTGTTTGTTGTGGGGGAGGAAGGGAAAGGAGATTGTTAGCCGCTTTGAGACCCCTTAGGGTAGCGATAAAGCGGGATAGCAAATCCAAACTCTTCTTAAAAAAGAAAAAAAAAAGAACGGACCTCCGGAACGAATTAAGTACTTAACCAGAGGTACCACTGTAAAGCATATGTTCTGCCACTGAGCCACAGCCCTCCCTTATCATTCTGATTTCTAAGATGCATTAAAGGACAGCTTTGAAGCTGACAAGACCAAACACACAGTTTAGAAAGCTGTGCCATAAATCAGGTGCTATGGATTTTTCAGTTGCTTTGTTTTCGGCTGTGGGTCAGTTCCCTCTCTTTCTAGGAAGAGACGTATAAAGAGGGTTGGATATGGATTACAGTATATATGTTAGTAGAATTTTCATGCAGTAGAAACTCTAAACTCAATGATAAAAAGCAAATGCTTTTTGTGATGTTCTATAATGGTTTTCTGTAGCCTATCTTGGGTCATGATTGAACTAAACTTCAGAAGATAATTGGTTTAAATAAGGAACATTTTCCAGGGGGGTAGACATGTTAGTCTGCTGCTGCAGCAGCAACAAAAAGACTTGTGGCACTTTAAGATGTAATCCCTTTTATTACAGCAAAACCTTTCATGGGGTGTAATCTTCAGGTATGGGCAACAAATGTAAGGATGGAAGTGAACTGCAATGGAATACAAAAAGTACAGTCTGACAATTCAACTAGAGCTTGAATGTATGCAAAATGAGGAACATTTAATCCATGCCAAAATGATGCAGCTTGGTTTCAGTGGTCCTCAGCAAGGTTCAAAAAATACATCAACAAATGGACCTTCTCACCTTGACCATTTCCAATAAAGACCCTCCAAAATATTTGTATAAAATTTAAAAATGTATATACACATAGCAGTGCGGCCTCTGTATACCGTGCACCTGTGCTTTAATTATACCAACAGGAAAATCTGAAATGATCAATAAAATAATGAATTAATAAAAGATAACTGCTAGATGTGATTTAATCAGAGAGAAATGCAAAAAGCAGGTATCAGGGGTTGGTCAGCAATAGATCACACAGAATAAGCGAAATCTTTCTTAGAAGAAACAAGATCTGCTCAGGAGTTCCAGGCCCAATGGGCACAGCAAATCTACTTGGTAGATCTTGCCTCTATGAGGCAGCTGTGGGACTGAAGGTCCCTGCCTTCCCCCAGCTGCCTGTCTCTTCCTCTCCCACAATTTGAGACTGTGCTGGCGTGCCTGCCTTTGCTTCTCCCCCGTCATCATTCTTCTAGTCCTGGGAGGTCAGGGAAGAAGGTAGCTTGTTGCACCAAGAGCAGGGGAACTCCTGGCTTCTTCACCAGCCTGACTCATCTCTGCCTCTCTGGCCTCCCCTCTTGCTTCTGCACGTCTCTCTGCCACAGACTCCCTGCTCACTAAACCCTGTTACATCTTCAGCTTCAGACACATCCTCTTGCCAGGCTTCTCCCTCTGACTACTCATCATCATCTCACCACCAAGCCCTAGGCTCTGCGCCTTAGTTCCTTGGGGGTTTCCTAGCTGGTACCTTCCACCATTCCTCTGTGGCCAGCCAACCCATGACACAGAGAGACGGGAGAGAGAGATGTGTATATGGACAAAGGGATCATTTATGGACAATCCCTGAGGCTTCATATACTGTTCAGCTTATTCTGAATGGTTGCTGGTTCTGGAAGGACAGTGGCAGCAAGTGAGGAGTAGGGAGGAGAAAGTGGGAACCTGACTTCTGGGATGCCCTTCTCTCTCAGCAAGTAATCATGCTGGTGTGTCCCAGCACTTTCTCTGCTAGGTTGTCATATATCAAACACAACAGTCAGTACAAAGGCCTTTTCCCTCCCCTGCCTGGATGCTGATGCAGCAATACAGTCCTCTGGGCTATCATCACCCTCCAGCATCAGCTTGATACATACATCAAGGAACACCAGTGCTATGGGACAGAGCTTCACCCTTCTGCTCATCTTTCTGGGCGTGCAGGTTGTGACAGAAGCCTTCAAAATCTGTGCTTTCAACATACGCAGTTTTGGGAGAGCCAAGGCAGCAAACCGGAGGGTCATGGGAGCTCTTGTCCAGGTGAGTTTGTGATTGATTTGGACCAAGGGAAATGGTGATAACAGTGCTTCATTAGTTTAATGAGCAATTCTTGCTCTCAGCCCTGCCTAGAAATAATAATAATAATAATTTATTTATACCCCACAGCTTTTAACAAAATATTAAAATACAGTAATGCATCAAACATTAAAAGCTTCCCTAAACAGGGCTGCCTTCAGATAACTTCTAAAAGTCTGGTAGTTGTTTTTCTCTTTGACATCTGGTGGGAGGGTGTTCCACAGGGAGGGCGCCACTACTGAGAAGGACCTCTGCCTGGCTCCCTGTAGCTTTGCTTCTCACAGTGAGGGAACCACCAGAAGGCCCCCGGTGCTGGACCTCAGTGTCTGGGTAGAACGGTGGGGGTGGAGATGCTCCTTCAGATATACTGGACCAAGGCTGTTTAGGGCTTTAAAGGTCAGCACTAACACTTTGAATTGTGCTTGGAAACGTACTGGGAGCCAGTGTAGGTCTTTCAAGACTGGTGTTATATGGTCTTGGCGGCCACTCCCAGTCACCAGTCTAGCTGCTGCATTCTGGATTAGTTATAGTTTCAGGGTCACATTCAAAGGTAGCCCCACGTAGAGTGCATTGCAGTAGTCCAAGTGAGAGATAACCAGAGCATATATCACTCTGGCGAGTCTGCGGGCAGGGAGGGTCTCAGCCTGCATCCCAGATGGAGCTGGTAAACAGCTGCCCTGGACACAGAATTGACCTGTGCCTCCATGGACAGCTGTGAGTCCAAAATGACTCTCAGGCTGCGCACCTGGTCCTTCAGGGGCACAGTTACCCCATTCAGGACCAGGGAGAAACCATGAACTGTATCCCTAACCCTAGAGATCTGAGGGCAGCTGCGATTATGGCAGAGGTAAAAACATTGTGGATGACAGGTTGCAAATGTATTCTTGCTACAGCGATAAGCAAATAGAATCATAGAATTGTAATGGACCTGAAGGGTAGTCTAGTCAAACCCTCTGCAATGCAGGAATATCAACTAAAGCATCCATGGCAGATGGCCATGATCAAAGAGCAGAGAGAAAAATGTACCAGCTACTCCACAAGCTGGGAGATTTAAGACCATGTCACAAAAATGAATTCTGAGCAGGAGGTCTTTCAGCTGAAGCAGTCTGACAAGCAGCTAAGTTCAAAGGCCTGCTCTTGCATGTATTAAAGTTGGGTTTAATTGCAAACATAGAAATTTTAAGAGCATGTATCTCTTAACTATAGCAGTGTTAAGGGAAGGGCTCAAGCTCAGTGATAGAGCATCTGCTTTGCATGCAAAAGGTCCCATGTTCAAATCTTGGCATCGCTAAGCAAAGACTGTTGTCTGAAAGCTGGAAAGCTGCTGCCAGTCAGTGTAGATACTAAGCAAGATGGTTCAGTGTCTGGCTTCGTAGAAGGCATCTGTTTAATACAAGTCATGCAGCCACCCCTTGTTTTTAAGCAAAGGGATGTGTGCTTTTGACAAACATTGGCCCACTTGATTTTTTATAATGGCAATGCAATGTGTAGAAACCACACATTGGTCAGCTTCACACTGACTGGAGTGCTTACGCAATTCCTAATTCTAGGCAAGACCTGAAAACCTTTGCCAGACAGAATTGTAGAGTTGGAAGAGATCCTGAGGGTTATCTAGTCTAACCCCCTGCAATGCAGAAATCTCAGCTAAAGCCCTCTGCTTAAAAATCTCCAATGAAGGAGAATTCACCACCTTCTTATGGAGTCCATTCCACTGACAAACAGCTCTTACCGTCAGAAAGTTATTGTTGACATTTAGTCAGAATCTCCTTTCTTATAACTTGAAGCCATCACTTTGGGTTCTATCCTCAACAGCAGAAGAAAACAAGTTTGCGCCATCTTCTATGTGACATCCCTTTGGAGTCGGCTATCATAGCCTCCTCTTTTCCAGTCTAAACATACCCAACTCCCACAACCGTTCCACTTAAGTCTTGGTTTCCAGGGCCTTGTCCATCGCCACCATGTCAACGCCCCCGGTCACCACATGCTAAGGCAGTGAAATGAACAAATGCTGCATCTGGTTACCTTTGATCATTCGTTCCAACCTGTTTACTTAAGAGTTTGGCAAGATCTTGTGAGATCTGGCAGATGTTGATGCTGCTTCTCCACCAGGGCAGAGGGGGAAGGGCTGCTGCTTCACTCTGCTCAGGAGTGGAGGGGGTCTGGTGCCTACATTCCTTTCTGTTACTAATTAATTCATCCAAGACGTCAATGGATTTCCCCATCACTTCCTGCACCACAAACAGTCTGGTTACTGTTGTTTTTTTAAAAGCGGGCAACAAAGCACTCTAATCCACTATGAAGTTCTGCAGAACAGTGGCAATGCAGAAGCAACCAGGACCAAGAGAAAGGGAGAAATATGTGCGACAGTGACAATGCCCAGAGCACCTCATTGCCCTGACCACCCACTCTTCTCCCACTGCCAGATCCTCTCTCGCTGTGATATTTCTGCCATCCAAGAGGTGCGAGACTCCAGGGGTGCAGCTATTCAGACGTTGCTGCGGGAGCTGAACAGGTAGTACCAGCAGAGGCTGCTAATCATAGACCTAGCCAAAATATGCAGTAGGAGGGGGTATAATCTGAATGGTACCATTTCAGGTTACAGGTGGTGTGGGGAGATCGCGCAGTTAGTTTATTTTTATTCACAGGGAGATTTCTTTTTTTATTGTGGGGGAGCATTCTAACAAGGCTTCCCCCCATTGCTCCATTCTTCATCTGAGGATTCTGTGTCACCCCATTCTGATATTAGGCAAAGTGGCATCTTGAACTCTTTCTCCCTGGCAGGTATGATCCCTCTCATCACTACAGCTGCCTGGAGAGCAAGAGGCTGGGTCGAGGCAGCTACAAGGAGCAGAATATCTTTGTGTATCGGTAATGTCTGGGGGAGCTGGGAACATGACTGAATCAGAGCCCCAGGAACCAAAATCCAACTCTGGCCTATATATGCATGTATATAACTCCCCCTCTCCCAGGATAGTGTTTTACAGGGGTGGCCATTTTGTTACCCAAAGTGAAGGACAAAATGATACCTGCCTTCCTCCATTTCAAGCACCAAAGCTGAGCAGTGTGAGAATTTATTTATTACTTATTTCAGTAATAAACACCCAAGTCACTAGGCAGTAAGGCTAAAAAGATACAGTGAATATGAAATCAGTTAAAACTAACCAAAAAATCAGAAAACGTAGCTAAAATGCCTGCTGATTTTTAAAGAAAGAAGAAAACATTTTCACTAGATGTCAAAACTTCAAGGGGGGGCGCTATCTGATCTCAGCTGTGGGTTCCACAGAAATGGATCCACAGTACTGAACATACAGTATGTGCTAGAAGCTGTCCAGAATGGATGGGTAAGGTATAACAACAACAGCAACAACTTCCTTGCACTGCTGTTCCCCTCCTGCCCACCCACCTACCTAGCTATGACATCTACCAGCTGAGGCAGCCACCTCACTGCCTAACGGTAGGGCTACTTCTGGTATTTTAATTGCCAATCAATTATAACACATTTTAACAATATGCATTTCCATATTTGTTACCCCTATAATCCCACCCTTCCTCCAAAACTATTTTTTAGCCTCAGAGAAATGTATTTGGGCAAACTGGGGTATGAGACAATAATTTTCCAGCGAACTTTGTTTTGGCTGAGCAGCGATTTCAGTCTGGATTTGCCACATATAAAGCTGGACTTAAGTGTCCATCCACTACTCCACACCTGCTCATTAGTGTTGGGTCTCGCAGCTCTGGTTTGCAGTTGGGGAACCAAGGCCTGGATCTCCTGAGGATATAAAGCTGCGTTTGGGCTGAGACTTTGGCCTGCTGACAGAGGCTTACCTGATTTAATCATAATAATGACTCCTTCACAAAGACAGATTGCAAATGGGGGTGAAAGGGAGCAACTGGGTGCTGACTTCTAGCTTGCTTTATGTGTATGTATATATATATTAAAAAAAGGATACAGGAACATTCAGTTGTGAGAGCTTCCACTTGCAGGTTCTGTATTGGAACAAAACCAGACACAGGTTTACTTGGATAAGAACTCACTCAAAGGCACACAGACCCAAATCTCCCAGATCCAAGTTCACCCACATATTCAACAGTCGAGAGATTACGCATACTTTAACCTTTTGAGGAATGAAGGCTCCTTGGGTGCATCTTCCCTCTGATGCCTACTTTTTTTACCTTGACAGAATGGATGTTGTGTCAGTTACTGATTGGTGCCAGTTTGGGGATGAGGACGCCAGAGATTACAAGGCATTTGCCCGGGGGCCCTTTGCTGCTCGCTTTCACTCTCCATACACAGGTAACACCCAGTTTCTCCACACAGAGGTCTCAATTGTTCTGGATACTTGTCCACAGATTCTTGATGATCCAGGAGCTGTTATCTCCAAGGCAGTTATGGAAGATTACCGGTACCTCGGTTTTAGGACTGAAAGCCTGGCATTTCTTATGGTGCGTTCTTAACCTGAAGCACCACTTTAGCTAATAGGGTTTCCTGCTGCCGCCGTGCGATTTCTGTTCTCCTCCTGAAGCAGTTATTAACCCCAGGTATTTTCTGAGTTAGCGAAGTCTGTAACCTGAAGCGTATGTAACCCGAGGTACCACTGTATAGTTCTAGTTGGATGGTTCAGTGGTGCTTAGGGTAGATGAGGAAACAGAAGAAATTGAATGTATTGAGAAGCTGAGGTAAAGGAGCTAGCTCTTGTTAAGTGTGCATGTGTGTAATAATAGCCACTAAGAGGAAAAAGTAGGGAGATCAGTAGTGAAACCTCTCCCATCATCTGAACTGCTGTCTTCCACCCCACAGCTATCCTAGATTTTGTGCTACTTTTACACCACACCAGTCCTCGGGAAGCTGCCCAAGAGCTTGATCTGCTATTTGGAGTGTGCACAGAACTGATGCAACGGTGGAAAACTGAGGTATATTATGGGGGCAGATGTTGTAAACTCAGCAAGTCACTAAGAACATAAAAGCCCTGCTGGATCAGAAGACCAATCTAGTTCAGCACCCTGTTCTCCCAGTGGCTGACTCCTGATTCCCAGTAACTAGCTTTCAGTCTCATGCCACCTCCTCTAGTGGAGATGCTACTCACATACAACCCTTTCCTTGTGATCTGAATAGAATGTGATGCTGCTGGGAGATCTGAATGCTGCTGGTGCCTACATCCCAGCAAGTGCTTGGGCTGGGATCCGCCTGCGCAATCACCTTGCTTTCCACTGGCTCATTGGTGATGGAGAGGACACCACAGTCAGCCACCGGACCTGCTGTGCCTATGACAGGTACCAGAGGACACTTTTCAGCTCCACTCACCCATTCTCAACATGCTTCCTTACTCCCAAAAACAATCCAGTATTTGCCAGCCTTTCAAGCAAGCATGCCAGACAGAAAGTAAGCCCTGAGGAGATTGTGTCACTTACAGTGTTTACCATATGCCCTTTTTTGGTGTGGTTTTGCTTCTGGTCTGTTGAGCTGGAGAGCAGACAACACTAGAGGCAGAGACTACTCCTGATCTGTGCCATAGCCAGGCCAAGAACTTTAGAGTTAACCTGGCACACTAGACTCCTGCTTTGTCTCACGTAAATTGGCCATGCTTTTTTTTGTTGGGGGCAGAGCAGAGACCCATCACACTCCACTTTTGTACTCTGTTCTCCCATGCTAGGATTATAGTCCATGGAGAAGAGCTGCTTGGCGCCATTGTGCCCAGATCTGCCAAGCCTTTCAACTTCACACAAGCACTTGGACTATCGGAGGAAGAGGTGGGTGTAACTGGGCTCCTTTCTTAACTGGCTGCTAGTTTGAATGTGATGTAAAGACCTGAATAATCCACACCATTTCATTCCTACAGGCCCTAGCAGTCAGCGACCACTATCCTGTAGAGGTGAATCTTCGGCTTGCTCCGAAAGCCCAGCGAGAGCTCTAAACCGTCAACCATCCTTCTGGCTACAGAAGCAAGGGCAATGGCAGGGCAAAAAGAAACTAACTTCTCTGACTATTCCATTCAGCAAGATCCGTCTAGGGCAGCAGTGGAATCCCCATACAGTAAAAGCAGTCTAATGCATACACTCCCCCCCCACATGAAAATCAAGGTGACAGAAGAGCCCCATCTACGTTGCAGCTAGGACTTGCAAGCCTTCACGCAGGCGTATCCAGGTGTTGCCACAAAATTCACCACCTAAGCTTAGGGCTGGGTGAATTTAAATATACTACATGGGTTGTAGGCATTAGGCGCAGCATTCAGCTTCCTTAGAAACTACATTTTTTAAAAAGTATCTTATGAAAATAGCACTTCATTTCTTTCATTCAGTTGTCATCTATATCCCATCCTTTACCCCCAGAAACTCCCAACATTGTTTATCCTAGATAATCCTATTTTTGTTTCAGTTGAACCAACCAACCCTGATGAAGCAGGATACTGCCTCAGTAAGCCATACATCTATAATGCACACTGAAATGGCCCCCTTCCCAATCTGCTCTGAATTAGAAGGCAACCTTTTCCTGTTTACTTTGCCCTGGAAGTCTTGCAGGTTTTTTTGCCCCATCCTTAGGAATGCTTATGGGAGACCAGCCTGAGGGATTCACTACTGTGAGAATTGTCTTGTGTGACACTGACAAAGGAATACTGATATTCAAATTCATTACTATGTTCACTTGTTTCCAAAAGCAGGTGAAGGTATGTTTGATGTTATATCAAACTCACAGTAACATTAACGTAACAGTAAACAAAGCAGCTCAATAGACATTTTTTATTTCCATTCATCTTCCTTCAAGAATTGAGGAAAGCAGCTTGTGGATAAACACCAAGCACTTATGCTGCATGCAATGCACGCCACTTGTCCAGAGGGCCTCTGTTGGGGATGTATTTCACGCCACAGCCATCAGGGATAAGGCGCTTCTCAGCCACCATGTCCTCAAATTCATCAGCATTGAATTTGGTGAAGCCCCATTTCTTGGAAATGTGGATCTAGGTGAAAGAGAAGACATCAGAAGCTTGCCTCAGACTTCCCAGCTATTATGCATTTACTACTGAGTATCAGCCTGTCTTTGTTGAGCTGAGATGCAACACCACAGGCCAACTGGCCTGTCCCTCCATACCAACTTACAGTCAGTCACTGTAGATGAAAGTCATATGACAAAGTTCATTCTCGGCAAAAGGTTGCAAGAGCAGCAAACTAAAACTTATGATCTCACTAGCTATACTGAGAGATTGATCTCGTTTTGCACCCTATCTTTAGTGGTGCAACGCCTGTATACTTCTGGACTGATAGTATTCTTCCCCCACCAACACATGCATTACCTTCTGGCGGCCAGGGAATTTGAACTTGGCTCTGCGCAGTGCTTCAATGACATGTTCCTTGTTCTGCACCTTGGTACGGATGGACATGATGACCTGGCCAATATGCACACGGGCCACAGTGCCCTGAGGCTTACCAAAGGCTCCACGCATTCCTGTCTGGAGTCTAATAAGAAACAAACAAACAAAAAATCTTAGGGTGTTATCCTCAAGGACTATACCATGCTGCTACACCCACCACCAGTCAAGCCCTCTTGGCAAATGTAGATGCCAAGAGCTTCAGCCAGTCATGCACCTCACCAGGACTCAAGTGTTCCCAGGGTCCCTTAAGGTGCACTGTACAAGGAACAGAGCACGTACACAACCAAGGGAGTTACTGTGCGCAGTCAGTGCACACCACCCCCCGATAACAGCAGGGGCTGGTCGGCTTAATTGACTGCAAGGTCAATTTTAACACCAGAACTGGGTCTCTACCCATTCCTCACCTATCAGCTCCAGCACATGACAACATCTTGTTGATGCGGATGACATGGAATGGGTGCAGGCGCACACGGATGTGAAATCCATCCTTACCACAACTTTTCACCATGTATTTGTTGGCACAGATACGGGCGGCCTCTAGAGCTGCAGAAAGAGAGAAAGGGTGAATGGGACAGACCGTTGAAGCACAGCAAAAAGAGTGGTTTGAGTGGTCTGTTGGTGCTCTGTACCTTCTGATGAAAGCTGCTCATATTCATCTGACACCATGTGCCCACAGAGTGGGAACTCATCAACCTTGGCCTTCTTCCTGCCCAGGTCAAAAATCCTGATCTTGGGATCTGGAGAACAGAAAGTAATATTATCAGCCAGTTCACTAAAACTCGGATTTCCTAACAGGCCAAATTAGGTGCAATCCACTCTGACGAGGCAATTCTCATCAGGCTATCCTCCGTTGGATTAAATTCTACATTCCTATCTGAATGCATGCAGTTCAATTTAACAGTTCATCAGGCAAAAATAAATATCTTACTTACCAGGAACACCTCTACAGAAACGGGACTTGGGGTAGGGCTTGTTCTTGCAGTATCGATAACTAGAAGAAAGAGAAAGATAAGGTAGTCAGAAACAATTTTTTGAAATTAAAGTCACAATTGCTGAATATGTTAAACCAGAAATAGGGAACCTATAGCCTTGCATAGGTTGTTGAACTACAGTTTCCATCAACCCTTGCCTTTGGCCATTCACATCTGATTGGGGGTTGGTGGGTTAGAAACTGGTCCAAGACGCAGTCCCAGATATTAGCCTTTTAAACCAATTTACTAGCCTAATGGAGTTTAGCAGTGGAAGGATGAAGAGCTCCAACTTTCCTTCAGCAGCTCATTGCATGTCTATGCTGGGCAAACATAAGGAACAGAATCCTTCTTCCATGTTGCTAGTCTGCTCACTTGCCACATTCAATTTCTTGCTGCCTATGGCTACCAAGCAAGTGCTAAATTAAAATATGTCTCATATAATTAATAAAGAGCATGTAGACATTTATCTGTATTTATTGGCTTTTATTTTCATACGAGTAGTGTTTCTTAACAGTAAGGGAAGTTCTGTGAACTCAATAACTTCTACTTTCCCTATCGAAAGCAAGGTGTTTAACTGGAATTTACATTTGGCTGACAGATCTGGCTCCCGTCCCAAGATCAATAGTAATTTTTGCAGAAATGTTTACCTCAAAGTTACACCATGGTTTGGACAGTCATTTTCGGCTCAACAAACCATGGCTTTTGAAGCTTGGAATGGGCACTTGTGAGAAGTATGTCTCCTATTCCTCATCAGTTTCTATGCAAAGATCTTGGCTTGTATTAAGACACAACCAGGAAATCTGGATTTATGCTGGCCTACTGGGGTGGTGTGTGACAGAATGGCGAAATGGGGGAACACTCAGCCCCAATGTTAGTGCCTGGCTTCATAAACGTTTATGAGGCCTTGAATGAAATTCTGAACCAGGCCATTAGGTGGTCTTAGGCAACTCTCAGTCTCAACTCTCTAAGCTTAGTATCTAATGCTTAGTGTTGTAAGAATAAAATAAAAGAATATTTATGTGAAGCACTCTGAAGACTCCCACACATATTAGCATCATACTGTACTCAACTACATCCTACTCAAGAGTGCATCCACTGAAATTAGTGGACCTGTTAGTTATACCTGCTTGCTTCAGTGGGCTTGTACTCCAAGTACAACTAGAAGTGACTACCACCCAAACCACTAACATTATGGATATTAGGGACAATGAACACGGGGAGGCTTCAGCCTTCATGTCCCGCTTAAGGGTTTTTGATACATGCATGCAGCTGGCCACTGCTAGGAGGCAGGATGCAAAATGAGGCAGGCAGCCCTTGCTCAAATGTGTCAGAAATCTCATCTTTTTATGCTAAACTCACGGGTGTGTGTGTGTGTGTGTGTGTACGGGGTGCGTGCTTGGGGTCTAATAGCCATCCCACGAAAGCGACCTTGCTGCTAAGAGCCACCACAGGCGGCAACGCAGAAGGGTCCACGGGCCACAAGCAAGCCGTGAAAGCCCAGAGCCCCCAAGGCGGGGCCCGTTTCGGTCGCCCACCCTCGTCCTCCCCGATCGCGGCCCCCGCCAGACGAGGAAAGCGGGACATGCGGCTGCCAGGAGAGACCCCTTTGGGCCTCTCCACTCCTGTCAGAGCCGCCTCCCCGCGCCCTCGCCAGCCCCCTACGGGGCAGCCACGCGGCCTCCTCCCGGCCTTGCCCGTCCTCCGGGCGGCCCAACTCACCAGCGCGCGGGTCGGCGGCCCATGGCTGCAGGTCTGAGAGGCAAAGAGAGAGAGAGAGAGAGAGAGTCAGTCCGGGGCCGCAAAGGGAAGCGGGCCGAGCGCAGGGCCTGCTTCTCGCTCTCAGGCCCAAGCCGCGCCGCAGCCGCCTCACCCGCGTACTCACCTCGCCGAGCGGAAAGAGAGCGGGGAGCGCGCCTGCGCGCTGCTTATCAACGCTGCCGCTCTAGGACGGCCGCGGACACAGAGGTTGGGCCTTGTCTGGACCGGAAGCAGCGGAAGCTTAACGTATCCGGAAGGTCGTCGCGACACATTAGCTTCCGGGTTGATTTTAGGGGAAACGTTCTTCTGACTCCATTTGCGTGGATGTTTATGCCTTTAACTGAGGGCTAGAAGGGCGAAGGAGGTGCCCGTGCAATTGAACATACATTTGCTGCCGAAGTTTTTTAGATGGGAGATCTTAAAAACAACAACCATACTCCTGTCAGTGCTGATCGTTATAATGCCCTCAGTATTTTGTTTTTTTTAAAAAATAAATATTTATTAAACTTTTTCAACAGAAATACATTGGAAAAACAAAAAGAAAAACAACAAAAATACACAATACACAAAAAATACAAAAACAGAAAAAATAAAAGCACATAGAATTTCCATTTACTTATTTTCTTTTAACTTGTTTTCCAGACCTCCTCGTACCTCCCTTTCTTATATTCCAGTTCCAATTACTAACTCAGCAAATTATTAATTCTCACCATTAATTTTGCTTATTTCAAAGTCTTAATTTTTCATATATCTTAAAACATTACAGCTGGAAACTACTTAATTTCAATCCAGCATCATTCTAGCATTCCTTAATTTTGCAATATTTCTGAAGATAATCTTTAAACTTCTTCCAATCTTCTTCCGCCAGCTCTTCTCCCTGGTCTCAGATTCTGCCGGTCATTTCTGCCAGTCCCATATAGTCTATCACCTTCGTCTGCCATTCTTGCAGAGTGGGTAGATCTTGTGTCTTCCAATAATACCCTCAGTATTTTGAACTATATAACGTGTGGAAGTGCCCATGGCTTTTGAGTTAGGTTTTCGAGGTCTTTATTCATGGGAAGGCGCTGCAAAGCCTCTGTCGACCTCCACTCTTACTTGGCACTTCGAAATACAGTAACATAGTTGTTCTTTTTATACATCCATATATCTTTATCTACTGTATACTATTTCTGTAATCATTGTACACATACATAATAAAACATGTACTGTACATGAGTGACAAAAAAATGGACCATCGGGGGTGTGAAATGCTAAACATTATTTTACAATACCGTAATAATGAGGTAAACCAGTTCAATAAATTCTTCAAAAAATCAACTTGGGAAACAGAGTAATAGTTGTTTTATTAATGTGGCTGTAATAAGCAATTTTGTCGAAAGTTTACAGAAAAACAGAGCAAAGACTTAATTCACACTGATGTCCAATATGTATAATTTAACTTGCTGGCTTTCCGTATAGTCTCCCTCCCCTCAACCCCGAAACGAGGAGCAATTTTATGAAGACGTCCTTGCTTTCACAGTTCTACTTTTACCAAGGATGCATTGCAGCTCTCGTTGCATTCAGTTGAAATCATAAATAAGCAAAAGCAGCACTAAACGAAGAGCAGAATAATTAAACGAATTTCTATTCGTTTGGCGCCTACTGTGAGCCCTGCTTCCTTTGGACATTACGACTTGCTGGGTTAACAACTAATAAAATGGCAGCTGTGAGTTATTTATGGTTGCAAAGTACGAATGAGAATGCTAGGAGAATATCCCGGAGAATATCCAGCGGGAATTATAAGGATCTCAAGCTCTGTCGGAAGAGACAGGCTAAAGCAACTTTACTGCGCATGCGCTCCTCCCGCCGCTTGTGCGGGCAGACGCCGTTTCTTACGGGATTTCGTCACAGGTCTCGCGGTATCTGGATAAGACTCCTCTTAATTCGCCCCCCTCAGAAGATTCAAGGATGGCGGCTTCGGCAGTTTTGTACACTGGCAGGCAGCTGTGGAGGCCAGCCTTGTTGGCGTCCCGCTCGGTAAGACGACGGGTTCTACTGCGGTTTCGGACACTGACCTTGTCCGGAGGTGAAGGGAAACCGGCGCCGCTCCTTGGTTTCCTCTCAGGGGAGTGGGTGGGCGGGCTGGGGCAACCGTTGCCATGTTTCCGATTGGTTAAGGAAGCAGGCGGTGGGTGGGACAAAAGGAGAATGGTGCTTTCGCATTGGCTGGCCTCTTATGGAAAGGTTTTTTATTGGGCGCTTCCTTTGGGACTCGGTGCGTAGCAGATAATTTTGATTGGGCGATAGATATGAGACTAGGAGAGAAGAATTAAAGGGCTAAAAGCACAACCCAGGAAATTAAAGGAAAGGAAACAGCCCCGTTTGCACGAAATGATGATGATGATGATGATGATGAATCGTAACCTCTGTAGTAATGAGTCTGGAATAACTGCCACCCATTGCTTTCATACAGACTTCTTCATTAATTGCATTTATCTCCCACCTTTCATCCAGGGAGCACAAGGTGGTTCACACTTTTTCTGTTGCTCCCCATTTATTCTCACAACAGCAACCCTGTGAGAGGTTGAGAGGCCGGCCCACAGTCACCCAGTGAGCGTCATAGCTGAATGTGGATTTGAACTCTTCATTAGCATTAAATATTTGATCATTTTTGATGGGACAGTTGAGCAAGAACGCTTTGACAGAGCAAATGTCCATCTCTAGCTTCTGGCAAAGGGGAGTAAATGAAAGATCTGGCTCAAACCTGGAATTTCACAGAGTCAGGCAGGACACCTAGTGTTTCATTCCTGTCTTGTAAGAATCCTTTATTTCTGGATTCCCCAAATCACCTTCCTTAGCCTATGCTGTTTTTCTCTCTCCCTCACAGGTGCAGGCTCTAACAGATGGCAGTCGCAGGAATGTGGCCTCGGTTTGTATCGCTTGTGCTTGCCATCCTTTGTCACAGAGAGATGTTAGGGGAGGCACTCTGGTGTTCTCTTGTACATTATTTCCCCCACAAATTTACTGACAGCTGTCTATGGACAGATGTGGGATGTAAATGGTCCTGATGTGACATCAGTTTCTAATCTCTTTACTGATTGGGAACCCGAGGAGTTGGGATCAAATCTGGTATGCAAACAAAATGTTGCAATCTAGGACAGTTTCTCCTCTTGGAGGAAGATGTTCTAATGGGCTCTGCCATATTGACCTGCCTTTTCCATGTCTTCTCTCTGTTCAATTGGAGTAATAATTCTGACTTATTAACTGTGTAGGGAAATTACAAGGTACTAACAGCCTTGTACCTTTTTAAATCAATGGTTAAAATCAGTGCAGTTTTCAAAGGTTCAGTCCATTATCTTGATTCAAAATGGCATCCAATTTTATCACAACATAGATGAAAACCTGCTCCTTGATTCACAAACTGCTGTGCAAAATTTGGTTATGATATCTTGAAGAGGTATCCAAATGCATAGCAAGCAACTAACTTTCCAAAATACATGAAAAAATTAAAAAGATCTGTGGATAACATTTCAGAGGCACCAGATATACTTTCTGGACCCTTGGAAGTTTGGTCTTGTAGTCCTTAATACACTCTGGCTTCCCTGTTCACTAAAGCTGGTGTCCGTGAGGATTAGAATCCTGGTCATATTTGTTTTAAAATGAAAGAAATCTTTGTTGCAGCACACAGAGGAAGTGACACTCTGTAAATCGCAGTACTATAATGGCTCTAAGGACCTAAGAGATTGTAAAGCACTCTGCTGGTTAAAATGCTAGATGAAGGATCTTGGCAAATGTTTGGTTAACAATATTTTTTTTTTTACACTGCTGCCTGTGAAACTCCTGTTCTTTTTTCTTCCTTTCCCATCTTCCCAATATCTGTTCCTGATACATTGGCTACAGCAACAGACTATTGTAAGTAGTTTTCCTACCATTTCAGTTTTAAACTTGGAGTTACAGCCAATGGGTTTAAGTCTCCTATTCCAATTATCAAGTATTCACCAGGCTGCAAATGTCCCAAGCTGGATGGTAACTGGCAAAGAGTGGTTGCTAAGACTGACACTACTGAGCTAGAATATATGGACCATTAGTCCTAAGTTATTCTTTAGCCTCCTCTCCCAAGTTGGAAATAGAGGGCTTAAACCTTTCTTCAATTTGGTTTTGGAAACACTGTCTCCTGAATGGGGTTTGATAAGCTAGAGTTGGGAATACTAGTGTCTATATTTACCACTGGAAACCAAAGGTCAGAGTGGCTAAAATGCAAGGCAATTGAGAATATCATGACAATCCTTAGTGCTGGTTGAATGTTGTGTATCAAGCTAAAAGAATGAGGTGAGAATGGGGTGGTCTGCTGGTTAGAATAGAGCAGCCGGTGTTACCTGGCTGAGATCTAGGACTCTCAGGGTTTCATTCTTCACTTTGAACAAAGAATCTATACCCTTGTTGTTTTTAAGCTCTCCTGATCATCAGAAGCTTGTCAGGGGTTCCTCATAGGGAAGGAAGATCCATAAGGATGAACCAGCTTGTTTGCCTTCCATGCTTTGTGTAGGCATAGGGAAGTGCTGAGCATGTTCTAGGATGCTCCCCCTAGTTAGCAAGGGGTGTCAGTGAAGCCCAGTAGGCCTGACCAAGCACTCCATGCATACTGAGTGGGTGACTTAGAAAATGCCCCAGAACCCTCTGCAGTGTGGGTGGGGGCATTTCATGGCAGACTCTGCATGTCGGTGTGGAAAGGGTTCTTTGGAGACTTGTCTGAAAGGCATTGGCCTAGATGAACATGGCAGGGATGTGTAGTGACTGAGAACAAAGGCCTCCTAAGATTCCTGGGCAAGGGTGTGGCCTAGCCAAAAGGATTACAATTTGCAAGATTTTGTTCTAAACTGCCTATACCTGCACCTCTTTCTCCACAGCCTCCACCAGCCAAATATGGGGGACGCCATACTGTGACAATGATTCCTGGAGATGGGATTGGGCCAGAGCTTATGCTTCATGTCAAGGAGGTGTTCAGGTACAAATTTCCTCTCTGTGTGCCTCTCCAGAGCTGTGCATAAGACCCAGAAGGCCTGCTTGTGTGCACTGACCTTTTTGCCTCTCAAAGCCATGGCTGGAATTCACCTTGACTGCCCCACCCTTCTCTTCTCTCTACCCCAGGCATGCCACTGTGCCTGTGGACTTTGAGGAAGTTCTGGTCAGCTCAGAGGGATCTGAAGAGGACATGCAGAATGCTCTCATGGCCATCCGGCGCAACCGTGTAGCCCTCAAAGGTGATCCTTTGCTTTTCACAGCATGCAGAATTGTGCCAAGTTCTGCATAAAGTGAAGTCGAAAGGAGGAGAAAGGGGTGTCCTGGGTATCTTTTCAGGGGGCGGTTGGAAAGGGCAGATTTGTTATACTGGGCTGCATGGGCTTAGTAAAGGCCAGTATCCATTTATTTTCCAAAGCCACATTTTGGATTCATCTGGTCCCCTTCCCTTCTTCCCTTCTTCCTTCTTCAGTCCATAACGAGCCTATTATAGGTTTTGCCTTAACAGTATTTGAAGATGCTTATTTTTTTATTACATTTATATACCATCTCTGTCTTCCAAGGAGCTCAGGATGGTGTGCATGGTTCTCCTCCCCATTTCATCCTCACAACAACCCTGTGAGGTAGGTTAGGCTAAGAGATGGTGACTCGCCCAAGGTTACCCAGTGAGCTTCATTGCTGAGTGAGGAGTTGAACCCTGATCTCTTAGGTCGTAGTCCAATACTCTGCTGCATTTAAACCTATATCTAATATTGCATCCTTGTGATAGCTCTGGAAAACTGGTGCTGCTTATTCCCATTTTGTGGATGGAGGAACTGAAACTAACAGCCTCTCAGTACAGTTACAGCAACAGCCAAGGCGACATTTTTCCACCTTCGCCGCATCAAGCAGTTGGTCCCTTACCTTTCCCGCCCCGACCTGGCCACAGTGATCCATGCAACGGTCATCTCCAGGCTTGACTACTGTAATTCGCTCTACGCGGGCTGCCCTTGAAGCTGACCCAGAAACTCCAGAGGGTGCAGAATGCTGCAGCGAGGCTCCTCACGGGGTCTCTGCCATGGGAGCATATTCACCCAGTGCTTTTCAAACTGCACTGGCTCCCAGTAGAATACAGGGTCAGATTTAAGGTGCTGCTTTTGACCTTTAAAGCCCTTCACGGCCTAGGACCCTCGTACCTACGGGACCGCCTCTCCCAGTATGCCCCACGGAGAACCTCAAGGTCCATAAATAGCAACACCCTAGTGGTCCTGGGCCCTAAGGAAGTTAGATCGGCTTCAACCAGAGCCAGGGCCTTTTCAACTCTGGCTCCGGCCTGGTAGAACGCTCTGCCTCATGAGACCAGGGCCCTGCAGGATCTGATTTCTTTCCGCAGGGCCTGTAAGACAGAGTTGTTCCGCCTGGCCTTTGGCTTGGAGCCAATTTGATTCCCTCCCTCTCTTTCTTTTTTCCTTTCTTTCTCCTCCTGCGATGAGGCTACATTTTAATATTTCAATGTTTTAATATTTTAATGTTGTATTTTAATTTTGTTTTTAAGTTGTAATCATTCAACTTGTTTTTATTATTGCTTGTAAGCCGCTCTGAGCCCGGCCTTGGCTGGGGAGGGCAGGGTATAAATAAAAAATATTATTATTATTATTATTATTATTATTACATGTCTGACTGCTGTGGAATCTGAATCCAGATTTCCCAGGCTTGATATTTTATCCACATTTGTTTCTAACCCATCAGGAAAGAGGACAATTTATATAGCTGCAATTTTCAGATTGCCCCATATTGGTGTGTTATGTTTACTAAGGCCAGGGAGTGGATCCTCTTATTAACTGGTTCTCTTTTCCTGGCTTTATAGGAAATATCGAGACGAACCATAACTTACCACCTTCTCACAAGTCCCGGAACAACATAATGCGGTGAGTTGAGAGAGAGGCTTAGCCCAGTTGCCAGGCAGAGCCTAAAAGTTGGGAGTGTGGTTTAGTCCATATACAACCATTCATTTCCATTTTCTACCCCTGTCTAGAGGCTTAAAAAAAATAGTGGAAGTGGAAGGAAGTATGTAAATGAGGCCAGTAGTCTTAATTTCTGTATTGCTTACCATAGTGATGCCACAAGTCACAGGACTGACGTGTTACTCTAGTATGCTACCCACACATTATATGCAGCTCTGCCCTCTGTTCTTTGGTGTGGTTTTGCTTCTGGTCTGCTGAGCTGGAAAGCACATTGGAAAAGCAAGGGGCAGCATTGCTGCTGGTTGGGTGTGACCCTGCATCACCGCCAGACCCATCAGCCCTCCTGCTCCCACCCAGTTGTGCCACAGAATCCCATTTCCAGTGATGTGGGTTGGTCACCATCCATAGCATATGAGGTTCATCTCTCCTAGCAACACGATACAGTGGGGCCTCGCAAGACGAAAAGAATCCGTTCCGCGATTCTCTTCGTCTAGCGGTTTTTTCGTCTTGCGAAGCAAGCCCATTGACAGCTTAGCGGATTAGCGCTACAGCGGTCTAGCGGCTTCTAGCGATCAGCTGTTAAGCGGCTTATCAGCGGATCAGCTGTTAAGCGGCTTAGCGGCTTAGGAAAAGGGCAAAAAAAACCCACGGGAACTCGCAAGATTTTTTCGTCTTGCGAAGCAACCCCATAGGGAAATTCGTTTTGCGACGCGCCTCCAAAACGGAAAACCCTTTCGTCTAGCGGGTTTTCCGTCTTGCGAGGCGTTCGTCTTGTGGGGCACCACTGTACTCTTGTTAAGGCAATTGGCGAAACTAGGGAAAAGGTGGATCTGGGGCAGAAGGAACAATTGTGCTTTCTGAAGTACACAGAATCACAACAGTTGTTATTCTGAGTAGAATCTGTGCCGTGTGACCTTTTCCTTTCCCTCTCTGATTCCACAGCACAAATCTGGATCTGTTTGCTAATGTGATTCACTGCAAGAGCCTTCGAGGAGTGGCAACCAGGCACCATGACATTGACATACTCATAGTCCGAGAGAACACGGAGGGAGAATACAGCAGCCTGGAGCACGAGGTGCTAGTTAGCAGAGGCAACCACTTTTGCCCTCTTTATTTCTCTCCAAATCCCCCTCCCTCCTCATCCCTATTTGCATTGGGGCAGTGCTGTTTCTTCTCCAGGTGGGCGTTTTTTCCTTTCCTTTCCTTCTAAAGCATACTAACTCTCTGCTTGTGGCATATCATGATCAGGATTGAGTGGTGATGGGATAGTCCTGCTATATGGCAAGTGACCTTTTAGTGAGGTTTCAAAGATTGTATGATGGTGGCCAGCAACTAACAGTCCAGGGGTTCAGTCTGGCTCTCATCCTTCAATTCCAGGGGTTCCTTCTTGTGATTATGTACTTCCAAATGGTTCCTCCTGACAAAACCCAAGATGTTGGCAAGTGGCTTTTTTCAGTCACAGGGGCTGGCTCTGTAAAAGCTCCTCCATACTAGCATATTCACTCACTCACTCACTCACAGACATTTGCTTTGTCTCGTATGGGTGTGAAAAAAACAGGCGAAGGCTGCAGCTCTTGCTCAGTTAAATAGATAGCCTCTAGCCAGGGTTCTATGATACATCATAGGGGAAAACCAGAAGCAGAAAGTTGGTTTCCTAAAACTGGCAATCCCTCCAAGGATTGCAGTAATCTTTCCAAGTAGGACATCATTTCCCACCCAGTCCCAACTGAGCTATAGATAGAAACTAGGAGTTTTGATTTTGCCTGTTCTGCTCCTGCCCCCTCCAGAGCGTCTCTGGTGTAGTGGAGAGCCTGAAGATCATCACAAAGACCAAGTCGCTGCGCATCGCAGAATATGCCTTCAAGCTGGCGCATGAAGCTGGGCGCAAGAAGGTGACCGCCGTCCACAAGGCAAACATCATGTACGTTAGGGAACATGTAGGCCTTTCTTCAGCGTACGTGTGTGGGAGCAGGAATGGGTGTATCTGGGGTTGGTGGTTTTCTGGCTCAGTGGTGTAAAGTGTGCCACAACTTGTGCCCAGTAGGAGATGCCTCAATTCTTATTTATGCACCCTGCAAATCAGGCCATTGTGCCGTGAAATTTTCTTCCCAGGCTGCCAAGTCAGGGATCAGGTTTCTGTTCTGTCTGGAAGAGGTAGGCTGTACAGGCCTGACTGTATAGCTAGCATCAGAGACCTTTCAGGAATACCACAAACTTTTACTGCCTCTACAGTTTGTGGTGACTTTGCTGCAGCTCTGGCTGAAATTTTCCCTTTTTTCCTCCCACATTAGGAAGCTGGGTGATGGCCTTTTCCTGCAGTGTTGCAAAGAGGTGGCAGCTGGCTTCCCAAACATCACATTTGAGAGCATGATTGTTGACAACACTACTATGCAGGTACTTGGATGTTCTAGTCTTATGTCTAGCTGCCATTTCAGACACAGGACACCTGAGTCTTCTATGTAGACAGCTCAAATCTTTGTGTTCTTCATTCTCTTTGGCAGTGCTGTTCAGGGATTCCCACCGTAAGTCCCTTTCAGATTACCACCTAAATCCATTCACATGCACAGGAGTCAGTCCCAGCATTTTGTGCCCACAAGCATAACTTTGGGGTTTTTTGTTTTGTTTGTTTTTTTAAAATAGAATCACGAGAACTGGAAATGTCAAGTTTTGTAATAGTCAAAGCAATTGTTATAAAGGAAACAGAAGACATTTCTCAGGATTTACTTTGGAGGGAAAACAAGTTGGCTAATAATGTAACTTTCTGTTTAGAATATGTGACTTTTGCAGATCATTCAGAGAAATTGTTTAAATTAGGAGTGCTTTTATGAAAGCTTCCAGGCAGACCTGAAACTACATTACTGTTCTGTTGTGGCTGGGATGGGTGGGGAGAGCAGGGGACATGAATCACTACTCTCACCTTTACACTCACTGCTGTCTCTGATTTTCCTAGTTGGTGTCCCGTCCACAGCAGTTTGATGTCATGGTTATGCCTAACCTCTACGGCAACATTGTCAACAACGTCTGTGCTGGACTGGTTGGGGGCCCAGGCCTGGTACCAGGTGCCAATTACGGGCGTGATTATGCAGTTTTTGAAACGGTGAGTTTTTGAGAGGGTGGTAGATGTCAGGCTCTGGTAAAGTGGGGGTGTGATGAAGAAGCACCGAGGGCAGGAATGCTACTTGGCTGAGTGAGAAAGGGCTCCTAAGGCAGAGGCTCTGGCTTCCAGATGGGCCTGAGCACCAGGATCTCTCCAGTAACATCGCCTGGAAGAAAACTGAGGGGGATGGAAGAGAGCAGAACACACCAGCAAAAAAACAGGCCACTTGTATCTGTGCCTCTCCATTATTCTATGTTGGTTTCTTTCATTTTGGAAACCCTCTTGCTCCCTCAGACAATATAGCCTGCTCTCTCAATGCCTTATCTCTCTTTTCTCCCTCTTCAGGCCACGCGCAATACTGGCAAGAGCATTGCTGGCAAGAACATTGCCAACCCCACAGCCATGCTGCTCGCCAGCTGCATGATGCTGGACCACCTCAAGTACGTGCGCATACCCCTTTCCCTGTCTCAGCTGCTGCCGCCACTGCCTAATAAAACTGCTGCAATTGTTTCCCCATTTCCCAACTATGAGAGCCAACATGGCATAGTGGGTTAGCCTCTAAGATGGGGGTGTGGAACCTTTGGCCCTCCAGATGTTGCCATCATCACCCCTGACGGTGCTTGCTATGGCTGATGGGAGTTGTAGTTCAGCAACATCGGGGGGGCGGGACAAAGATTCTCTTCACCTGCTCTAGGCATTCCCAAGCTCAAATATCTACTCAGCCACTAAATTATTGGGCGATACTAGATGGAGAGACGTATCTAAAATGTGGGAGCTACTGCACACTTACCTGATCGTCTTGGGGAAAGTGTGAGACCAAAATGAAATGTTTGTCTCAGTGGCAGATTCTTCCATCATAATAGGGGAGGGTGGGGGAAGAGAGACTTCATTTGTGCTGCTGTTTCTCCCCACTTCACTCTGTTGTTCATTGCAGACTGCACAACCATGCATCAATTATCCGCAAGGCAGTTCTGGCCTCTATGGACGAAGCAGAAGTGAGTTGCTCTTTCCCTTCCCAGGCCAATGGCCTATCAAGAGAATTGGGGATAATAGGATTAGCTACAGTCACTGTGTTTTCTTCTTGGGTCTGTACATACCAGCAGAGGAAAACCATTGTCAAGTATCTCAGATTGATTTCTTGTTTGTTTTGGAGGGAACCCAAAATGTGACTTGCCATTCCAAGTCATGCTTTCAAGGGAGGATGCAGCCATTGGGCCCATGAGTCTCTAAAGATCCCTAAGGCATGACAAGGATGGCTGTGCCCTACTGAGGGTGCAGTTGGATCAGAGAACATGGCCATGACTTGTACAGCAACGCAGGGACTTGTAGGGAGAAGTAAACGAAGAAGCTTGTGTCAGTTGGTACAGTGGGGGAGCAGAAATATCAAGTTGGTGGCCTTGTGGAAAGAGGGTTGGGCAGAGTAGTCTATCCCTTCAATTGGTCAAGAGCCACGGGTTTCCAAGAGTGCACAATCATACGTGCACAACCACAGCATGTAAGTATGTGTCTGCATGTGGGTCTCCCTTGGTAACTGTCCTTACACTTGAGTAGGTAGCCCATCTTCACTGCAAACGTCTGTTGCCTTTTTGGCATTTTCATTTGTGGATGCCATGGGAAATAGTTTTTAACTTGGGGATATCTCTAGCTCTCCCATCCCTTTGGGAACTGCAGTTTCCAGTGTTTTGCTGGGAGAAAGGGATGATTGCAGTGCAGATACACCAAGTGTTCTAGGGGCTTGGAACAGTGTTTACAGATAAACAGTAAAAAAATGAAGGTCCCCAAATGCATGTTTGGGCTGAAGGGGGTTCTTGGCTCCCAAAAGTTTGAAGGCAGACTGCTAGTTAACTAAACTGAAGACTGTGAAGGGGCGGTTGTGAGTGAAGGTGGCTTAATACAGTTTTTTCTTTCTTCTTCCTCTCCAGACTCACACACCAGATATTGGGGGCCAGGGTACAACCTCAGCGGCTGTTCAGTCCATCCTGCAACAGATCAAAAAATCTAACCCGAACCTGGCACAGGTGAGTTGTTTTGGAAGGTGACAGGTTTGCAGCTCTCAAAGGAGGGGGGGAGGGTTGAAGTGGAAGGTGAGGAAGGGAAGTTATAAGATTTTGATTAAGTGCAGACTTCTTGAAACCTTTTCCCAAGGTTTCAAGAAATGTCATCATATCAATGTTTTTGTATGATTGTACTTGCTTGTCCTTACTGAGCAGCTTCTGCCTTTAGGGACTGGCTGTAAAGCAGAAGGAAGGGCAGGGGCTTAGTGGGCACTGGTAGCAGCAGAATTTAGGGGCTGCATGGACATGAAGGATCCTCCTGCAACTGAAGCCGAGAAGTTTTAAACTTCACTTGTCCCTGCCTTAGGCTTTGCCTCTTTACAAAATGGGAATTTTAGTGATTAACCAGTGTGAGGTTGGGCAGAATGGAATATAAATAGTGCTTAGTTTGTGTAGCTAGCTTTGCTAAAGACCATTCAATTCTTTTTACCTTTGCCTGTTGTTGTTTTTTAGTGACATTCTGAAGCCAAAGAACCAGGCTCAATAGCCGTTTGAGCTTCAACTGAAACAAATACTCCTGTCTGCCTAAAAAGAGGCCGGAGCAACTCTGCTGCCTGTGACTAGAACAGACTGTTCCATTGTGAACTAGCCAAGCACAAACTCCCATCTTCTGTATATAGTGTGTAAGATGGCAATTCATACCCACCTCACTAAAGGGAAATAAATGGAAATGTGAGGCCTATCATGTCTCTGTGTCTCCTGCTTTTAGGCTGACTAAGTGGATTAATGGTGTGGTGAGAGAGAGCAGCAGGGGAGAGGAAAGTTTGGGGCTATGGAGCATGGTTTTTATCGTAGGGAAGGATCCTGGTGAATTACACTGAAGGAACTTACAATCAAGGACCAGCTAAGGCAGCAGCCAAATGCAAGGGCCAGACTCCCCTAGTTAGGGGGGGGCGGGCTGCTTCCTGCAGTATAAGCTACCACTACGGCACCTGCGGATTGGAATCTATGGGTCAATTTTAAAAGAAAGCAGGTTTCCCTGTGGCTACAGCTGCACATCCCTTTGTTCCAACACAGTACAGAAAGATGCACTTAATTTTCAATGGACTTTGCGGATGCCACAGAGAATGTGATATAAAAGCTAAATTCTGCAAGCAGCATGACTTCTGCTGCTGCTAGCAGTGGGGAGCACTAAAGAGCTGCAGCCCACTAATGCTTTGCCCCAATCAAGCACTGCCTAGACTTAAAATCCTATCTTTACAGTCAGGGACTAGAAACATGCACTCCAGGGCAGGAGAGGTCTATACAGAAAGCAGCCTCCTGGTAAATGGTTAGGTTCATGCAGACCTTGTTGAGCTGTCTTAGGTGTGGTAAATTTCAGACCCACAGGCTGGATGTGGCACTCTAGTCCTCCAGAACTCTCCACCAGGCTGCATCCCATACTGGACCTGTTCTGTCCTTGAGTGCTTTTGCCCAGCTGGAATGTGTCCTTGGAACTGCAATAATGGCTCGTGTGTCTGGCTGTAGGTGTGTATGTAGAAACTTCTGACTTCACACAGGTGCAGTAGGTGACAGTCCACCTAAGGTAAGAGTCAAATCGGTTGCTCTGTCAACTTTGCCTCTGACTCTTTGCGCTGCTTCCAGCCCAGCCCTTGGAAGTGTGTGTGGCCCTGGGCTGGGAGAGGCTCCCCATCCCTGGTGTATTGGGCACCTTCTAAGTTTGCTTTTTCTTTTACAATGAGGGGCTGATATTTCTCAAGGTGAGTTGCATTCTGAACTTCCATTCCATTCTGTGGCAGTGTGAACTTTTATCACCACCCTCCCTCCACACCACTGCACACCCAAGATATCAATCCCAGAAGGGAAGTAGAAGAACAGCTTTCCTTAGAGGGAGTAACTCTAACCCTTCCCCTCACAGGAGTTGAGAACCTGATCCTCAAGAGGTTCTCCTCCAGTGTGATTTTCCTAAACCCAACGTTGCCCTTAGAAAGGAGGCGGAGGCAGAGGCTATTGCAAACGTTTTAATGAAAAGTCTTGAACTCAAATCCCTGGAACAGTAGAAGGGCCTTCAAAACACACACACACACACACACACACACACACACACACACACACACTCCCCAACATGGGCAACACACTAAAGCAAGGGCAGGGTTTCTTGTTCCAGAGATTGCAGTGCAAGGCAACAGTATTACTTCCCTCTCCCTATGCCCAGTTCTCTTGCACCACAACTTTGGTTTAAAGACACCAGTCTTGGGCAGCACTGTGACCAGTTGTCTGCCATACCTAGGAGGCTTCCCCAACACACCTCCCCGTTTATAGTATGAGGCTGCAGTATGCAAGAGCCAACCACAACATCTGGGTTCCAGCGCTATAGCCATGGGACAGGCATCAGAACTTGGGACTTTGGGTTTAAGCCGAGCTCCACACATCTTTTTCCTCCTCCTGTTCTATGTCTTTCCTCTGGTTGTGGTTCCTCCTTTTCTGAACCCAAAATGTTTTAGGGAAAATGCTACAGGGGCACTCCCACACCATTCAATCTTTCACCACGAACAGTAGATAAGCTTCTTCCTAAAGGCACAAAAGTAGCTTGGAACAGTGTCAAGCTTTTTGGAGCAGCTACACTCTGCCTTATAATAATGAAAACTGACCACAGGTAGCAAAAGTGTCAGGAAATGTGTGGGGGGGGGGGAGCGGGAGCTGTAGTAGCAGTTTGAGAGAGCAACAATGCCAGCCATTCCAAAATACGCTTTGTGGGGAGTAGTAGGTGGGTAAAAACACACACACACACACACACACACACACACACACACACACACCTCTAGCTTGCTTTCTCCCACCAGCTAGGGTGGTGGGTGAAATTCAGTATGATTCCCATTCACCTCAAACTGGAGTGAAAAAGGAAACTGAGGCAAAATAGGACTAAAAGACAATTAGAAATGGGGGAGAAGAGACTTCACAACGTACAAAAAAATCCCAGCTATTGAAAGCTGCCCTTAGAGACTTTCCCTTTGCAAAAATCTTTCCTTAGCAATGACAAGGGTTAGAAACTTGTTTGTTTAAAAAAACTTCTGAGATTCTTAGAATACCAAATTTATGAGCAACTCCTGGCTAAAGTAAAGCACGTTAAGGGCCATGACCCTTGCCTAGGCAGCAGGGGAAAGGACTCACAAAGGACTCTTGGGGTAGAGGAGGGGCCCATTTATTCAACTCTTAACCACCAAGTTGCGGGCAGAAACCTGCCTGCAAATGCCTGTGAAGTGCAGAGACATCAGCCAAGCCAGAAAAATGAATTCTTTCACCCCCACTGCCTATACATTTCTACTGCTTCCTGCATCAGCTACCTTCTCTCATTCCCTCCAAAGAGTGCCACGGCTGGACCTCCAGCCCACGGTCATGTCACTTTGCACACATTCATTGTCACTTTTCCTGCAATTCATTGGCATGGAAATTTGGACAGGATGTTCTTGCTAGAACATCCATGCGCTTCTTCCTTTTCATCATTCACACTCTGCTCACATATTGAGCCTCTCGCAAACCCACACATGCTGGGAGCTTCACAGCCACTCTCTTTGCCCACCAGTTAGAAACGATGGGGAGCAGAGGGCAGGGGGAGAAACTGGCAAGGAAGTACCACAATGAATTCTTAAAAGTCAAACCGCATCAGTCAAGGGTACATGGAGATGGTGGCCATGGAGACCTCCCAAGAAGGCAACTTCTAGGAAAAGAGTCAGCAAGGGATTGTGGGAATCTTCTGGCTGTGCTTCAGAAATGACCACAGAGTGAACCTCGCTTCTGAGTTCCAGTCCTGCTTTACAGTTCCCCCTTCTCCACTGTGATCAGCCAGAGAGAAGAGCCTCTTGCCTCCAGTCCTGCAATGCAGTCCACTTAGGGGGAGGAGCTGGGGGAGACAGCCTTCCCCCCGCCCGTCAACTCCAGTGATGGGACCAGGTCCGTGCCAGGGAAATCTTGTGCAGGCGAGAAGACTGCTTCCTTCAAGCAACCAGTCCGTCTGGACTTCTGCCTGGCCTTAAGAGTTGAGCCACGGATGCTCCAGGCACTGGGAGGCTGTAGTGCGTTCTTCTGGGATGTATTCCATCATGGGCAAGAGGAAGTCCGTGAACTGGGCTGCTTGCTCGAGGGGCCACTCATATTTCTCCACCAGGACCTCATACAGGCCCCAGTGCTTGAGATTCTTAATGTGGCGCAGTTCCCCTGGGGAAGGAAGGAGGACAAAAAGGGCAAGGTTGATGGAGAGGCCCCATCTAGGGCTGTGTGTACTTTGCGCTGGAGGAAAGTAAAATGAAATGAAAATTCTGCACCAAGGAAAACCAAACTCGTGCCTGGTTTATCTCTTATTTTGTGAAATTAATTCTGGGCCTGGCTAGTCTTGGGGATAGGCAAAGAGTTATTGAACAGTGGGCATTATAGTCAACAGGCATTGCTCACACACTCTAAAGCTGTGTTGTCACAGCCACAAGGGCTAGAAACTTTCACCTCAGGAAGTGGAACATGACGCCCAAAGCCACATTCAGCTTCTATGCTCCTGAGATCTCAGTGTACAATCCCAATCCAGGCCAGCCACCTGTTCCAAAGTCAGACAGACTACATGGAAAACATACCTCTTCTGAAAAGAACATGCAATGTGGCCCTGGGATCATCCTGCATAAGCCCCAATCATCACATTTTACCACCTCTTAATATATTGTCATAGAGGTGCTTGGTGTGGGAAAGATTGCCCAGAGTGGTGGTAGTTATGCTATTAATCCCACCCTGCTGCTGTATAACTGACAGCACACCCACCCTGCATCTCTTGGGGAGAGGCCCAGCCTCCCAGAAGTGAAAGCATTAATATGATCAAAACGTGCATGAATATGCAGTAAACAGAGTGTGCAGTAAACTTCTAGATCCTGTACGCTTTGTGGGTCTTCATGCTGTTTCTCTCTGTGGAGCAGGAAAAGTATGTAATTAGTAGAAGCTGGCTAAACTGTAGGAGCTTCCTCCAATGTAGTGCCCATTCATTTTCCCACAGCAGCTAAAAAAGAGTGCCCCAAAGCAGGGCATGAAGGTAGCAGCCCTCTTGACTCAGCGTCTTGTACTCTGAGGCTCCATTTAGCTACCATTGATAGACCTCTCCTCCATCTAATGGTCCTCAACATCATCAGTGGCCAGATTCATTGAATGAGAAGCAATTGGGCAAAGAGAGAAAAAGAACAGACAGGTGGACACAGCAAAAAAGGCATGCAGAAACAACAACAGTCCCAAATCACTACCCAGATACTCTTAGTACTGATGACAAAGGTTGAGGGACCACAGAGTTCTGCAATGCAGCAAACACTCTTGTACCCTAATGAAAAAGGACAAAAGACTAGCTGTCCATGGCTCTTTGTAGGTGCCCACCTGAAACCTGTGAACCTTGTCTAGCTAAAGAAGACGAGGTGAAGTGGCTGCCAGAGGTGGCAGGTGTGGGTGACAGACAGACTGAAAGTGCAGAGTACATCCCACTGAGAAGTTGGGCAAGTCCAAATGAACAAAAGTTGTTCCACATTACTTGGAATGCAGAATGTGGGCTGCACTTAAACGACCAGCCACTTGCAGAAGAGGCTGCTTGTGCATGCAGGTAGCCTGATTCTGGACAGCCCAGACAACAAATGCTGTGACCTTCATGACAGTTACCACTGGCAGGGTAGGCAGAACCTATTAATGACCCCCCAGAAATGTTGACATGTTCCCAGCCTTAGGTTTCACCACAAACCTGTTTTTTTTTCTGGCCAAAATCTCAGCTGCCTGAACAACTTCTTTCCTTCCAGTGGTCATGATCAAATGTTCCTTCAGCTTCTTGTTGTCAACTTCTCTTACACACATGCTCTCCTCACCCCTCACAATTCCTCCTGACAGCCTTTGAGCATGATACGGATGTGTTGTGGAAGCATCCACTTGGAACAACATCCTCGCTACCCAGAGAGGTTGCATTTCCTAACTTACCTCTCCTGTTGAAGTACTCGCGCGAATAGCGCCCGGAAAGAGCAAAGTGCGGAGGGATATCGCCTAGTAACTCAACAATGTGGGCAATATGATCTGAAAAGGAAAAGAGGAGGGGACATCAGGGTCTGCGTGTCCCAGTCTCTCCCCCCTCCAGAGTTCCAGCAGGCCTCTTGTGAAATTCTGGCATCAACAATGCCTCCAGATTAGAGCACAGAGAGAGATTTAAGCCCAGCTGGCTAGGCAGGCCTCACACAGCATCCTCATTTGGCTCAACCAGTGAGAGCTCTTTACCTTCATCCCTGGTATAGTCCTCGCCCGAGTGTGGTTCAAAGAGGTAATCGCCAGTAGCCAGCTCAAATGCCTGTCAAAGAAAGAGAATCATCAGGTTATGCAGTTAAGGCAGGGGCCGCCTATCCTATTTCACCACATGAATGGGCTTTCCTCTGCCAGACCCACATGCAGTGTTCCACAAGCCCTGGCTGCTTGAGTTCTCTACCCCAGAGGGGAGAAGACAAGTGGCAATGCTGTGCACTGGAACACCTCCCTCTCGTCGAAACCTGGTGACGGTGGTGTTCTGGTGGCAACGGAAGCAGTGGGGCAGGCGGAGTGCTGCCTCCTGCACCTTTGCCACCTAAGGCAGATGCTTCATGGGTGGGCTGGCTCTCAGTTAAGAAATCTCTCCTCTTCCCCATGGCCCGTTGTGACTTTTCAGATCAGCTAAACATCAGGACCTAGGTGGTTCTGCATGCCAGTGCCAACCTCTGGCCAAAGGTGGGAAATACCGTATTTTTCGCCCCATAGGATGCACCGCCCTATAGGACGCACCTAGTTTTTTTTGGGGGGGGGGTGAATAAAGAAAAAATATTATTTTCCCCCCAGGCACAGGGCTGGTGTGGGGGAAGCCCGAGCTTCCCCCGACCCAGGCCCCAGACCAGCCTGCTTTCCGCAAGCCTAGGGAGCCACGCTGGTCTCCCCAGGCTTGCGGACAGCTGTGTGAAGCCCACACGCTCTTCAGCGCACCCGAGGCTTCGGAATGCAGGCAGCTCTGCTTCGCGCCGGGCTCCGGAGGGTTGCGCAGAGCTTCCTGGAGAGCGAGAGGGGTCGGTGCTCTCCAGGCTTCAGCGAAAGCCTGTATTCGCCCCATAGGACGCACCCACATTTCCCCTTCATTTTTGGAGGGGAAAAAGTGCGTCCTATAGGGCGAAAAATACAGTACATGGAAGCCAGTCAGGCCAGCAAGGAAGGCTAAGCCCAAGGCCTGAAATGCTCATGTGGTATTGCCTGACCCTCTCAAGGAGGTTTTTGAGCTGGCATACTCACTGGTCTAAGAATCAAAGGGAAATATCTGCTGCGCATGCGCATGAGCACACACACACACCTCCCCTGCCATGAAAACTTGGCAGAACCAATGACTGACATCTGAATATTTGTTCTATCATGTATCAAACTCAGGCAGGCAGAACAGAAAAGGAGCCATTCCTAGAGTGTGAGGATCTTGCAGGGCTGGCTTATTCGTCACACAGAGTCATGTAGAATCCGCGTTATCAGCTTTTACCGCGTGCTGATATTAAGATGTTGGTGCAAAGAAATTGTGGATTATACATATTATATATGTGTATATGTCTGTGTATCCCAAGCAGCTTAAACTTTTTCTTTTCCGGCAATTGCACCAGCTTTGGAGGAAACTTCATTGAAAGCAATTGCGCAGGAATGACTTAATTGCATGACAAAAACATCACAAGGAGCCATTTTAAAGAAGCCTCAGGGTGGACGATCTGTGAGACAGGCAAGCCAGACTTTTCCCCAAGCCACGTCCCCCTGCCCACACTCAGTGTGCTATATGACATCAGGTTGGGTGGTAAAGGTAAAGGTAAAGATGCAGCTGCAAAGGGACAGTCAGGAGGCTTAAAGTGCACTTCCAATTGTTCCAGCGGGGCTTGTATTCAGCGCCTCTTAAATTTAATGCCAAATGGGTTCCTCTCAGGAGCCCCAGAGCTGCTGGGTGGAGCCGGGTCCCTGCCAAAAGCCAGGCTTCCTTTGCCTGGCAGACTGATTTCAAAAGAAGCATAAAATGGCAAAGCACAGGAAGGACAAAGGTCAGAAGCATAAAGTCTCTAAAGAGTGTGTTTGGTTCAAGTACTTGTTTTGTGTTAGGATTTTAATGTGCAGCTATTAGACTGTGAATAGAGTTGGCAACAAAGGAAGTATATTTATATCTCATTAACCACCTAACATTCAGCTCATCCTGGCACACAGCCACACAAGCAAAGCCTTCAAAGGAACCGGGAGGTATCTTGACAAATAGCAGTCACTACACTGACAAAAGGGAAGGCCTGATTTTTAGTAGGGTAGGAGAGCTAAAAATAATGCCAAAATATTTCACATCTGGAAACCCATGAGCCCCTTTCGTTTCAGATAGTACACGGGTAGATGAGTCTAAAAAGCCTGAGACATAATTTTCATGGCCCTCTCACGGCTATTATTGCTCATTTACCAGAAGTAATGTATCTAGTGTTAACTCTGGAAGTGTATACTCAATTCCGACAAAACAAAGCCTCACAGAGCCAAACCAGGAGGCTTAGTTTGGTCCGAACCCAGAAAGCCTCAGGGAAGGACCTTGCTGCTTTTCAGCAGAAGAGCTTGAGAGGAGCCTTGCTGGATCACACCAAAGACTCATCGAGTTCGGCATCCTGTCTCCCGCAGCAGCCCTTCAGATACCTCCGAGGAACCCGTAAGAAGGGCATGAGTGCAACAGCTCTCTCCTGCTTTAGCTCCCTGGCCACAAGTATTAATTTGAGGCATTATGTCTCTGAAGCTGGAAGTTCCATATGAACATTGTGACTGACAGTCGAGTGCCTTTGCGATTCAGTGCACGGTCAGCAAGACCCCACATTGCCCATCTCCAGGTTTGGACTCGCCAGGATAAAAGAATATGCTTAACCAATGGCGAGATGGTGACCACATTTGTGGACATGTTTTTCAGTTGAAAATCCTAACCGACATCGAGCTCTGCCACCACCACCACCACCACCAGAATATGGCACAAGAAGCAGAAGGAGCCCCGTGAACCTACCATGCATGCTGTGCTCCAGATATCAGCAGGAGTGCTGTAGATGGCACCAATTAGCACCTCCAGTGCCCGGTATTGGCGAGTCTGAATGTCCTCCGTGAAATGTTTGTGCTGAGGAAATTGAGAGTGTGAGGAATATCCCTGTGACATACCTATGTGAGTACGGACATGCTCTCTTGCGCATATGTGCACATGTAGAACCCACATCTCATGCTCTCTTCAACAGCTGGCCTGTTGGCCAATCCAGTGAGTGTCTCCCACTGTGACTACCATTTCCTAAGCCAGAGCATATATGCGCTGCTCACCAAAAGCAGAGCCCTACTTAACCCCACATGTACCTTCCAAAAGACAGACCACTGCCACCATCGCCACTCCTTACTAAATCCCATGTATTTTTTCCTCCTTGGCAGCTTTCCCCAAGATACCAATCCATGTACACCCTATATGGAGCCCTCATTTAATTTTTTTAAGAACCTTAAAAGCTGGACATGTTGAAATTATAAACACATCAATATGTTTGCTGCCTTCCACTGAAGCTTGAGATGCTCAGAATCTTTTCAATTGAAGAAAAGAAGTGTGAGTGTGTGGGGGGGTGCTCTTCTCTTTTAAATTTCCACAGCACAATAAGTAAAAATTGAAGCAAAAACTGTGTAGAGTGTAAATGCAGAAATACACATTACGTGGGAAATACAGGGTGCCCATAGCTTCAAGTCCCCGAACAGCCCACATGCTCCCAGTCTCCTCTGTGCAGGCACCACATTCCACTCCCCATGCGACAGACAGCTCCACCAGATCAGCTCTCTTCAGGAGGTGTGAGCAACATGCGCTCCAATAACTCACCACCCAGCAGGCATTTCCCAGATCTGCTATCTTCACTCTGATTTTGTCTGCATTTTGAGGTTCCAAGGGGTTCACCAGGAATTCAGAGGTACCAAAAGCTGCAGAGGCAGACCAGGGCAGGGAATCAGGTGAAAAACAAACAAAACAGTCCTTCAAAGGCCACTTTTATGGGACATCCAAAGATGCTGAAGGGGTAGTAAGCAATTGGTTTAGCCTAACAGTTGTGCTATTCACATTTAACCACTCAACCGGCCAGCTAAACCAGGTGAAGGTAGCTGATGGGTCTCAAACCCCTCGTGAGTTAGGAACTTCCCCTGCATGCAAAGACAGACTCCGGCAGATTGAGTGGACGAGACCAAGAGTGGGTCCAACAGTCAAAAAGGTAGTTTCTGCACGTGCTGAAGAGGGAAGTGAGGGGCAGATGGGGCTCGTCAACATAAGAAGGTAGCCTATCTAGAAGGAAACTCTGATCCTAAACTTTCACTGGCTTGCAGGATATTTTCTGGAGAAGAAAAAGCTAAGGAGTAAACCCTACACAAATCTGGAATGGAGTCCCTAAGATGGCCGGATGGCACCCTATACACCTCCTTCGAGCAACTCCTGCAGCCGGAATGACCTGAGCTCAGAAGGAGGATATGCAACAGTGACTAATACAGACACACAGGTGATTCTCCTTAAAATTAATTATTTGGAGTGATAAGACTGAAGGATGCCTCCAATTTTATTTAAGAATAATGGTTTGCCTCTGCTATCAGAACTTTAGAAAACTCTGGCCAAAGGGAGAGTCAGCTTTTGGGCGTTTGGGCCTACATGGCTACTTTGTCATCTTGCCCCTGTAAATCCATGAGAGATACTCACTGCTGGGGGAGAGAAGCCCTCCACGTTCCCGCTGGTTAGAGACACCTGACATGGCTGAGCCAGAGAAGAGGGACCCTGAGAAGCCGGAGGTTGCTGAGTCAGGGCTGAAATGGCGGCTGGCTGTGCCTGGTGGAGAGTGCCCGTTGCAACTGTCATAGGCATTGTGTGTGTAGAAACCAGAAGACGATGTCAGACTCTGGGGGCTGCAAGCGAGAGAGCCCCCTGAGGGCTCTGTCCCCCCAGCTGTGGAGACCATGATGGGGGCTCCACCAGGCAGGTCTACAGAAGAAGAAAGAGGAGGGTCAGGGTTTCCTGGTATCATAAGAGAGTGTGCTGCAAACAGCACTGATTGAAAAGGAGAAAGAGAGCTGCATTATATGTTTCTGAAGGGAGAGACATGGGTGAAAGGGCACCAAAAAGGTAAGAATCAGGAGGTGACTACATCCCATTTCAAGAGTCAGGATGTAAAATGTTCAAAAATAAAACTATTTACTGCAAGGCAACTGGGCCCACTTTGCTGCTTCTTGCTAGCATTGGGGGGAAACAAACCATCACCCCTGGGCTTAACATTACATTTCAACCATGGACTGAGTCGCCATTTGTTTTGCTCCAAACAAACCATCATGATAAACCAATCTTTGTTCCTAGCTTACTAGTCATGGGTTGCTTAGAGTAAGATCCCTGGTTCAGACAGAACGCTAAGCCAGGGGCCTTCATTTCCTCCGTGCGCTAGGAGGGAGGAGAACAACAGCCTAGACAGGTACCATCACAATAAAACGTTAACTATGGTTTATTCTGATGGCATGTGAAATGGACCCATGTAAATGCCAGGAACAAACAACAGGCAATGTAAATGCTAGCGTACAAGTGTAGGGGAGGCAGTGAAGGGGCACAAGCTCAAATATTTTAAGCTGCACAAAAGTGTGTGAGAGTAAGTATGCAGAGATGGAGGGGCAGCGTTGTCCAGCCTCCAGACCTGACCACACAAGAGAACCAGCTGCACCCAACAGCAGCTGACTTCCCTCTCCCAAGCTCACCTGGATCTGCTGTGGGCTCGCTGGCATCTCCTGCTGCCAGGGTCGCCAGTTCCTCCAGCTGCTGAAGGTCCCGGAGCCGTTCTGCCAGGAGCTGACTTTGTCGTTTCTGCTTCCTCTTCAGTTTCTTCCGCTTGTTCTTCGAAAGCTTCCCATTCTGGGAGATGAGATGACCCCATGTCACAGCCCTGTTACTTACAATTCCAGGGCTGCCTGGGAAAGTGAGCGGGGGTTGGGGGGGAGCATGCAAAGGAGCCACATGGCAGGCCCTGAGGTCTGGGGTAGAGAAGGGGAAGGGGAGAAGGAGAAGGAACAGACAAAGGGAATCACCAGGAAGCAACTCAAAGTGTCAGTGGGCAGTGCCAGAACCCCAAAACAGTGGGGTGCAATTTCACAGCAAAACACACAGCTTGCAAGAGAGTAGTTGTGTGCAAACAAATGGGGGCGGGCAAGGGGTGAATGAGGAGAAAGATGTAGCAAGAAGAAGGAAGGCATTACATATCTGTAAGAGCAGTTGCAAGAGCAAGTGATAAAAGGAGGCCTTGTGGTCATCCTGTTTCTGGATACAAATGGGGATTCTCCTAACTGAAATGCTACCCCAAACAAAATAATTTCTGCCACACAAAAACTAGCATGTCGAGGAAGAAGGCAAGATGGACAAGGCCCTCCCCACAAAACATTAAGTCTTCTATGTGCAGTTATTTATTTATGCAGGAACGTTTTAATCAAGTGAGCACCCACCGCAGTGGTACGGCCCAGAAATCTCACTGAACACTAGTCTTACAAGGAAACAAGGACTTGTGTAAGGGAAGGGTCAGAGTGAGGAGAAGCTGAGGCCTGAAAGGGCTGGGCCTATAAAAAAAGCTGGGCCAGACCAACTGTAGAAGAGAGTGGTCACTCACTGATAATATATTTAGGGGTGTCAAGAAAATTGTGCACAATTCAAATATTGGGGCCCAACATCTGTTGTGATCCTGCAAAAGCATCGGGGTGTGTGTGTGTGTGTGTGTGTGTGTGTGTGTGTGTGTGTGAAGGCACATTGCATGGAGCTGCTGCTTAAAGGAGTAAACCAGGGGTGGCTGATAGCAGGCTGAAAACAGCCCATCAAGAGACTCTGGGTGGCTTGCAGGCATTGTAGCTCTTAAATCCCAACACCCTCCACCAGTCAATTATAGTGTTGGGAGGGACCCTGAGGGTCATCTAGTCCAACCCCCCTGCAATGCAGGAATCTCAACTAAAGCATCCATAACAGATGGCCACCCAGCCTCTAAAAACCTTAACTTTACTTGGGCATTTGCAACTGGGCTTCCCCAAGCATCTCACTGCTTTCTAAAGCAGTGCTTCCAGGAGCACCATTAACAACCAATTCTCTTCCCTTCTGCGCATGGCTGATTGCATTGTCTATCCCACTGTGATGACTCATGATCTCTCAATGTGGGAAATCAAAATGGGAGAAATACTGTAATACAGCCAGAAGTGAAGTGAATAGAAACAACAGAAATGAAAGAAAGTCAGCACCACCTATTAATTGCAAATGAGATGCATCTGGGAGGGAAAAGAGGGACTCTGAAGGAATAATAAGGGGAAATAAATCAGTTTGTTTTTAAAAAAAACAAACGAACAGAATGAGTTTGGAGAGATTAAGGAATGGAACTGCCTGACTTTGGATGGAAACATCAGTTAAAAAATAAATGGAAGAAAATAAAGAAACTACCAATGGAATGAATCTGTGAGAATAGAGGAAGGGAACAGCCTTACTCTGGATGGAAAGTAATGATCTGGCCGTGCCCATTTTACCATGCAGCCCTCAGAGGGTGGCCATGGGCCATTCTGGACTTCTGCCCCAAAAGGCTTAGCCACCCCTGTAGTAAAATGTCTTGGGTTAGGCCTGGCTGGGTTAAAGCAAGAGCAGGTGCGGGAACAAATAAATGACGTACAGAAACAAGGGTGTGCTCGGTGGCAGAAGCATGAACTCCGGAGAACAGACACAAGGCATGAAGGGCGTGCGACTGGGAATGAGAAGACAAAGAAACCATAATGGGTGTGCGAGAGGACACCATCTTGCACTTCCACAAGCCAAAAGGGATGCAAATCTCTCTCTCTCTCTGTGTGATGATATAAGCAAACTGGTGTTTTTAAGGTGGAAAAGTAAAGCAGGCAGATGGGTGGGCAAAATAAACAACTAAATGCTATGGGATGAGCATATGAATTATGACCCTTTGCCTTTCCAGCAAAGCTGAGCAACAACCAATGCCCTATCCAGCACTAACACAACAGAACAGCAAGGATAACAATGCGGCAGCAGCAACAGCAAGAACCGAGTCAGGAATTATGCGATCTTAAGGGAAGGTTTTTATCTACATGCAAGCCCATAAACCTTTATTGGCTGATTACCAACACACATCCTTTTAAAAGTGTTTGTTTGTTTTGTTCTTGTTTTTATTATGTATTTAATGTTTTATCTTTTATTTTTATGCTGTGCACTGCCCTGAGATCTTTAGATCAGCATTTCCCAACCTTGGGCCTCCAGCTGTTTTTGGACTGCAACTCCCACCATCCTTAGCTAGCAAGACCAGTGGTCAGGGATGATGGGAATTGTAGTTCAAAAACGGCTGGAGGCCCAAGGTTGGGAAACACTGCTTTAGATGAAGAGTGGTATACAAATTCAATAAATAAATAGTAATATTCTATCCCCTTCACATGTGCACATAGAAGTCATGTTACAAAATACCGGCATCATGGCACTTGGGATATGGACCCATCTGTACAGAAAATGCAGGGAGGGAACAAGTCAAAATATACAAGGCTCTGCTGCATTAACCAAAGAACTTCTATCTTGTAGCGGCTTTGTGTCTGGGAAGAAAGCAAGTGGTCAAGCTGGTTGCATTTCCTTTTGGCTGACTTCTAGTAGACTATCAAAAAAAGAACTGGCTTGCTTGATTTCTCTAAGGCTAGCTGTAAGATGTGGTTTCCCTAGTCCAAAACTCTCTCCTTTTTTGTGTTCACACTTGCATGGCTTCTGTACCCCTACTGGCACAGGCAGAATCGAGAGTGCATTGTCCCTGCTTGGGATTTGCTACATAAAAGCCAAAGAGGAAAAACCCAAAGAAGTGTGACGGGCAGCGCAGGTAAGCAAAGAGTGTCCACAGAAGAGAGTGCAAAGTCTTTGGAAATCATCAGATGGCTTTACAAGTTGAAGTGCAATCTTGGAAAAGTGGACAAGAGCCAGTCCTCAGCCAGTCCCAACATGGGGACATTTCAGAAATGAGGAATCAAATCTGGTACACTTTTCTAGGATAATCTGTCTATCAAATGTGTGTGCTACATGAAAATGAAAAATGAATTTGCAATGCTGTCTCTGCCTTATTTGTGTACGTTATGTTTCCCATGAACACTTCTGCCCTTCTTTGAAGCGACACAACTGGAACCACGCAGGCACAATGACTGGAACACAGGGAACTGCCTTAGAGCAGGTCGGACTATTTTGTCCTTCCAGCTCAGTATCAGCTTTTCCGCTTGGCAGCAGCTCCCTGGACCTTTTCCATCATCTGCTAAACATTCCATTTAATGGGAGATGCCAGGGACTGACTTCTGCATAGCATGTGCTTTTCTGCTGAGCTGTGAGCCCTCCCAGAGAGAGGCTTAGGCCAATGCACAGGTGCATTCTCACACTGCAGGGCAGTGCCACAGTTAAATTAACTGTGTGCCACACAGAACGAAGTACAACCCACACAAGGCTGTGAAGCTCTTGCCTCTCTCTGCACTTGGTTTTTGTATCCAGTAAAGGCTGCAGACATCTTTGGCACATGTGAAAAATTGTCTGTGGCTGGGTCCTGTTAAGCCTGGACTGTTGATAAATACAGGTGTGACCATGAGAACCTTGTGTGCGAATTGCAAAACAGGGGGCAGGGGGAGGCCCATCCATCCACACAAGGCCACAGAATACAGCAACAATAATAATTACCAATTCTAAACTTAGTTTTTCCACCACCTTTGAAAGGGGTAGTGGCACCAAGAGGAGACTTACCAGGCTCTCCTGGGGTGCAGAGCTGACTGAGGGAAGAGGTGCACAGATGGAGTGAGGAGAGAAAAGAGGGAGAGAAAGAGACAGAAATGATTCCCAGAATCCAACAGCCAGGAAGTCTAAGGCAAACAAACAACAATCAGTAACGCTGTGAAGATAAATATAGGGGAGAGGATGTGGGAGGCAGCCAGGCTCCCTAGTGAGGGTGGATTAACATTCTAGGCCATGGCTGGTAGTCCATGGCCCACAGAGTGATGTTGTGATTCTTGCCCTCTCCTTTCCTCCCATCAATCATCCTACAAGTCTACCCTGCTTGGCCTTGAATGTGCAGTCACCACTTCTGGAGATCCTTAGCACAGTCTGAGTTCCTGTGCAAATACTCATTAGCGCTGCTTTCTAAACCTTCACTCCTAACCATTAGCCATGCTGACTGTGGTTGATGGGAGCTGGTGTCCAACATTATCTGGAGTGACACACAGCCATGGCCTTCTGTGACAAGTAGGGAGACTGGGGAGAGCTGCTCTACTCAATTATGTGCATGCACACACATGCACTCTTCCTGCACTATGTTTAAGGCTGCTGTCTGGAGATCAGCAACTGCACCAGCCGGGTCCTCCATCTGCTGTCAGAGAGGCAGGAGTCTGGGTGGGAAAAGTGATGGCAAAAGTGGTGCAACTTTCTGACAATTCAGTTGCAAAGGGAGAGTGCAGGTTATATCGAACTCAATTATATTGACAGAGCTATGCTTCAGTTAGGTCCATTATTTTCAGTGGATCTGCTCTTGAGTAGGATTAACATTGGAAGCAACCCTGTGTGTATGCCTGCAATCTCTGTATTAAAGTAGTAAATAAACAGTAAATAGTTGCCAACTAGGGGCCTAGCCTTTCATGAACCATTGTAGCTTCAATTTTTCTGCACATCTTCCCAGTTGACTCTCCTCTATCCCACTCCACAATTCAGTCAAAGTTTTTCCTGTTTTATGCTTTGCCAAGGATTCCCTGGACAATTTGATTTATTTAGCATCGCTAGACTTATATTGTTGTCTCTCTCCCTACTACTCTGATTCCTGCAATCCAACTTCACCCATATGTCTTGTAGGGTTGGGCAATACTTGGTTGGCAACACTGCGATGTATCACCAGCTAAACATCGCAATAGACCAATAATAATCATGATGTATGTAATAAGGATGGAACGAGGTGCCTTGGGTATTTATAATTTAGTCACTGTTCAGTAAACGCAAACACAGGCACTACTGCACTAAAATTAGTTATTTGGTCAATTGGAAAGAGATGCTTCCTTGACTTCTTGCTAAAGTCTCCAACTTTTCCACTAGCCAACCCCTGGTCTTGTCTGTCTAACGCAGAGAGGAGAATGGAGCCGGGGATTATCCTCTTCCTTCTAAAGAAGTCGTGCCACTATAAAGATTAAAAGAACATGGGGAGGATGTGATTATTTACCTGCAGAGCCAGAGGGGGGCGGGCCCCCAGCTTGCTGCCAGACAGTGGCCTCAGCTGCTAGGCGGCGCACGTAACTCTCATCTACACACAGCAGGATGTTCTCTGGCTTTATGTCTGTGTGGATTATTTTGCACTTCGTGTGGAGGTAGTCGAGGCCCTGCAATACCTGGGAAGGGAGATGCATGATCAAATGGGAGAATTCCAGGGTTTTCGAGTACAGAGGTTGTGGTATCAGGAACTACAGAGGTTATACAGTGGTACCTTGGGTTAAGTACTTAATTCATTCTGGAGGTCCGTTCTTAACCTGAAACTGTTTGTAACCTGAAGCACCACTTTAGCTGATGGGGCCTCCTGCTGCTGCTGCGCCGCCGGAGCACGATTTCTGTTCTCATCCTGAAGCAAAGTTCTTAACCTGAAGCACTATTTTTAGGTTAGTGGAGTCTGTAAACTGAAGCGTATGTAACCCGAGGTACCACTGTACTGGGAACCTCAGAGCCTAGAACTTTGTTAACTACCACGGACTGTGTGCATGTGCTCAAGATACAGAACCCTCTTCAAGAGCAGAAGGATGTGTGTGCAATATCAGCCCCTAGATAGAAGAAGAAGGAGTTTAGATTTGATATCCCGCCTTTCACTCCCTTTAAGGAGTCTCAAAGCGGCTGACATTCTCCTTTCCCTTCCTCCCCCACAACAAACACTCTGTGAGGTGAGTGGGGCTGAGAGACTTCAAAGAAGTGTGACTAGCCGAAGGTCACCCAGCAGCTGCATGTGGAGGAGCGGAGACACGAACCCAGTTCCCCAGATTACGAGACTACCGCTCTTAACCACTACACCACACTGGCTCTAGGACTAGATTTGGGAATGGCTGCCTTAGGCCCCAGCCTCTCTTCAACAAATAGACTCATGCTCCTCTGTTCACCTGAATCCCCTCCCATCAAGATGGATGATTTTAGTCTAACCTTCACCGCAATGATCTAGCTCATTGCTTCCCAAACCGAGGTTTCCAGCTGTTTGTGGACTACAACTCCCATCATCCCTAACTAGCAGGACCAGCAGTCAGGGATGATGGGAATTATAGTTCAAAAACAGCTGGAGACCCAAGTTTGGGAAACACTGGTCTAGCTTTCCATATGCAGGGACTGGAGTTTTCTTTTCTTTCATGGAAAGCAATACAACATGCAATACCCCACTGGTGGTCTAAAACTATACTCCAGAAAGAACTCAATGATATGATACCCCCATCCCCAACATACAGACACCTTCATTCCTGCCCAAGTTGTGTGGCTTTTTTGATTCAACCTCCCAGTGATTTTGAATATAATGCAAGTAACCTAAATCTGAGCAGCCTAAATAAAGAAGGGTTGAAGTGATCTTGATGCTACAATAAGATCCCCCCCCACAATTGGATTTAAAATAAATCTTTTTACCTGGCGTAGGATGCTCTTGACGCAGGGTATAGGAAGTCCCTGGTAGTTGGACTTGATGATCCATTTCAATAGTTGGTGTCCTAAAACCTCAAGGACCATGCAGACATCTGGGCAGAGGTTGAGTCAAGGAGACACAGTAAGCTAAAATGATTTTCCTAGGTCTGAGCGATGTATCAGAACACTATGACCCCCCTCATTTCCCCCCATATTACTAATGTGGTGTTTTTAATGTCTTAAAATCAGATATGGAAGAGAAACTGTGCCAGTATTCAGTGAGGAGGAAAACACTGAATACAGATGTTTTGAGACATTCACCTATTGACAACTGGCCACTGTGTGAAAACCATGCAACTTTCCACATGACCACAAAACTGGGATTCCTTTCCAGAACATCTCATTCAATAGCAGGAGTAGCATTATCTGCAGGGAATGACTGCATGCTTGCTGCTTTGTGTCTAATTAAATAAGGTAGATGTTGTGGACTGAAACTCCCACCATCCTTGACAACTGGTCATGCCAGCTGAGGCTTGCGGGAGCACACAGCCAGAACACAGAAACAGAACCATTCATTAAATGTGGCAGGGAATTGTAGAGGACAGGGAGCCTTGCTGGCTTTTTCCATGTCCTCACCTATTCACCATTTATTTTTTAAGAGGCTACATGAGAACTACGAAAAATGGAATAGCAATGAGCACAGCCACCAATTTTTATTTTTAAGCTCTCAAGAAGTCAGAGTGTATGTGTGTCTGCATACTGGAGAAGGTTCTGGTCATCATCAGAAGTGTCACAGCTACTAGCCAATAGATCCCTTCGACGCTGCATAGCTAAAGTAAATGCAACATTCCAAACACCCATCATGGGGGGAGGAAAAACACCTTCCCAGCAAAAGTAAATTGCAATTCATCTCAGGCCAATGTATGATTCTTTTCCGACAGTGACATGACCTGGGCGGTGCAGCCTAACAACAGTTGTGCCTCTGTCCAACAATAAAATAATCATCTGAAGCAGACTGCAACTGTTTATGTCCATCCTCATAGGCCTGATCCAAACAGAAGGTTCATTGCTTGCTCCAACTGTCTCTGGACTGTATCACGTCATACAGCAGGAGGCAGAATGCAGTTCTGAATGCTCCCCCAAAGAAAAATCTTTCCTGAGCATACAAAACCAGAAGTTGGGAAGAAGGCTACAAGGTCAACTTTCTTGTGAATATGCTAACTTTTTATCTGTGTGAAGAATTTGGTACTGCTCTTTGAATGCTTCCCCAACAAAACAACCACACCATTCTGGTCAAAGAAGTAGCAGAGAAAGATTTGTCCTGACCAAGACGTTCACCCAAGAGATACCTTCAGAAACCATACATTTGGAAGTCAATAGTGGCTCCTAACAATCTGAACAGGAGCACCTATGGTTTTCTGGGCCTGCTTGTGGAAGGATACGGACACCATTGATCCCTGAGATCTTGAAGTCATCAATCAATTGGACAATGTTCTCACGCTTGGGGTCACAGGGATCAGAGTCTCGCACCTGGAGAGTAAAAAAGGGGGGAAATGACACATCCTAGATCAGAGTCATCAACAGAAGCCCTTGGGTCAAAACGGCCCACCCTCCGCAGTTGCCAACCTAGAGATAAAAATGCAGAGATATAGCATCTGTGGTAAATAACTTGTTAGCAGGCGGATCCTTCCAAGAAACCCTATATTGGCCAGGCTTCTGATCGAACCAGATCCTTTTCATTGAAATCCCACCACCCACCTTGAAGGAAGATGTGTGGGGCCTATGTGGCTGGAGGTGAAGTACAAAAAAAGCCCCGTGTGAAGAATGGGTAGGTTACAATAGAATCTCTGCTAGTACTCAAAGCGTAGCGAGCTTTTATTAATGTGAGGGAGTCCAATCCCTCACTGCACTATTAAGTTGTACAATCCCAATCACACTTAAAAAAAAAAATTCTCAGGGTTTATATCCCACCTGATCCACTCAAAGAGATTTACAATCTAAATAAAAACATTATAGAAAAGGGGGGGAATAAGTAAAACCACAAAGCAGTCGAAAAAGGACTTTAAAAACCCTAAAGGCAAAACCAGCATAAAGAGTGATAAGTCTCCAAAAGCTCCCTGGAATAAAACTGCCTTTGTTTGCCTATCCACAAGTGAGCAATGATAGAGCCAGGCAAACCATCCTTGGGAGGCTGTTTTAAATCATAGATGTCACATCTGAAAAAACCCCCGACTTGGGTACACTTCCACTGTATTTCTGTGTCAGGGGCCATGGGTATAGCCAGGACTTTTGTTAGGGGGGCAGAAATGACATGATTGGTCAGTTAATTAAGTATTTCTATTCGTTACTTGATGGGGGGGAGCTGCTCCCCCGGCTATGCCCATGGCAAAGGCTCCCCTACAGCCGGGCATCAGAAGTTGAACCAAATTGTCAAACCCATTATTATTTCCAAACAATATTCCACAAAGAAACACTGTTTAGAATAGGGAAATAGTATCTTTGTGTGGGATGGGGAAGAAGGAATGTTTATTAGGAATCTACTTGAAATGTCAGAGTAGCAAACCAAACTCTCTGCTCTGGGTAGCTGCGAGTTGGCAGTGTTAACAGTGCGAGTTGTTAACAGTGTTAGAAACTGAGATATTAAGGCTAGGAGCTAAATGGCACCTTAAACCTGGGTTATGGATGCAACAACGAAATGGCTAGGCACGCTTTTTTTAGAACAAGAACACAAAGCTGAAAATGAATGAACTGCAGCTAAAATATTATGTTCCTTTTTCACATGGTCTAGTCCTTCCCCTAATAAGAGAATCTCTTCTCCAGTCTTCAGAGAGTAGCTGGAAGTGAGGAGGCAGAAAAAGCTCTTCCTTTCCTTCCACTCTGCAGTTTTAATCTGAAATCTTAGGTGCAGTACTGCGCCAGAGCTCAGAAACTCCTTGTGCTAATGAAATTCCCTGTCACAAAGTATGTCTAGAACAATGGGAGTTTTGAACACTGTTTCCCAATCTGGGATGCCCTCCAGACATATTGGATTGCAATTCTCATGAGTCCTTACCAGCACCCAGTGTTTGCTGGGGCTGATGGAAGTTGTGGTCCAAGTCATATGGAGAGCATCAGATTAGATTGGCTAAGGGAACAGAAGACACTGTGTCTGACAGCAAAGGGTGGGATCTAGATAGTAAACAGAGCAAATGGATCCAGGGTAGGGGTGTTTCATCTACTCCAAGCCTAGGCTGTCCAAGGGATCAGATAAAATAATAAAGAGTGCCATGATCTACTCACATACACATGAGCACCGGTAGTTTATGGCTCAGGGCTCCCAAGCAGAAGGGGTTCCAAGTATGCCAAAATCTCACAAACTTCCTCTCCTTTTAGTTAATCACTACTCCTTCTACAGGGCACCCAGAACTGAGGAAAGGGATGGGCAGGGAAAGGGATGGGCAACTCACACATTTCAGGAGCTTTATCTCATCCACGGCTGTCTCTGTATAGTGCACAGCGCTCTTCACCACTTTGAGGGCCACAAAACGCTTCCGCCTTGCGGGGGGAGGGGGGAGACAAAGAAGGAAGGGACTGGTTAGTCCTGCCTCCCCCTTTCCACTTTTTGTTTTAAATTTTGCCCCCCACTTTGTAATCTCCACAGGAGCATCAAGACTTCTCAGATAAAACAAGTTAAAGACATAGTAGTGATTAAATAATAATAATAATAATAACCAATTCATAAAAGCAAAGTGGGAATACTTAACAATTTACAGTAGGAAACAGTAAGTTCCTCTGCTATTAAGACACTTGACTACCATGCCCACCCTCTCCTTGTCCCACACACACTCAGGGACTCCCCCCCCCCCCCCATCCTCATGGGTCTTCCCAAGATCTGTGAACACAGATTAGGCAATCCCTTTACGCCCATCAATTATTTTGTACTTAACAATCAGCAGCCTGGTAAGAAAGGCTGAATTTCTGCCCCCACCCCTTTGCCTCTTACTGAAGGCATTGGCTACTTTGGAATAAAGAAGCTACAATCCTGTGAATACATTCTGGATTTGTATTTCCAGCCTTATCGGTCCTCCTGCTAAGGACTTAGACTGGGTAAAATGCACACAATGTGTGGTTCCAAAGGCTCAAATGGGCTTTTGTGCAAACTAATAACCACAATGACAACAAGTTTAAATTTAAGCAAGCTTCTAGCCCTCAAGAGCAGCAGAACAATCATGATCATATAAGCCCTCAGCACATTCCTCTCTTTTTCTTCTCCTTGCTCTGAATCTACAGTACAGTCATTGAATATGCTTCAGGTTGAGCGTTTTCAAGTTACGCTCCGCGGCAACCCAGAAGTAACGGAGTGCGTTACTTCTGGGTTTCGCCGCTTGCGCAGACGCTCAAAATGACGTCACACACATGTGTGGAAGCGACGAAGCACGACCATCGCACGCGCAGATGCGGGTTGCGTTCACTTCAGAATCCGTTCCGGAGCCCCGTTCGCACCCAGAGGTATCACTGTATATGGTATAAAAATCACTTCCTGAGTATTTCCATTTCCCTTAATTCTTCCTCCCTTATTTCTCGCTTCACATAGCCTCTCTTTGTTGCTCCATAATCTGGCCAGTCAGAAAACACTGCCTTTTATTTTTCAATTTTTCAGGAAAGTGAAGTCCATTGCACTAGCCTTCACTCCTTAATTCTCTGGTAGGGGACAGAAACGAAGCATGCCCCCGCCTCCCCACCCCGCCATACTCACTGAATGTCCCAACAAAGCCAGACAGTCGAAAAGTGCCCCCAGCCGAGTTTCCGCACCACATGGTAGCGCCCGTTGAACAGGTCCCCAATCTTTACCGGGTAATACCCACCTAGCAAGGCAACAAGGGGAAGACAGGTTAATTATACCAGTTGCCAGAGTCACAGAGAATGTCCTGGCCCAGCACAATTGCCACCCTGGACCATGGTGCACCTAGCGCTGGGGTGGGTTACGTCTGGCCCAACAGCATTTGGAGGACTACAGATCCCATCAGCCTCAGCCAACCTGGCCAAAGTCGGGGATTGTGGGAACTGTAGTTCAACAGCATTGGAAGGCCCACAGGTTTCTCAGGTTTCTCACCCATGTTCTAGCACTGCAGCATGTGGGCAATTTCTAAAGACATTAAACAGTTTTGTTGTTATTCTTTAGGGGCACAGAAGAGTGCTCTATTGCAGTGTTTTTCAACCTTTTTTGGGCAAAGGCACACTTGTTTCATGAAAAAAAATCACGAGGCACACCACCATTAGAAAATGTTAAAAAATTTAACTCTGTCCCTATATTGACTATATATAAAGTAATTCTCTTGAATAGGAATCAAATAAACAAAAAGAAAGTATTTTATAATTACTTTATTATGAAATAGTAAGTAAACAGAAATATGAAAAATTATAAAATGCTTTATTTTTAAATCTTTCGAATTTTTCAATTTTTCCCACGGCACACCAGGCAACACTAGTGTGCCGCGGAACAGTGGTTGAAAAACACTGCTCTACTGGACCAGACCAAGGGTCTAGCTCTCTGGGTTGTCTTGCTGGAAACAAGAGCAACTTTAGAAGCTCAACAAGCAGAGGGTATGAAGGCAATGCAGTCTTCCTTTGTTTATCTGCTCTCAGCATCTGGTACTGCCCACCTCACTTACAATTCTGAACAGAAAGCCCCTAATCTGTCCCAGCTTGGGGGAAGAATAGCCTGCCCCACTCCCCACATTGCCCAAATACCTCGGCAGTAATCTCGGGGGTCCTCTTGTTCCTCATCATCAGATCCCAGCTGCCCTCCTCCGATCACTGCAGGGAAAGGCAGGGGGGGTACTGGAGGGGTGCTTGGAGCGTCAGCTGAGCAGGAGGGACTCAGTGGCCTGGAAGAGTTGGGGGGGGGCATGGGGAGAAAGAGAGACTTGTCAGGAGCATCTCAATTCCCAATGATGTCATTTACTTTTTAATTCATGTTTATCCCGCTTCTATAAGCAGCTGTTTATGCAGACATCCCTTGCCTTCTTCCAACCTGAGAGTCACCTCTGGAGAGGACGAACCACATGGGCATTAATTCTCACCCCCCCCCAACAGAAAGTTTAAGGAACTGTAACCATCTCCCACTCTGTCAAAATTCAGAGAGTAAGCCCCTCAGGGCAGGGACCTCTCTCTTAGGTTTATATCGTTTTGTAAAACGCCATGCACATCAATGGCACAATAAAATAACAACACCACCCTCCTTTCACAATAATTTTAGACATACCTACTGCCTCCTAGTCCCTCTTGCATCGTTTCCCCCATCTCCAAAGATACACAGGGAAGCGATTCGGAGTGGCCAAGCATAAAATGAAATTAGCTGGCACCCCTTTCTCTGCTGATCTTCCAGTTCTTGTCAAAGGAAGGTGTGTATTTGGGGGGGGGGGGCAAGGGGAGAAGACCTGCTCTGTTCCTGACGCCTTCCCCAGGGAGAAGATACTCCTCAGAGCAAAGTTCCCAGATCTGGGCGGGAGCTGCCGGTTGCTCTGGCGTGAAAGCCAGGCTGGAGTGACGGGCCCTGGGATGGAGACAGAAGACTGCCTCAGCAAAGCATGCCGGCAGCTGGGCACCTTATCTGTCCACATGCTCCCCTCCTTAGTAAAAGAGGAATTAATACTTTGTGAGCTCAGAACCCTCCTCCCCGCCAGAGCCCAAATGTGCACAGAGACACCAGAGGCGGGCGGGGGGTTAAAAATAGCCCCATGGCCCCCGGCAGCTGCCGCCCAGGATGGGAATGGAATCTGGGCGAGGGGAGCGGGATGAGACCGGCCAGGGGAAGCGGCCAGCCCTGCATGGCCTGGGCCTAGCTCACCAGGAGGCCCCAGGTCCAGACCAAACCGCGGCAGGTGCTCTCTCTCAAGGCTGGCTGCTCTCCCATGGAAAAGAAACTAAAATCTCCCTATAAAGGGAGGAGAGTTTTAGCACAGTTTTGCCGTAGCTTGCTAGTTTCCTATGTGGATATTATTTATTTATTTATTTAATCATGCAATCTAAATCAGCAAAGCAAGATGATCTAGGCCTGGGGTCCGCAAACTTTTCCAGCAGGGGGCCGGTCCACTGTCCCTCAGACCTTGTGGGGGGCCAGACTACATTTTGGGAGAAAAAATGAACGAATTCCTATGCCCCACAAATAACCCAGAGATGCATTTTAAATAAAAGCACACATTCTACTCATGTAAAAACACGCTAATTCCCGGACTGTCCGCAGGCCGGATTTAGAAGGCGATTGGGCTGGATCTGGGCTGCCTACCCATGATCTAAGCTGTGGGTTCAGCATGTTCCCCACAGAACCAAACAACCTATTTTTCCCCCCTTTGTGGCATCTGACTCAGATTCGGAACCAACCTTCTCCAAAGGCACCAAGAAAAAGATACTGTACATCCACCCAGTAACCTACAACACCATTTCCAACCCCCATGGATGGGGCTTCCAGGGAGCCTCATTCCTCTAAAAAGGCCTCAGCACCAGCACTACTCCTTTAGCAGTCACTCTTTTAAGTGGCACTTGCCTTAAAAAGGGAAGTCAATAAACTCAATTTCACAGGCACGCTTGGTGGGGACACGGGACAGGGCCTTCTCGGTGGTGGCTGCTCCCAGACTTGGGAATTCCCTCCCTAGAGAAGCTAGTCTGGCTCCCTCCTTGTTGTCCTTGCACTGCCAGGTGAAGACCTCCTTGTTTCAACAGGCTTTTGGGAACCGCTGGGATGTTTTTATTGTAACTATCTATATTTTTTAATAAATCTGTTTTATAAATTGTATTACTTTTATTAATGTTTAGTAAGTTTTTCCCATGTTTTTTACCTGGACTTACTAGTCTGCCTCAGCCATCCTGGTGCAAAAGGCACCCAATCCACGTTCATGAAATGAGGCCTCTTAAAAGCCTAACACACTTATCATGGCACAGGCTTTTGTCTAGGCAACAATAACGAGCAAAAACCGAAGCTCCTTACTCCCGGAAGCTCACAATAAAATCGTTGTTGAAGAGGTAAAGGTCCTCAAAATGAGCAAACACAGCCCCTCCTACTCAGTGTGCCTTGAAGACTGGTGGTTGAGCCTTCATCATCAGAAAGCTGAATTACTTTCTCAACCAGCTCTTCTGACTGCTTTACATGTCAATGAAGCAATGTAGAAGCGCTCACATGTTTTAAGTTGTAGCAGAAGCTTTATCATCATTTTCCCCCCTTGCCAGAGAAATGGAAATCATAACCATGATTTGGTCTTCTCAACACCCGAATTACTTGTAGTCAAACTGCCTCCACTTAATTACATTTCAGATTATATATAGCGTTATACCTGTGATGGACATTCACACATGCAAACTATGCCATCTTCCAGAGACAAATGCGTAGTATGAAACTGACCGATTTCCTGGAATTTCCACCCTCCAAACACTAAAAGTCGCTTACACGTGCACAGATGCCACTGGCGTTCTTGCAGCTCGAAGGCTGGCAGCGGAGAGCCTGCACGGGCTCCCCCGAAAAGCGGGGCGCTTTAGGCATTGATACCTGTGTTGGCCCGCCCTCTCAAGCCACGATTCCGAACATGCACGTCTGAATCTGCCCCGAGAAGCCGCAGCCAGCCCCGCACTCCCCTTGCGGCTTCCCCAGCACCTGTTCCGCAAACCTGGCACCCCTTCTCAGTCATGCCGGCTTCCTCTAAACGGGGAGAATCCCCCCCCCCCCCACATCCGAGAGCTGCAGTTTCCAGAAGCAGGACCTCTCGGCCGCATTCACTAGCACACGCATCCTGCCGCCGCCCTCCCCCCGAGGTAAGATGCGCTGGGCGCCCCACTCACCCCGTGGGGGTCTCGCTCTCTGCCTGCGGAGCCGGAGGCGCCTTCTCCTTCTTATGCTTCTTCTTCTTGCCGCGGCCGCTCCCCGGGCCTGAGGGATGCCAGGGAGGAGAATTAGCGCTCCGCCTGCAAAAGTTTCCTAGGCAAGCTTGCAAATGGCAGCAGCAGCAGCAGGGACCGACCGTGCAAGAGGAAAGCCCCCCTGCCGCCGCCGCCGCCCCCTCTTCTCTCCCCATGCAACTGCCTCCCCCACCCAGGATGTATCTGCAGCCCCCATGCACGCACCCTCCAGACTTGAAGGGCAGCCGCGCGCCCCCTCTTTACCTTTCTTGCTGCTCATGGCCCCCCCAGCCCCTGTGAGCTCCATCCAGACTCCGGGATGCCCCTTGCGCCTGCGTGGCCCGTCCCCTTCCCAACCGCACCAGCTGCTTCTGCTCCACCACGTGAGGCTGGCGGGGAGGAGACTGAGCTCCCCCCGGGCCTGCCCCTCCATGGGGCGGGGAGCGGGAGAGAGAAGGCGGAGGAAGACGAGGCAGATGGCAGTTTTGTGCTTTTAAAAAGCAAGTTTCCTGAAGCGTCTGAGTGACAGGTGCTAGATACAAACATACATGCATATACTGTATATATATGGGGGGAGGGGCGCTAATCAGCTCAGTCTTCTTCTTCATCATCTTCATCAGCTACCACCACCCTGACAAGGTGGGTCACTATATGAATCCCACCCTGCAGATGGGCGAATCTGAAAGTTAGTTGTTCTCACAAAGCTTTGCAAAAACTACAGTCGTGTGTCCATTGCAGGGGGTTGGACTTGATGGCTCTTGTGACTTTCCAACTCAACAATTCCACATCCTGTGATTCACTGGAGAGCAATTCCTCGTTATGGCTTAAATCACTATAATGCTGCAGCTCAGTGATTTGCATGGAGAAGTTCCCGAGTTTGCAGGTAGAACTGGGAATGCTCCCCATTCAAAACCCTGGAGAGTGGCAGCTGCCAGTCAGTGGACAACACTGAGCTAGCTAGAGGCGCCATCTGGCTTGGCGTGAGGCAGATTCTGATGCTTCGTTTTTATAGTGTTAAAGCTTGTGAAGTGCTTTGAAGTCCTAAGAATCACCCTATGAGAAGGTAGGTCATTTCTGTATTATTATCCCTTGCCCTATTTTGGAGATGTGAGGGAAGGAGGCTGAGGGTCAGGGCAGGTCTAGAACTGAACCAGGGGGTTCCCATTTAAGGATGCGATCTGAACCCCAACTGAAATGGAAGTAAGCCCCATTGAACTCAATTGGGCTTACTTCTGATTAGTATCACACTGTTGTGGTTCATTCTCTTGGCCATCGGACCTGGGCCCATTAAAAAGTGTAAATAATTTGGGGATGTCCCAAGAAGTTAGTTAAGTAACAGGATTAAAAAGGTAAAGGTAAAGGGGCCCCTGACCATTAGGTCCAGTTGTGGCCGACTCTGGGCTTGTGGTGCTCATCTTGCTTTATTGGCCGAGGGAGCCGGCGTACAGCTTCCAGGTCATGTGGCCAGCATGACTAAGCCGCTTCTGGCGAACCAGAGCAGCGCATGGAAACGCTGATTACCTTCCCGCCAGAGCGTTACCTATTTATCTACTTGCACTTTGACGTGCTTTTGAACTGCTAGGTGGGCAGGAGCAGGGACCGAGCAACGGGACCTCACCCCGTCATGGGGATTCAAACCGCCGACCTTTTGATCTGCAAGTCCTAGGCTCTTTGGTTTGACCCACAGCGCCACCCGCATCCCTAGTAACAGGATTAGGGCAAAACAATTGGCAGAAACACATAGAAGATCATCTTGCAAGAGGTGGGTGAATTCAGGTTCTCTGCCTTGCACAGTTGCTCTGTCCCCTGATCTTCATTTCATCATGAGCTCACAGCCCTTGAATGCACTTAAAGAGGCTGCCCCATAACGACGGTTTCCCCCTGTACAGATTTGGTTTCTCTCCCTGTGTGGGGAAGATTGGTTATATGCATGAATGAATGCACATGTTAAAGCCATTGCTGCATTCTCTGAGGAGACACTGAAACTGGGACTCTAGGCATATTTATGTTCAATCTGCATCTACTGCTTCAGTTATATCTTGTCAGCAGCAGTTGAACTTGCACTGCTCCTTCACCAGCAGAAGATTTCAAGTCAGCAGCAATTTTGATTATGTGTAAATTCTTAAGGTAACGCAGATAACCCTGGTGTGTGATTTAAACTTCCTCCTCTTCTTTTGACCCACTTTGGGCCTTCAGGGCAACTTACAAAAAATACCGTAACAGTTAGTATAGTTAACAGCAGGTTACAACAAGTAGTTTAACCACATAGATCACACAGCTTAGGACTTCTGAGCAATTGCAACAGAGCAGAGCACATTAGCAGAAAATGGATTTTAAAAAATGAAGCAACTGCATAGAGTGATGTGCACCCATGATGTGCAGGGGCAAGCACACCCAATACCATGCAGTGGTACCTTGGTTCTCAAACACCTTGGTTCCCAAACGGCGAAAACCCGGAAGTGTTCCAGTTTTCGAATGTTTTTCAGAAGTCAAACGTCCGATGCGGCTGTCAGCTATTGTTTCTGGGGCACCTGCAGCAACCAGAAGCTGCGCCTTAGTTTTCGAACATTTCAGAACTCAAACGGACTTCTGGAATGGATTGTTTGGCGCTTTTGTTTTTGCTATTTATTTTGCATTTTTGTTTTTGAGGCTTTTTTGGTTAATTTGTTTTTGTGACTGTGTGGGACCCAGTTCAGCTACTTATTATGTGATTGCAGAAATGGATAAAAGCCCCCCCCCCCCCCATCCAGGAAGACACAAGAACTACCCACACTGGAAGAATGGCAGTCGAAGGTGATTGACTACATGGGATTGGCGGAGATGACGTGCAGAATCCGTGACCAAGAAAAAGAGACGGTGGAAGAAGACTGGAAGAAATTTAAAGTATATCTCAAGAACTGTTGTAAAATTAATGAGTGCTAAAATGTCAAGGGAAAGGAGAAAATATAGAATTACAGCTGTAATTGACTAAGTATGAGAAGAAGCTAAAAAAAAAGAAAAAAAGAAAATGAGCAATTAGTTAATTGGAGTGAGGGGTTGTTGAAGAAATTTTAAAACAGGGATGCAGAAAAGGGGAGGTAAGGGGAAGTCTGGGAAGTAAGGTCTATGAAAAAGAGGTGTTGAAATTATACATGTTTATATGTTTTGTTTGTCTATGTATTGTGTGTTGTTTTGTTCTTTGTGTTGCAAAATCAATAAAATTATTATAAAAAAAATAAAAAAATTGGAGAAATAAAATGAAATGTACTTTAAAAAAAAAAGCCCCCCCCCATCCAAACAATGACTATCATCAGTGCAGATAAACAATAACTTAAAAAAAAATAATTATCATCTACAATACTGTTTTATTTATTTTATAGTACAGTACATTGATTATTGCTTTCATTTTATGGATCAATGGTCTTGTTAGATAGTAAAATTAATGCTAAATTGCTGTTTTAGGGGTTGTTTTTAAAAGTCTGGAATGGATCAATCCAATTTGCATTAATTTCTATGGGAAAGCGAACCTTGGTTTTAGAACGCTTTGATTTTGGAACAGACTTCCGGAACGGATTAAGTTTGAGAACCAAGGTACCACTGTATTTCATGTATATGTGGAATCGGAGAATGCACAGCAACTTGGGTTTGGAACACATGCAGTTTCTAATCAACTAATCCGGTGACAAAGAGCCAAAGGGAACAAGTTCCACCCCATCTTAACTCTCCGGAGGCAGTTCAGTCTTCCCAGCTTTCACCCCTTAGTTACCAAGTGGGAATCATCTAGTAACTTGTTTAAGGCAAACCTTTCCATTCCCTTCCTCCCTTAGGTTGTGTGAATAAACCAGACAACAGTACCTTTCTGAAAAGTGGTGTGTTTTTTTTATTCTTCAAAATCTCATTAAAATAAATACAATCCTGGAGCAGGGAGCTCCCATATATACATAAAATGGGGGTGTTGGGGAGGGGGAAAGAGAGATGGGGAAAGTTAAAAGAGAGACTAGTAGAGTCTGTTCAGAGGAAGGTGGTGTTTCCACCCCAATATTAGTGCATTACCAGCCAGGAAATTGGGGTCAATCCCCCAAATCCCAGAGACTGCAGTGGTCAGCAGGGACCTGCCACAACCCCACTCCCCCAAAAAGGTGGGAGACAGTAGCTGGTACCCTTTTCAGAGAGCCACAGAAATAAATACACCCTTTTATTTACAAATCCAGTGTATTGGACTGGGAAGATTCTCTTTGCAGCTAGTTTAAAAAAAGAGAGAGAGAGAGCACTGAGTGCGAGAGACCCTGGCAGCTTCTATGCAGTTAAGGCACTGACTGGAGGCATGGCGTGCGCACAGACCCATGCACAGAGGTGGCAGGGAGCTTTCAGTATGGCTCAACCTTGCCCCCTTAAAAGGCTGCAACCCTAAATAGCACAGTTGCTAGGGAATTAAACCCCATTGTACTCAGTGGGATTTCATGCTGAGTTTAGGATTGTACAGTTCCTCGTGTGTGCTGAATCTGAGCAGGTAGTGGACCCAGGAGTGTCACAAGTCAGTAACTTTGTTCTCTACGAGAGCTGCAATCTGTTGCAGTCGATATGCCAGTTGCATCTTCTGGCCCAGTGGGTCCTCTTCTAGTGCACTGATTATCTGCAAAGAAGCACACAAAGTCAATATTTTGCCTACCTATCCTAGCAGAAGTCTTTCTACAGCAGGGTTGGCTAACTTGTGCCAGAGCCCTCCAGATGCTGCCAGACTGCAACGCCCATAATCCCTGACCACTAGCCATACGGGCTGGGCCTGGTGGGAGTTGGGGTCCAACAATATCTGGAGGGCCACATGATTCCCATCCCGGTCCTACAGGCCTTCCCTTCCCAGCAACCAACCTCTCTGCAAGGAATGGATTAGAATAGATGGGTGCACTCCCACCCCACCCTCTCCCGCAGAAATTGGTCTGTTTATGTCCCTCCGTCCCACCCCCACCAACATCCTGCAAGTACAAAATCTCAAAGGATTTATCATACCTGATCATAGTACTTGTTAATATAATTATAAAGTTCTTGCAGGGCCACCAGGCAGTTGAGGTCAGAGGAATATTTCTGCCGAAACAGGAGGGTGAAAAATGAAACGTTAGATGTTTTAATTACATTTTCACTACAACTACATGTGGACATAGGAAGCTGCCTTATCTAGTCAGGCCATTGGTCTATGTAGCTCAGTACTGTCAACACTGACAGGCAGAATCTCTCCAGGGTTCAGAAAAGGAGGGCTCAACCAGACCTACCAGGAGATGCCAGGAATTGAATGTGGGACATTTTGCATGCAAAGCACACTCTGCCACTGAACTATGGTCCTTATATTTTTGCATATTTCTACACATTATGCTAGGGATGGCGCTGTGAGTTAAACCACAGAGCCTAGGACTTGCCGATCAGAAGGTCGGCGGTTCAAATCCCCGCAACAGGGTGAGCTCCCATTGCTCGGTCCCTGCTCCTGCCAACCGGGCAGTTTGAAAGCACGAAGTGCAAGTAGATGAATAGATACTGCTCCAGCGGGAAGGTAAATGGCATTTCCATGCGCTGTTCTGGTTTGCCAGAAAGCTGCTTAGTCATGCTGGCCACATGACCCGGAAGCTGTACGCCGGCTCCCTCGGCCAATAAAATGAGATGAGCGCCGCAACCCCAGAGTCGGTCACGACTGGACCTTTACCTTTACCTTAGCACATTATACTCATTGTATAACAATCCTAAAAACAACAATTAAGACAACTTCAGAAAGGGAGCAATAATTGATGGAGGGACATTGTGTGATTGCAGACCTTGCTGATGGGATCCCAACAAGGGAGCACAATGCATGCCTTTGCACAGAGAGGTGCCCTGCCCCAGTTTCAGTGGACTGGTATATGATGAAGTGATCTGGTAAATACAAGCAACCCCCCGTTGACACATGCTCAATATGTGAGCATCCGCTTATAAAACTGCAGGTTATTACAATGATCCTGCCAATGTTCTTATCTGTTTACAGTTTGCTTGTAAATATTCAATAAACCATTTCCATTCTTTTATTTAAAACATTATTATCTTGATTTCTTATTTTTCCAGTAAGTTTCATCATTTCTGCATATTCCATAAGTTTTTGTATCCATTCTTCTTTTGCTGGGACTTCTTCCCAATTGTGTTTCAAATATACAGGATTTCACATACTGTATGTGCGCGGTGCCTCGGAACGTAACCCCCTCGTAAATGGGGAGTTGCCTATATAAACAATCCAAGTTTGGGCCAAACTGCAGCAAGCAGCCCTTGTTCAACCTGTGATTTAAAGACTTTCCAAGATCTCTTGCGACATATTCTCGACATAACATGGAACGGCACAATTGTCTAACTTTTAGAAGACATTTGAAGACAGCACTGTATAGGGAAGTTTTTTTATGTTTGTTGCTTTATTGCGTTTTTATATTTTGCTGGAAACTGCTCAGAGTAGCTGGGGCAACCCAGTCAGATGGACTGCATATAAATGTAATAGTACTACTACTACTGCCTCAAATAAATGCCTCAAAATCAAGGGACTGTGCAGCAACCCCTCCCCTCCACCCTCCACATACTGAAGTCAAGTCAGTTGACATATTCAGTGAATTTTCATGATGGTGACGATAGTAGTAGTCATCATCATTATCATGAAAATCCACTGAATATGTAAACTGATTTTGAGGCATTTATTTGCTCTGCCACGCAACCTTTCCTTGTTTGAAAGTGGCAGATTAAGTAAGCATGGGAGAGTTTTAAAATTAGTGAGGCGGAGAGAGTGCAGTTTTTAAATACTATTTTTGGTTCTGGAATCATGGCAGGATTCCCTTACCCCCGAGAGTTCAGTCAGGGCTGAGTTCATCTCTTGGTAGCTGGCAGGAACAGTCTGTCGAATATCAGCATAATACCTAACAGTGGAGGAGGGTGGGGGGAGAGAAGAGAAAGGTTAGTGGGGAGGGGCCACACTGCAATGCAAGTCTCCTTTGCCTGCCCTAAAAATGACTTTCTCAAGCCAGCCAGCAACATTCATAACATCCAACACTGTCTACAACACCCTCTCCTCACTCTGTAGTATGCTGAAAGATGTCATTGTTTTAATTTAATTAATTAATTATACAGGATTTAATTAATTAATTAATTAATTAATTAATTAATTAATCAATACTGGGAGAAGACCACTAAGCATTTCTTTCATTCATACTGGGTAACAAAAATGGTGGGCTTTTTCACCCTTTCAATGCATTTTTGGATGTGAAATCTTTGAGCAATGTTAGTTAAATGGATGTGGTCCGGAAGGTGTGATTTTGCATCTGTGCAGAAAACATGCAGGATTCAGTTCCCTTAGAATTGTTTAGTCGTTTAGTCTTGTCCGACTCTTCGTGACCCCATGGACCAGAGCACGCCTTTGTCCATGGAGTTTTCTTGGCAGGGATACTGGAGTGGCTTGCCGGTTCCTACTCTATCCCTTAGAATATCTTCATTAAATAAAAGACATTTATGAAGCTGGAATTTATGAAGATATGCTCACAAGTTTGTGGATGCTGACTGAGAAATCTCCAAAGCCATGGAGGAAGCTAATAAGATTCCCATTAAAGATGGGGCTTCAAAGCCGTGCTCAGCTCCTTACTCTTCCATATCACTGGCAGAAGCAGAATTATGTAAAATAAGGGGGGGGGGTTGTAAATCTGCTCTCTTTGCATAATTTATAACTTGCAAAATTAGTATTTCCTTTTGCATATTTTTAAAACAAACATAGAATATATGCAATCAGCTCCCAGGACTCCTGGCTTCCCCAAACAGACCCACAAGCTCTCATTTTCTGCAGGGCTAGGTATTATTCTACCACAACCACCTTTTTTCTGTTTTTCACACTTACTTCTCCACCATCTGTTTGTAGTGTGGGATTTCCCTGGCATAGAGTAGTTTGTTGACTGGTGAATCCTGAGGAGGGAGGGAGAGAGAGAACAAAAGGTGGCATAAGATTTGAAGAAGTTTTGGAAAGGGGACAGAAGTCAGACTCAAGAATTATGTCTCCACCTGTAGGTATGGTATGGGGTGCAACTGGTTAGTTTTCAGGCTGTCCAGACTGCATTTTAAGAGAGAGAGAAAATGTAAAGTTTATAAGACCAATTCAGCATTTAAATAGGAGCCCATTCCAAAGCATGCTCCCTATGCAGTACTCTGCAAAGCTAACAGAGAGGAGGGGAAGTTCCTCTGAGCATGTGAAGAGTCAAAGCCTGCCCCCTCACATGCAGGTGAGGAAATTCTCCTACATGCAAAAAACCCCTGCATTAATAATAATAATAATAATAATAATAATAATATATTAGAGAAAAGAGTTACAGCATAGCTTTTTCTCTGACATAGTTGTCTGCATGCACAAATCTCCAATTTTCTCTGAAACCTACTTGCAGCGTAGACAGATTTACCACCTCAGTAAAGCCCTCTTCAAGGACATTACTATCAGGTATTAAGAAAAAACATGGAGGGGAGAGGGGAAGAAGAGTAAAATAATAATAATAATAATAATAATAATAATAATAATAATAATAATAAATAAATAAATAAATAAATAAATAGAAATTAAATTAAATTAAATTTTAAAAAATAATAACCAGATTCTGGGAACAAATGGGATGGCCATCACCTCAGTGTCCTGCTTTTGAGATTCCCAAAGGCATATGGCTGACTGCTGTTGGGAACTGATGCTGAATGAAATGAACCTTGGTTTGATCCAGCCAGCCAGCATCATTAATGCAGAACAGAAAACACAGAAGGGCTAATTCTAAATCCCAGCATACTTTCTGTGCCAAGATACTTTTGCATCCAAACATAAATAATGATTTGCTATTTCTGAACGTGGCTTAAAGGTGAAAAACACCAACCACCCTACCGATTGTGCTGCTTTATGCATCATGGCTTCCCTTCCCCCAAGAGGGACCTCCCACCTGATCTCACAACCCTCTTTCTATAGCAAATCTAGAATTCCAAACAAAACCTCAGAGCTGGGCATTTTCTGAAAGGGCCTCCTGGCAAAACACTAGAGGGGCATGATGAGCTGCTGAGTAAGGTGGCTGAACTAAACCCCAAATTAAAAATGGAAATGCCTACATTTTAAAAACATAATCAAGTGAGCTCTTGGTCATGGAAAAAAAAAGATTTGAGAGAACCACCAGTCCTTGGGAATGATGCCTGAGAGGTGGCAAAAGCAGGTCTCAGTCAGGTCTGACCAGTTTGACAGGCTGTTACGAGAGACTGAGAGAGATCAACTTCTACAGTACATGCAGAAACAATCCTTCTTGTCCCCAATACTACAGGATGTTCTCCCTGCCCCCACCCTCATCTTCTAGAATTGCTGGGTTTTGCGTGGAAATGACAAAAATAAGCTGTAGCTGTATTTTATTTTTAAAGGAAAGAAAAACGTTCCCCAATATATCTAAGACACGATTTAATATGCAACATGTTTCAGGCCCAGCAAACCTTCTTTCAGGGATCTGCAAAACAACCCTGAAAATTGTTTTCAGAAATTCTGGAAAACAAAGCTGAGACCCTCAACCCATATGTTTCCAGAGAGTGACAAGAATGTGGGAAAGGCACTTGGGGCCATAAATTGGGGCTTAGATTTTAGCCAAAGTTCAGGTCTAGAACATATGGTGATGTGTCTAAATCTCTCTCTCTCTCTCTCTCTCTCTGTGTGTGTCTTTGTGGGTGTGGGTGGGTGTGACTAAGCATGGCAGAGCATCACACATGCACTGTTGTACAAACAAACGGGGAAAACTCCAACATTTCTATGATGAGGGCAGAAATAAGACTTTTAGATCAAAAAGGCTCTATAAGTCAAGGCTCCCTTTACATTTCACACAAACATCCTTGCAGTCTCAGATTTCATTTTAAAACACCTTAAGGCTTGATTGTGTGGGCAACACTGGGTGAATTATCAGAGGGCATTAAACAGCTGAGAATGATTTCCAGTTTAAGAGGGCAGTATTTCAGTGCTCTACATAGCTCTTTGCACATCCCCAAAGAAAATCGCTCAAGTTGAGGAAGTAGAGGGGAGCCCAGAAAAACTGGGGGCCAGGTGCAGCCCCCACAGTTCTGACTGGCAACCTAAGTGTATGCTGGCATGCCTGGATTTGGGACTGCTTGTAACCACAATTTTGAACATTGTAATAATATATGTACCCAGACGGATAAAATGTTAAGGTGCGGGAAATGATATGTTTTGCAATACTGAACGTTAAGTGGAGTGATGCAACGTAATTAACAAGGTTTGACTGTTAAATGGCCTAGATGGGAGAAAAGTCATTCTCACACAATCAGCAATAAGCATCTTGAAATCAGTACTTGTGTGCAAGTGTTTGAAACAGGCCAAAACCACAACAGACATACTGGAATCGAGATGATAGTTTGGTGGATTATAAGATACCACTGAACTAAGAATGGGACTTTCGCTCTTATGTCAAGATTATTGCATTAAGGAATACCTTTATATGCAAGAAGACATGAACAGTCATGCTCATACTTGCAAACCAGTGATTTGTGATGCTGGGGAAAAATTTGCTCCCCCTTTGTCCAATATCTTGAAGTTTGCTCTCCACTTCCTCTGGGACATCAGAAATGGTCCTCAGTAGAGATGGGACAAGGTGGCTTCTGCTAGTTAGACAGACACCTTTGCTCCCATGAAAGCCTGGTTTCATGGAAGATTTGTTTTTCAAAAAGTGTCACTTGTTTCAATTCCTTGAGCCAATATGGAGTGTTTTATTCAGCTGCTCTTCAAACAAACAGTCTGATTAAGGTCCCTCTGCTGTGTGCCATCCATTTTGTTCCTGTTCTGTTTATGGCAGTATGCTAACTGTGAGGGTTAAAATCGTGGCAATTATAAGGCAGAGGACAAGAGATTTTGGTGCCTCAAGCAGGAAATCCAAATGGCTAATTAACATGGGAATCCCCTGGGAATCTTCCACATTAAAATGAATAGGAGAGTCCCAAGGGTACTTGCCCAGTGGACTGTCTCGCACATAGGCCCTCTCTCTGAGTCTCCAAATCTGCTGCCCAAATGGCATCTAAAATCCATAGTTGAACAGCAGGGCTGAGGGGGCGCAGGCAAAACATGTGGAGGGCGAGCTCCACGCTTGCTCGTCCCAGCCCCCGCCCGGCTTCTGGGCTGCCAAGCTGCAGCTGGGATGAGAGAAGCAAAGATTGCCCACACTTGTCACAGCCACTGCCTGGCTTCTGGGCTGCCGTGCAGAGGCTGAGGTTGGGGCACTTGGAGGGTGACTGACAGCTGTGGGGACAGCAGCCCCCTCAGTACTGGGGTGGCACTGCCCCCTGCCCAAAAATACTGGGGGAAATGAAGCCCCCTCCCCCCCTTTACCCAGTGCAACTGGCTACCTCTGTCAGTGGCAATGGGATTCATATTCAAGTTAAATGCCTGGAGTATCCTGTTTCAGAACAGAGGGCAGACCATGGTTAACCACCTGACATCATCATTTAGGGAAATGGATCAAGGCAAGCACTACCTGTCCTCTTTTGATCCTGGTCTGATATGGGTGTGACCTTTAGACATGTGCAGATGTATAAACTTACCCTGCCAACTTTGTGCTCAGCAGTTGTGCAGGCATCAATGAATGTCTGAGCAATGACAGTCAAGTTGGCGTCCACATTGTCAGAGACACGCACATCAAAAATGAACTGTGGGTTCTTGAGTGTGTTCACCCAGAAGCGCAGCAACAAACTAAGGAGGAGGGGGAAAGGCAGAAACCAAGTTAGCAACTGGCTGGCTGTCTTCAGCCCTTCTGGCTGAAAATGTTCAGTCTCCACAACTCACTCTCCCAGTCTCAGCTCCTACGGCCACCATCCATTCCCAGCCAATGCTGCCTCAGCAACCCCGTGTCCACCCCACCTGTTTGTTTTCCAGATGTGCAGCGTCTCTGGCTCAGTGACCCCGTGCCGCGCTGCTAGCTCATCCAGCAGGTCAAACAGATACTTGACAGCAATTGGTACTGGGCGGTTCACACTCAGGACAGCCTGGAACACATCATCCACAAACTTCTGTAGCGTCCCCTTTGGAGAATAAAGGGAAGAAAGAGGGGATTAGAGACTCATAGGTGCACTGCTGAGGCAGCCAGGAATCAGCCACATAAATAACATCATGTTTCTACAGCATCCTACATTGGCAACAGAGCAATCTGGTGTCCAAATACCTTTTTTTTTGTACAGACAGAAACTGCTCCTGAAAGCATAACACAGGAAGTTCCTTTTACCTCCCTTGAAAGAACTGTAAACCAATAGCTAAGCTATAGACCCCTCCAACCCATTCCATTCTCAAAACAACTGTTATGTTCTCAGGAGCATCTAGTCTTAAATACATTTCCAACATTACTGTACCTCTGTATTATAGCCCTAAATTTAATATGGATGGAAAAGTTTGACTTCTATGGAATGGAACTTGCCAAGGACAAAACAAACCATCTGCCACCATACTAGTTTCAAAATTGTCAAATAAATTGAACTGGTTGTTTATCCTTCAGTTTAGAGGGCTGTACGAAGTATCTTTGGCAACTGCCTTAGGCTAAGAATCATCACACCCCAAACAAACAAGATTTAACCTGTTCAACTGTTGATGTGTTGCATATGTGACAAAAAAATTCCTAGAGTAGTCAATATACAGCTGTCCACTTAACCCTATTCTAACCTCTTAATTTAAATTGTTGGTAACTGGACCTGGGACCTCATGGTGAAACGCAGGTAAGAAACAAAGCAGCAGCAGCAGCAGCAGCAGCAGCAGCAGCAGCACAACCAGAACAAGGTTCTAGTCTATATTGTATTAAGTATTAATCTTGGGGTACTTCCAAGAACAGTGTCTACAGCAGCCTTCCTCAAACAGATCCCCTCCAGATATTGTTGGACTCCAACTCCCATCCGCTCCAGCCAGCAGTGCCAATAGTTGAGGTGATGGGATTTGGAGTCCAACAGTATCTGAAAGGAAAGTCTAGTCTACAGGAACTGCAAAATACTGTATGCCTATAACCAGTGCTTTTTCTTTCAGGGGGATTCAAGAATATACAGTACCAGCACCTCTTTGTTCTTGTTGTTAAAAAGTGTGGCACTTACTGTAACAACTTTATGGTACCGGAGCCTCTTTTTGTTGTTGTTAAAAAGTGTGATACTTCTTGGTGAGTACCAGCACCTATTTTTCTAGCAAAAAAGGACTGCCTATGACAGATACACAAAACTTTTCATCTGCACTACCTGCAGACTGGGAGACAAGGCCCTTGTGCTTTCTAGATGTGGCAGCCAACATTTCCAGATTTACCATGTCAAGGAACCCAGGAAATATTCTAGGGCAGTGGCTCTCAAACTCCACTCATCCCATTCCTGGGCCACTTGAAAATTGCTGAGGGCCTTGGTGGACAACAATTGTTTTCCTGACTGTTGTAAGCAAGTGTAATGCACTGGGCTAGATGCTATATGATTTTCAACTGTATTTTTATTTCTTCTTTTGCTTCTCCAATTGTATTTTATTGTGTTACAACTTGAACTCCACAAAATCAATATGAAAAATCAATACAATATTGAATATGGACACAGCACGGACCACCCAAATGAAGTGCAGAGACCATGGACCATGGTTTGGGAAGCCCTGTTCAAGGGCACCTGGTCACGTTCACGCAGGGAAATGTGTCTGTCGTTATTGATCTACTGACTGAGGAAATCCTGATCAGGCTCCAAAGAATCCCACTGCTCTAAAAGGGCTGGTATAATTGGGGAATGGCTGAGGAGGGGGAATGCTTTCCCTCTTACCTTCATGGAAAGCAAGCGGGTGAGGTAGATCTCAGGAATCGCCTTGGCGCGCTCCCGAAGGCTGCTGCGCCGCTCTTGCTGCTGTTTTGTGAGTTCAGGCTCTTCAGATGGCTTTACCAGGTGCCAGAGGCGTAGCCCCCCATCCTCACCGTCCTCTAGCATTGGAGTGTCTGCAAAGGGTGCAATAGGACTCATTACAATGGAAAATGGGGCAGTCCACTAGGCAGCCCTCAGGGCTCCTGCCTGTCCTGTGGACAGCTGAGACAACTGCGAGGGCCCCAGTCCTGGCTACCAGCAGCAACAGCAAACAAAGGTGTGAGATGAATGACGATGCCTGCAAGAAGGAAGGAGGAGACACGGACCCAGTGGGAGTTTGGTGAGACTGACATGGCCCATACGCCCACACCCCCAAGGAATAAAGGAAGCAGCACAGAAGTTGGGGAACTTTTTATCATGGCCATGATTCTTCTGTAATGCAGAATCAAAATGGCTCCCACATAAACTATGCTATTAGTTGAAGTTTTTTTTTGGGGGGGGGGTGTAAAAGGGAGCCAAAGAAGTATCTAATCCTCCAGGTGACAAAGAAAAATCTAAAAAAATGTTTAGTTTCTGTTAAAGGTCTACAAAAGCCACACACACACACACACACACACACACACACAGGCCTTTCCCCAACCAATGTGGCACCTCACTCTCTTAATTCCAGTACCTCCCTAAAAAGTTTCCAGTTTGTCTGCCTCTGGCCCTGTGCCCCTCTTGTTGCCACTCCCAGAGCACTTATAACAAATGTCAATCTGTGCTCTTCTTTCCGAGACTAAAAGAAGACTAGAAAAAACTTGACTCCCTTGTTTGCAAAACAAAAGGCCTCTATAGATACAGAAATGAAACAGGCTTATTCCCATGTGATAACTTGAATTACCATTATGTACAAAAGGAGAAGGAAGAAACATCTACAGGCATGTAATTTTAGAGTCTCTTGGTCTGGAGCTTTTCCATTACTTTTTCAGGCTAGAAAATTAAGGACCCCTCCCATTACATTACAAAAAAGGGCTAAGGTGCTTTCCCCCACCCCCATGAAAAGGTAAGAGACTTCCCTATGACACACACACTGCAATTGAGCTGCACTGCTCACTATTTGTGCCCATAGTTAAAACCACATCTCTTTGCAGTGTACCAGTTTCTGCCAGTTGCAGAGAGGAAGGGAAAAGGAGGTTGCCCTACTGCATGGGAGAGCAATGGCTCAAGGAAGAGAGAGACAAGCAGACTCACTTTCTCCAGAGAAGAAGTTCTGGCTGGTGCCTTGGGAGACGTCATTGTGAAGGCGGGGAATGAGGCCAACTGTGGCCCCATCTGGAACCTGGGGAAAAGAGGAAGGACAGTAAACAAGTGAAACACCTACAAAAAGGTTCAGGTGAGAGACGGGTTCCCAGCTCCATGACTCTCCTGCCAGAAGCAAAATGTGGAAGCCCAGCATTGCAGACACGGTCAGGGTAGCCAATGTGATGCCCTCCAGATGCTGCTGGACTACAACTCCCATCAACCCTGACCACTTGCCATTCTGTCTGGTGCTAATGGGAACTGGAGTCTGGAGGGCTACCCGACTCTATACTCCCTCCCTCCCAGCTTCTACCATTCAACTGCATCCCACCCAACCCCATACCTTGTAATGTTGTAGAGTGTTGAGTCTCTTCCATTGGTTCTGCGTGATGGAGGTCAGATCTTCATCCGAAAGCGTCAGGTGGCCAGCAACGCCTGAGCGCCACTCTGAGGAAAGGAAGAGTGGCAGGTGAGGGTCTCCTACTTCCACCCCCTGCCCCCAAATCTCCACAGCAAGCCCAGGACAACTTCATGTGGGCCTCTCTCAAAATGAACTAAACATCCTCAACAGGTTTTGGTCCTTCCTTATCCAAAGGAAGACCCACAGATTGGGGTGAGGTGGGGAGTAGAGAATGGAGGAGACTCCTTACCCAAGTCAAGGGAGTGCACCGAGGGGCGCTGGGAGAAAGGGACGCCTTTGTAGACCTGGTCCAAGATTTTCTCCTTCACTTGAGTGATGGTGTCTGTGTCAAGGACACGGGCTGGGATGCGCTGAGTCTCACCCGCACCACCTGGGCCGCCCCCCCTCACCAGGACAGTCAGGTTGAGGGGCCGATACTCCACGTCTTCTCTCAGCAGCCGCCCATCGTTCAGTGTCCGTTTGGCCTTGCCTGTCACAGCATCCACTGGGCCCTTGTCCACCTGGTACTTAATGGCACGGAAGAGCATGTACAGGGGCTCACCAGCCACCTCCTTCGTAGGAAAACACAGAGGAGGAAGGGAAGGAATGAGAAGGAAGCCTGGGCTCCAGAGTCACTACAGTCCCTGCACTGCACTTAACAACCCCACACCTGCACAGCTAGAAGTAGGAGCCTCAAAATCATACATCTTTCTACCGGACCCACCATCAGGGCAGTGTACATTTTTGGAAATCCCAAGCAAAGTGCCAAAAAAGCACAGCTGGTGGTGCTGGCCACTTAATTCAGTTCTCAGGTGAAGCTTGAGAGAAAGATCCAATCCACTGAGATGTTTTCCTACATACATTTCCTATGAAAGCTGATGTAGTGTCATGACTAGAGTGTCACACAAGATTTAATAAGACCCAGATTCCTATTTATCCACAGGCATTTACAGACTGGCCTTGGGCCAGCCCCTCTCTTGCTCAGCCCAACCTCCCTCACAGGGCTGCTGAGGAGATAAAAGGGGGCAGGGAAACCACATGTGCCTCTTCAAGCAGCATGAAAATGCAATAAATAAATGAATATAATCACTCGGACAAGGTGGATTGTACTCCACTCTGAATTGAAGTATGTTTGGCTAGGGTACTCTGGATTGTTCTGCCTCCAGCATCAAAATGCCCTGGACTAGCTGTGGGACGAGAGAGCATGATAAAATGTTTACCCCTATGAAGCCTCAACAAGCCACAGGACTAGGCAAGAACAGGAAGCAGGAGAGTGAGCACTCGTGGAAAAATGTGGGGCAAGTTTTGTTCCCCCACCTTCAACCAGAACTCCTCCTCCTGGCTGCACCTCCCACCTTAGACGCAGAAGGCATCATCCAGACAGGCTTTACAACTTACCCTGAGATAGGAGTAGAGGCAGATGGACATCCAGTTGGTCAGCAGTTTCTCTACCATGGTTTCTGTCCTGCAGGACAGTTGAGGAGCTAAGTAGAGTTGCTAGCGTCCCCCCTCCCCACTCATGCCAAGGTATGCTACCAGCTGCAGCACAAGATGGTGACAGCAATCCTTGGCCCACAGTTTTAAATTCAAAACTCTGTTCTGCAGAACAAATGTAGGGTTAAGTAGAGTGGTTTTGAAATAAAAACTTGTGGTACCTTAAGATGAATACTTTTTAAAAAACAGGTACTTAAGTTTAAGTGTTGCTGTTTATAAGAACATCAGGGCAGTCTCTCAACATATACAGAATGCTTAAACGTAGTTCAAGGAACTGCTTTCTGTTTATAAGTATAAAAAACTTGCTGTTTTAATATAAAGCAGCAAAATGAGAGTTTTTAAAATGCTCCTCATCTCTAATTTATTTCAGCATGTTTGTGGTTTGAGACATTCCAGTTTAAGCATTAATTACCTTGTGGACATACAACACCAGCAAAATATAACAGGTTTTTTTGGGGGGGGCAGGGCATTGCATTCTTCAGTTCTGGCAGCAAGCCAGGGGGATTAATTCTGGCCAGGCAAATAAAAATTCTTGCCAGTTGGCAACCATGACCAACTGTGAAAACATCTACCCCCCAGGGGAAGAAGTGGGAGAAGGCACCTATAGGGACTTCAAGGACATCTTTCCCCACCTCCACAATGCCCCATCCTGAACACAGGGCCTACCTGCGAAGCATGAGCTTGGCATTGCGGGTGACGCAGTGGGCAGCAAGATCACTCAGCAGAGTCTGCATGATGTCTGTAAGATACTCCAGGCGCCCATGAAGGGCCAATGAGAGCAGTGATGCTGCATGACATCGATCCCGCTGGGAGAAGGTAGGCTGGGCCTCCAGAGTTCGGATTAACTGGGAACAGCAAGGGAAGACTCTCGTCACCTCTGCCAGAATCCTCACACTACGGTACAACCCGTTCGGTCCTACTCCTTTGCCAGAGCAGGAAACAGGACTTGGGGCAGATGTTGTGTGCCGCCTTCATCCCATTCATACAGCAGAACAAAACCTCTAAAGTGCACACACAGACACAAACACCCTGATGGTGCTGCTGGACTTCCTCCAGGTGCTGCTGGACTACAGCTCCCATGCTGGCTGTGGATGATGGGACTTGGAATCTAGCACAACTTGGAGAGTGCCAGGATCCCCATCCCTGAACAAGGAGGTGCCAGACTGCAACCCCCAGAGGTTATCAGCACACACTTTACATGGTCTAAATGCAGGAGGAGACTTTCAGAAGCAGCTGCTCTCCATACTGTGTCTCTACCTACTGTTCAGTACAACTAGAATTGTGCTCCTTAAGGCTCGCTCTCTCATCTAGAAATTTAAAAAGATACTGCTGATCTCCCATGCAATAACCTTGCATTCATATGCATCCTCACACACAAAATCCCCAAAAAAACTCCACTTGCAAGACAACCTCTCCCTCCACTCCCTATCCAAGTACAGTGGTACCTCGGGTTACATACGCTTCAGGTTACAGACTCTGCTAACTCCGAAATAGTACCTCGGGTTAAGAACTTTGCTTCAGGATGAGAACAGAAATTGTGCTCCTGTGGCGCGGTGGCAGCGGGAGGCTCCATTAGCTAAAGTGGTGCTTCAGGTTAAGAACAGTTTCAGGTTAAGACCGGACCTCTGGAACGAATTAAGTACTTAACCCGAGGTACCACTGTATGGCATCGGACTGACCCTCTAGCTCAACCACTTTCTGGACCCTTCCCCCTTATCCCCCCAGATCACCCACCGTCAGCAGGAAGACTTTGCTGTTCAGCAGATTGGAGAGCTGCCCCAGGCCCTGCTCCACTGTGGCACGGCGCCCCTCGGGCAGATCCAGCACACGCCGCAATGGCACGTCCCCCTGAGCCGGGAAGAAGACGCGCTGGGTGTAGGTGTTGTAGTCCAGGAATGGGATCCCTGAACCCTCCAGCTCCCCGCTCAGGTCAGTCATTTCCGTCATCAGGTCTGAAGCAAGCAGGGGGTTGTGTTGGGAGACGGGTGGGAAGGCAAGAATGAAGAGAGGGGTGGAGAAGAAAAGCAAAAGAAAAGAGTGAGCAACACACAACCATTACATTGGGAGAAAAGATCCCCGTTTGAAGGAATTCTTTACCCAAATACATAGCTGTTAGCGATTCTCAGCAAACATCCTTCTGCAATTCATCTCAAAACAGCTTCCTTTATGAAATTCTGGAAATGTATCCCTTCAGGAAATACCCTTCGAACTCTGTTCTTGTGCATCATCATCAATCAATCAATCATTATGCAGCCACAGACTCATTAAATCCTGCACATTTAAACTAGGAATGGGGAACCTGTGGCTTTTGGGGTGTTGATGGTCTCCAAAGCACACCAGTCCCAGCCAACACAACCAACGGGTCAGAGATGAAGGGAGATGAAGTTCAGCAACATCTGAAAGGCTGCTGGCTCCCCAACTCCTGGCTTTGAACAGCCCAGCACTCAGAAATTAGGCAAGTGAAATTTGTCTCACCACCTCCCTCCATGTCACCTGCTTAATTTCTGTGCCCCAGACTGCTGCTTATAATTAGGAGTAGGGTTATTAGAAGTGAGTAGAGGGAGTGATAACACAACCTTATTCCTAGCCCTCCGTGTCATCCAGGTATCATTCAGAAAAGCATAGTTTCACTTCCCCCACCCTCCTCAAGCTGTTCCTTCGTCTATTTCATGCCACTGCTCTCCTGCCTGTGGCTCAAACTCACCTCCTCCCTCCTCCATACTTGCTCCCCCCCCAATCCCATACCAGTGAATTCCTTGCGGCACTGGTCCCCAACGCTGATCTCCATGTTCTCAAGCTGCACCAGCACTTTCTTGTAGTCTCGTAGGGCTTGCTTGCTCTTTCGCCTGCCAGGATGAGGGGAGAAGCAACGCAGTTTTTACAGAAGCAAGGATTGGGGGGGGGGGTTGAAGGGGAAAAAGCAACTTTTCACCCCCCCTGCACACCCCTCCCCCTGAAACATCGTAATGTTGATACCTGTACATGAGGATGAGCAGCAGAACTACAAAAGCCAACACGGCTGCCCCCACCCCCAGCCCAATTTGGGCTTCCGGCGGGAAACGGGAGGGTGGCTCAGTGTCGTAGCGAACTCGGCCAAGATCCAGGCGCAAGTTTCCCATCTGCACCTGTAAAGTGACAACGACAACACAGAAAGATGACTCCAGAGAGGTGGCCAGATTTGTCTGTAGCAACAAAACAGCAAAGTCTTGTGGAGCCTTAAAAACTTACAAATATACTGGGGCATAAGTCTTTCTGAATTGAAGTCCAGGTCACCTGAAATCTTTTTAGAATTTGAAGGCTCCCATCCCCTTTGCCCTGTTCACCCTCCTGCCAGATGTGCTTAATACTCCCTCCCCATCATCTGTGACCACGGGGCATGCTGACTGCGCTGATGGGAGTTGGGAGTCCAACAATATATAAAGAAGGGCCATTCCAAGTCTGCAGATCTAATGGTATACAGCAGGAGATTCCATACTTTTCAAAGACAAAACCTAACCCTAAAACAGTGGCTCCTACTACTGTGAGGAAACCTCAGCCTGCACTGGTAGTTCTCTCGTCTTTGTTTCCTGACAAGTCTCCCACAATCTACTGAAAAGTTCTGACCTACCATTTAATCCAGAGGCACAGTGAAGCATAAAATTGGGGCATGATAGCCAGCAAGTTTCCACAAGCTTTTAGCTTACTTAAGGGGAATGTGTTTGCTTCAGTGTGTTTTGACCGGCTGAATCCAAATATGCCTGTATCAGACCAATGCATTTTACTCTCTGTCCAGGGTAGCCACAAAGAGTGTAGACACCAACTCCTGCTGTTGCTTAACCTGTTTTGATGACATTTTGAAGGCAAGCCTAATAACTAACACAAAGCTTTTTAGATGCCTAAGTTGGGAGGGGGGAAATCACAAAATGGCAGCCACTTAAAAAATTAATTTGGGCAACACCAAAACTATTTACAAAATATGATATGAAACCAATTGTAGGACATTAAACAAGGCACAGTTTGGTGTGCAAACCAACCTTCTGTGACACTGGGATGCTGAGAAAATGGACATTTAAAATCCCATATGTCAGCCAAAAGCCTTACATCTAAAATAAAATTGAAATATATACTCTATTTTGTAATCTGAACAAGGAAAGGTAAAGAGCTACAAAAACAGTATATGATGTTACACTAAAACAATTCCTAGCTGTTTTTTATATCTGCTTTACATCAGCATGTTAACATTTTTGAAGATATAGGAGAACCAAAAATAAAAGGATTCTATGACCTTTTATATAGCAACAAAACTGTTTCGTTCCTTGAAGTTTTCAAATACCGTATTTTTCGCCCTATAGGACGCACTTTTCCCCCTCAAAAAATGAAGGGGAAATGTGTGTGCGTCCTATGGGGCGAATGCAGGCTTTCGCGGAAGCCTGGAGAGCGCGAGGGGTCGGTGCGCACAGACCCCTCTCGCTCGCCAGGCTTCGCGGACCTCTCCGCAAGCGGGGGGAGCGCTCCCGCTGCTTGCGGAGAGGTGCCTGCATGCGGAAGCCTGGGCGCGCTGAGCTCAGCGCGTCCAGGCTTCGCGGACCTCTCCGCAAGCAGCGGGAGCCAGCCCTGGGCTCCCACGGCTTGCAGAGAGCTGCCTGTTTGGGGGCTGGGGTCAGGGGAAGCTCCGGCGGGCGTCCCCCGCCCCAGCCCCGCGCCTGGGGGGGGGAAAATAATTTTTTCCCCTTTATTTCCCCCCCAAAAAAAACTAGGTGCGCCTTATGGGACGGTGCGTCCTATAGGGCGAAAAATACGGTAATTTAAACCAGCCAAAGGGGGGAAAAACTGAAGGTATGTTACATGCACATAAAAAATGGACAGAAACAGGTAAAAAATGCATTTCTGTGCACTGATCCCACACAGGGCGGGGCCTGCAAGTGTGCGAAAGCAGCCACCACCTCTGGGTCAGGGGTTAGCAATTCTGATCCCAGTCATCAACCAAGTGACTTTTGGTTGGAGCAGGAAAAGGAAGGACACAAAAGCAGGACCTCACAACTCCATTCATTATCTCCTTAATATCTTTGCACTCACAGTAAGGCCACATAAATGATTCTAAATTTGATCTTGATCACTAAGTACATATTTGCACTACATAAACCAGTTTAAGCCACTCCCTCTCCTCAGGGAATTGTTTGTTATGGGGTAGGGATCTCCAACAACAACCTACCAGGAAAAAGCCACGGCAACGGCAATTAACACAGGCATAAAACCAATATAGCATTACTGTGCAGACCTTTGATTCCTGTACACACTCTATGGGTGGAGTGGGAAACTTGACTCTGGTAGCTACTAATTTGTCATTATGCAAACTACAAGGGTGTGAGCTTATATATGCACTTTAAACAAGTTGCGTTCTCAGTAAGAGAGAGAGGGCTGCCTGATAAAATCTAGGCCACACAGGAGGTCTTTCCAAAGTTTCAAGAGAGGAAGAACTTTCCCCATTACAAGGTGAATCCCAAAGAGGTTAACTCCTGCATGTAGCCTATCCCTCCCTCCCCTGCAACCTACTCACAATGAACTCTGGGAGCACAGAGGAAGCATTAAGTGGCTGTGGGGGCTGCAGTGGGGGTTCACAGTACAAATGGGTCAGTGTTAGGGTCTTGACGGTGCAGATGCTGTTGCCAATGATGACCCTCACTTCGTTCTTGCTGATGCCAAGGGTCAAGCCTTCTCCCTGCAGGGCAGCAGAAAGAGAGAAAGAGGCAAAATGTGAATTTCCCTGTATGTACACACACGTTGAAGCAGTGCTGCGGGCCAGCATAACCCCATATCCCCTTTGCTTCCAAGCTGGACACTGTAATACAAGCCCATTACCTTCTGATCTCACCATTAATGGCATAGAGACAGACCCACCCAATTGCCCAAGAGCTCATCAAGAGCAGGAGAAAACAAGGCAATAACTTCACGTGCTAATAGCTAAAGAAGCGACACCAGGCATTCACAATTTGTGACCCATCAAGCCAAATGCAGCCATCTAGTGACGCCATAAATCTATCCGCATAAGACTGGCCACCCTCTCCACACAAACACCATCAAAAGGAGGGGGGCTGAGTGGACAGCTGGCCGCCAAGATAGGGCTGTTGGGCTGTGCTCAATACGTAGGCTGAAAGTTGTGAATGCATGAATTGCAGTAACGTTTTCTAAACTTTTGATACCTAGGGCACAATTATTTTCTGAATTAGTGTAAGTAATACTTATTTATACTATATTTATACTAATTCAGAAAATAATTGTGCCCCAGGTATCAAAAGTTTAGAAAACGTTACTGCAATTAATGCATTCACAACCTGCAGTCTACTAGTATTAATTATTATTAAAAATAGATATTATACATATATGGGGACGCGGGTGGCGCTGTGGTCTAAACCACTGAGCCTAGGGCTTGCCAGTCGGAAGGTCGGCGGTTTGAATCCCCACAGTGCGGTGAGTTCCCATTGCTTGGTCCCTGCTCCTGCCAACCTAGCAGTTCAAAAGCACGTCAAAGTGCAAGTAGATAAATAGGTATCGCTCCAGTGGGAAGGAAAACGGCATTTCCGTGTGCTGCTCTGATTCGCCAGAAGCGGCTTAGTCCTGCTGGCCACATGACCCAGAAGCTGTACATCAGCTCCCACAGCCAGTAAAGCAAGATGAGCGGCATAACCCCAGAGTCGTCTGCGACTGGACCTAATGGTCAGGGGTCCCTTTACCTTTACCTATCCATATATGTGTGTGAGTGTGTGTGCGCACACGTATATACACACAAACATGCACATACACAAACATACTGTACATACACACATACATATATTTCTTGAACAGTTCCTGTAGCAATTATTATTATTTTATTTATTAAATTTCTAAAATACTCTTCATCTGAGGATCACATGGTGGTTTACAATTTAAAAACACAAATATACATAACATATAGAGTTGCTATATATGTTATATAGAGTTGCTGGGTTTTTTTAATGTTTTGCCCAAAGTTGTTGAGCCTTTTTTTTGCAAAATCAGGTACAAAAGTGAAGTTTTTGAACTTTTTAAAACCATGTGTCCGGATTTTCCCAGACATTTGAGCAATTTACGGCCTAACGCTGTTTCCAACAAGCAAATCTCAGTGATGTCTGGGAAATTGCAGGCGTATGCCAATCCTATAACCTAGTAACAAAAAAACCCAATAACCCCCCACCTTCATTGAAGCAGCAGAACAGCCCTATTAATGTACTGCCTCCTGGCTTCCTGATTTTCTAGTCAGCTGGAGGTTGGGGATTGTAGGGCAGCATATTGATTGCTAACTTACTATACGGTGGTACCTCTGGTTACGAACATAATTCATTTCGGAGGTCTGTTCTTAAGCTGAAACTGTTCTTATCCTGAGGCGCACTTTCGCTAATGGGGCCTCTGGCGTGCGATTTCCGTTCGCATCCTGCCTGGGGCAAAGTTCGCAACCAGGAGCAGCTACTTCCAGGTTAGTGGAGCTCATAACCTGAAGTGTTCATAACCAGAAGCATTTGTAACCAGAGGTACCACTGGATTGCATTTTTACTGCCAGTGAGGGGGAAAAGTTGAGGGGGATACTGCCAACTTGAGGGGGATCTTCAGCCTCAAGTGCCCTTGGGTACAATGTAGGAAGGGTCACCACTTGCTGCTCTGCCTCAGGTAGCAAAATACCTTGAGTGGGCCTTGATATTTGCAGACCGTGGCTTTGCTTTTCCAAGGTGCAGTTCAGATCTCTCTTCTGGCATGCAGTCAATGCAAGACTGCTTCAAATCAAGACCACTTCACTGCAATTGTGTGTTCAATAAATCCACATGCAGGGCATTGATGACGATTTGCAGGCCTTGGCAGCAGCATAAAAGGGCAGCTGAGCAAGTTTTAGGGTGGGGTAAGAAATGCCCCACTCAGTATCACTGCGCTAGGAGGCAAAGGAGTGATTATTGCATCCTAGGGACTCCACTTCCAAGACCTTCTCCCACCTTAATATGGCCACTCACCTCTATGTCCAAGACATTGCCAGGTTTAAGACTGAAAGGACGTCCAGTGGAATCCCGCCCAGGCCAGCGCAGGTGGGGATTAGGCTTGTAGGAGAAATTCTGGCCCCCACTGGCATTGCTGAAGGGGACATGGAGTCCATCCAGCTCAAAACGAAGATGTCGGAAGCGGGCATTGGGTGGCACAGCAGGAGATGGGCAGAGGAGAAGGGTGGACGAATTGGTGCAACAAGGCTCCCAGCACTGTGGAGATGCAAGAAGGGAGAGGGAGGGAGTGAGAGACCCCTGAATTGTAATCCACAAGCCAAAGCATTCCTTTCCTCCCTGCACTCACCTCCAACATGTCTCCCACCTCAGCACAGGGGTGGGGTGGAGCTGGGGTCAGTGGGATGTGGGGGCCCTGCAAGGAGTCGCAGGCTCTTTTCTCCCGGCTGCTTCCACTTGCCATCTCCTCCGGCTCCAGGATGGCTTTGATGAGTGGCTGCTGCACCACATCCAAATTAGTCCCTTTCACATAGATGATCCGTCCGCCCCTGGAGAAACACAGCATCCAGGAAAGTGAGAAGTGGCTGAAGCAGTGGAGGGCATGCCACCCATGAGTTTGACACAGGCACTACAGTCACTGGAACATAAGAGCGGCCCTGCTGGTTCAGACCAGAGGTCCAAACAGATTCCCATGGGAATTTCACAGCTGCAGGGGTCCACGTGTGACCCTACTTTTGCTTTGCCTCCATTTCCTCCTCAGATGCCTGACTCCCTTAACCATCTCTGTCCTCCCCCCTGCTGCTCCTTATGCATAATAATAATAATAATTTATTTGTACCACACCCATCTGGCTGGGTTTCCCCAGCCACTCTGGGTGGCTTCCAACAGAGATTAAAAATACATTAAAACATCAAACAAGGCTGCCTTCAGATGTCTTCTAAACATCAGGTAGTTGTTTATCTCTTTGACATCTGATGGGAGGGAGTTCTACAGGGCGGGTGCCACTACCGAGAAGGCCCTCTGCCTGATTCCCTGAAACCTGGCTTCTCACAGTGAGGGAACCGTCAGAAGGCTCTCAACGCTGGATCTCAGTGTCCGGGTAGAACGATGGTATGGTATGTCCGTCCCAAGACATCTACTCACATTCAAATTTCACTCCCTTCAAAACTTAACCTTTGAGTTATTTCTTTACTGATTCCCCTCAAGTTAAAGGAAGCCCAGGGACCCATAGCAACATTTGCAAACATTCAGCCTGAAACCTCTTTCAGAATTTAGCACCAAACTAGACAGAACATAATTCACGTTTCAGCCCTTGCTTAGCTGATTACAAATACAGTTGTACCTCAGTTTAAGAACTTACCGTATTTTTCGCACCATAGGACGCACTTTTTCCCTCATAAAAAGCAAGGGAAAATGTGTGTGCGTCCTATGGAGTGAATGCAGGCTTCAGGAAGCTATCCGCTAGCCGTGGGAGACCCAGCTCTCGGCTAGCGGAGCGCTGCATTAATCCCGAAGCTTGGGGCGTGCGGAGCTCAGCGTGCCCCAAGCTTCTGGGTGCCGGCAAGGTCTCCGCTAGCCGTCTAGACCTTGCTGGCACCCAGAAGCTTGGGGCGCGCTGAGCTCCGCACGCCCCAAGCTTCGGGATTAGCGCTCCGCTAGCCGTGTCTAGGCTGCGGATAGCAGCCTGCTTCCCGGAGCGTCGGGCGCCCTGAAAGCAGAGCGCCCAGCGCTTCGGGAACACATCCGCAGCATGGGGAGCCTTGCAGGAGTTCCCCGCAGGGCTCTCCACGCTGCGGATAGCAGCCTGCCGCCCGGCGGGTGGGGCGCCCTGAAGCAGAGCGCCCCGCGCGCCAGGCAGACATCAGCCAGCCCCACAAGCTCGGGGGACAGCAGGGAGGCGCAGCGCCACTATCCCGCTGTTCCTCGACCTGGTTCGGTTTCCCTGACCTGCTTTTGGGGGGGAAATAAAGGGAATTTCCCCCCTTTATTTCCCCCCCAAAAAACTAGGTGCGTCCTATGGTCCGGCGCGTCCAATCGTGCGAAAAATACGGTAATTCATTCTGGAGGTCCGTTCTTAACCTGAAACTGTTCTTAACCTGAAGCACCACTTTAGATAATGGGGCCTCCCGCTGCTGCCGTGCAGCCGCTGTGCGATTTCTGTTCTCATCCTGAAGCAAAGTTCTTAACCCGAGGTACTATTTCTGGGTTAGCGGAGTCTGTAACCTGAAGCGTATGTAACCCAAGGTACCACTGTAAAAAATAGCCAGCACATGCATGCATGCATATTGATTTGCACTGGGACTGTAATGTCTCTCTTCCCATCCCAATTCAATACATTTGGTTATAAAAATGAAGATAGCAAGGCCAGTCACCCATCTCTCCTTGTAGAAGGGGAAGAAAAACACAGATATACGCAGTGTGGTATATGCATACATCATTTAAAAACAAAGTGAGCTTGGTCTTTTTGCAGAACTACATTTTTTAACTGCAGCAAACTCATGTAGATTTAATTGACTGATGAATCAATATTTTCTTTAACTGGGTGACAGCCCTGATCATTCCTGCTCCCCTACATTCTTTTTACCCATGGAAGCTGGTGAGTGGGGAAGCCGCAGTGAGTTGGGGGTTGGGTGTGTAATGGAAGGTCTTGCCCCGCAGCTGGCGCTCAGCCCCTTCATACTGGACCCAGACAGACACCTCTTGTGGCTTGAGGCTAGCACTGGTACGACAAACGATGGCTCCTGGTTGCACAGGCTCCTCGCTGTTGAGAGAGCAAAGACGTTAAGTGAAGGCTTGAGGCAAGACTAGTAGAGAAAAGAAGAGGAGGAGGAGGGTCAAAGTCAGGGGGAGATGAAAAAAGCCACACCACTTACAGAATACAGGGCAGCGCCCCTACATAGGCAGCAATCTCAGTGCCTGTCAGAAGTTCCTCCCCAGTGATGGTGACTTGAGTGCCCCCAGCCATGGGGCCAAGCTGGGGGTGCAGATCAAGAAGGGTGGGGTCCTGAGGAAAGAAGCACCCATTAGGCCTGTGGACAGGGGTTAGGTTCGCATATTATACTTAACTTTATGTGTACAGGCAGGAAGTTGTGGCCACAAGCCTCCCCTTCACCTTTCCCCCCCAAGTGACCTGGAGGAAGACTTCAGCAGCTTTCAGTTTTGCTCTTCCAAGGCCTTGTCTTGTTGCCTGAACAAGGGGTGGTGGCTTATGACCAGCTCTTGTCAGTTTCAAAACAAGCAAACTCCCAATTGTGATTTCTGAAGCTGGCTTAATAAAACTAACCAGAGTCTGGTGCCAACTTGAATAAAATATGAGGGGCAGGTAAGCCCCACCTCACATAATCAATCACAAGAGATGGTGCATGCACACCATTTGCATGGCAATGCCCATCCACTTTGCATGGGCCTGGCTCCCTCAGATATTTTATTGAGGGGTGGCAAAGGGACCTAGGGCCCCTAGGAACCGGTTCCTATGAACCAGAGTCCTGGGTTTGGGCAACATGACAAGTCGAGATTCAGTGAAAATGGGAGAGGGGGTGGGAAGCTGCCATAATCCACCTTCCAGCTGCAATGGGAGAAAGGGAAGTGGGAGAGAAGCACCTGAGCTCAAGGCTCGCAGGGGCTCCTTCCTGCTCATGTACATCTCGCTAAACCATGGCTTGAATGGGACATGCTTGTGTGTGTTGCCAACATCTGACTTCTCCCTCCCATTTCCCTCCCAAGTAGTAGTGACATGGAGGACGTTTACAGTGTATGGGAACCACTAGGAGCAAATACACTTATCTCTGGCCTGGTCCCCCAGTTCCTTAGACCCACCCCTTGGGCATCCGCCAGTCCTCTGTAAGATACTGACCTGATAAGTGAAGTGAGTCTCAGAAACTCCTGGCGGACGGTCTCCTACAGTGACCTGGACAGGGCCAGATAAGCCTCGCTTTCCAGGAGAAACATGACACACAATCCTGTAGAGAACAGCAGAAAGGCCCTGTCATGAAGGAGCCTGCCAAAGTCCATGGCAGACATTTTGAAGAGCAAGGACAAAAGTGATAGAGCCGGTGGACCAGAAGAGGAAGAAGAGGCAAAACACAGCACTAAGGAGATCATCCCCTAAACTCAACCATTTCTGCTTGCCTGATGGAGTGATCTCCCCTTTTCTCCCCTATGTGCTATACTGGGGGGGGGGGGTCTCCCAACTCTGCAGAGTGAATTTGGGGGAGGTGTGGGAGAAGCCCCATTGCGCTAGCTAGAGTCCTTGTACTGGCTTCTGGCAACAGAACCGGGTAGTTGAAACTGACTGAACAAGTCTACTCTGAGTAAAACTTAGTTGAATACTACCCATTAAGTGTTTCAGTTTCTGTGCCTAGCGTTTACTTGAACATGAGAGGCCAGAGTTCAAATTTAGCTCAGTCACAGATCCAGTGAGTGGTGCTAGGCCAAGCTTTCTATTTTGTCCTCAGCCCTCCGTCTGAAAAGTGGGAGTCATGACTAGCCTCTTTCTCGGGGCTGGCAAGAAGGAATGCTATTCAAAAACCTAAACATTCAGATAAGCTAGAGAAACAGCTATAAAGCGTAGGGGCTTTTTTGGTTTAGGGAGGAGAAATGATTAAAGACAGACAATATGAAGGCTTAAAAAGATATGGATTAGGTAAGGAAAGTGAGCAGATAAATTTTCTCCAGCTCCCTTGTAACGCTAGAATTCAGTGCCTTCCAATAAAAGTGACAGGCAACAAGTTCAGGATAGGCAACAACATGTAAATTAATTTATGGCATTTGCTGCCACAAGATGCATTGAATGGCACTACCTTGGTAGGCATTACAAGAGGGTTAGAAAAAAAAATCATAGGAGGATAGATGAATAAAGGCCTCTGTTTGGAAGCTCCCAATCCAAAAGTACTGTATCAAACCACCATGTGTCAGTTGCTAGGGAAAGGGCTACTGCCTCCACGCCCTCCTGGCTGCTGCAGGAACAAACAAGATGCTAGACCTTGTGGTCAATTATGATGTGTAAGTTGGCTTGATTCACTTTTGTACACTATCCTGAATAGGGAAAAGAGGCTAAGAAATATTTTAAATAGATAAAGCAGGCTACTGGCTCAGACTCCTCACATTTAATGAAAATCAGTAGAATGCTACACAGTAAACATTCAACAACACATGCAACTGATATAGCTTTACATGCATAATACCAAATAAAACTGATATGCAAATCAGTGAAACAAAATAGTGAAACAACTTTCATGGTTGGAATTGGTTGCTCTCTGTGGCCCTTAATAAAAAGCTGGTTTTCAATGTTTTACGCTGGAGAGCCATGCCCTTCTCCCAGGCCTCCTTACCTGGTAGAAACCAGATACTGAGCTCGATCAGGGATGCATGGCAGTCCAGCCACAGTCACAGTTTGAGCCACATCCTCAAAGCGACGGCCGAGGTTGGATCCCGTCACTGTGAGAGTCAGGCCCCCCTCCAAGGGTGCAGTGATGGGGTGGATCTAGAAAACAGGAATGTTTTATTAGCAGCATTTATGTATTGCCCAGTTCCCTGGGCAGCTTATAAAAATAATAAAAATCATGAGGATAAAAAACAACCAACAGATTCCAGTTTTTTTTTACAATTCAGCAATAAAAACATCTTAAAAAAAACAACATAAAGAAAAACACAGTGTCATTATAAGTATACAACTGACCTAAAATTCAGTGGATTCAGCAACTTGCAAGTGAAAAGCCTGGGGTGGAGGCTATGGGAAAGTCTTCACCGAGCACCAAAAAGACCACAAGGCCTGGCAAACCTGTGTGGGGAGGGCATTCTGAGAAGGCCCTTTTTTCCAGTGGTCACCCATTACACCTCATTTAGTAGTAGCACCCAGACTGGGCGTATAGCACCAAACCAAGTCCTCCCTGCTCCAGATTGGACTAAAAGATACAAAAAGCACTGGCAGCAGACTAGAGACTAATTGGTTTACTGCAAGAGTTCTCTCAGGCAATAACCTAGTCTACCAGATATATGATAGACAGGGAAGGAAGTAGATGTAGACACACAGAGTACAGGCTGAGACCTAGTTTCCATTGAGCTGGTATTAAGTGGACAACTTCAGACTGCAGGCCAAGGGTCACATATCTGAATACTCACAGCACACACTCTCTTGCTCACAGAAAACTGGATGTCAGGATAAAAGCTATACCAGAACCTGTCTCCCTGACATGTCAGTTTTCTACATTTAGAAAAACTTTTTCTATGGAGAAGCATTCAGTGGTGTGCACCATCAGCAATCTGAACAGGATAAGCACTGGTACTGTTTATTTCATAAATTTTATATACTGCTTGATTGTGGAAAAACAAAAACCTCAAAGTCATTTACAAAATGGTCTCAGTTTTTTGTCCAAGTTAGCAGAAGTGGGTCCTAGTCAGCTTCCTAGCTCAAGTTCTATACAAAAACTTCCCAAGAAATGGACCAGCAATTAACCAGAGTAGCAGACCTAACTGTGCTGATTCTCACCGAGTGGATGACGGGTGATGGGCAAGCAGCCACGTCAGTTTTGGATGGGCACAGATCCTCATAGATGCAGCGGGCCACCTCTCCTAGCTGGCACCAAATGCAGCGGAAATGCTGGGGAGCAGCCTTGCAGCGGCTGCAGTCAGAACGGCCAGCAGAACAGTTGTACAAAGTCACTGGAGAAGGAGGCAAGAAGGTAAGCAGTGAGTATCAGATTCAAGTCATACTGTTAATACTGCCTTTTCCAGACCAGCAACAGTTCATTCCTAACCCAGGGAAGGCAGGAAAGTGCAAGGCTGCAGGGCCTTGAGCAACTCAAGGGTAGTGGTGGGACATATCCAGGGTTTAGTATACCCTGTGCTGATTCTCTTAAAAGAAATTGCACCAAGAAAACCTGAATTACGCAGCCTGCATCAACAATGCAATTTATTTGCTTCTTCTGCATAATCATTTACACAGGGTTTACTATTTTGCCTGATTTCTTCTGGTTTTGTTATGGTGGGTTGCACAGGGCACTGAAGGTGCATCTCCAACCACTGAAAATCTTATCACACCCAGGTCAAGCTTTCAAGGCTCTGTGCATAATTGGTTAAGCATCTTTCTGTAGCTGTGAGGTTTAGAAGCCTGCATTCTTCCTTTTGAAATTTAAAAAAGGGGGATTTCATGAAACTGAATCCTGCACCCAGTGCCACATACTGCACTCCCTGTTGAATTGTGGCACACACAAAGGCATAACCACAGCATTATATATATATATATATACACATATACATATAAAATCCAACCTCCACAGGTCATCATCCCTTACCATGCAGGTCTCCATGGCTGTCAAGGCGCCGGTCTTCCCCTATCATGATGTAGAGAGGGACATGTAGCTCAGGGGCAGGCTGTGTGTAGTTATATGCCTGGGGCAGGCACTGCACATGACGGGATGTTCCCCTGTCCCCTTCTTCCAGGGATGCTGGAACCACAACCGGGGTTCCCTCCACTTCCAGTACACAGGAGAGTGTCACTGGGGCCTGAGGATGAGGACAGGGTGAGATAGAGCCCTGCATGCCACACCTGCCCCCTCCTTCCCCAGTCCTGCCACAAAGTCTGCTCACTCTCAGTCCTGCTCTCCCTGCCCTTTCGTTTGCCAGTCCTAACACAGAGGGGCAATGCCAACCACATCTGTCATCGCAAGCTGAAGCCCCTCAGAGGACAGCAAAGGCACGACTTGCATACAAATAACTGGTATGTATGATGCTGCAGCTACTTATTTATTTATTTATTTTCCCTCTACGGAGCTTAAGGTGGCATACGGGGTTCTCCCCCTCCTCATTTAATCCCCACGACAACCCTGTGAGAGGCCAGGCTTAAAATATTAAAACAGCACTCAAGCACACGTCTTCAAATTCCTAGTTCCTTTGCAAGACCGATCTGAAACATGTTCAAACTTCCACAGTTCCCCACAAAATCTTAGGAATAACGTTCTGCAGAGGAGCTGGGGGAACAAGTGAGCCTCCAGATGTGGCTGGACTGCAGCTCCTATCATGCCTGACTATTGTCTGTGATGGCTGCAGCTGATGGGAATTGTAGTGGAACAACATCTAGAAGGCCACCAGTTCCTCATCCCTGAGGTATGGATTCCCTTAAAAGTTATGCACATGCATACAAAAATGACATGTTCCTTGGGTACTTAAGACGTGGCAGACTCAATTGCATTTTAACTTTGAAATGAATAGCCCCTTGTGTCCCAAGAGGTATTCTCAAGCCCTATTTCCTTTCACACAGAGACACACCAGTAGCTTCTAGGACTTTTAATCTTGTCACTTACCATCAACAAGTGCAAATTCCAGGCTACCAGGTTCAGTGGCATTTTTACACCAACAGGAATCAGGTGGGTCTCACCAATGCCCCCCACACTGGGGCAGGCAGCTGCACCACGGGGCTCTTCAGAAGTTAACTAGGAGACACAGAGGGCTTAGATGCAGAAACATTTCTCCCATTCTTCCCCCCACCAACATAATTTATTCTGGAAAGTAAGGAGGGACCTGCTATACCAGGGGTAGGCAACCTAAGGCTCGTGGGCCAGATGCGGCCCATTCGCCTTCTCAATCTGGCCCACGGACGGTCCAGGAATCAGTGTGTTTTTTCACGAGTAGGATGTGCCCTTTTATTTAAAATGCATCTCTGGGTTATTTGTGGGGCATAGGAATTCGTTCATTTCCACGCCCAAAATATAGTCCGCCCCACCACGGCTGGAAAAGGTTGCTGACCCCTGTGCTATACAGTTACTCACCTTCTGATTGTACACAAGCCCCTCTCCATCTGGGCAGGGCCCTTCAGGGACACAGCGGTGACTAGATGGGCACCAATGACACATCCAGGGGCTGTCCACACATGTCCCACACCTATGGGAGAAGGGGGGGGGGTTCAAAGGAAAAGGACCTTTAACTAGGACTGTATGTGGACAGCAAGTTCAGAAAGGAAGGTGAAACATACTTCTTTTTTTTTAAACAAACAAGCAAGATTCTAGCTTAAGGCAGCAAGAATGTGCTTTGAAGTGTCAGGTGAGATCTTCAAAGCTAGGGGGGACGTTCAGTGAGACTGTTTTCAACAGAGAATGGGGCATTAGATCTCTGCTTTGCCCTTGCTCAGAAACAGAATAATTTATGTAAAACAAGCAATTATATGCATGTGCTTAATTTGCATAATTCATAGGAAAGTTCCAGAATTCTGTTTTCCTTGGTGCAGAATTTCAACCTTTTAGTACAAAGAGTGAACACAGTTTTGTTTTCAACATAAAAGCTTCTTGCTAGCTAGGGCAAGTTCTACTATACCCCCTCCAACCTCCCACCCTCACAAAAAATCTTACAGATGCTTCTCAATATCCAACCTGCAGCCCCCTCCCCCCCAAATGCCCTCATCCCCACTCAACATTCGCTCACGGGGTGGCATCAGCAAGTTGGCTCACAGCATTACAGTCATAGAAGGAAAATCCCACAGACGCCACCACTACGTCCTGGAACATCAAGGCTAACGCCACAGTCACATGATCTGAGGAGGGGAAAAGCACAGTAAGAAACTCCTCGCATTTACACATAATGCAAGGTGAATGGCTACCTCCACACACCCTCTGAACAGCATCAGCATGCATGCACACCAATGGCCTCTTGACTTTTCCCACCAATTTGGGCGATTCTAGTGAAGACCCTTCAGAGATTATCACTTGGTCTAGGCCAGAAGTATTTAACGGTTGCTGGGTAACAGAGAAGCATTTTCTCAGATGGCTTTATAGTTTTGAGAATAGGCAAAGGCAACTGAAGGGAGGCCACGATGCCCGAAGCTAAAAAAAAACCTCAAAGGACATGTGGCTATGACTGTCTTCACTACAGTGATAAAAATATAATAGATGACCAAGTCAGAGTTCTTATCAAGGTGGCAAACCTGTGTCTGGGCTGCACCACTTCAGTCAGCAAGTTGAGATTCCGTAGAAAAAAACCCTCCACAGAAAAAACTAGAATGTCAGGGACTAGCACACTTGTCCCTGGGTTTTCTACGTGGAGCTTCTCTTGCTCCAACCTGTAGCCTGAAGTGCTAGATCCAGGCACAAGGTGACCATCTCATGCGAGAACTAGGCCTTGGTCTAGGCATTAGAACTAGCCCCACGTTTGCCAAAAGGTTTTGGGATTGTTTTAAGCATCTAAAACTTTGGGGGGGGGGTAGTAAAGGTAAAGAGACCCCTGACCATTAGATCCAGTCGTGGCCGACTCTGGGGTTGCGGCACTCATCTCGCTTTATTGGCTGAGGAAGCCCGCGTTTGTGGCCAGCATGACTAAGCTGCTTCTGGTGAACCAGAGCAGCGCACAGAAACTACTTGCACTTTGTGCTTTCGAACTGCTTGGTTGGCAGGAGCTGGGACTGAACAACGGGAGCTCACCTCATCGCGGGGATTCAAACCGCCAACCTTCTGATCGGCAAGTCCTAGGCTCTGTGGTTTAACCCACAGCGCTACCCGCGTCCCTAATACCTATTGGATTGGTTTATAAGCCTCCATGGGAGTCAATGGATGGCCTAGAACAGGCATCCCCAAACTTGGCCCTCCAGCTGTTTTGGGACTACAACTCCCATCATCCCTAGCTAACAGGACCAGTGGTCAGGGATGATGGGAACTGTAGTCCCAAAACCGCTGGAGGGCCGAGTTTGGGGATACCTGGCCTAGAATGTGGGGCACTGTAAATACATTCACACAAGGGGAGATGCACTTCCTCCCTACAGTCCCCTGGCAAAAGCATGGCACTCATAGCAAAGCCTCCACATGCCTCTGGGCATGAACTCCCAGAGGTTTATTAAGGCCTTGCCAGAAGAATCAACAGTTGGGCTTGATACTTTGCAAAAGCGCAGCTCCCCCACTGCCTGCTGGAAAACAGAATAGCACCAGGATATAATTCCCCACAGTAATCCTACTATGACACCTAGAGCACATGCTCAAGGTCAGTCCACATAGATTAATTACTTAATCTACACACCCCTTTTTTTTTTTTGCATATGAAGATCCTTTTTGTTTTTAAAAAGGAGGGATATCAAGCAATTTCTTTTTCAGTTTAACAAATGTATGTAACTTCATAATTCTACTTTAATGACTGTCAGCACTAAGCCAATGTGGAAGCAGCAAACAATAAACAGATTGCCAACTTATCAAGTGGGAGCTACTGCTGTGTTTTTAAGAGGAACTTGATCAGCAGACATTCAGTAAGTTTATTTACATACTTCAAAAAGCGGCACCTGCTAGTTGCTGAAGATCAAGCTGCTGTTTTACAGGCACAGAAGCAGAGATTGCTTGAAATGTTGACAACCCTAGTGATAGCTGTTCTGGGGAAATCAGGGACAAGCTACATATTGGGTCAATTTTATTTTCAAAGGAAGAATAGCCACACTGATCAAGGGCATGCTCCTTATCTGTATCGCGGTATTATTATTATTCATTAAATTTATATACCGCCCTTCATCAACCCAGAGATGCTGTCCCACTGAAAACCATCCCTCTTCTGGGGGAAATAATAGCTGTAAAGGGTACAATACAGTGGTACCTCGGATTACAAACACCTTGGGTTACAAACATTTCAGGTTACAGACTCTGCTAACCCGGAAGTAGTACCTCGGATTAAGAACTTTTACCTCAGGATGAGAACAGAAATCGCGCACTAGCGGTGCAGCGGCAGCGGGAGGGCCCATTAGCTAAAGTGGTACCTCAGGTTAAGAACGGACCTCCGGAACGAATTAAATACGTAACCAGATGTACCACTGTATTGCAAGGTTAGAGGTCAGGCATACTTTCCTGGCTCACCTTTGCCCTCTTGGGTGGGTGGCACCTGCTGGGGAACAGGTGAGAGGCAGCGAACCCAGGAGTCTTGTAGGTGTGCTTGACTGTCTTGGCTCCCGAAGGCACAGTGGTATTGCTCTCCCTCTGCCAGTGCAGGGAGACGTGGGACCAACATGGAGACCTGGGCAGAGCGGGAGACACATCGTTTTATAGGAATGTAGCTTAATTGAAGAAAGATCTAGATATATGGTCTAGGCTGAGACTTTCCTTGTTAGGCAGGATTGCTGTTATCAAGATGAACGTATTGCCGAGAATGTTGTTTTTATTTCAGACATTACAGATTGTGGACAAAATGGACTGCTTCAAGAGGTGGCAGAAAGATATATCTAAATTTGTCTGGCAGGGCAAAAAGCCCAGAATAAAGTTTAAGATCTTAACAGATGCAAAAGATAGAGGGGGATTTGCCCTGCCAGACCTAAAACTCTATTATGAATCAGCAGCATTTTGCTGGCTGAAGCAATGGCTACTCCTTGAGGACACAGACATTTTGGACTTAGAAGGGTATGACAATAACTTTGGTTGGCATGCTTATCTATGGTATGACAAGGTAAAGGTGCATAAGGGCTTTAAAAACCATATTGTTAGGAAAGCTTTGTATAATGTTTGGATTCGATATAAAGATTTGTTGGAAAGTAAAACCCCCAGGTGGTTGTCACCAATGGAAGCGAAGGCAGTGAAAAAACTTAACATGGATACCAATTGGTCAAAATATTGTGAAATCTTAGAACAAGATGGTGAAAAGCTTAAACTTAAGAGTTATGATAAGCTAAAGCATAAAGTCCGAGATTGGTTACATTATTTTTTAAGCAAGACAGGAAAGTAGGATTCCAGAAGGAGAGGTCGAAGTTAGAAACAGAATTGTTAGAACCCAATACTAAGAATCTGTCTAGAATGTATAACTTGCTGCTGAAATGGAATACACAGGAAGAAACGGTTAAATCAGCTATGATTAAATGGGCACAGGATATCGGTTATGACATTATGTTTGCTGACTGGGAGCAGTTATGGACCACTGGTATAAAATTTACGGCATGTAGTGCCTTAAAAGAGAATATAATGAAAATGATCTATAGGTGGTACATGACACCAGTCAAGCTTGCAAAGATCTATCATTTGCCCAATAACAAATGCTGGAAATGTAATGAGTCTGAAGGAACCTTTTATCACCTTTGGTGGACCTGCCCAAGGATTAAGGCCTACTGGGAAATGATCTATAATGAACTTAAGAAAGTCCTTAAGTGGACCTTTTCAAAGAAGCCGGAGGCCTTTCTCCTGGGTATGGTTGGCCAATTGGTACCAAAAAAGGATAGGACATTTTTTATGTATGCAACTACAGCGGCAAGAATTCTTCTGGCAAAGTATTGGAAGACGCAAGAACTACCCACTCTGGAAGAATGGCAGATGAAGGTGACTGAATTTATGGGACTGGCGGAGATGACTGGCAGAATCCGTGACCAGAGGAAAGAGACAGTGGAGGAGGATTGGAAAAAATTTAAATTATACCTTAAAAATTGTTGTAAGATTGTGGACTGTTAAGATGTCAGGGGGTAAGAAACAGAGAATTACAGCTGTAAATAATAATGTTAAGAAATTTGAGAGAGATACAAATAGAAAAAAGGACTAAAGGGTTGCTGAAAAATTGCAAAACAAGGATGCAGTGTAAGGGAGGTATGGGGAAGTCACATTTTTTGTGTTTTGTATATGTCTATTTCTTTTCTTCTTTTTGTGTGTGCTGTTGTTTTCTTTCTTGTCTTTTGTTGGCTGTGAAAATTAATAAAAAAATTTTTTTTAAAAAAAAGGAATGTAGCTTAATTGGCTGGGCCACTTTTTGTGGTTTAATTTTTTATAGTCTTAATATTATATTTTCCTTAAGTTATTTTTTAGGAGGACTGTATGAGCAGCTTTGAAAATAAAAGCAGATCACTGATCTGAAGTAAATTAATGTTTGGTGATCCCTCTCAGGCGCCGGGCGAGTGTGGTAGCAGCTAGGGATCAATCTTTGCCAGAACTTGATGAACACAAGGAAAGGAATTTCCAGGCATCAATGTCAATATACTTGCTATGAGCAGTATGTGTTAGAGGAAAACTTAGGTGACGCTGAGATGCTTCATTCCACACACATGCTTATTAAGAGGGCAACATGTGAATAACCACCTGATCCAAATCACAATCAACCCAGGTTTCAACCTTTGACCCTCCACATTCACCTCTGTTTGTTCTTCTCGGCTCTGATTGGCTGGTGACATCCGTTCCACTCTCAAACATTGGCTCTCAGCTCCATAGCTCCAAAGCCAGTGATTGGCCATCTCATGGCGCTCACACTCCAACTTCCGGGTACACCTGCCAATCAGCCAATTATATTAAGAGACAGAGAAAAAGAAGGCGTGTCTTTTAATTTGAAATAAAGCACACTCTGCTAGCTCTCATCTGAGACCCACCTACTCTGCAGAACACACCAACCACAAAAGGGGTCTTGGGCGCGCAGGCAGGAGGCACAGTCCTGGAAGTGAGGGCATTCAGAGACTGGGACCTTGGAGACCTGGGTTGGAAAAAGGTAGGTCATACACTATATACTCAAAAACCACCACCATCAGTAGAATCTAGGCTACTTTGCATCCATTTCTGCATCGGCCTCTACTAATTTCAGATATATTCAGAACGGAATAGTTTTAGGCCAAGGGCAAGGGGGTGGTAGAGAAAAGGTATCGATAAGGAAAAGGATGGTTAAAACAAGAGTGGAGTTTGAGGGGGCAGGAAGTTTGGCACTAAAGGTCACCCTTATGGTCTTATCCTACTACTCCAGACAACACCAATGAACTAAGCTAAATATGATACAGGAAAAGAAATATCTTGTAAGTTAAAATTTATTTCAGAGTAGCAATCAACTTTGTACCATACGATCTGAAGAGAAACCAGAGTATGTCACCATAGGTCCTAAAAGCCATTTTCACACCTCACAATGTCTGGATAGTTTTATCCTAACGTATCTCCTACTATGTTTCTTTAACTGTGTTGTGCTCTGATCCATGCACTTTTTCTATGCCAATAAAGGAGATTGATTGTTGTAAACACTGTACCATTTCATAATCTAGTAACAGGGCTTAGATTACCTCTGAGCGCATAACGAAGTTTTTTTGCACAAGGCAGCACAGCAATGCTGTAAGTTTTCAACATGAAAAGAACTTATGGGGAGTCCTATGAAAACTCAACAAAAGCAGATACAATGCAGAACTTTCCTGCATCCAAACTGACGATGACTAACAGCAGGGCTGTAGAAGTAAAAGGAAAAGGGGGTTGTGCCCCACGACTACTCACACACCTGGGAGGCCGTCATCACATACAGGTGGGCCCCACTGCCATCCAGTAGCAGGTCTGGATTGACTGGGGATCGCTGGCCAGTGGGAACGGTGCTGTAGACTTCTGCCACGGTGCCATTCAGGTAAACCTTGACAAATGAGTAAGGGCTATCAGTGCCTATTAAAAAGTTGTTTAGGAAGCACATGACAACAAGGAGGCCTCTGAGGCTAAGCACCTCTGGAAATAGTCTACATAGGTTAGCACTCTATGTAGGTCCTTGTACTTACATATTCTTCCTCCTCAAGTTCCACCGCTGACCACAGTCAGTAAAAAAGGATCCTGTTTAGGATCAACCCTGTTCACACTTTGGGGTGTCCTCCGGGTATCACTGGACTGCAACTCCCACCACTCCAACTATTAGGCAATTAGGGAATTGGGAATTCAGCAACATCTGGAGGGCCAGGGGTTCCCCAAAGCAGCATGTTATAAGCAACATGGGGTTACCACTGAAAACAGGTAAAGTCCCAGGCAGAGGCTCTGGGCCTTTTATGGCTGGAGAAGAGGGGAAGGGCAGTACCATGTTGCTTATCCTACGTAGCTCTGCCTTGGGTTCTGTGCGGCTTTGCTTTTTTTCTTCTATTGGTCCCGATTCCATATGCCAAGTTAAGGGCATTTTGATAAGTATGGTTAACTGGAAGAAGAAATTTTATCCTGGTCTCTGGGACTGAGATGCTCTTGGGAAATGGGACAATAAACCTTTAAAATAAAAGCCATTTAAGGTAAAAATGTCCCAACGCCTATCCAAAAAGTTACTTATGCAAATCTATTTATGCACAGGTAGCTCTTTTGCATTCATTGACTTTGTTTTCAAGGCTTGTTGACTTTGTTTTCAAGTAACTGACTTTGTTTTCAAGTAATTGACTTTGTTTTCAAGTAATTTCGTTGTCCCCGAGAGGGGGCAATGACAATAAAGATATTATTATTATTATTATTATTGTTGTTGTTGTTGTTGTTGTTGTTGTTTTGCAGCCAGTACCTGCTTCTGTGTTTGTGTGTGTGTACATAACTTAGAAGCCGTAGGGAAATGGTAGAAGGGCACTTTAGAAAGGAACTGGTAGGCAGAACAAAATAAAAATCCAGCTGATTCCCTTGTCCTGTCCCATGGTAACAAAACCTACAAACTAAATAAAAGTTTGCTTCCCTTTATTGGCACCCCAACATCTAATGCCTGAGGCAGCTGTCTCACCCCAGCTTTGTGGGAAGACCAGCCCTTCTGGTAGCATGAGAAAGACAAAAAGCTCCACCACCACCCAGAAAGAAAGGAAGAAGGAAAGAAAACATGTTGTCTCTGCCTGCAGGCTTTTAAAGAGAAAGGTAAAAGTGATACCTAGAATCCAGTACTCTTAACAGAAAAAGAGGGAGCACTTGCTGGATAACATCTAATAACCAACAAAAGAACATTTAAAGGCTGTAATCTTAAATACACTTACCTAGGCATAATGCCCATTGAACACAGTTGACTTACGTCTGGGTAAACATGCATAGGATTGATCACTAAACAAATACTAGATAGGAACACCATGGAAAAGTCATTTATTTATTTAAAGCACTTTTCACTCTTCAGCTGAAAAGGCTCCCAGAGTTGTTTACATAAGACTGCTAACAAAAGAGACCCTGCCCTCTGACTCACAATCTAAGAGACACGACACAAAAGAAAAGGGGAGGAGGAGGGAAGAGGAAAAAGCATATCCAGGCACTAGTTCTTTGCAAATTTCTACAAAATCAGAAATTATTATCCATCTTTTGAGTGGAAACTCATTTCCACTGGAAGTTGCTTTCTAAGTCCTTCAGTCCGGGATCCTTTTAACTGGTGACAGCAAGGACTGAACCCAGGAACTTAAGCATACAAGTGATTTCTATGCATTAATCCCTGGGTTCAGCTCTACTATGGAGCTACAGCCCTTCACACATTCTCTGTTTTCATCTGGCTGCAGCCTTGCTATGGCGTAGGAATGGGGAGCCTGTGTGGCCCTCCAGATGTTGTTGTCCAACCCCATCACTCAGCCAGTGTGACTCTTGATCAGGGATTATGGAACTTGCATTAGTACAGCAACAATCTGAAGGAACACAGGTTCCCCAATTCTGAAGTTTGTCTGACAAATTTAGATTTACCTGCTGCTGAGTTATAGGGCTAATCACCCAAGATTCTGATCTACAGACACTGCAAGATACAGGGGACAAGCCTATGGTGGCCATAAATACAGACTGAAGCTGAATTGGTAGGCAAATGTTGGCTATTACTCAGCTCTGGGTGCCCACACACATTCCTGACCATAGATTTCCAGGTTGTTAAGCATGGTAGGTGTTTCCCTTTGATTGCAAAAGAATGCTAAAAAGGTGTGTAGCAAGAGATACAATTGCGGAGTAATGGCTGATTTCACAGAGGTTGCAATAGTTTCTGAAAGCACTGATACTCCCTGCTAATGCAGTTTTTTGAAGGAAGTGTCCTTCTGGGGTGTAAAATGGTGAATGTTGATTACTACCTTCTCCTCCCACTCAGCTTCCAAGTGATAGTAATCTTACCCGAAGAGGGTTTTTCTTGCAGAAGGGAAACAGATTAGCAGAGATGTGGGCCATGTTATGCAAGACGGCCGTTGTGTAGAAAACTACGCAGGCAAGAACTCAGGAATGCCTACGGAGCCACAAATGTAGGCACCCAAGTCAAGTCATACCCAGTATTGATATTTTAAAGACTAACATACCAAGAGATCCCAGCAAAATTATAGTTTTTTAAATAAATACCATGTGGGATATTAATCTTTATGTGATAGCTAACTAAGCACAGTGTGGTGGCTACAAAATTAAACTCTGGGCTCCAGTTCCCAATGAAGATCATGGTGTCCCTTCAGGTCAACCTTTCTCCACCTAACGGACTTCACAGGGTCGTTATGGGATAGCTCCTTGGAGGGCAGGTGGAATAAAAATGCAATAAAATAAGTTTAAGACATTTTAGAGTAATTTAGCAAAATGAAGGGCAACTTGGGTTAGATTCCACACAAGCCTGATTCAGGCTACAGCAGAATTATGCATATTCTTGTACTAAAAAGATAAAATAACCTCCAGGCTTGGCACTAAGAAACATTAGTCAGGAATAAATCTTTACTATATTATTATTTCTTTACTTTGCGAAACCTGTCCTACTCCTTTCAGTTATGGGGAATAATGTATTTATTTAAATAAAAGGATTTCTATACTACTCTCTCACAAAACATCAGCAACATACAAAATACAATACAATCGTTGCCTGGCTACTCAAGATAGATTTTAAACAATTGCATTGGCCTGTTGGCATAAAACAATAATGCTGTGTCTATGGTGATAATTATAGACAGTAGGCACTGTAGAATAATGAAGGTTAAGAGAACAAAGCCAGGCCCCTGGGCTTACAATCTCAAACCAAACACAAAAACAGAACTATAAAGAAAGGAACACCAAAGAAGAAGACTGAGAAGAGGCAGAGATCAGAGGTTAAAGATGGGTTGCATTTAAGCCATAGCTGGTAGCACTGGTGACAAGGATGAGCACATGGAATGCTATGCAGCTGAGTGAGAGGCTGGCAGAGGAGGGGATGGAGCGCTCCTTCTCTCCTCTGCACGCAGCACAGAAGTAAAGGGGGCTGCCCTTCCCAGCACACCAAGGCTAGGAATGCAGGAAGCTGCTGGAGAGAACAGAGTTCTCCATCCCTCATCTCTGCCAGCCGCTCGGCAGGCTAGTAATTTTTATGGGCTTATTTGCAAGGCTGGATTAAAGGCTCAGCAGAGGAGATCAGTTTTCAGACACTTGCAAGGAGGGGGGCACAGGGAGTTCCAGAGAAAAGGGAGAAAAGGACACCAGCATGAAGTAGCCCAGATCTGTAGAGCAAAGACAATTAAGGGGCAAATAAGGAGAGGGAAAGTAGATAAGAAAGAGCCAAGCTTTTTAAAAAAGGAAAAAACTGAATGCCACATTCAAACTGATCCATTGAGGAAACAGAAGCCGGTGAAGAGAGGGATGTAAAAAAGGAGAAACAAGTGCAAAACAGATAATGAGAAGGAGTGAGGGGTGGGGAGAAGAATGGGTGCCAGAACTGAGAATAAGGGGAAGGAAGGGGGGAGAGAGAGGATGAAACCAGAAAAAAGGCAAAACAGAGAGATGAGGATTAGTCATCAAGCCAAGAAAGTGTAAGAGAACAGACAAATGTGGTTGTTGTGGGCAGAGGGAGAGAAAACAAAGGGTAGCACTATTAAGAAGCATGAGTCCAGACTTTGGAGAAACTTGGGTAGCCATCCAAACGCTCTGCCTGCCAGAAACCTCTTTCTGTCCTCAAGTGGGAGAGATCTTGTCTGGGAGGGTCTTGGCTGACATCATGCTACCTTGGACAGCCAGTGCGGTGGAGTGAGTGATGGGGAGACCTGGGTTCAAATTCCCTATCAGCTATGACGTTCACTGGGTAACCTTGGGTCTGTTACTATGGTCTCTCAGCTAACTGTACCCCATTGGTTCATTGCAACGAAAAAACAGGAGATCCTTGAAGGAAGGGGAAATGAAGAAGAAGAAGAAGAAGAAGAAGAAGAAGAAGAAGAAGAAGAAGAAGAAAATAATCCCAGGGTTGTTCACAACAGAAAAAGACACCGGACACATTCTTAGGGTCCCTTGAGATATTTGGTGGGTCTATTCCACAACATGCAGAACAGTGCATTAGTGACGGATCGTGTGCAGGTAACAAGCACTGTACTCTGCTTTCACTTACATGATTTCAGCTTCGCGCAGGTAGAGGAAAAGTAAGTAAATAAATGGAGAGCAGAGTAAGCCCACCATTCCCCACCCTCCATGTATTTATTTTTCCCCAACCCAGGCACCCAGCAGGTTTTCCTTGCTTACCAGACTTTGGGAAGGCAGTGTGAGGGCCCTGGCAGCAGCCTAGATTCCCCTCAAGGCCCCTACCCAAAGCCTGATAACTAAGACGTCCCAGAAGGTCATGGGAAGGCGCTGGTAACTGCCCTTCCCAGAGCCCAGGAAGCAGCCCTCCACCCTGCAGGGGGACAATGGCTCCTTGGCTTCCTGAAATTTTACATTTACACATGGACCCCAGAACCTGACCCTCACGTAAAGATAGCTGTACTGGACCATCCACATACCATCCTGCTTTATTAGTTTTTCAGTCAAGCCTCCTCAGTATTATCACATTATTGCCATTTAGAAAGGCACTCTTACATTGCAGCACAATTACATTGGGAGAAAACCTCTGAAACATTTGTGGGATGAGTTACAGGATTTCAGCAGGAAACTGAAACTTTTACCAGCGTAAACAATATTGACAGCAGGATCATGTATAATTGCCCCAATAGCAGCACAAGCACAAACTAACATGAATGCACTACAAAAAGGACGTCTGGAAGAGCCTTTAGTGCAGAGCTTTCCAAACTGTGTGTTGCGACACATTAGTGTGGCGGCTGCAGTGTGTAAGGGTGTCACACAAACGTTCCCACACTCCACCCAGGGCTGGAAAGGGGTTAGTTTAACCTCTGGTTTTCTAGTAAAACTGTATTACTGTGTCGTGAAATGATGCATGTCTAAAAAGTGTGTCACTGACATGAAAAGTTTGGAAAGCTCTGCTTTAGTGCCTGAGAACCATGGAACAACTGTAGCAACAATCCCCTGCCACTACCTTCTCCTGCAGCTCAAGCTGCCGAGAGGGATGCTGATGAGAAAGTTTCTCATCAAAGTATTTGCAGTGGCTCCAACAAAAGAAGAAAAAAGTGAAAAGAGTGGGGAGGAGAACCTGTGCCCCCCCCCCCCGCCCATTGTTGCTGGACAGCCTTCCAATGGTCCAGGATGATGGGAGTTGTAACGCAGCAATATCTGGAGGGCCCCAGGTTCCCTACTCCCAAGTTAAAGCACAGAAGCACTACCCGGAGTAAATAAAAAAGGAAAAAACTACAGCACAACCCCTGAGCTTCAAGCAATTAATTTTAACAAAATTATAAAACACAATCACAAATAGCAACAAGACAATCAGAGAGGCTGAAACCCAACAAAAGGCAGAGATAGTCACCTCTGCTTTTCATCTTCTGAGCTAACAGGCGAAAGAGAAAGGGATAAAGAGAAGAGGGCCCAGCAGCCTAGAGCCTTGGGGATCTCTTCTGGAAAGAAGGGAACCTGCCCTGTATCCGTGCTTCGTAGTCAAGCAGAGTGCCTGGGGCAGATGTCCTGGGAGCCTACATAGCAGGAAGCAGAGAGTGGGAGAGGGTCTCTACTCAAAGACAGAGACCACCCTTGCACATATCCCTTTCCCTCCCACACACTTCAACCCTAAACTACCCCAGAAAAACTTATATGGGAGAACAAAGGGGTGACAGAGGAGCGAGAACTTCATCCATACTACATGGGACCATGAAATAGCATGAATGAAAGCTGAAGGAACAAATGGGACAGCAGGAAATATTGGGCACCCACTACCCCTTGGCATCATCCTCACCCCAAACTGGCAGCAGGCTGCTCATGTGTAGGACCCTCATGTTCCTGGAGAATATGCCCAGCAATAGCGAAAGTTGTGTGGGTGCTACGCCCCAGACCAGCTAGGACAGGGTGGTGGAGAGTAGCCAATGGCTGACTCTTTACTGGGGAAATGGATATAGTGAACATGCACGATCTGTGCCCTGTTCTTGAGCCACACGCACACACCCCGGACCCTTGGTACAAGAAGAAGGACTGCTCCATTGCCGCTTAGCACGCAGGCCGATTCTCTTCTCCCAGCCATGAGTTTCCACAGGACCCAACCTTTGTACAGAAAAAGAACAGTCTGAAACTGCTCCACAGGGCAGGGCAGGGAGGGCAAAGCATGACTGACAGGATTCTAGAAATCCTACTCGGCGCCAGGCCTTCACCAGATAAATTTGTAACGATGTGGATGGCTACTTCCACAGCTGGAACACAAGATGCTGCTGACCTATTTACTGGTGCACCTAGTAGTGGCTATTCTAACAGTCAGGACCTCAGGTCAGAAGACTTTCCTAGAATTCGCCACCCAAGTGCAACAGAGGATTGAGCCCCCAAAATGCAGGGAGGTCTGCCCCTAAGATACAGGTCTGCTCCAACCTAGAAACCTGCTTTAACAAATTAAAGTTGAGGTTTTCAGGATACTCAATTCTGCCAAAGTCTGTCCCTGGGCAGTGCAAAGTTATGCACTCTAGCCTAAACCTGAATAAACTGCAGTGCGAGGCTGCAGCTCCTGAGGAACTATGTGGGAAAACTAACCCATGTTACTGATGCAGTTTCTCACCTGGACAGAAAACACTAACACACTGGGCACCACTGATTCTAGGTTGAAGGCACATGTGTGTGTGTTTTGGGATATGAGGAGAGGTTCTACTAGAGAGGAAGAGAATGGGAACCTTGGGCTACAAGCATCAATTGGTATGAAGAGTGGATCAGTCACTGCCCTAGGCCCTTATAGTGAGCAGAATTAGTAACCACAGTTAATTAATTAGTTAAATCAGCAATATTAGAACAGTGGGACTGAGAGTAAAGCATGCTCATGTTTTTAGGTTATGCTGGTCCTGGACTGTTACTTAAAGGGTTTGTCCTCATTTCCTCTTCAGTGTTCAATCAGAACAAACAGCAATGTGGGTTTCCTCCAGAATCCGGATTGACATTTGTTCTGATTTAGAGCTAACAGTGGGTTTTCCCTGAGAAAAGAGCGGAGCAAGGAGGAATTTGTTTACTAAAGTGTAATGTTCTGTCTAACATTTCCTTCATTATCCCGCCCCCCCCCCCCCATTATGCTTATACTGGTGTTTTCTTTAGCCTACAAACTTAGGTAATGGTTGAAATCAGAAAATTGGTTAAAAGGCAGATCAATCAACTAAACATTATTTAGTAAGTGGCCAGTCCAAAGGGGAAACTACATGACAGAATACAGTATGGCAAAGCCATAAACAGCAAAAACTCTAGGCCAACAAGCCTTCTTAAGTCTCCAGATTCTTCTCACCTCAGTTCCAGGAATCAAGAGCAATTCTTCCAGAGCTGAAAGAGTTGCAGTAAGTACTTTATGCTACGAAAGGATCTCCTCTCACTTTCTTTCTTAGTGAGAGGAGAATTTTTATGGGGCTTCCTGCTCTGTGACGCATTTGGAGAAACTGCTTGTTATACACTTAGTTTAATTTTTAAAAATCCTCCACACTTAGCTCTTCCTCATCATGTGGCAAAAGAGGAGTAGCAATCATCGCAATGCAAGAAAATTTACAATATGCTTCCAGCATAAGCAACACAACAGCCTTCACTCTGTGCAGTGTAGTAGGTCTCAGGTATAGACTAAGAGGGAGGGAGGGACAGCCTGCTTGGCTGCAGGTGCTGGCGCTGCACACATGAAACATGCAATTTTAAATGGCTTGAAACATGCAATTAAAAATCAAAATCAAACCCAGTCCTACCCCTACAGGCAGGATGTGCCAAATCAGCCCTCTCTGTAGAATACTCTTTTGGTCTTTAATTTGTGGGAAAATGGAATCTCAGACTCAGGAGGAGAAGGAAATATGCCAGACACACCTTGCATTTTTTCAAAGCTAAATTTCTGCTCCAGGGTGAACTAATTCTGCACTCCAAACAGCTATACTCCATAATCTGAAAGGAATTACAAAACTTAAGCCAATTTGCATGTGCTTCATTTGCCTGTACAGGTTTACAATTTGCTTCTATTACTCATGGGGAAGAGCAGTGACCAATCCTTACACTAGTTTTGTCTCCTCTCTGGTTTCAGAAGCATCACTAGGCATCAACCACCTACTTAAACAATGGTTTCTGCACCAATATAGCTAGAGACTTGCTCTGAAGAGAGGGAGAGAGATTCTCAGGATGTTGAATTAGTGACCAATACCAAATTTTGCGGCTTGCAAACAGCACAAGCAGTTCCACGTTTTATCTCACACATGTAGCAGGTATCTCCCAAGCCTATGCAAATAAATTGTACTGTGGGACTAAGACACATAGATGCTAACTTATTCAGAGTCTCAAATTTGGAGCGCTTTGGAGAAAAAGAGGTCCAGACTTTGTAGAAATTATACCAAGCTCTGCACACACGTGGATCACATGCATAATTAGAGGTCTGAAAACTCCAAACTGCAGAAATGTATCTACTTCTGGTATGGAGTTGCCTTCCCCCTATACCTCCCCCTTACAGGATATTGAAGAAGTTAAAGTAAGATCAAAAGGCACACACAGTTTTGGGTCTAACCCTTGATTCGCGTACAGACTTAGGGACATAGGTCAGGAGTACAGCAACTGCTTTGCATGCAGATTCAATCCTCAGCATCTCCAGCTGGGGCTGGCAGACAACCTTGCCTGAACTCCTCAACATCAAGGCCAGTCAATGTAGAGAACATGGATCCAGACAGACCAAAGGGCCGACTGCATAAGGCAGTTGCCTACACTGAAGTGAGTGGCCAATAAGTCAAACATAAATGAAAACATGTGAACACAAGCACACGAGTTCCCTTTTTCATTTTCCTTGAAGAACAGCTTTGGGAACCAGTGATTTGGAGCACAGAAGCAGCTGCAGGCACTCTTGCTCCCCACTGCTGCTGCTTCTCCACTCCAAATCATCCTACAGATCCTGCTACACACAGGATGAACCCAAAATAAAAACAAAACCACCTATGCAGAAATATGGGTGAAATAAATTTAAACAAATATATAAGGGGGGAGGAGGAAAACAGTAACACATACACCCATTTAGCAGGTGCACACCTGGGTGGAAGCACAGCAGGAATACAGCACACAGCTCAGATTATTGTCACTGCGTCTCCCGTTACCTTATGCAGCTGCCCAACACCATCTCCAAGGAAGGCGATGGTATGACCTGCTTCTATCATGGCCGCCACAGCTGTCAGTCTTGGCATGGTAGTTAGAAGAGCCTCGGCCACCAGTGGCTTCCGGCTAGCAATGGGACTAGGTGTGTGCTCATCCCCGCAAGGGTAAGACTCTGGCGACTCCTGGAAATCAACAGAAAGGTTGGAATGCAGCCACCTCTGGGTTACGGAAGCCATTCCACTGCCCCCTGCCTCTTCCCCCATGGAAAGAAGGCAATCACTTCCATCCTCTCTCTCTCACCTTAGGCAAATAATTGCAGCGAGAGGTCACCCCATATTCAATGGCGGCCTCTTGCTCATTTGTGGCACCCATTCCTGCCGAAGTGTAACACAGCCGCCGTGTCTGCTCCATGGCTGCGTTCACCTCGCCCAAGCTGTAGGAGCACAAAGCTGTCTGCGCGGTCGGGGAGGAAGTGGAGCCCTGCCCAGCGGCTGAAACGACAAAGAGGGTTGCCTCGTCTCCAGGGAAGCCAGAGGCCAAGTGCCCAGCCTGAGCCAGATTGTAAACATGCCCTTTTGCGTCCCGGCACTCGAGGGGCAGCTCGACGTAGGAGTAGAGGTTAGTGTCGTCCATGCAGCTCCGCGATAGGTAGGGGCGATACTCCATTTGCACCTTTGCTCCACGCCGAGAGAACAGGAAGTAGACGTAGCCCCCAGAGGCAAAGGCTGCCACGTAGCTGTTGTTGTAGTCCGAGAAGTCCCCCACCACCAGCTTGCCCATCCCTTCGTTGGAGAACGCCTGGGGTCCTTCCAGCTGCCGGATCGTGAATGGTGGGATGCCCCCGGAGAGCTTTGCGGTTAGCCCACGACCCACAAAGAGCAGGTCACGGCCATCGTGTTGCCCCACCAAACCCACGGTCGAAACCCGCGGCTCATTAGCTGCCACAAACTGGTTATCACCGGGATCCTCGGGACGGTATAGCACTTTGTTGATGTCCGCTAGGGCTCTCTTCTCGCACACCCCCTGGAAGAGCTGCCCACAGACCACCAGCTCCCCGGCCCGCTCATTGGCCAACAGCAGCTTGTTGGAGTTGTCCGTCAGCCGGGCCTGGGGGCAGTCGCGTGCGTCGCGGAAAGGAAGACACTCGGGGCTGTCTTGCGCGGGCCCCGTTCTCACACGCCCTGCCAGCCTCAGCTCGGGGCTCAGCTGGTACAAGGCATTGACGGCACCCACATACAGTGCCCCTGTGTCCCGGGCTCGGGCCAGGTGGTTGAAAGTCGTGTTGGGGGCCAAGAAGGATGGGTAGGAAGGGGGCCGAGCAGCTGGGTATGACGGCAGAAGGAGTGTCAGGGCAACCACTGAGGGCAGCAGCAAGTGGCCTAGGAACATGGCCAAATCCTGGACAGAAGGAAAAAGAGAAGGCATGATTAGCACTCAGAGACACAGCAGGCAGCCTCTTTCGTGTGGAAACTCCAGGCTCAAAGGAGACATTTAATTAACTTATTCAAATAAGTCTCGTGACTCATTAGACACTCTCATGCAGCACAGAACTGTGGCATAGCACGTCGTGTGAGAATCACCATGCTGGAGAGCCAAACAGTACAAGTTGAGAGCCTTTGCAGATGACTTAGTATTGACGCTAGAGGAGCCAGAATGTAGTACTAAAAGGGTTTTAGAACTAATTCAAGAATTTGGTCAAGTGGCAGGATTTAAATTGAACAAGTTAAAAACTAAGCATTAAGCTGTAATGCTTAAGAGAATATGAAAAAAAGGTTTAGAAATTGGTAAATTTAATGGTAAGGATTTGCTGAACTAACAATTTGAATCGGAATACAAAAAAGGGAGGTATGAGGAGGTCCGGGAAATAAGTTAAAGGAAAATAAGTAATGGAAACTCTGTGTGTTTTTAATTATTTTTATTTTTGTATTTTTGTTATTTTTTCTTTTTATTTTTCATTGTATTATTATTGAAAATCTTAATAAATATTCTATTAAAAAAAAGAGAATCACCAAGCTGGAGACATAGTCTGGTTTCTGCACCAGATTTTTTTCCCTGGATAGGATCTGTACCACATTCCAAGAGGAGCTGCTGATCAAGGCTCCGCTGCTGGATTTTGACACTGAGAAGTGAAATGCACCCATCAACATTCGGCAAAAAGTCTGGGCAGACACGCTCTCCTTACTGTTCCCCAGGGCTAGTAAAACCAGACTAACTTGTGCAAAACAGATGCAATGCCAATTTGATGATGTTTTGTCTGGTTTCTCTTGTCAGGGTGGGTTAATGAGGAGGCAAAAGAAGATCTCTTTCCACTCCACCAATTATACACTTACAAGTGAAGTTTTAATCCTGATCACCATTTGTGAATACAAGATAGCGACTGTCTAGACTGGTCTGTAGTAAAGAGGTGCAATCTTGCATCCTCTGTGCACCACACTTTTAAGGCAGCACCAAGAACCCAGGAGCAGAGGAGTAAGAAAATCAGGTGGTACCCGGTGCGGAAAATTTATTGTCACCCCCCCCACACACATTGATATTTTGGTTTTACGTTATTTCATATTTTCTTACTAAGGAATGTGGATTCTGAGCCTCTGATAACAAGTACAGTGGTACCTCGGGTTGAGTACTTAATTCGTTCCGGAGGTCCGTTCTTAACCTGAAACTGTTCTTAACCTGAAGCACCACTTTAGCTAATGGGGCCTCCCGCTGCTGCCGCGCCACCACCATGCGATTTCTGTTCTCATCCTGCAGCAAAGTTCTTAACCTGAGGTACTATTTCTGAGTTAGTGGAGTCTATAACCTGAAGCATATGTAACCTGAAGCATATGTAATCTGAGGTACCACTGTAGGTGACTATGGACAGATACTTAAATCTACAGGATGGATTGTGTTTTGGCTTGTGTTATTTTATTTATATTTATTGTTTATTTAGTTAATAAAATTTATTTTAAAAAACCTGCAAAGTGGTTTACCAAAACAAAAAACACCACAGCAGTAAAATCAACAAAAATTAACAATCCTACTTTAAAACATACATAAGCTAAAATATTAAGGTTAAAATTACTTCAACTTCCTAAGCATCTAGTTACACTTGCCTAAAGAATAATGCTTTTAGCAGGTGCCCAAAAAGAGTCTAGCAAAGGCATGTGCTTTGTTGAAATTTCAGCCTTCACGACATAGGAAAACGGCCAAGTAAACAGATGTTTTCGTGGAGGAGGGTCAAGATATTAACTGATATGCATGAAATTTCATATGTAGCTATATAATCCCTAGTGTAGTAGGATCAGATGTCTGGAGCAGGCATTTTAAAAAAAGTTTTTTATGAACCACCCTAGTAGGGCAGTAATTTGTCACTCCCCCCCCCCATGATGGCACCTGGGGTGGACCGCCCCCCACCCCGCCCCCTTTCCTACCCCCCTCCCCAGGAGTCCTGGCACACTTCTTCTACCTCCCTGACTTAGGATGCTTCTCAACGTCCAGTTTCAGTGCCCCCTTTTCCCGCACATTATTCCTCTCCCCCGCTCAGCCCACCACAATGGATGCTGCAGAATGGTGACTCCAGTTCCTCCTTCCCACAGTGAGCCCAGGATCCCACACTTTGCCCTTTCAGACTCAAGACATTTTGCTACCTGAAGCAGCCCAAATTCTCCCTCCCCTCCTGAAGGCCAATACTTTAAAGAGTTGAGCGCATCATTCAGACACCAACTCCTGCCTTCATTTGTCTCCCCACATGGTGCTGCAAGAAGCCGCTCAAATTACCCCCAAGAGGAAGTGGAAGGAGTGGAGGGGGGATCCAGTCTGCTTTCACCTTGGAAATGAGTGCCCTCCCCCTCCTTTCCAACACCAACTAGGATTTAGCAGCCCAGGGAAGGCGATTAAGCCACATCCCATCGGAATTAATCCCCTCCCTCAAGCGAGGTCACAGCTCAGACAGCAACTCAGGCGGGAGACGGTGGCCAATGGGAGCATGAACAGCGCAAGGATGCTCTCGGCTTCATCACTGCCCAGCCCCTCACTCTGGCCTTTGCTTCTATTTGCCATTCTTTAAATGGCCTGCAAAGGCAATGCCTACAAAAACATTCAAGACACTCAAGGCACAATGCGTGCTCACAAGTGCAGGAAGAGGAGAGAGAGAGAGAAATGGGACTATTTTTTAATTAATAGGTTGTTTTGGTTTTGGGTTTTTTAAAAAAAGCAATAATGCACTGATGGGGAGATGAGTGGGATATTCTACAGGTTTAGCAATCTCAGTTTGGAGCCAAGGCAGGAAAAAGAGAGCGCCAGTAAAGAAGAGTGTGAACTGGAAAGCCAATCTGCATGTTAGCACAGGAAGCAAACGAGTGTGCAAAGAATGTAATTCTAAACGAGGAAACTGCATAGCCTCCTCTTCACACGCACACCCCCTCGCAGGCCCCAGACAGATGCCATCAGGAAGATGGCACCTAAGGCGGGGGGGGGGGGCGGCGGACACCTCTCCCCCTTCTGCTCTGCTCCAATTCCCCTGACCCAGCTGTTGCCTAAACACACAGATGTGAAGGTGCTTTGTCCCACTCCCTCCTCTCCAGTGGAATTCCCAACCCAGCAAAGCACACACAAACACCACCCTTCCATATTATCTCATTGCCCAGCACATGGGCCCATCTGCCCGCTGGAGGAGGGGAGGGTGCAGAACCTAGATATTCTACATCCTGGCTGGAAACCAAACCTTCTGTCTCATCCCTCCATCTCCCCCTACGCCCAGTCTCAGGTGGGGGTGGGCAGGCAGGAAGCACAGAGACGAGAGCTTACAGTAACCCCTACCCCTTCCCTCCTGGCAACAGCTGGAAGGGAGCAGAGGCAGCGCATGTAGCAGCAACACCACCACCAACACACACACAAAATCCCTGGGGAAGGTGAGAGAGAGACACACAGGCAGACAATGGCACAGGGGTGGGGCTGCAAAGGAGACAAAAGGAACCACACACACACACACTTTCAGGAATCCTGGTCCACGTTTCTTAGCACGGAATAGCAACCCAAGTCTGTCATCAAAGCATATGACAGGGTAGTATCAGAAATGTGTCACACACCAAACTAAGGTTTTCCAGCACTTGCTTCAGCTCATGACATGCGCACACATGCACATCCACTCTACCCAGGAACTATGGCACTCCAGCACAGTTGCGCCTCCCCTGTTAAATCCCATTTTCCTCCTCTGCAATTTCCCCTTCCTACACTTCCAAGGCTTACCGTTTGGCTGCGCTGGGGGCATTTCAGCTCCCACATGGTGGCGTCGAGCAGGAGGACTCAGCAGGCATCCCTATGGGTGGAAGAATGAGATAAGACAGCGGGTGAGTTGACATGGGTGCCGGGGGACAGAGAGGGGGAGAGGTTAGATGGCAATTCAAGGCTGCATCAATGGCTGCTGTGATAACCTTCCCCAATCAAAGCCCCCACTGTTCCATCTCGGCTGTGCCATCACAGAGCCACACGGGGGCTAAAGGGGCCCATTATCCCCTAGAAACAGAGCTCTCACAACTTATACACATAGCACTGGAACCCCAGAGAGAATGAAACAGGGCGGAGGGGAGAGGGGCTGTGGGTGCAAAATGAAGGGCATTGCCAGAGACAGGAGAAGGCAGCTATTGCAGGCTGGGGGGGGGGGGGGTCCTGAGATTGCAAGAGACGGACAGGTCGGGCTTGTGTCTGGCCCTTGGGTGGGGAACAGAGGAATCCCTTGTGATTTCTTTGCATGAAGTTATTGATTAACTGGAAGGGGCAGGGAGAGGGGGATGGCTGTGCCTGGTTTGCTGGGACCTGAGGGGGCCCTTTTTAATTTTGGGGTGGGGACAGGTCATAAAGCAGTACAAGGCTGACCCAAACCATTTAAACGAAAAGCTTAAGAAAGGCAAAACCTGTCAAGGACTATTGACTGATAAACCCATTTCCAAAACTGATTCCCAAACCTTTCTGATCATTTTGCTACAGGGCTTCCTAATGCCTGAGGAAGGAGGTGGGAGAAGAAGTCAGTTAACACCCCCTAATTAACATGGGGGCCTAATCAACTGGGAAGGTCTCCTGCACACAAGACTGACCAAAGCTGTTCATTTCAGCAGAGCTGGTGCAAAACTTCTCAAGGGGGATTGAGTCCCACAGATCAGGACTTTGCCTGTCTCCCATTCCCCTCATGGAGGCAGCTGCCACCATGAGGCACCTGGCAGAAGCCTTAATGTGTAGCTTTGGTGCTATGAGCTTAGAATCCAGCTCACTCAGGTCCAGCCCATTTCATGCCATTTCAGCCTCAATCTCTCAAAGCAGCACCCCTCCCCTGGCTTTCCCAAGCAATTATTGTGCCCACCCCACGCTATAGCATAATAGCAGTTCCATTAGAGCCTCGTGGAATCATTGATCCCCCTTTGCCGGCTCCAGCTGGAGCTACAGAATCGGGGACATTTGGCCTGAGCGGGGAGGGGCAGGACATTCCCCACAAGGGAGTGGGTGCAAGATTAAGGTTACGGCCAGCAGGGGGTGGGTGGGGAGAAGCAGAAGGGGAAGGACAGGGAAGAAGAGAGAGAGTGTACACAAAGTACAAACAGCCAAGGTGTCAGGAGTGTGTTGCTTCCACTAGGCCTTCCCCAGGTACTTAGGCCCTGTCACAATGGGTCCTGATTATTCTGTTCCCCTGCAGAGTGTGGTTTGGGGCAACACAGCACACTCTTGCTCTGGGCTCAGGCCCGCCCCACCCTCGGTGCTTTTGCCACTCCCCACAATGCCACCTCCTGTGGCGCCCTGGAGTCAGCAGAGGCCTCGGCTGAGAAGGTGTCGGGGTCAGCAAGAAGCTGCAGTTCCCTGGCGAGCGCCCAGCGCAGCCGCCCCCACAGCGGGAAGCAGGCGTGGGGAGAGAGCCATGCCAGTCCAGGGGCTGCTGAATGCCCCCTTTGTCTGGCTCGGGGTAGGGGGGCAGGAACAGTGCCACCCCTGATAACAGTCCAGGGAATAATGAGAGATTCTGGCGCAGGGAGTTCAGAACCAGCCTGTTTAACCCGACAAGTGCCAAAGCCCACCAGAAAAGTGGGGAAAGGAGGGGGAAATTGCAGGTACAATAACCTGGCATCTCTCCCTCTGTGCCAACACACAACCCCCCCCCCCACCTGCATGCACACCATGCATTTAAAGCACATCCTGCCTGAGCAATCCTGGGAGGTGTAACTTGCCCATCTCAGAACTACAATTCCTAGTATCTTACAAACTACAGTTCCCAGGATTATCTGGGGGAGGTGTGTGCTTTAAATGCATGGTGTATAGCCAGCCACAAACTTATGCGCAGGCATGGCGGGTAAGACTCCTACGGACACAGACAGTGGCGTGGGAGGAAATCAATGGGGCTTTTGAGTGCCTCCCAGGGTAACAAGCTCTGGGGCAGCAAAGCGCGCGGAAGGCTGAAAGAGGGCGTCAAAGCAAGTCAGAGCGTGAAGGGGAAAAAAGACAAGAGGAGAAAATGTGGGGCAGACGTGAAGGGACCACAGCCAAGAGGGGGGGCTGGGACCTCGTCATGAACCTCTCTTCGTTTCCTCAACACTGAGGCTTCAGATGCACACCCTCCTCACTAGCATTGCCCTACCAAGCACGGCAGCACATCATGTCCCCTCAGACGGACCTCAGCATATCTATTTTCCAGCAACAGGCACCTTCACACACACAAGCACACCACTCACAATCGACCATCACCCTGCCCAGGGCCATCGTAGGTACCGTCCCCTGTGGATTTCTTCCTTACGCGGCCTCAGGCTCCCTGTGCACACCTGTTCCAGCGGGAAAGCAGGTTCTTCCTCCTTCTGGGCAGTGCCTGGCACTGCTGCCTTTCGCACAGGTTCCTAGGCTGGGCAACACGCATTGCTGGTGCTGGTGCCCGCAAGAGCACACCGTGGGCGGCCTCAGTAATCCCTCACGCAGCAGCAAGTGGGGCTGGGAACCACAGCAGCCCACCTCCGCTGGAGAAAAGGATCTAAAAACAAGCACAGCCGAAGAGCCTGTGCAGCAAGTGTCAGCATGTGTGGCAGGTATATGGGTGAGGACCGAGAAGCGTCTACACACCCACACACCCTGGCCGCAGGGGTGGGTGGGGAGAGAGGGGCCGTAACTGGGTCCAAGACCTGAGCTGGGGTCCAGGAGGGGATCCCAGACTTGACCACAGCCATCCCAGTGCCCCCACATTCCCAAGTATGTATATAGGAGGAGGAAAACAAGGGGAGGATAATCACTATGTTTGTTATATAATCCAGGCAAACATTAAGCACTATTTGCCAGTCTATGGTAAACCGTCCCATTAAAGGAAGACAGGCACTAATCCTTCCCCCACCCCCTGCTGTGTGAGGGGAGGAGGGGGAAGAGTCAGACAACGACAGGATTAGAATCATGTGATTCTGAGTTCTTGGCAAATCCAGTCCTCTCCCCAACCCAACTCACTGGCCACTGCTTAACCATGCACTGGCTGAAGTCTCTGGGGAGGAAGGTGGTCTCTCCCCCCCCCCCTTCTGCCTCACCCCGATAAATACACTCCACTTTAGAAAGATGAGACAAACCAACAAACACCCATTGTGAGTTTAATAACTGTGTGACTGGCAGCAGTCAGGCCTGCTGGGTCTTGCCCTGCAGTCGACAGCAAAGGGGGGAGGCAGGAGAGAGACAGACTCCCACCCTCACCTACACACGCAGCTTGCCCTGCAAACCTTCCCCTGTAGACTAACACCTTCACATCTGGTTTCTTTAAGCATTCCTCCCCTCACTCCTTTGTAACCCCAGCGTCAGAAAAAAAGGGAGTTTCACATTTAACATATCCATTTGGCTGTCCTAGCTTCAAATCACAGGGAGGAGAGAGAATCCCACCTCTGTGTGAGGGGAGAAAACCAGTCAGCATGGGACTGCTAGCAAGCCTACTCCATAAATTCAGCAAATGGTGGGGGGCGTGGTCCTTTCCCCCAGTTTGCTGATAGCTAGCCTACCACTTCCCTTTCCTTGTTCTATATCCTTAGGAGCATTCTACGTTTTAGGTTTTTGAGGGGTGAGGCGGAGTTGGGGGCAAACACACTCAGAAATTATAACTTAAAATACTAATAATTATACATAGATACATATTGTTTGCGTGCCTTTCCTTGCTATGTATAATTATTAGTATTTTAAGTTATAATTTCTGCTTCATTTAATAAAAAGGAATTTAGTGGGTTCAAAGAGAAATCTGCTTTCAGCACAGGTGGGATCACGTTAAGGTGCAAGGAGGCTGGGGGACCCATTTATTTTGGGGTGAAGGCATCATTCCAACTAGTTTAATTGTACTTTACTGTACTTGCAAACCATGCAACAGTATTGCCTCTTTGTGCAAAATGAGAACACTTAGCCCCACCACCACCACCGAAGCTCAGCTGCCGTATCCCAAGTCAGACCATTGGTCCGTCAAGCTCAGTACTGTCTACACCAGCGGTGGGGCAGCTGTGGCCCTCCAGGTCTTGTGGGACTCCATTTCCCATCAGCCCCAGTCAGCACAGCCAATGGTCTGGTTTCCAGTCTCTGGTCCCCCTGATGGGGAGCAGCTTTGCTCAGTTCCTGAGAGGAGTCTTTGGCAGCCCTACCTGGAGATGCTGAGAATTGAATCTGGGACCTTCGACAGGGTCTGCCACTGAGCTACTGCCCATCCCCAAGGCAGACCAACTCATCTCAGACTGGACGTCACCTTCCAAGCTGCAATCATTCTTTCTTAATCTATCCTGAAATCATGGTGTTAAGTGCCCCTACTCTTGGCCAGCTCAGCTGCAGAACTTTTAAATGGGGGAAACTGAAAGAAAACCCATCATATCGATCTGTGATGTGGACATGTGAAAAAGGAGCAGTGCTTGTTGCCTATTAAAAATACAACATGCAACACGGAGACAAAACGCAAGTCTGCCTGGAAACACCAATCTCTGATCTGCCAGCCCTTCCTCCTAATTCCCAATGTGTGCGGCGTCTCTGCGGTTGCCCAGTGTATGGAAAACGCACTCTGCACCTTCTCAGGGCATGGCAATCTTCTTTTACTTTAAATATTCTGGCACTGAAAAGAGGTCAGAGCTGAGCTCTGGCACAAATCGAGCAGCCTCTCTGCAAATGAATGGGGCGTGCTCGCAGGGACGCAGAAACAGCCCCTACTAACTCTGGCATTTAGGGAGAGGCAAACGATGCCCTTCCCACCTGTCACCTCTTTGAAGCTACCGGAGAAGGTGTGATGCAAGCAGAAACAAACTATGGAAATGCACCCAGGCACGGAAAACAAGCCGCCTTTCCGATTGCACATCTCCGCCAAAAACGCGCCACGCTGAACCCAAGCTGGTTCTCCGAAAGGCGAACGGCTCCCCACCTCCGGGCTGCTGCCCCATGCAAGCCCCACATGGCCTCACCCCCGGCTCCCACTCCTTGCGCGGCTTCAGGCGGCGCGCCCAGACCCGCCGCCAACTCCCGACTTCCCAAAGAGTCCCGGCCAAAAGCACCTGTTTCGCCGCCCGGCCTGGGAATCTCCCAGCGCGACAATTCGGGCAGAAGAACCATTGGCGGGCGGGCGGGCAGGGAGGCGGGCAAGGCAGGCAGGCACACAAAGCAGCCGGCTTGCGCAAGGGGCTTTGCAGCCCACCCAGCCGCCCCCAACCCCCCGGCAACTCCCAGCCGCCCTTCCCTCTTCCCAGCAGCGCCTCCGCTCGCAGAAGGGGCGGGGATCGGGACCCCGAAGGGGGAGGAATGGGAAAGTGCGGGGAGAAAGGGAGAGGTCGCCCGCGGGGGTCCCCAGGAGGCAGAAGGGGGAGGAGGAGGGTCCCCGCCCGAGGCGGCATCCCGGAGGGGGGACGGGAAGCAGGAGAAGGGCGCCCGGAGAGGGGCGCCGGGGCAGCCGGTGGTGCTCCGCGGCAGGCAAGGAGCCGCAACTGGCCGGCGACCCCGAGGGAGCAGGGAAAGGGGGCGTCGCGCGCAGCCCCGGAGCCCGGCGGAGAGACCCTGGCGAGCGCGCCGCCCGTGCGCCTTACCTGGCCAGCCCGCGCCGAGAAGAACTTGCAGGCGGTCGCCGCTGCCACCCAGAGCCGCTCCCGGCGGCGGCCACTCCCCACAATGCACCGCTGCCAACTCCGGAGCGGCTCCCTTTCTCCGAGCCGCTCGCGGCGCCCAGCCTGCCCGCCCCTTCCCAAAGCCCCGCGGCGGGCCAGCGCCGAGGCCCGCAGGCGCCCCCTGCCGCCCCGAGGCAGCCGCCGCTGGAGAAGCCGGGCGCGCCTCCTTCCTTCCTCCCTCCCTTCCTTCCCCGCGCGCAGGAGTGGCTCTGGCGAGCAAGCGAGCCTGCCAGAAAGCGGAGAGAGAGGGGCCAAGCGGGGCCCGGCGCCCGCGAGGCGGACGGCAGAAGCCAAGGGGCGGCTCCCACTTTGCTCCCCCAGAGAAGAGGTTTCTGGGTTCCTGCGAGGTCTCTCTTAAGAGCATAGCTGTCAACTTTTCCCTTTTCTTGCGAGTAATCCTATTCGGAATAAGGGAATTTCCTTTTAAAAAAGGGGAAACGTTGACAGCTCTGCTAAAAAGTCCTACAAGACATAGGAGCCAACTCCTAGGCGCTGAAGGGTCTTTGGGCCCCCAATAAAACATTTAGGGGGCCGGGCCCTCCACAGTTGATGGGCATTGCCATGCACCACTCATGTGATCAGTTATGTCAGACAGGACTTATCTGGGCCCCTCTAGTTTTTAATTTGTTCATTTAATTTATGCTTTTGCAGTAAATTGGTACATCCATTTCACAATATTCTTCATTATCCTTCTACATGATTTGGCTTCCCCACACCTCCCGCCATGGGTTACGTTTTACTCTTGGTTGTGCTACATATCTTTCTACAGGGCCCCTCCAATATTTTATTCACGTTGGCACCCCTGCTGTGAGAGCCCCACAAAATTGCATGGAGGCCCCTGGGAGATCTTGTGGGGTTTTCTCCAGACTCTGCGACTGCACAACTCTGAGAAGCAAGGCTTTGGTGATGGCAGCCACAAGTGTGGGGTGGCACATGGCACCTTCCTGCTTTGCCTCAGGCAGTGAAATGGGACAGGCTGCCCCAGTGCCAAAGGCAGGATCCTAAGCGAGGGTTGCCCCCAGCTAGTGATTTGGACTGGGTGGAGATTGCGGTGGACAGGGAGGCAAGTGCTTAAATAGTGGGATCTTGACACGGGATGGGGTTGGCACTGTGCAAAGGCAGCCACATGCTCCCATCATATCGCCAAGAACACCCATCTTCGTGTCTGAACCAAAGAAATGCATTTGAGGCAGTACTGCAGTTCAGAATTCTGTCCTGACACCTTATTTCAGTGATACGGTAAATTAAGATATATCTACACCAGGCATACCTTTGGTTCCCCAGCAATCACTTCATTTTTAAAACTTGGGGCAAGCAAGAGATACACCGGGTGGAGGGATGAATTTTCAGTGCAGGGTAAAGGAAGGTTAATCCCCTGTGTTGTGGGGTCACAGGGCAGATCAAGTGCCCCAGCCCCATCGCTGATTTTTGAAAAACGTAGACACATGGTCAGCACTAAGCATAGGGTTTGATAACAAGTCCTACCTCCTCTGATCAGAAGGAGCAGGGACAGCAAGGTTCAAAACAAAAAGTGGTGTTTCTCACACAAAAAAGAGGAAGTGAGACAATATCAGCCTTTCACCCACAACAGAAAACGTTTACTAACTATTTTGCCTATGTGTCAGCTTTACTGACATCTATCCAATATGCTGTACTCAGCACCTAAATTATGGAAACTCCTCTGTATCTGTTAAAGAAAGTTCCCTGCTTTCAGTGATAGGCTGGGGGTGACCCACATGTGATGCAGAAGATCACCTGACTGGTTATAACTTTAAAACAGTTGCAGAAAGAATTCTGAATGTGGAATTTCCCACAGTGAAATTGTGTGTTGCTTGATAATCAGACCTGGACACACACACACAGTTGGACAGCCATGTGAAAGCAAAAGGGCTCATGTCATCAGAATCATCCAGCTGATTGTGCTTGATCTGCAGCAACTACTTTTTCATCCCTTGCCACATGCAGACACCCTCAATAAGGATTAAGCAACCTGGCTACAAAGCACAGAGATAGTGAAATAGTAAGAAAAGGTTGAAAATTGGATTGACTGAGAAGGTGAAGTCCCTCCCTGCTTTAGAATTTACTGTTCACTTCACTGGACTGTGCTTAGTAAAAAAATGCCTGAAATGTTGTTTTCAAGCATTAAACTAATCTCCAGACACCAGAGAAAGGACCACTGGAGAAGAGGAATGCACACATCACCACATCCTTATCAAGCCTAGAGAAAAACTGATCTATTGGGATTGGCAAATACTTGGACAAGAGCCTTGTGGACATTTTCCTGCTGACTCAGCCTGAGGAAAGCACAAACAATTTTATTTCTTTGGTAAATAAAACAAAAATAATAGTTGACACTGCTGGGTCAAACGTCAGATCCCTCACACAGGTTAGAACCCCTCTGCATTTCTGTCATTGGCCACTTCTACTTGGGTTGGATTTGAAAACAGCCATGTGACTGACTAGAAGCCACTCTCAACATACCATCTAGTGCTTAATGCACTTCTAACAAGTCTAGTCTAGTCTGGTGAGGAGGACAACATTGAGAACGAGCCAAGCATAGTGCTTGATTAGTGTGCACAGCAGTGTTTTACGCACTGTTATAACATAAAGGCCTTTGATCAGCTTTTATAATGGCGCAGATGCATCTTGGGAATATCCTCTCATGGGTGCTATTGTACTACTCGCAGGACCGGCCCACCCATGAGGCAGACTGAGGCAGTTGCCTCAGGTGGCAGAATCCCAAGGGACGGCACCCCATGTGCCGATGGAGGCTTCCAGTGAGATCTTGCTGCTGCCACTGCTTCTCCCGTGGTCGGTGGGTGGGTTGGTGCCCTCCCCGCTGCCCACCATCACTGCTGCTAGAGATGCACCTGTGGCTTCCAGGTTCTGGCAATAACTGATGGGACCTCATGTAATATCTCACCAGACCCCAGAAGTCGTAGCTGTGCAACCTGATAAATGAGGTTTCAGCAATGGAGTGGTGGCACAATTCCATCTCACCTTAGGGAGCGAAACAGGCTTGGCCGCTCTTGACTACTTGTGCTGTGGGGACTTCCCTTTCTACTCTTCTCCTGTGTGCTCCCCAAAATCTGCACCAGAGTATCCACTGACCCTCTGGAGCAGATTTGGAGGGTGTGAGAGGTGCTACGGAGGAGGAAGGAGTTCTGTTACACAAGTGGGAAACCTGCTGCATGAGCAGGCCTAAACTATTGACCTAAATCCATAGTTGCTCTCCAGGTGTTATTGAACCAGAGCTCCCATCATCCCTGACTATAGGCTGGGGCTAATGGCAAGTGGAGTTCCATTACAACATCTGGAGGACCACAGGTTTCCCTTTCTCAGCCTAAACCCGACTCAGACTACCAAACAAGCTCAAGCAAGCCCATTGGTGGGTTTAGGCCCTTGATTCTTACACAGGAGAACCTCCTGGTGGACTGTAGTGTTATTTGACAAACAGTTGCCCATGTTTATGACTGATGTCAGTTTTAAGGCCGCAATCTTTTAACAATTTAAAACATGCCCTGTTGAGTATAAATGATTAAGCCCTGAATGTGACTATTCATATGAGACAATGACTGAGATTTTCAAATCAATGAGGCTAGAGCACTTGGTTATGAAACAGTTTGGGCAACATCCAAGCACTCCAACTGAACTAGTTTATGGATTAGGTGGAGACACCATTTACCCCATGCTCACTTGTTTTTCATAAACAAACAAACAAACAAACAAACAAACAGATCAATTGTGTGTCAATGCAACTGCAAGCCATGGAATCTATGAATGTCCTAGACCAGATCAAGGACAGGGTCCTGAAGAATTGCATTTAAAACAAGCAAATACCAGCATGTTCTCGCTCATCCTGGGGAAGAAGGTTAGGAAGAAGCCTTCTGGATTTTCAGGTAACGGTGGATCTGCAATGTAATCAGAAATGAAGCAACAGGAAAAATCAGCAATTTCAATGGGAATTAATGCTTATTGCATGAAGATATGTACATGCATTATAGCTATCAAAACACAATGCATAAATATATAAATGTAAAACAAAGCAGTTTATGTGCATACTAATTATAGATGATGGGATCGGGGGGGGGGGGGGGAATCCAGCAGACAAGTTGGCACTGAGGTAGCAGCCTTGTTTACCTGCTATGTTGCTGACCAGGGAATTCTTAAGCAAGATCTTTGCGTGTTGCTTCCTGCTAGTGCTCGGCAAGTCTTCTGGCACATGCTGCTGAACTCTGGGCTTGTCCTATCCATTCCCAGGACCAGCCCTACCATTAGGCAGAGTGATGCAGCCACAAAGGGTTGGAGGACAGATCTGCCCAGCCTGCTGCAAATCAGTCTCTTAAGCTTAAGCCAAGAAAGAGTATTCTCTATAAGATTGAATATCAATATACGTATCAAGACTTTAAGATTAGACCACTGAAGAAGCCCGGAAAAGTATCTTGGGAGTGTGCTACCTGCAAGCCTCAGTTAAAGGGCCCCATCGGGGGCGAACAGCGGCCTTTTTACTACTTGGACTGCCAGGGTGAAACAGGTGCAAAACACCAACACCCTGTTGTCTACAACTTCACCGTCTACAACTTTATTAACATCTATCTACAACTTTACTAGCATCTCTCAGTATTGTGAACATCACCAAACGTACCTTTTGTTGGTATCTTCATGAACTTACCTAAAAGACTGAGTGAAGCTTTTGAAAAATCTATTGAAACCTGACATTATAAGTTCATTTTAGGGTGGGTAGTTCACAAGTCTTTGTGGCTTTGTTTAATGTTTTGTATTTTTCTCAGAAGGTTGATAAAGTATGTATAATTATTGTTCTGTGTATATTAATCGCCAACGTGTTGCATGAGTCGCACTAATACCCAGCCTGCTGCCCTCAGCTGCACTGGAGGGAGGATTCCGTTAGTTGCCAGTCCCATCAGCTTTGGTACATGGAATGGTGTGGGTTGCTTTCTCAGAATGAAATGGGAGGGTGGGGAGCCAGTCCTGACCTTCCCGGGCATTAGAGGGAGCTCATGAAGCCCCACAGAAAGGGCCGTGAGTGGTTCTATGAGCAGGACTAGGGTGGCTGCTTATGTGCTGCTAAAAATGCATCACCAACGAGAAGACGACAAACTAAGTCCTTGATCTGCATAACATTCACATCTGCAGGGTGCCAGGGTTGCCATGTGTCCTCTTTTTCCAGGACACTGCCTCTTTTTCAGGGGTAAAATGTGAGACAAATTGCATTCATTTGCTTTGAATGGCCATCATAGCGCCCTCTTTTTTGCTCTTCAAAATATGGCAACCCTAAGAGTGGCCATGTACATTGGTACCTCGGGTTAAGAACGGAATTTGTTCTGGAGGTCTGTTCTTAACCTGAAACTGTTCTTAACCTGAGGTACCACTTTAGCTAATGGGGCCTCCCGCTGCCGCCGCCCAATTTCTGTTCTCGTCCTGAAGCAAAGTTCTTAACCTGAGGTACTATTTCTGGGTTAGCAGAGTCTGTAACCTGAAGCATCTGTAACCCAAGGTACCACTGTATCCTATTTTGCAGAGGATGTACTCTATTCTGGAGGGCGGCTGCCAGAGGACAGTCCTCTCTTTGAAGGTGTCCTCTCTTTTGAGGGCTGCCCAAGCCAAGTCAGCTGTAAATATAAGGAGCCAGAAGGGGCCTTGGAGCTGCCCATCAGCAACTGCAGCACCTGGTCAGCAGAGTGAGCAGGTGCACAAGCCACCTGCTGTCTTCCTCACTATGGCCGGATGTGCTGTGTTTCTATTTAAGTTATAGTAGTTATGCCTAAATTTGGACCTAACTATAAATTACAATATGCCCATTTTGTGCAAATTGGTGCCTTCTTTTCTTTCATTGCATAACCAACCACACTAACATATAGATGTGCATTTCAAAATAATTTCTGAAATCTAAATCCCATAAAGGAGATGACTCTGATGAGGTGACCTGTATAGCTGCTTATTCTGCTATCCAGGTACTGTTGACAGGCAGCTTCAGGGTCCCCTTTTGCTCTCCCTTCCTATGGGTTCCTTACCATTAATCTGGACTTGACCCAGACTGTGATGGCCTGGGAATCCGATTCAGAGGCTGAACCGGAGGAATCCCAGCCTGCACAGGAGTCCCCACCTCCAGGGCCGGCTGAACTGGGGCAGGGCCTTGGATCTGAAGCGCCTGCACCTGTGCCGGATCCTCAGGAGCAGGCACCAGGTGATTCCACTCTAGCTCCAGAGGTGATTAAGGACACAGTGCCTACAGGTGCGCCTCTCCCGGCCCTGCCAGAGGAAGGTGAGTCTCCCCCTGGGTCCAGTAACCCCCCAGCCTCTCCTGAACTGCAGAGGCTTAGGGCAGAGAGGCGGAGAGAACTGGTTTCTCCCAGGAGGAGTGCTCGCCTTAAGGCCAAGAGAGGCGGGTATTCTGGGGGCCAGGACCGCCCCTGGCCTCAGAGAAGATAAAGGCCAGCCAGCCCGGTCCCAGGTTGTGGGAGCAACGTCGTTGAGTACCTGCTCCTGCCCGGACCCAGACCTGACCCTCCAGTGTTCCTGTCCCCGCCCGGCTTTCTGCTTCAGACCTCCCCCCGCTCCTTGTGAACTGTTTCCAGGCTAGTGACCCAGGACAGGATTTTGACTATGCCAACGGTAACCTTCCCCCCGGGACCAGCACACAGACAGACCTTTGAGGGGAGGTCGCTTTCAAACAAAGGACTGCCCTCTCTAATGTAAGACGCACAATCACCCTAATCAGAATTCAAAAGAAAGAAAACTGGTGGTGGGGGTGGTCTAGGGCATGGTGGGGAACTTCAGCCTGGGGCCCAAATGTGGCCCTCCAAGCCTCTCTGGCTCTCAGAACATTCCTGAGCCACACATCCCACCAGCCCTACTTAGCACCAGCTATTTTTGCCCAGCTGGGAAGTGTCATTTAATTCTGGTAATGCTCTCGCTGGTCTGGATGGACGGGTGTACATAGAAACTGGCCGTCTGTACAACAATAATATTTACATTTGCTGCCCCACCCATTTTTGCCCCGGCCCCTGCCCACCTCTGGCATGGAAGTTTGCTCCAAACGGAATACAGCTTGTGGGCTGATACAGATTCCCTGCTTTTGGTTTAGTCACAGCGGTTCTCAACCTGTGGGTCCCCAGATGTTGTTGGACTACAACTCGAGTGGCGGTTAGGCATTGGTATTGTTCTGTAGATGGAAGAGGGGAGGTAGCTCCATCACCTGCCCCACATATTGAAGGGTAGTCTGATAAAGGATTCTGGGGTGTGTGGCCCTGTCCGAAGCTTAGGGAGGTGAGGGCCTAAGGCACGCCCCCTATCGGTGACCCCGGGAGAGTTCCTAGTTGATGTGCATCAGCAGGACTCCCCCTACTGGTGGTTAACCCTTCCTGGACTTCAAGCGGACGGGCTGAAGTCGGATATAGTTGGTTAGGACCAATGCCTAAGCCAATACTGCTCATCACCTGTAACCAATAAAGTTGTGGCCTTATTTAGCCCATTAACCTTAATAATTGTGTCATGTGTCATTATTTCCACTGAGGGCGGCGGGAACTAGCCACACAACTCCCATCATCCCTGAGCTCTGGCCTTGCTAGCTAGGGGTGATGGGAGTTGTAGTTCAACAACATCTGGGGACCCACAGACTGAGAAAGGCTAGCTTAGAACAAATTTTGAAGCCAAGCATTTGGGCGGGGGCAGGGGGCATTAGGAAACCATAGCGAAGCACTTTGCACTTCACGCAAAGGGAGGAACGAGCAAGCACACAGCACCACACTCACACAGCTTCTGTGGCAGGAGGTCTGCAGAAATAGCACCCAGCCCTCCTTGAGAGAAGGGTTGAAGGAGCAACTGTTGTGACTGGGATTCTACTTCCCACCCAGGCAGGCGGGGCACTACTAAGAGTGCAAGGGCAGCTATTCTGTTGCATGTGTCTGGGCTGTGATCCTGCAAGGCAAAAGTTTTCCTGAGTGTCTGGCCAGCAGTTGTTTGAGTGCAGTGCTTAACCTTTGCTGATAAAATAGAGCTTGCAGTATGTGGGGGCAAGTGTTTTCTCTGTATGAGAGACAACTCTCTTCACTGCTGTGAGTGGCAGAGAAGGTTACATCACATATTGCAAGGAGGGGGAGGCAGTTGTGCTTCGCAGGATGACTCCCACTTCCCTTACTTCCTTGGGTGGAGTGCTCTGCCCTTGTGCGTTTGTGTCTAGAGCAGGGACAGGTAAGGAATGCACTTCAGTTTGCCTTTAAAGGCAAACCTATGTAATTCACATATTCTGAAATAAGATGCAAACCTAAACACAACCACCTGTCAAAATCCATCCTTCTCTGAATTTTGCAATGTAGTTCTCCAGCCAAGTAATATGTAATAAAAATGTATATATCGAGGTTAAGTGTGCATAAAATCACATTGTATTAGTGAATTCAAAAAAGCATTATTTGAGGGGAAACTGCTTTGTTGAAAGGTGTATATTAGGCAAAATTGTGACAAAAATTAGCATATTAAGAGAATTTTTTGTTAAAATGCTGATGAATTTTCATGTAAACTGATGTGGAAATGTGGAGAACTTAATTTAAGCCTGGGGAAATGAGAAGCCGAGAGAAGCTGAGATTGATATATTCACCTACCCCTAGTCTAGAATCCCCAGGTGAGCAACCTGTTTGGGTTCTAGGAAGGGACATGTACCCAAAGTGCTCTGGAAGGAGATTGGCTACCTTTTGTAACAGGCTCCCCCTTTCCTGCAAAGTGCCTTTGTTCCAAAGTTTCCATCGCCAGAGTTCTCCTTTGTGTGCTCTAAGTGTGCACAACATCCAGCCAGAGAGAGAGAACCATGTTTCACACCATATCATCCAAGTTATGGCACTTACACATAGATGCTGGTGTGCTGTGATTGGCTAAGCCTTCAGGGATAGGGAAGCAGTGGCCCTCCAGGTGTTGCTGGAATACATCTTCCACCCTCCTTACAGCTGGGGCTGATAAGATTTGCCATCCCTACTGTACTTTTATGACATAGGCAGGGAGGCCAGGAGGGATGAGTTCAGTGGGAGGGAAATGCTTTGCACCAGTTCTGTTGTCATTATAAAATTGTGCTATTGATAGAGATAGTCTGGGGGAGCATAGGATCTGAAGAAAGTGCTGCTTCCTTGTGTTGCCCATGTCTCTGCCTCGCCTTGGCTGTTCCTCTAGAGGTGTGTTCAGCTGGTGTATCTGAGCAGATGTGCTCGTGAATCTCTCTTGTTGGCCTATGCCAGCTTCTGCTATATCCTATACAGCTCCGCATTCAGCACATATTTAGTATAGGACTATGCCAAACAGATTTCTGATTTACTGTGATGTAAAAGTAAAGGTAAAGGGACCCCTGACCATTAGGTCCAGTCGTGGCCAACTCTGGGGTCGCGGCACTCATCTCGCTTTATTGGCTGAGGGAGCTGGCGTACAGCTTCTGGGTCATGTGGCCAGTATGACTAAGCCGCTTCTGGCGAACCAGAGCAGCACACGGAAACACCGTTTACCTTCCCACTGGAGCGGTACCTATTTATCTCCCCCTCCCCAAGAATATTTATTAAAGTTTTCAATAATAATACAATAAAAAGAAAAAAGGAAAAAATACAAAAATACAAAAATAAAAATAATTAAAAACACATAAAGTTTCCATTACTTATTTTTCATTAACTTATTTCCCAGACCTCCTCATACCTCCCTTTTTTGTATTCCAATTCAAATTATTAGTTCAGCAAATCCTTATTAATAAATTTTAACCTATTTCAAAACCTTTTCCCTCCCATATTCTCTTAAAGCATTACAGCTGGAAACCACTTAATTTCTATCTGACATCATTCTAACATTCATTAATTTTGCAATATTTCTGTAGATAGTCTTTACATTTCTTCCAATCTTCTTCCGCCGACTCTTCTCCCTGGCCTCGGATTCTGCCAGTCATTTCTGCCAGTCCCATATAGTCCATCACCTTTGTCTGCCATTCTTCCAGAGTGGGTAGATCCTGTGTCTTCCAGTATTTTGCGATGAGTATTCTTGCTGCTGTTGTGGCATACATAAAGGAAGTTCTATCCTTCTTTGGCACCAATTGGCCGACCATGCCCAAGAGAAAGGCCTCTGGTTTCTTCAGGAAGGTATATTTAAATACCTTTTTCATTTCATTATAAATCATTTCCCAGAAAGCCTTAATCCTTGGGCACGTCCACCAAAGGTGAAAGAATGTACCTTCATTTTCTTTGCATTTCCAACATTTATTATCGGGCAAATGATAAATTTTTGCAAGCTTGACTGGGGTCATGTACCTGTAAATCATTTTCATAATATTCTCTCTTAAGGCATTACATGCCGTAAACATCATACCTGTGGTCCATAACTGTTCCCAGTCAGCAAACATAATATTATGTCCAACATCTTGTGCCCATTTAATCATAGCAGATTTCACCGTTTCATCCTGAGTGTTCCATTTCAACAGCAAGTTATACATCTTTGACAAAATCTTAGTTTTAGGTTCTAACAGCTCTGTTTCTAATTTTGATTTTTCCACCTGGAAGCCAACTTTCTTGTCCAAATTATATGCCTCCATTATCTGGTAATAATGAAGCCAATCTCGCACTTTGTTTTTTAATTTCTCAAAACTCTGCAGTTTCAATCTATCTCCTTCTTGTTCCAAAATTTCCCAATATTTTGGCCATTTGGCCTCCATATTGAGCTTTTTCTGAGCTTTCGCTTCCATTGGTGACAACCACCTTGGGGTTTTATTTTCCAATAAATCCTTATATCTTATCCAAACATTAAACAATGCTTTCCTGACAATATGGTTTTTGAATGCTTTATGTGCTTTACCCTTGTCGTACCACAAATATGCATGCCATCCAAAAACATTGTTAAAACCTTCTAAATCCAAAATGTCTGTGTTCTCAAGAAGCAGCCAGTCTTTCAACCAGCAGAATGCTGCTGATTCATAGTAAAGTTTGAAGTCTGGCAGGGCAAATCCACCCCTTTCTTTTGCATCAGTTAATATCTTAAATTTTATTCTAGGCTTCTTGCCCTGCCAGACAAATCTAGAAATATCTTTCTGCCACTTCTTGAAACAGTCCATCTTGTCCACAATTTGCAGTGTTTGGAACAAAAACAACATTCTATCTACCGTACTTATCTATCTACTTGCACTTTGACGTGCTTTCGAGCTGCTAGGTTGGCAGGAGCAGGGACCGAGCAACGGGTGCTCAACCCGTTGCGGGGATTCGAACTGCCAACCTTCTGATCGGCAAGCCCTAGGCTCTGTGGTTTAACCCACAGCGCCACCCGCGTCCCAACAGTGATGTAAGCACAGTGATAAATAAACTGTGTACTAGTAACATAAAAATAAATAAATCATTTATTACATTGATTTGGGTCTCATGTAGATTTAAGATAAATGTATAGATTAGAACATCAGCACTTGTCTATGTTCAGCCTCTTGTGAACTTTCTGCTATTGGGAGTCTTTCTCTGAAACTTCAGAAGGAAGCATTAGAAAGGGAGAAACTTGAACAAAATCCCTTCCAAACTTCAATCAGCAATGACTGAACTATCAGATTAGCATACAATTAAATGTCTACCAAATGTATTTATTAATACACTCTTTAGACAAGGTGTAATGAGAACAGCAGTCACTTCCATTACATTAAGCATTTGGCACGTGAAGAAGGAACTAACAAGTTCAGCGTAGTTAACAGATGCTTCCTTGCTGATTCCAGCGCAACCTCATGATTTATTGCAAAATGTGTAATCATACAATATTTAGCTGCAGTCAGCTTTCAGAGAGATGTGGCATTGCAACTCTGAAGAATCCAACTCCCTGAAGCTATATATCTCAAAGATTTTTAGAAAACAATGCAGTCAGGTCCTTTGCATGCTGACTCAGAAGGAATTCCCACAGAGTTCAGTGGAGCTTTCCTCTAAGTAAAGGTGCATAGGCTTGCAGGTGGCAAAGGAGGCACTCTTGAATGCAGCAGAGTTTACTTAGGAACAAGGGGAGTTGCCTTATACTGCGTCAGACCACCGGCTCATCTACCTCTGTACTGTCTAGATTGAATGCCAACTGGCAGTGGCTCTACAGGCTTTCAGACAGATGTCTCTACCTGGAGATTTCATCCAAATATTGTCTTCCAACAGCAAACTGCAACACTTCTCTTAGGTGGTTTACAGTATCAGACGGAACATTGCTTTGCACTTGCAATGTGAACCTTGAGAGTAAGTCCCATTGAACTTAACGGCATATTCTTTTGAGTAAACATACTGTACAAGGCACCATGTTGCCAGATTGTGAATCTGTTCAGGGACATTGCCATGGGAGTCTTGATAGCTAAACACTGTAGGTGAGTTGAGATGGTTTGCGGCCGGTGCCAGAGCCAGCTACTAGCAGGTTTCAGACTGGAATTCAGTCAATATGAGGCCCTCTGGATGTTGTGGGACTCCAAATCCCATCAGACCCAGCCAGCATCATCCCATGATTAGGGATGATGGAAGCTGAAGTCAGACAGCATACATTGAATCCCAGACAGGCAGTTCTTTATGGCTATGTTTGTACAGAGCTACAGTTGTGAAGCAAGCACTTTTCTATGCTCACTCAAATTTGGGACATCCAAGTAGAAAACGAGTTCTCTGAAAACAGCTTCAGCCATTACCTCCTGCTCCCCATTATGCCTAGAACCCCCCCTCACCAGAGCAAGGCTGGCCAGCGATAGTATTAGGCAGGGTGAGGTGGGTGCCTCAGGAGGCAGGTTCTTGGGAGTGGGCCCAGGGAGAAGGGTGGAGAGATGCAGTCCCTGAGCTAGCGCATTGCCCTCAGGTGTGGCAGAAGACATTGCCCCACTGACACGGTTGAAGGGAGATCTGATTGCCAGTCGGGTCACCTCCAGTGTTCCAAGTTAAACGAAAAGGACAGTCACTACTTACTTCTGTGTTTTTGTTTTAAATGCAAATTGCATTATTTCACCAACTTGCTCATCAAGAAGTCACCCTGCTCCTGTCTGCCTAGCTAATGAACACAAAAAAATCACCAGGCTGAGCTGACCAGTACTCGGGCACTTTTCCAATGTCATGTCACTTTGAAGGTGACCCGGAAACTGCAATTAATCCAGAATGCGGCAGCTAGACTGGTGACTGGGAGTGGCCGCCGGGACCACATAACACCGGTTCTGAGAGATCTGCATTGGCTCCCAGTACGTTTCCGAGCACGATTCAAAGTGTTGGTGCTGACCTTTAAAGCCCTAAACGGCCTCGGTCCTGTATACCTGAAGGAGCGTCTCCACCCCCATCGTTCAGCCCGGACACTGAGATCCAGCGCTGAGGGCCTTCTGGCGGTTCCCTCATTGCGAGAAGTGAGGCTACAGGGAACCAGACAGAGGGCCTTCTCGGTAGTGGCGCCCGCCCTGTGGAACGCCCTCCCATCAGATGTCAGAGAGATAAAGAATTACCTGACATTCAGAAGACATCTTAAGGCAGCCCTGTTCAGGGAAGTTTTTAATATGTAATGCTGTACTGTTTTTAACACTGATTGGGAGCCGCCCAGAGTGGCTGGGGAGACTCAGCCAGATGGGCGGGGTATAAATAATAAATTATTATTATTATTATTATTATTATTATTATTATTATTATTATTATTATTAATTTCATGTAAACAATGTCCTTTTAAAAAATTTAAATAAAAAGGTAATTAAAACATCACACTATTAGTTAAAGTTGTTTAAACTCAGTAACTAAAACATTACTTTTATCTCCCTTTGACTCACAATAAGCCCCTACCATTGGTTTTCCCCATTCAACGTTTCTGTTTGAATTTCTAGTTGGGCCTCCCTCAAATTAAATAATTTAAAAAAAAATTAAATGAGAAGGTGCAGAGACCTGTGGATAGGGTTGAGGGAGAAATTTATTTCAGTCACATTTAAAGGTGATAGAGGGGCCTGGGACAGAGCAGTTGATGAATACTAGAGGAAAGGAGGCTGTGTCAAAAGTATCCTCTGGCACAATGCCTTCTACCACCCCTTGGACCCCACTGAGGACCCCCACCTCAGTGCTAGGGCTGGCTCTCCCAATACCAATTCCAACTGCTACCATTCTTGGCAGTAGCCATGCAGAATCCCATCCCAGAATCCAGAATCACACGGACAGCTGTTTGTGATCTATAATATTTTTTATTATCAGCATCTGAATAAACCTGGCTTCTGCCAGCATAAAAGGCACTGTGAGGGTAGGAGAAAGGGGGAGTGGGGTGGCAGTTTTGCACGTACATAACAGCAGAGAAAGAAAGTCTTTGTTGCATAGTTTTGTAAAATTCTGACATCAGAGCCAGCAGATGGGAACAGCCTCATTCCACTGAGAATTTTGACACATGCTCAGCCCTCCATGGCACACACTCTGGCTCTCCCCACCCCCCTTGCCAGGCAATAGTATCACATTGTTTACTTGTGGGGCTTTCATACTGGGAAGAGCATGAAGTGGATGGCAGGCTAAAAATAAAAATAAAAAGATGGTCTGAAGACAATTCAGAAATAAGTTTTTAAAACGTCTTACAAAACACACAGACATATTACAATTAAATAAATCAGCAATTTATACAATCAAGTAGAGGAGAGGAAGAAAAAGTTGAAACTCCTCACTCCAAACACCTGGGACCCACTTGGGAAGTCCCACCTCTTCGCATGTATTTATAGGGTTTCAGAGCTGTTCCAGAATGAACAATGCAGAGATTTTATTTTCTCTCCAATAGGATTGTGGTGTTGCTATGCACACACTTGCAAATGGCTTGCCTTAAAATTTGGCTGGAGTAGCTAAGCCAGGCAGGTCTGTGATCAGGAACGAAAGAAGAACCTTTGTTGCTGCTGCTCCCCTAGGCAATGGCGGCCGATACAAGGAGCTGCTCATGAGAGCGAGAGTGAGAGAGAAAAAACACAACAGCCCTGAACTTCCAGGCTCTCTTTTCAGGGCTGGCAGGAAGCTGCAGCAATGATGAGACTTGCAAGCAGAGAGAGCAAATCAGAAGCAGATATAGGAGAAACCAATGGCAACATGCACACATGCAGAAGAATGGGGCAGAGTGGGCTGTACTACTTCTAACTTCTGGTAGGGGCACTCTCTTTTGATGGTCACACGTACACAAACTCCCGGCAAGTATAAAACTAACACAACATGGAGAAAGTTTCTTTCAGCTTTCTCTTTGCTCTGCTGTTTGCTTAAAAAAAATTCACAGGAAAGCATATATGTGTTTATATATTTAAGGAGATGACTGCCAGCAAACTAAAGGAGTGCACTTTTACTTTGTCAGGTTGTTACCATCTCTTTCCTTGACAGGTGCAGATCCATTTGTTTTTGTGATGCTGGTATTTTATGGGGTTTGATGCATTTTTGTGGATTTGGTTTTCTTGTTTGTATATTTGATTGTTGTAAGCAACTTTGAATTTACTTTTGTAAAAAAGCAGAATACAGATTTAAAAAAATATTTAATAACTCCAGTGTGGCACTTAAAAGACGCCGGGGATGGTGGTGATGTGTGGGGCATGAAATGACCTCCCCGGTGCCCAAATTGGCTGGCGACACGGGCCTTGTGCTTTGTAAAATGTCAGCAATTGCCCTTGGGGAAAGGAAAACTCATTGGACTAGTTGACTGAAATTACGTTGAGAATTTATCTGGTTCTCTGAAGATGTGAGCACACTCTGACTGAGGTGGCCTCTCTGTGAACATGGCTGGACTAGGCAGCAGAGCCTGCAAAACACTGTATGAATTTGATTCCCTTGTTAGCATTTCAAGATGATCGGCCCTGCACAATGTCCTCCCCCACCACAATGGCATGTCAAAATTGGGAAGTGGCAATTTCATGGGGCACAGGGAGCCTCAGGAAGGTTGTATGAAACCTGCAGGCTGTGGGCTGCCAAACTGTGGTTTTACTCCTCCAGAAGCAACATGCCATTTGAGAGCAATGTGTCTATCCCAATCCGGGTGGCTCCCCCATAGGACAAGCAGGGTTCCAGGTGCCAGTCCTATGGGGGGGGGGTGCCAGAGGGCCAGTTGCCAGGTGTCCTGGGCACAGAGGTGCGGAATCAGGCCTGCCACCCAGCTTAATGCAGCCTACCAGCCTCATTGTGAAATAAAGCCTCCTGCTCTGTTTTTTGCCTGAGGTTGCAAGAACAGAGATGTAGTCAATGCGGGTTGCAGGGTTGGTACAGCTCTGAGCCCCCTCCCCTCTGGCTAAGGCCTTATTTGTCAGCAGCTGCTGGGCCTGAGGTGCTGCACACCATGCAAAGTACTGCTAAATCAGGCACTCTGTAGAACTGTGGGAAAGTTAACACAGTAGGTGGTTTGCCAGACTCTGCTGCCGCCAGTTAAGTCCAAGGGCCAAACATGGTAGGCCACACGACTGCAGGCCAGTGCAAGATGTTTCACGAAGGGAGAGCAGAGGGTTCATTTCCCCTAAGCAACCATGCATCTTCTTTGCTTTCTTAGGAAGATGAGGTGTGCTTGGAAGCAGCAGGATTGGGAAAGGGAGGCAAGTGGGGAGAGGAGGAAATACCCGTGCAAAAGCCAGAGGGGAGAGAACCAGAGCAAACCCTGGTGTCCCACCATCAAAGCCAATGGCTGATTTTTAAAAATAATAATAACTGTGTGATGGCTGTAGCTAAATGTGCATTTAAAGGACATGGGAGCACACATCATTAATAGCTTGCTGGTATGTTATTTCGCGTGGAAAACACAACTGGCAGTGAGCCTTCTAACAACAACAACAACAGTAACAGTAACAACAACAGCAGCAATCACCTTCATGACTAATTAAAAGAGGGCTCAGTTTTTAAGAAGAGACACATCTGTGCAGACTAACACTGGCATAAGTGAAATAGGGGACAACCACCAATCCTAGTTCCTTTGCCACACGCTCCCTCTCTCCATCGCATCACGCACATGGCAAGAGGCAAGACCATAATTGCTGCACTCCTCCTAATGTGGATATATGCTGTGCAGTTGAACTAATGCAGCTCCACTGGCTGAGGCCTTGTTGTTTGTATACAAAAACATCTCTTTCTCTTTCTCTTTCTTTTTCTCTACCTCCACCTCCACCCTGCTTTAGAAAACGGGGGGAAATGACCCTAGGAGAATTCCTGCTATTTCAAGGAGAACAAGTCCTAAAGGACAGCTGTATGGAAATCAAGTCTCAGCAAGTTCCCATAGAAAGTGCCCTAAGCAAATGGCACAGGGCCTTCTGCTGGCCTTCACAGGGAAGACCAGTCCCTCAAAATTAAGGGACTAAAGTATTAGAAGCCACGAGGACAAAGCCTCAGGAAGGGCTTTATGTTCTACAGAGTTGCACAAGGGGGTCCCGAGACAGCCCAGGACCGTGGCTTTCAAGGCTTCCCACCTCAAGGGACTCCATATTGGCTTATCTGCTGAGGACCCAATTTGTGTCTGGGACCCCTGCAATGTGAGAGGCATCTTAGGCCACACTCTCAGTTTGTAAGGGCATGAGGCAGACCTAAACTGTTGCCCCTGAAGAATGAACCAACCCCACATTCTGAAAAAGTTGTGGAAGGTCGGTCAAAGAGGTCGTGGTGAGGTTTTTTGACCGTTTGCCCTGCATTACTTACCCATCTTCTCACTGGGGAGCTCTTTGTAAGTTCCGAGGAACAGCAAGGTTTCAGGGAAAATTACTGATCTAGAGCAACGTGGATTTCCTAACTTGCTCCCTTGGCTGCCATGTCACCCATATGGTGTCCAGGTAAGGAGGCAGGCCTTCCTCAAGCGGAGCTCAGGGGGCGAAGGTTGAAGGGGAGGGGGTTTTGGTGCTGCCCTGTGCATCCAGCTTCTACAGCCCAGTTGTGGCAAAAAGGAGGCCACCAGGGAGAAAGGTGCAAGAGCTACATTCATGGCTTGGATTCGTATCAAATGTTGTGCGGCTGTTTTGTGTGGAGAAAGGCGGAGACCGGTCCCGCTGAACCTCCCAGGCCTCTGAGGTGTGGCTGATGCTGGAAGCTCACTCCAAAACATCCACAGATGCAGAGGGCAGAGAATGGCAGTGGGGCAACAAAACCCACGCTTTGGCGTTACTATCTTGGGATATTCAGGCACTGTGTGTGTGAGGTGTGTGTGTGGGAGAGAGAGAAAACTTCAGAGTCACTTGTCAGGATGGGGCGACCCATTCCCTCCCTCCAGTCCTAGAACGAGGCAGGCTAAGTGAGAGAAGGTGACGAAGGGCACAGTCAACAAGTGCCAGAAATAAGTGATGCCCCAGCAGAGAAAACGTGACTCTTCCTTCAGCAGCCTGGGCAACAGCCAGCCTTCTTCTGCAGCTCCCAGGAGGAAAGGAAAGCAGCCGGGATCCTCTTACTGAGCACTCAGCCGAGTGGGCCGGGGCAGGAATGGTGAGGGGATGCTTCAGGGTGCCTGGCTCTCTCAGATGTGTCCCGCTGGAGAGGCCGTATCTTCACCCAAGATTTGGCAAAGTTCACTGAGACGCTGCTGCATTTCAGGGACTCCGGCCAGCTGCTGCTGCAGGCGCTGCTTCTCCTCTCGCAGAGAGAGACGGGCTGCAGGGTCCAGCTTCTCAAAACGCCAGCCCCCTTCTCCGTCAAACTGCAGGAGGTGGGTGTGGTACTTCCTGAAAGGGAAGAGGGAAGGGCTCCTTGAGATGCTGGTCTGTGCTACGCTTTGCTCTGGGCCTCCCAGCAATCTCTCCACACCCCACACCCCCGTGCGCTTGGCCTGGAGCTCTTGCTGCTGCCCCTCATTCCTCGGAGTCCAGCGAGCGCCCTGTGCGTGGGTGGGGTTGGCATCCCTGCCTGCTCCTGGGGAGGGATCTTTCCGCTGAGCTGTCTCTGGGGGAGTCAGGAACAAAGCGGCTCTCAGTCTCCAGGGATGAGACTCTGATGCCCCCCTCCGCCCACATGGCTTCCTGCTGGGGACGTGACTCCCTGCTTGGGAGACAGCCAGGGACTGGAGGGGCGGTGGAAACAGGGAGAGATGCGGGGAGGATAGGAAGTCTTCTGGGGGCAGGGAAGGACAAGGTGGGCAGGCCCAGGCGCAGCCAGACTCTATGCAAAAACACTCCCCTGTCCCTTTCACAATGTGTGCAGAAAGGAAGATTTTAGCAGGTGCATCCTCTGCTGTCATAAAGCTTCAGTTATTAAAGACACAGGACTTTTGGAGTCGGTGGGTTATTCTAGGTCCTTCTCCAAAACCCTGTCCCGGGTTGAGCAAAGGGGCACCAGACAGGTGATCCACTCTATGGCAGCCTCTACTGGTCACAGAGGAAATGACAGGTCCTGCCTCCAGGCTCACTAATGACATAACCCTTTCCTACCGTGTCTGGGTGGCAGTGGCAGGTGTGATGAGGTGGGAACCAGAGAAGGATGGGGGTTCATGCAGTGGCAACTGAGGTTTGGGGGTATGATGAAAGCAGGGATGGGGAAATACTGACTCTGATACTGGGGGGGGGTCTGGCAGGTGGGGTGGTCTGGCATTCCAGCTTCTTGGGGAGAAAGGGGGGGATATAAAAGCATGCACAATCACAGGGATAGGTAGAAGCAGAGTAAATGGATGTAGAAGTGTGGACAGACTCCTGGAGGCATTATAAGCCTGCCAGTCCACTTCTCAGCTAATGCTCAGATGGTTCCCCATCCTCCTCCTCCTCCAATTCCCTGTCCCCTGTAACAGAGAGAGAGAAGAAGGGGTGGCCCACAGGGACTCCTGCCTGGTAAATCAGGTATGTGGAGAAACTGCTCCATTCGTGGCAGAGGTGTACCACCATGGAGACTGAGTGCCTGAGGAAGCACACTGCTGCAGGGATCTCCCCAGCCTTCCCTGCCCTCTCAAAAGCCCCACTCATGGGACAGTGTGTGACACAGCTGACTGAGCAAGAAGGGAGAAAATGTGTGTCCAAATGCCTCCAACTAACCAACTAGCCTGGATGTCCTGGTCTTGTAGACAGGAAACTCCCTGAGCAGGACAGGAGAGTGATCCAAGAGCACCCAGTACTGTAGAATCATTAAAGGGAAGCGGGAAGACCACTAACTCGGAGGGAAGACCATTGGGAGCCCCATGGAAGAGTGAGATAGATGTATATAAAGTCCTTGGATCAAGGGGCTCCAAAGGAAGAAAGGCCTAAAGAAACATACCAGACAGAAGACTGTAGGTAGAGCACAAAACATACCAGAGTGAAGGTCGGTGGGTGATCGAGAGCAATGCTATCCCAGCATCCTTTGCAGCTTGAAAGATCTTGCCTTCTACATCAATGCTGACGGCACTGGTGCACTCATCCAGGAGAGCATACTTTGGCCTAGGGAGGAAGAGCAGCAGCCCAAATGAGAGACCCCAAAATGGCTCTTTGGCTAAGCCAGTCTGTACACGGCCACACCTACACTGCAGTCCTCCACCTTCCCCTCTGCACCTCCCTCCACAATTCCTGATCCAATCTGTGCCTCTTCCACCTTTCGGCTGTGATCCTGGCAATATTTCCCAACATCATCCTTTTGGGCTGCCCCTGGTGTGACTTTCGCTGGTCTCAGCTTTGGTTCTGCTACCTTTCTACTGACAGAAGGACACACTGCATTCCCACCCTCAGCTGGCAGCAGGATGAGCAAAAATGCAAGAGGGGCCGCGAGAAAAGGGGTCGTGGGACTACAAGCCCCATCTTCCCTGATCGTTGGCCATGCTGGCTAGGACTGATGGAAGTTGTAGTACACAAGGTCTGGAAAGCACAACACTGGGGCTAGTCCTCTGCTAGAGGGATTATGGTTGATTCCAGACAACCTGCCTCATTTCTTTGCACAAAGTTTGTGGGAAGGTTAGGCAATATCTGCTGCTTAAATAGCACTCACCCCGATTTATTTGCCAAGAGGTTATACAAACATTGCGTCAAGAGATTCTTCTCTCCTGCTTCCCAGTGCTTTTTCCTGTCACTTTCCTTACTGAACCCCCTCCCCCCTTTTTGAAGAAGTAGGTTTGTTGCACAAGACTGCCAAAGCCACTTTAATTGCTGTATGCGAATTTGCTGGAATGCAACTGAATCCCATGCACAGAATAGCAGCAGCGGCCAATAATCAGGCCTCTCACTGCACCTGTAGGCACTAACCTGTGGTAGAACATGCGGGCCATCCCCATGCGCTGCTTCTCGCCACCAGAGAGCACATCCTTCCAGTCGCTGACGGCTTCCCAGCCTGGCCCCGCCCATGGATGGAAAGGTAAGAGATTTCATTGGTCACTCAACGCGGATGGTGCAGCAGGCCCTTCCATGCGCCCTGCTTGCCCATTCACTTTCTGCTCCACACAGCCAGAGGCAAAGGAAGCAGAAACGACAATTTCCCTCCCCATTTGTCTCCCATGAATTAAAGGTTCGTGTGTTCTCTCTCTCTCATGCTCACCCCACCTCTCCTGGTTGCACCCACCTCCCTCACGCTGCACAATGTAGTTCAAGTTGACAATGCCCAGGATCCGCTCCAAGTCAGCGTCCGTCTTCCCTTTCCGTGCCATGTCCTCTGCAGTGTCTGGGTAGATCACCTGGTCTCGCAGGGTTCCCACGGACATGTATGGCCTACCACGAGACACCAAGCAGACAAGTCATAACATTCCTTGGTGTGCAAATATATTAATATGACAACAACAACAATTTATATCCCACCATTCCTCCCAAGGAAGCCAGGACGGCAAACACGCAAATGCTAAAACAACGGGGAAGATGGAGCAAGCTTGTTTTCTCCTGCTCTGGAGAGCAGGACTCAAACCAATGGCTTCAAGTTACAAGAAAGGAGATTCCAACTAAACATCAGAAAATAACTTTCTGAAGGCAAGAGCTATTCAACAGTGGAAGGCTCTCCCTCGGGAGGTTGTGGACTCTTCCTTGGAGGTTTTAAAGCAGAGGCTGGATGGTCATCTGTCAGGGATGCTTCAGCTGAGATTCCTGCATTGCAGGGGGTTGGACTAGATGACCCTTGGGATCCCTTCCAGCTCTACAATTCTATGATTCTATTTCCTAATTTTAACACATTCAGCCCCATGAAGAGCAAGAAATAGTCTTAGGTTCTCTCGTTTTTGTTCCATTGTGTCACCCGCCTTTCCCTTCCCTGCAGACATCTGAATACTGGTCCTTTGTACCTCTGTGGAATGTAGAACATACGATGTGGGGGTGGCTTGTAGAGGATGCCTTCATATGTCGGCCAGAGTCCCCCCAGGATCCGGAACAGTGAGCTCTTCCCGCAGCCATTTGGGCCAGTGATCAGCAGGTGCATGCCCTCGTCCACCTGCCAGAAGGCATCAGAGAGCAGTGTGTCTGATTATTATTATTATTTTATTATTTATCACCCACCTTTTTTCCTGACAGGGACTCAAGGTGCCTTACAGATAAAAAAAGAACAGCTAAAAACATAGAGAGGTAAAAATCACTGAAAAACAATTAAAGATTAACAGAATTAAAACTATATGTATATTTTTTAAAAATACAATCACATCAAAACAAAAACAGCACTGGGAACAGCAGTCAGTTCCCCAAAACTCACTGGAACAAGAACGTCTTCACCTACAGTGGAAAGACAGCAGGGAAGCAGCCAGTCTAGCTTCTCTAGGGAAGGAGTTCCAAAGTTGCCTGGGAGCAGCCACTGAGAAGGCCCTCCCTGCACCCCCTCCAAGTGTGCCTGTGAGGGTGGCAAGACCGAGAGAAGGGCCTCCCCAGAAGATCTCAGAGCCCAGGCAGGTTTGTAGGAAGGAATACACTAGCTTGGACCTATAAAACAGCTCAGGACCGCAATAGCTCCAGGACCACCTCTCCTCATATGAACTGAATTGAACCCTGTGATCATGATGGGAGGCCCTTCTTTCTGTGCCTCCTCCATGAGAGGTCTGGAAGGCGGCAACATGAGAAGAGGCCTTTTCTGTGGTGGCTCCCGCTTTGCGGAATGCTCTCCCCAGGGAGGCTCGTCTGGCACCATCATTATAAATCTTTAAGTGCTAGGCAAAAACTTTTCTCTATAGCCAAGCCTTTGACCTTTCACTATCTGTGGCCTTTTAGAAGTGGGTGGGATGCTTTTAATGCACTGTTTCCCTCCCCCCCCCTCAGTTTTAATGTATCTATGTTTTTGTTGTTGTTAGTTTGGTTGGTTGGCTGTAAGTCGCTTTTGGTTGCCTTGGACCTGTAAAGGCCAGACTCCCCTGCCCCATCTCTCCTTGGCCTTCGGAGGATAGATTCAACTTCCCTGCCTTGGGAACCTGGCCCCACTCCCACCCCAAATGGCCCAGAACGTAAGAAATCTGTGATCTGCCAGCCGCTTTAGGCCACCTGCCAAGTGACATTACCCCTATGGTGCCCTGACAACTATCTCTGAGCCACGTCAGGCTTGCTCTCTCGCCCCACTCCTGTACTCTGGCCGATTTTCGAGCTCTTTCTATGCTCTTGCAAAATATAATAAAGAGAAGGCAGTGATCAAGGTCTTATCAGCTCCCCCCCCCCAACACCACACCCCCTGCTCCTCCTACCTGACCTTGCAAAGTCAGCAGCACTGGCAGGGACTCTCCGTCCCACCCACCCCCTTCCCTCAACTTTGCTGCTTCATATCTTCATATCTCCTACCGACAAAAAAAGCTTGCAATCTCAGCCCAGCCTTCTCTCCATCTCTCTTCTAACAACCCTGCTGAATCTGAAGAAGGTTCTTCCAGGCCTTCAGCATTAGAATCCTCTCAATGTTAGAACTCTGCCCTAGGATATATCTTTCAAGCAACAATGCAGAACAGAATTTCAAGCAATAATACACAACAGGCTTAGCAACCAGTAGCAAAAAAGGAAATGGGGTCTGCTCTGCTCCTGTGCCTTCATGAGCACGTTGATCTGCAGAAATCTGCAAATGAAACTTCTCATGGCATTGGAATACAGGGATCAATGTTATCACATGCAAATTCCTGGATATCAGGCAACTGTTAAAGACACAGCCAACTCAGCCAAAGTCTCCCGGCTCCTGCTCCCCGCTTTCAAACTTTGTTTTTTACTACTTACCCGAATATTGAGGCTGGTGACCACGACGTCTCCAGTGGGGGTGATGATGGGGATGTTTTCACAGACAATTCCATTGTCAACATCAACCACACGTCCTGTAAGCAAAATGGGGTGGGGTGGGGTGGGATGGGATGTGGGGGGAAGGAAGGAAGAGACTGGATATCAAATCCACAATGATAGACAGTGTTCCAACCCTTGCAAGAGTGAACACAGGCTCAGCCAGAAGGGGGCAGCACACCCTCTCACAATCCTCCTCCTGTCTCCTCTCTTGCTCAAGCCCAAATTTAGACTTTGCCTGGGAATGGAGAAAGAATGCAAGGTGGGGCCCCTATATCCGCTAAACTTTGTCCATCTCAGTCCTCAGGATGGTTGGCGACAGGCCCCTCTCTGACACTGGATCTGCAGGGAATGGCTATGGCTCGCTGGTTAGATTAAGGCAGTCTGCACATGCTCATGTGCACTCCTCCATTTGGTATTAACATGCACATGACTTTATGTTATATGTTTCTGGGAACAAAGCATGGCTTTCAGAAGAGGCTCCTGGACCCAAAGCCCTGCTGGTCTAATCCAGTCAGGCCAGGGAGAATGATGGGATGGAAAGGAGGGCTGCTGTACTACTGCAAACCAAATAGGAGACATAATTTTGACAGGTGCCACTTGTCATACAAAGTGAGGAACACTGTACCTGCCAAAACTCCTCCTCAGCCTTCAAGGAACAGGAGACAAATAGTTATCTTTCCACTGCGGTCATGTTATCTGACCCAACTGGAAGTCACCTTGCGGTCAGGTCAGAGGAGGTTCAGCTGGTATTTGTTTATGGGATGAAGCCAGGATAACAGGCGAGGAAGTGTATTAGGATGAGCCATTAGCTGGTAGGGCTGCCAGAGCTGTCCCGACCTAGAGGATCCAAGGATAACCAATGGACATACAAACAGCCCTGACGGATCAGACCAAAGGTCTAGTCCACCATCCCATTTCCTCAGTGATCAGCCAGATGTCGCTGAGAGGCCCACAAAGAGGACATGAGGGAAATGGCCTACTCTCAGCAACTGGCATGGAGAGAGATGCTGACCCTGGAGGTAACATACAGGCATCATGCCTTGCAGCCAGAAGCAGCCTAATCCTCCCTTATCCACCTTTAAAGAAGTTGGCTGTCCACACATCCTGAGCAAGAGAATTTCACTGCTTATCGCTTGGGGAAGAAGCACTTCTGTCCTGAATGTCCTGCCAACTAGCTTCACAGGATGACTCCAAGTTCTAGAGTTGTTATGAAGGGAGGACAATGTGTCTTTCTCCATGTCATGCAGCATTTTGTGAACCTTAGTCATGTCCTACCTTTATTCACTTTTTTTCCTGAACTGAAAATCCCCCAGAGCTGTAACATTTCCTCCTGGGCAAGTTGCTCCACCCACTGATCACTTTGGATGCCCTTTTATGCACCTTTTCCCGAACTAACAATGCCATTGAGGCAACAGTTTTGTAGTGCAGGAGTGGGGAGTCTTTTTGGCCCAGTGGGCTAAGATCTTTATTTCCCCAACCCCACGAGCCAGCTTTGACAGGTGTGTGGGGCCACCCATCTGCCAATCATCAGGTGCAAGGTGGGTGGGGGAGTCTGCAGGACCCAGCAGGACTGACGTCTCCATTCTCCAGCTGAAGAGTGGAGGGTTCAACACTGCTCTCTGCAGGGGGCTCCTTTGCCAGCATATCCCCCCCCCATGACTAACAGAAACAGGACATATTGTGCAATGTTGTCAATAGATTATGCAAAACATATCAGGGAAATATACTTAATTTGCATAATTTATCCAGGGTATTGAATTTAAGCTCAATTTAAGCAGGTGTTGTTTTTTTTAATGAACAGAATACCCACAGCCCTAGCCTTGTCAACTTGCAAATTTCAACTCCGTAAGTCACTTGAGCCATTTCTTTTGATAGAAAGGCAAGATAAAAATCTAATGAACACACACAAAACAGAATTACCAGCCCAGACTCTGGCCTAGAACTGTACATTTTAATAATAGCCAGTTGTCAACAGAGAGTAAGGAGCAGGTACAATGCCTGCTCCCACGATGTGATGGGCAGCAGGGTGAAGAGATGGAGAGAGAGGTGTAAAATGTGAGGGCAAATACAAGAAGAGATGAACTTGCTTTGGGACAGATGGAGATGATGCTGGAGAAAGAGAAGGGTTTGGTGGAAGAGAGAGAACAAGAAGAGAAGCAGGACACCAAAAAAAGAAGTAAGAGCGGACACAGAGCAGCAGAGAAACAAAACTTAAAGCACAGACTCTGGATTCACAGACTGCCCACTCCCCAACTAGAGATGGGCAACTGACACAGCCATCAACTCATCAAAAGTAGTTTGGGGTTGTGTTTCCTTTGTCTTTTCAATTACCCATGCTTTATAGGTTAGTTGTCCATAGCATAAAGCAGGTGTGGGAACCCTTGGTCCTCCAGATGTTGTTGAGCTAACACTCCCACTGTCCCTGGCCATGCCAGCCGAGAAAGATGGCAGTGGCATGGGGGGCAAAGGTTCCCCATACCTTGGACCAGGAACAAAATGTTGCAGTGCAGTGCTCCCTATTCAGGATTCCCGCCACTCCATCTTTCCATTTTTACCTCCTAAGAGACAGTCAGCATTAGGCGCCCACTGAGCATGCTCAGTGTTTTCTCATGTCTTTCTCTAAAGGTTCTTTTGTAGTTCAAATGGCAGTGTTCCCCGGAGTCTGCTGATGCCTCCCTCTTGTGCACGGGTGATACTATACTGGCTACATAAGGACTGGCACTCCGAGAATTGAAATCACTATTTGTCTGTATAGGATATTGCTCAAGCATCTATTGTGCTATAGAGCAATTGCCAGTCTGCCTCTCCTTAGCAGTTACTAAGGGCTATGTGCATTACCCAGGAAAGGAGGGGAAAGAAAGTAGATGCACAGTCAAGCAGGCAGGAGACAATCCTGACTTGCTGGCAGAAAGGCCTAGTTCTCACCGAGGTGGTAAAACATGCATCTGGAATGTACCACTTTAGATTGTTGGTGCAAGAGCTCCCTTGAAAAGTCCCCTCCATATGAAACATGTTTTTTAAACCTCCACACAATCCTCACCCCCCCCCTTGTTATCTGGGGGAAGCCTTCCTCCTGACATGCTGCCTTTCTTTATTTTGGACTGTACAAAAAAAAGGTAACTAAAATAAAGCACTCGCAAGTAACTCCTCTGCATGTTGTGGTAAGAAAAGGCAGGAACACAGCTGAGAGAACCCCTGCCAAGGTGGCTCCTACGTGGTTTGTTTTGTAATGAAGTGCCTTCAGTCATGGGAGCCCCTACCTGCAATTCGAAATGCTATAGCCCAGGCCCAGGTTTACCAGCTCACTGAGAACTAGATCTGACGGAAGCTATGCAGCTGTCTCTGGGTTCCTGTACCCTGATACCTATGCATGTTTACTTGGCCGAAAGTCCTATTGGGTTTTATGGGACTTCTGAGTAATTGTAAATAAGATAAACCATCTTGGTTTGATCCTTGCCACCACATGAACATCATCTCTTGATCTAGCAGGATGCATCTTGCAGTTACCAGGCCAGCAGCAGTGCAGGTGTGCCATGTCAGCCCAATACAGTCTGGAGCTCAAGGCCTTACCTTGGATCTTGAGCGGCCCTTCTACCCGTACGCCATGCTTCATCACTCTCCCAGCATGAGCCTGACCCTCCTCAAGTTCTCCAGGGCGCCGGAAGTTGCAGGCTTTCACCTCTTCAAACACTTGGAACATCTCATGTACGCGAGCAGTGTACCCGGCCAGCTCAGTCACCTGAATTAGGAAGCAGCAAGTAACATACCTTAGCGCTAGAAGGGAAACACAAAGCTTTTAGGGATGGAGTTGGGATGTTCTTGGTAATAGCCAACATTAGTCTTACTGAGAGTAGATCCCATTAAGTCCACTGATATCCATTAACTCATAAACCCATTGATGACAATGAGTGTTACCCAGAGTACCCAGCATTGGGAAATCACTCCAAGCATACAGGTAAAAACAACAATCCCATAACAATCACTAATATTTAAGACTTTCTGGCTTCGCTCCAGGCTCCTGAAACCAGCTCAGTCTGTCAAGTTTTATAATGCCTAATTACTCGGAATTCCCATATAGCTCAATGCTCCTTTCTCCCAAGCAGACACAGAACTGCATCTCATTAACGGATATAGAGAGCTGCCACATACCAGGTCAGACTCTTGGTCTTAAATATGTAGCCCATTATTGTTCTGAGTGGCTGCAGCTCTGCAAGTGTCTTAAATCTCAGCCTTTCCCATCATCGGATCCTTTTAACTGGCAATGCCAGGGACTGAACCAGGAACCTTCCGCATGCAAAGCATCTGTTTGACCACTGAGCCAAGGTCCTTTCCCAAGGTTGCAGGAGGTTGCTTTAGCAAGCTTCCAAGAAGGAAAAGTTTCCTAAGGCAGAGTTCCCTAGGAAGTTCCTGTGAGTAACCACTGGCAGTTTCTCTCTACCTTGGGCACATAGTTGGCACTGTTAGGAGGATGCCATTAGATGGAAGGGCAGTGTGTGTGTGTGTGTGTGTGTGTGTGTGTGACTAAACACATTTAAATAAGTTTCAAATCTCTTTAACTGAGGGTCCCAGATGTCTAACCAGGAATTTCATTGGCCCGTTTCAATCAAAGCTTATGCATACACTATACCTTTAAAGTACATTCTTTCTCTCAAAAAATTCTGGGCATTCTAGTCTGTTAAGGGTTGCTGGGAAATGTAACTCTGTGAGGGATAAACTACAGTGCCCAGGATTTTTGGGAGGAGAATAAGTTCCTAATGTTCTTTAAAGATATAGTGTGTAAAGAACCAGAGTTTAAATCATGTTTAAAGATAGGTCCTGTGGAGATTCCCTTAGAGTGTGTGATGAAATAAAGGAAATGCAGTATGTCCTGGTCCAGGAAAGGGCAGATTTGTGGAATAGACTTTGCATTTCCCTAGAACCCTCAAGCTCCACCAATTGGAGCCTGGTTTGGAATACATGTGCTAAGAATTAAAGAACATGGTGCCTTTGAGCAGTTACTGAACCCAGGGAATTGTGTTGAGTTATCAGAACTGAACTGAGTTCACAGTTCTTCCATGTAAAAAATCTACTCCTCGTTACTCCAGCTTTCTTCATTTTAGAAGTCTGGTTGGGAAGCAAGATATGTCATTTTGTTGCTGCAATTATTAAATAACTGGGAGTCACAAATCCCTGCAGAAATACCGCACTAGTTCCAGATCCACCTTATGCTCATTCCTATTCTAGATCAGGGGTCAGCAAACTTTTTTAGGAGAGGGCCAGTTCACTGCCCCTCAGACCTTGTGGTGGGCCAGACTACGCACGGGCGCACACACACGGAACAGAGGGGGTATTCTCTCTTTCTCCCCCTCTCTCCCCTCCCCTCGCTTTCCTACCTCCTCCACCACTCTGCCTGCAGTTGGGAGCCACCGCTGGCGCTGCCTCTCTTTTCCAGGCCAGCTTTCCCAGGTGCCAGGTGGCGGGGCCAGCAGGCACGCCAAGCTTCAGCCAAAGCCCTGTGACGAACCCGTCACGATGCCCACAGCGCGGCCATGGACGGAGAGGCGGGTGGCGATGCTTTGGGTGGCTGGCACCAATCAAAGCACAGCTCCTGTCCTCCGCAGGGCGGGGAGAAGCCAGGAGGAGGCGCCGCCATTGTGTGTTTGGGGGGGGCGGAAATGGCGCCCCCCAAAAATGGCAAAAAAGGCACAGTCCAAATGATCACACCGATCCAAGTGGTGATTCCAGGATTGTCTGCAGGCCGGATCCAGAGGGCAATTGGGCCTGATCCAGCCTGCGGCCCTTAGTTTGCCGACTCATGTTCTAGACAGATCCTATGCCTAAGTCTCACCAATTTCAAAGGGAATTATTCCCAAGAGTGTGTACATAGGAGGGCAAAATTAGATGTTTACTTTGAACCATTTGGTCTGTTACCGATCGAAACCAATCCCGCGAAGTATTAGAGCACTGCACTAGGTCACAGTGGGTGCATGTGGGTGTTGGAAAACATGATCGTGTAAGGCAGAATCTAGGACGCTGATGTGCAACTGGGAACTGATGCCAGGACATTGTGCTCCCAGGTCTTCCAACCTTCTGGGTGTGGGCTGTGCCTTGCCGAGGTGTGCAATTTTAGGATTTCCCCTCAGAGGAAAACAGAAACGACGTGGCTTATTCCCTTCCTTCAACTGATAATCAAACCAACCCAATTCCTTCTGGGTCAACCCAAGCAGCCAAGCTGCATCCGTACCTCTTTGTAAGAAGAGATGACTCTCTCTGTGGCATCAGCTGCTGCATTCAGTAGGCTCCGTGCTGTGGTGAAGGCTTCGGTTCTCAGGCTCACCAGCTCATTCTCCTCCATGTCCAGCGCAGCTTGCTTCACTGCCTCAGGGTCTGGCATAGGAGGGGAAACCAACATGGTCAGCAGAAACTCCAAGGACAACATCTCTACCCTCCATTTTCTAGCTGTTTTTAGGACCCGAGTTTGCCTGGAAATCACATGCTCTCACCTGGAATCCTTTCCCTCTGGCCAGGAACACTTGCCTACTGATTACTTCCTGCATGAACGAAAACATAAGCAGGGGGCTCTGAAACTCCCTCCTCCCAGCATCACTGGCATTGGTGAAACCTCTCCCCTAGGCATTTGAGGCATTTGCTTCTAGGCACAGGAAAAGGCTCTTTAATTCTCTCTTGCACCCTTATACAGTAGTTAGCAAAGATGTTCTAACAGAGTCATTCCCTTAAATATTTCCTTTGTTTGCCAGATTTATCTATTTGGAATACTTATTACCTGCCCTTCATCATATGTCCCAGGGCAAAGTGCATTCCAAAAATCAATAAAACAAATTAGAGCAGCACATTAAGCTAAAACTCCAACCATACTTGAAAACCATAGCATTAACTTAACAATAGCAAAACAGCTGCAGCAACACAGCATGGGGAAAACGGTTATTCCATCTTTAACTTCCACCTCCAAAAGGCATGCAAACAGGTGTGTCTGCTGGAGGGTGTGAAATGTTGGGGCCAGACACATGTCAGAGGGGAGGATGTTGCAACACCTCTCTTGTTCTGCCACCCCTTAAGTTTCACCTGGCAGTAGTGCTGGAAACAGGGCCTAATGTCAGGAACATATGGTGACAGAGCCTTCCCTGTTGTAGATGTGGGTGCTGGAAGGAGGAGTAGCTTAAATAGCCATTGGCCTGTCTCTTGGCTAACATGGGAGAAAGCAGCTAAGACAATATCTAGGTAGCGGAGGGGCCCTTCGTAGCAGATGCTATAGCTGCAATCAGATTAGGAAATCCCTGAACAGCCTGTACTGGGTCACTGGACCTTCAGTTCCTATTCTTTTTTTTTTTTTTTAATATTTTTATTAAGGATTTTCTTGTGCCTCGTATTTTTTTCTTCTTCTTCTTCCATGTAACGTTTTTACAAATCCGTTTCATTTGTTGAGGCATTAGGGGGAGAAGAAAACAGAAAGAAAAAATAAAGGGGGGGGGAGAGGGAGGATGGATGGGGGTGGGGTCGGGTGGCGGTGTTTCTATTATGTTTAATGTATGTAGAGTTTGGTGTCAGCGTTGCTTGTGTTGTTCACTTGTGTTCCTTTGGTGGTGAGAGAGGTTGGGATTGGCTTAGGGTGTGATTGTTTGCTTGTGATTGGCTGTGGTGATCTTTGTTTTCGTGTGTGAGTGAGGTGGGTGGGTGTTTTGGATCAGGTTAGCCATATTGATTTGTATGCTGTTGGTGGATTATTGTCATTGTCCTGTTGGGCTGTGTATGTGATAAAGGGGAGCCATACCGGGGTGAAGGTGTCTTCTTCTGTTTGTCCCCATGTCAGTTTCAGTTTATTAGTTAATTTTTCTAGTAGGGCTGTTTCCCATACTATTTGGTACCATTGGTCCATGCTTACTCCTGACAGGTCTCTCCAGTGTCTGGTTATGATGTTTCTGGTTGCTGAGAGCAGGTGGGTTATAAGTTCTTTGTGGTGTAAATGGGCATTGTTGTCTTGGAAGATGTTTAGTAGGGCCAATTCTGGGGTGATGTCTATTACTTGCTTAGTTATTTTACTTTCAGTTCCTATTCTAACTGGGCAGGTCCTAGAGAGTGAGCTAACAAAGATCCTCTTCAGACTTCAAGAAGGAGGAGGAGGTTGGCGAGGGCAGGGACAGCTCAGACACCCACAGCAAAAACAACAAAGAAGGCAACAAATCTTCCTGGGATGATCAGCCTTTCGGTTTCTGTAATACCTTTACATTTAACCATCAAATATCTGTATAATTAGATTTAAACTCAGGAAGAAGAACCTGATCACCTACTGCTGATCCTGATGGGTCATTTCACCAGAACTTTGAGCAACAAGAGAGAAAATTGCCTTCCAGAAAGAAAATTGTTGCATAAGGCAGCAGGGCTCTAGCCTAGGCTTAAGCCTAGACATTATAAGATTATCAGTCTGACAACACCCTTCATGTCATTCTAGGTATCATTACTCAAGAAGATATATGGAACAGGTGAGCTGCCGACCTGCCCAGCAAGTTATCATTGACGAAATCAGGATCACACACACAGGGTGAATTAATAATAATAATAATAATAATAATAATAATACATCTTTATTTATATCCTGCCCTCCCCAGCCGAAGCCGGGCTCAGGGCAGCTAACAACAATAAAATAATACAACATTCTAAAATCTTCTAAACATCCTAAACATTCTAAATACTACATCCCATGTAAAGTTTCACTGTGAGCTGTCTGTATAATCTGCTACCACTCCTCTCACTTCCACCATAAGTGGAGCTCTTGCAATTAACACAAGGACACCTGTTGCCTATAAAACTAAGGAGGAAAAACAGGGTTTCCTCTTCACATCTCCCCAGCTACAGCCGTTTTTCAAAACCAACATCTGTGTTCAGTGCCATAGCTAGGGATTTTCATGCGCAGTGAAGATTTCCAGTTCTGTACACACAAAAACAACTGACCTCAGGGAGAGTGAAGAATGGTTGTGGACCTTTAAAAGCAAAGACCAAGGACTAGGAACGCAAGTATCTTCCAAAGAGGTGCAAAACAGCAAGAAAGGGTGCAGCTCCAAACTAAAGCAGTGGATGTGCAGGGCTTAACCCTTTCCTTACCTGCTACTTTCAACCTTGTTATCATCTCCTGCCCCAGTTCAATCTAAGATTCTGCACATTCATTTACTGTGTTATTCAGGAAAACAGCTTAAATTTTCTTCCACTACCCGAAGCCTCTTCTCTAAATCACACAGTCTTCCTGTCACTTTGAAGCTGTTTTGAATGTCCTGACCCCAGACTCTGCCAAATGTGTAATTCAACCCAAAGATTACTGCCACTTCCACATCTTCACTGCTCAGACAATCTGTTCCTGCAAGGGGGGCGGGACTGGAAAGATGTGGCTAAGACAGGGGCTGCCATGTCATATCTATCCTGTTTTCTTCCCTCTCTGCAATTCTGTGGTTATATGTACTTCACTGTGTCAAAACTGGCAAGCAGAGGGCCAAGGAGAATCTGCAGCAATGCCTAGCCTGATGCCCTGCCTAAGCCTCTTAAGCAAGCTGGTATTGGGCACTTCATCTGGCATCTTGAAAGCATTCTCAAGTATCGCCTGCCAACAAACAATTACTTACTTTATTACTATATCCATAAGTGACACCCAACAAGCTCCCGTCACCCTGTTGTTCCATTCTAATTACAAAAACTGCCTCCACTCACCTGTCTCAGAATAGCCAGTGGCGGTGATGATTGGCACAGCTACCATGACCAGCCCGGCGGCACTCCACACGTACTTCATGAGGAACTGCTCCAACATGACATACCAGAGCCTTTCTAGGAGCAGCACATTGATCTGGGAGGCCAGCTCACGATAAGAGTGCCGCAGAAGGGACAACTCCACCTGGAGGGGAGGCCAGGAGACATTATGGCATTCGGCAGGGTGATGAGATGTTTATTATTTATCATTTGTATACAGGTGTATCCCCTATGAGGTTCCCAGGTCTCCCATCCAGACTGCAACCAGACTGCGACCTGCTTAGCTTCAGTCAGCCAGCTGAAATCCCACGCCCTTAGACTTTGCCTTAATGCAGCTGCTGAGATGGAGGGCATTTCCATATGGCTCTAATTTCAGAAGAACTGCTGCTTTACTTCCAATGTTTGGAGTTTAATTAAGAACCAAAGAAGAATCCTGCTGGATCAGGCTAATGGCCACTTAGTCCTGCATCCTCACAGTGACCACCCAGATACCTGCAGGCTGGACATGAGCACAACAGAACCTGAAATTCCCAGCAACTGGTATTCAGAAGCAGTACTGCCTCCCATTGTGGAGGCACAGCAGAGCTAGTAGCCATGGATAGCCCTCTCCTCCATGAATTTGTTTAATCCTCTTTGAAAGCCATCTATGCTGGTGGCCAGCACTGCTTCCTGTGGGAGCAAGTACTATAGTTTGACTAAGAGCTCTGTGAATGAGTAATTTCTTTTATCTGTTCTGAATTCTTCTGACATTCAGCTTCATTGGATATCCATGACCTCTTGTCATCTAGGCAGCCCAGAACCCCCAGACATACTGCCCAGACTTGTGCCGGCCCACGGAGGTCACTTTGGTGGTGCTAACATACTGGTTTGATTTCACCCCCAGAGGCACATTCCATTGTCTCAAGACAGACAGAGGATCACAACAGCTCCACTTTTCTCATGATATACACAATTTTATAAACTTCTATCATACCACCTCTTAAAAAGGGACGTGGGTGGCGCTGTGGGTTAAACCACAGAGCCTAGGGCTTGCCGATCAGAAGGTCGGCGTTTCGAATCCCCACGACGGGGTGAGCTCCCATTGCTCGGTCCCAGCTCCTGCCAACCTAGCAGTTCAAAAGCACGTCAAAGTGCAAGTAGATAAATAGGTACCACCTTCCTCACATTCCTGAGGCCATGCCACCCTTCATTCTCCAGGCCATGCCATGCCAAGGCCTCACTGAATGGCTGCCCGGCCAGTGCTTGCTCATTCCTTGCTCAGTGTGGATGGGAGCAAGAGCCGCCCAGGTCCACAGTGAGTGGATGCGGATGGAGGGAGGGTGACCCCAGGACAGCCCGACCCAGCGCTCCTCTCTGCAGGCATCGAGGGGATTTGCCCACCAAGGGTCATGTAAGCCAGCTGGGCTCCCTCCTGTGCAGGCGGGCAGGTGGCACAGCACAGCCCCGTTTGGTTCCAGTGGCATTGGTGGCTTGCCTGCCCCAGGCGCCAGCAACCTAGGCTACACCACTGGCCAATGGCAGCTTTTAATTAACTACTGGAAGGTCAGGCTGTGGTGCTAATACCTAGTCTTCTCCTTAGTTCTCTGCAGTTGAAATTGGGAAATTGCTCTGTCCCTTCATCTCTGTGGTACAAGCCCTGTTAGCCTCACAACAGCAATTCGCCTGGTGTTAAATCTGACTACAGAAGTGCTAGTTCAGCCGCACTGGGACAGGGAGCCTGGATTGCACCAAACCAAATCGACCTGTAACTCCCAAATTATGGAATGCTCTCCCCAGGAAGGTTTGCCTGACACCTCCATTATACACCTTTAGGTGCCAGGCGAAAACATTCCCCTTCAACCAGGCCTTTCGCTGATTGACATCCGATGCTCTTTCAAATGTGTTGTAGGAGGGGGGATTATTGGCTTTTTGTTGTTCTTATTTTTACTATGTATTTTTTGTTTTTTATGTTGTAATTCTATGTTGTGAACTGCCCTTAGATCTGCAGATATACAAATTTAATAAATAATAGTAATAATAATAAATAACACCCTGAAAAAATACAGGAGGTGCAAAGGGGTATGAGATAATCCTGCACCAATACCACAACTTTAATAGGGAGGGCAAAGTTAATGAGTACCAAGGCAGGGAGATCAGCATTTCCTGTTCTCCACTTACTAAAGCCACTGAGGTGACAACTAACAGATCTTGTCTCAAAGAGATGGGGATGGGGTGGCTACTGTATTTGAGTCACAGCCCGGCTCTTCTGACAATGGCTTTCATATGGGAGTAGTATTTTTGTCCTATGCTGTGTCCCCCACCCTTCCAATCTGCTGTGCAAGACTGGTGGGAGGCCATCCTATGCTGAAGAGCCACAGGTATGTAGACTAGTGGAGGAGGAGGAGGCAGCTGGAGGCACAGCACAAATGCATCCAATAGCCCTAAGAAAACCCTGAACATTCAGAGATAATTGTCTTAAACATCACAAGTGGTGACACAATTCAAATGTCATCATGACTAATACTGGACATACTCCTTTTTCCTAAAGGGCAACTGCTGCTATAGACTTTTTGTCTGAGGTGTGTGCAGGTGTGCACAAATCTGCATGGTTCTAATAAATGTTTAAGCACAAAGGCTGGCCCCATCGCTGTATTTCTGTGTGCGAATGTGACCTACAATTACCCTTAATTTGGGCAGGACGCCAAAGGTAGGAGAGTTTTCGGCCTTGGAATGTTCCTGACACAGCTGGGCTGGAATGGAGAGGGCTGACTACAGTGGACATGTGATAAAAATGACGATTACCGGTAACTTCAGTCACCATTGCCCTCAGTATAAGAGCATTTCCCCCCGCCCCCCCCACCCTCACGATGTTTCAGAAAACAGGAAGAGCCCAGATCCCCTGATTCCCAGCTCTCATATGTTACTGTTATATGTTATCTGATCCATTGCTTTTCCAAATCTGGGGATCGAAATGGTATCTGATAAACACACTGCAACTGCCGTCCAATCGCCCCCGCTAGGCAGTGCAGGAATCCTTAAGTGCCACACTTGGAAACGCCTGGGGCTGTTTTGACGGTTGAGGCAGAAGTCAAGCATGAGCAATAGAAACCAAGAAAGGTTTCTATGGAAATTTAGACTGGTGGAGGATTACTGAACATAGACAGATTTGAAGCTGGATAAATTCAGGTCAGGGCCTCAGCCTTGCCCTCGGACAAATTCAAGGAAGAAGACTACAAAGAAAAGGAAGTAAACAAGGGTGCTGGTTTCAGCTCTAGCTTGTCTCTCTGTAAAGCCAACTTCACTTCCACCGGCGGAGGGCCTGGCAGGGACAGCTGCCTCCGTTTCGGAGCTCAGGGGAAGAAGAGAAAGTGGAAAGACATATAACAAAAGAGGCTGGGGGTAAAATACCCCTCTCTGTTTCTCCAGTTCTACTACACTATAATTCCCTGTCCGGAAACCCAGGAGTCCTGACTTCCAGTAATCCTCCTATCAGCTGATCCCTGCTTTCCTCCCAGAGAACCATGACACGTTGCCCACTTGCTTTACCTTATGGCCCCCATAGAAAGCAATCTCTTCCGAGTTGGCGACCACCCGGGAATGCATGTAGCGCAGCTCTCCTTTCCGACGTGCCTCTTCAGCCACCAGCTGACCAAACTTTGGCGAACAGGCACGCAGCACCTTAGCAGTGACGCAGACCACCAGGCCGGCAATGACCGAGGGCCAGGCTGTGTCGGCTCCTTTCGATCTGGCTGAGCTGAGCAGAGTATAGGAAGTGACAATCACATCCAGCACCGGCTTGGTCAGGTTCGAGTAGAGGTGAGCCACGGAGTTGGCGAAGGCCACCAGATCTTCCGTGAGAGACTGGTCCGGGTTGCGCAGGCGTCCGTCCATGTTGCTGACGCGGTAGTAGGTCTGGCCCTCAAAGTAGAGCCGATAGGCATGGTCTGCTAAACGTCCGCGGAAGGCCAGGCTCAGCTGCCCTTCTAGGTATCGAATGGCACTGTTGACAAATGTGGCAGGCAGGGCAATGAGCAGCCACTGAAGAAGCTGCCACGTAAAGTCATGCGGGTTCTTGCGGACGATGCAGCGGGCCAAGCGCCCGTCCAGCTGGGCCACATAGACCGAGAGGAAGGTGCGGCTGGCTAGGGCGGCCGAGTGCAAGGCCAGGAGCCCCGTTTCACGGCACAGTGGCCCAGGGAACAGCAACCTCAGCAGGCGCAGCAGGCGGAAGAAAAACACCCTGTTCACCCCAGGTGGCGATGCTGCCACCTCATCGCCTGCCCCCCACTTGGAGGCTGGCTCTTCAGCACTGTGGTGCCCTGCTGAGTTGGCATTCACTTGGTGGTCAGAGGAAGCCCACTGTCGCCGCAGGACTGGGTACAACTTCTTGGCTCCATACGCCGCCACCAGGAGTGCCACCGCCGCTCTTTTTGCTGTGACCCCCTGGGCCAACCTGGCTGCCACTTTGGCTGTGGCAACTGGCATGGTGTCCCTTAGGGTGGGGTGGGGGGCACTGCCCCTTGCTCCTGGCTTCCTCTCTGCCCCCCCCCCACTCCTTCTCCTCCTCCTCCAGCTCGGGTGCTCTGCTCTCTGCCTGGCTGTGGCAGGGCTGGCTCTTCAGCCAGAGTCCGCTCTCACCCCACAATGCCCAACCCTCAGCCTGACTAGGTGGGAGGGGACTGAGCCATGGCCATCCCTTACAACCATAGAGAAAGCCTCGGGGCACCATAGAGAGGACGGCGACAGACGGGCGCTCCTCAAGGCAGCCACGAGGTGGCGCCTGGAAGAAGCGCGCGCGTTTAGCTCTTTCTCTCGCTCGCTCACTCACTTGCTTTTGCTCTGCCTTTAAATCGCTCTAATTCGGAGGTTTTAGACCCCGCTAGAGTCCACTGCACCAATCGCACCCACCCAGATAGTAAATGCAGTATGTGTCCAGGCGTTCGTCTTAAATCCAGACGTTTTTTGTTTTTTTTAACCCATTATTTTGGGGTTGGTTGATCTGACGCATCCATCATTGCAAGCAATGGCGCTGTGGCTTCTAAAACAACAACGGATGATTTATTTTCTAATTAGAAGACCCCGAGGAGGAGCATGTTTACTGCTTGCAACTCCCCGAGAGAACACAGTTACTGCCTGCTTAATTAATAATAAGTACATGAATGTAGATGACTTTAAAAGTTTGACAATAAAACCTGATGTAACACACGAGGTTAAGAAAATATTTTTGCCATCAGGAATCTCTGTTTGGAAGGTAGGGGGTGGGTGAGAAGGGGGTACTGTTGGATGTCGGTTTTGTTATTTTGAAAAACTAGTAACATATATAGAATATATTTTTAAGCAAATTCTGTGTCCTGTTGGGGGTGGGGTGTGTGTATGAAAGAGACACAAGCTCTCCTGGTTCAGGACCAATGGCCCATCTAGTCTGCCATCTCGTTCTCACTGTTGGCCAACCAGATGCCTACCCACAAGCAGGATCCGAACACAAGAGCACTCACCTCTCCTCCGGTTTTCAGCAATTGGGACTCAGAAGCATTGCGCCTCCAGCACTGAGGCAGAGCACAGCCATCATGGTGTGTGGGCGAATGGAAATTGCATTGCGTAGCGTTGTTAGATCATATCAAAAAGGCTTTCTGTTGTGGGTTCCAGATGTTGTTGGACTTTTAATTTCCATCAGCCCCAGCCAGCATGGCCAATGGTAAGAGATAATGAGACTTGTAGTCCAAGATCATATAGAGTAGGGATGGGCGACCTGTGGCAACCTTCCAGACCACCAGCTCCCATCGTCTGTGGTCATAGGTCAACCAAGTTCCAGTGTTTTGCAGTTGTAGTCTAAAATGTATGGAAAGCATCAGTTTGGGCAGACTGTTCTAGGCAGTTACTGGGGTACCATTTCAAGCGCAGGGAGCAGCTTCCAACAAAATGGAATTTCACTACCTTTCATGCCCTGGAAGATGCACAGTTATGGATGCATATTGAGAGGAAATGTTTTGGCAGCATCAATGGTTTCATGAGCTCAAGAGATAATGGACATGGTGAGTATGCTTGTGTATGAGGAGAGGATTAGATTATTTTGCTACCTCAGTAATCCACCTCTACTCAAGTTTGAACACAGCAATACTTTAAGTCTTTGTGAGTTCCCAAACTATACTCTGAGGTGGCGCTGTGGTCTAAACCACTGAGCCTAGGGCTTGCCGATCTGAAGGTTGGCGGTTCGAATCCCTGCGACAGGGTGAGCTCCTGTTGCTCGGTCCCACCTCCTGCCAACCTAGCAGTTTGAAAGCACATCAGAGTGCAAGTAGATAATAATAATAATAATAATAATAATAATAATTTATTATTTATACCCCGCCCATCTGGCTGAGTTTTCCCCAGCCACTCTGGGCGGCTCCCAATCAGTGTTAAAAACCGTACAGCATTACATATTAAAAACTTCCCTGAACAGGGCTGCCTTAAGATATCTTCTGAACGTCAGGTAATTCTTTATCTCTTTGACATCTGATGGGAGGGCGTTCCACAGGGCGGGCGCCGCTACCGAGAAGGCCCTCTGTCTGGTTCCCTGTAGCCTCACTTCTCGCAATGAGGGAACCGCCAGAAGGCCCTCAGCGCTGGATCTCAGTGTCCGGGCTGAACGATGGGGGTGGAGACGCTCCTTCAGGTATACAGGACCGAGGCCGTTTAGGGCTTTAAAGGTCAGCACCAACACTTTGAATCGTGCTCGGAAACGTACTGGGAGCCAATGCAGATCTCTCAGAACCGGTGTTATGTGGTCCCGGCGGCCACTCCCAGTCACCAGTCTCGCTGCCGCATTCTGGATTAATTGCAGTTTCCGGGTCACCTTCAAAGGTAGCCCCACGTCGAGCGCGTTGCAGTAGTCCAAGCGTGAGATAACTAGAGCATGCACCACTCTGGCGAGACAGTCCGTGGGGAGGTAGGGTCTTAGCCTGCGTACCAGGTGGAGCTGGTAGACAGCTGCCCTGGACACAGAGTTAATCTGCGCCTCCATGGACAGCTGTGAGTCCAAAATGACTCCCAGGCTGCGCACCTGGTCCTTCAGGGGCACAGTTACCCCATTCAGGACCAGGGAATCCTCCACACCTGCCCGCCTCCTGTCCCCCAAAAACAGTACTTCTGTCTTGTCAGGATTCAACCCCAATCTGTTAGCCGCCATCCAACCTACTGCTCTGACGGGAAGGTAATCGGCGTTTCTATGTGCTGCTCCGGTTTCACCAGAAGCAGCTTAGTTATGCTGGCCACATGACCCGGAAAAACTGTCTGCGGACAAACGTCAGCTCCCTTGGCCAGTAAAACGAGATGAGCACCACAACCCTAGAGTCGTTTGCGACTGGACTTAACTGTCAGAGGTCCTTTACCTTTACCTTTAAACTATGCTCAGTATGTTAGAGTTTCTATAAGAAATAGACAATCCAAAAGCTTAAAAAACTGCTAGTGTGAGTAGGTGTACAAAGTTCAGAGCTGGCACCATAGAGATAAAAATTAGACTCTGTCCTGATTGTTATCACTGTGAGTTCTTTAATTTACCCCTCAAATGTATTTTTAATCTGAAGGGGGTAAAGGTCATAGTTCTTTTAGAGGAAGGAGCTGAAGTCCTCAAAACCCCAATGTCAGCAAAGTCCTGAAGTTTTCCCACCAGCTGCATGCAGGATCCCCATGGATGAAACCCATCCCAAGGTTTGTGATTAAGCCTCAAGATCTTTCAGTTTGCATTCTTTACAAAACAACTGCCTGGGATTTCACAATAACTCAAAACATTTCCATGACTTCATGGCATGTATAAATTTCACAAAGCAATTATTTGTTGATGTCATGCTTACATCGCATCCTTATATAACCAAAGGCTAGGAAGCAATAATGCTGCTATGAGCATAGACCCCATGACAAGTTTCACAGTAACAGCCACATTAGGATCCAATAAAACATTCCTTTCAGGCTTGCTGCTAAACTGAGCTAGCCGTGGTGACTGGAGGAGAGCTGGTATGTCCTTGGTGATCAGTCTGCTCCTTTGGCCGTGATGCTTGCAAAGTCTGTTTGACTACATGCATAGCAGCATCGCTGCTGCAGAAGCGAGGTCCTCAATGGCTGGGTACTCTGCTGTAACTTAGGTTAGTATTTGTTCCGATTAAGCCAAGGGAAGGTGCTGCACACACAGCAAGTGTTCAAGAGCACATATGCAAAGTGGCTGGTTGTTAATATGGCAGAGGTAGAAAAGGGGCAGGTATTGTGGCAATGCTCAATTGAGTGCAATGCACTAAGCATGGTCATGCACCTGCTTCTCTGCCAGAACCCAGTTCCAGCTCCTTTTGGAATCCTCCCCACAGCAAGAATTGGAAACCAGATCTTGAAAAGACAATAAAGTAAAAAAAGGGCAGAACTAGAATCTCCTTTTCACTGCAGTGCTTTAACGTAAACATGCCTTCCACCCCACAAAAGAGTGTTTGGCTGGCCTGGAGGAGCCAGAAGATTAAAAAGAACCCGGGGATGTGGAGTTTGGACTCTTGGCTACTGTATTTCCACGCCTCTATCTTTGCACGGAAGAGCCTATCGTCTGCGAATGGGAACCTGAAGTCTCATTAGCCGGGAAATCACTAAGGCCACTACCCTTTGGCATTGCCGTGGCAACCGAGGTTTCCTGTAGTGTCATGACAGTTGCTCTATTTGTTACTACAGAGATAAGAAAATGTAGAGTAACACACCATCTAAACTAAAAGTATAAAATTAAATTGACAGCTGCCATTGGGTCAGAGGTGAAAATTCCTTTTGGTAATTAAACAGTAGCAGCCAATTCAGTTTAATGAGATGAGTGCCAATAAAAGCTCTGTACCAGAAACAGAAACCTGACTAGAACTGCATCCCCTCCATCTGTTCCTGGTCACCTTTCCACTTTAAAAATAAAAATAAAAATATTAAAGATTTTCTTGTTTTACAGAAGTGTAATGTCTCTCATATTTTTTCCATGTAACATTTTTACAAATCCGTTTCATTTGTTGAGACATTAGGGGGAGGAAAAAAATAGGGGTGGAGGGAGGGAAGATGGGTGGGGGTGGGGTCGGGTGGCGATGTTCCTCTTATGCTTAATGTATGTAGGGTTTGGTGTCAGCGTTGCTTGTGCTGTCTACTTGTGTTCCTTTGGTGGTGAGAGAGGTTGGGGTTGGTCTAGGGTGTGGTTCTTTGTTTCTGATAGGCTGTGGTGATCTTTGTTGTCGTGTGTGAGTGGGGTGGGTGGGTGTTTTGGATCAGGTTAGCCATATTGATTCGTATGCTGTTGGTGGATTATTGTCATTGTCTTGTTGGGCTGTGTACGTGATAAAGGGGAGCCATACCAGGGTAGAGGCGTCTTCTTCTGTTTGTCCCTGTGTCAGTTTCAGTTTATTGGTTATTTTTTCTAGTAGGGCTGTTTCCCATACTATTTGGTACCATTGGTCCATGCTTACTCCTGACAGGTCTCTCCAGTGTCTGGTTATGGTGTTTCTGGCTGCTGAAAGTAGGTGGGTTATGAGTTCTTTGTGGTGTAAATGGGCATTGTTGTCTTGGAAGATGTTTAGTAGGGCCAATTCTGGGGTGATGTCTAATACTTGCTAAGTTATTTTACATATTTCTCATGTGGCTGTTTTCCAGAATACCGTATTTTTCGCCCCATAGGACGCACCGCCCCATAGGACACACCTAGCTTTTTTTTTGGGGGGGGGATAAAGAAAAAAAAATATTCCCCCCCAGGCGCGGGGCTGGTGTGGGGGAAGCTCGAGCTCCCCCCAACCCCAGCCCCCAGAGCAGGCTGCTGCCTGCAAGTCTTGCAAGCCCGGCGCGAGAGGCTTGCGGACATCTGTCCGAAGTACGGGGCGTGCTCCACAGCGCGCCCCGTGCTTTGGGCTGCAGCCCGCAAGCCTTGCGCGCCCGGTGGGACCTCCCACCGGGCGCGCGAGGCTTGCGGATAGAGGGCAAAAAATATGGTAGTTGGATTTTGGGGAACTCCCACCACATGTGGAGGTATGTGCCTGTGGAGGTGCACCCTCTCCAGCATTTTGGTGAGGTTCCTGGGCGTATTAGCGCTAGTTTTCTTGGTGTTAGGTACCACCTGTAGGTGAGTTTCAAAGTGAGTTATTTTCTTTTCGTTGATATGGATTTAAAGGGGGGTTTAGACCACATTCTGGTCCATTGAGTGGGGTTAATCTCGTAGCCTACGTCATTCTCCCATTTTATTTTATTTTTATTGCGTCTAGGGGGTTTGTGGGATTTTGGAGTAGTATTTTGTATATTGCGGATACCGTCCCTTTCCACTTTTTATCACATAATTTAAAAATAAAAATAAATAAATTCGGCACTGAGGTTCTGATGAAAGCAGTAACCACAGAGATGCAAATGAGTTTGAGTTTAAGAATTCCACTTTGTGGACCTTGCTTCCAGTTCCACTTTGAACATTGCCCTATGGGGATCAAGAGCCCAATACGGGATGTGGGGAGCTGCCCCAAGCATGATGTGCAGGGCCAGCTCAATACATTTTGGCACCTGAGGCAAAACAAAAAATGGTACCCCCCTCCCTGCCAGGGAAGAAGGGGTGAGTGAAGATCTGTCTCCAGACAAGGGGGAAATAAAGATCTATATCAGGATCTGCTGCTCCTGTGGATTCTGCCGCCTGAGGCTGGCACCTTACTTTGCTCATGGTTTTGCCCCAGACAGTTCTCATTTTATAGTATTGTTTCCTTCTCCCTGGATCAGACCAGACTTGTCCATTTTGCAGACCAGTCTTTCTCAGTTAACTTTTGACACTATTCTTCCACCCCTCTCAATCACCCTCCAGTTTAGTGGGGCAGAAATGAAAACAGCTGTCAGGAGAAAGCAGAAAAACCTAGCTATTTAGGACAGCTGTTATCTGGCAGCTCCACAAACTCCTCAGTCAAAAACAGGGAAGCAAAAGAAATGGGAGTTTGTAGTTTTTGGGACTGATTGATTTGATTAATTTACTTACATGTCACTTTTCCACCATGAGCTGTACCCAAAGCACCTTACAGCAAACATTTAAAAACATCAAAATAAAGACCATTGGAAATACAAATATGCAAAATACAGAACATGGCAATAAATTCAAAAATGACAAAAATTGGCAATTTGGAAAACACAGAATATATTCAATATTACAAAAATAAAAGGAAATATAATTAAAATAAATATAGCAATATATAGCATAACAATTTTTTTTTGCTGTGAATTTATCTTTACTTTTTAAAAAAAATGTGCTGCAGATGTAGACACAATTATCCCCATACTGCAGATGTGGGGAGGGAGGTGGAGGAAGCGGTTTTCTCCACAATATACTGTAGTCCAATTTTATTAGCCCCAGGTTTGTGGAGGGAGCTGAGGCTGTGACCCTATGCACACACCACCAATTCCTAAAGCTACTTTGAAGCTGCATTTTTTATTCACTCATACTAATTTTTTGCCTTCCAAATGCATGTCAAAATGATTTACAAACATACCATAAAACAGCTAACATATATTTTTAAACAGGGAAAAAATAGCTAAATATAGGTTTAAAATACAAAATTAGCACCCAAGTTGTTGAAATAAAAAAAGTCTTCAATTGTTTCTGAAAAATATTGTTGTGAGTTTGGGGGGGACCCCCCTAAACCCTAGAAATTAATAAATGGTAGTATTTTATTTGGAGTATTGAAGGGAAGATTGCAGGCCAGTGGAAAAATACAGGTCAAGCTTTCTTTCCAAGCCAGAACCTCACCTGGGATAGAGGCATTAGCATGACAAAAAGGCGTTGATGGCTCATTTAAGAGGAATCTTGGGTATGGATAGAAAGTTGCTAGAGTAACTGGGTGTGAATTGAAAGGTAAAGAATGTATTTTGCAAGTGTGCTGGAGAGAAGAGAGATCCATCTTGGGCAGGCTGGCTGAGAGACATGCCTTAGACCAGGGGTCGGCAACCTGTGGCCCACGGGGGCAGTTTAACCAGCCCACGAGCCACCCCTGAACCAAGCCGCCCACTTGATGAGTCCCTGTGCGCTGCGCTAAACCAATGCGGTGTGGTGCGGAAAATCGTGTCTGCATATGCCCAGATGCCGGAAATCGCATGTGCGCAATCTGGCCCAAGGAGAGATCTCCCTGGGACTTGACTGGCCCAGGCAGGTGAAACCTTGCCGACCCTGCCTTAGACTCTATGGCTGAACTGCTGTGGGGAACAAGCTTTGCTTGACATGAGCATGCTGTTAAGATCTGGACTCCTTCCATGCAATCTGAAGGTGTAAATATGTGAATAAATCATATTTCTTAAAGCTACAACAGTCTCCACTGCGTCTTGAATACTGGTTGTTCAAGGCACTGATGTTACTTTCAAGCTGCCGTGCCCAACAGGCCACTCTCCCCACAATAGGCAGTGGGGCGGGCAGGGAACGAGGGGTGGCATTTCCCTTGGAAGGGGTGGCTGGAGACTGCAGTGTTTGCCTAGCCAGCAAGGCTGACGCGCAGCGTAAATTAATAATGCAGAGTTTTAAAGAATAAAAGCTTTACTGAGTTGAAATAAACTTCTCCATAAACAACATGGTTCCAAACGGTTTGACTGAGATTACATACTGACTCTGTTCACAACTGAAACAGACAGACTCTCACTGACATCTTAGAGAGCACAAAAGAGAAAGTGGCTACTAAGTCAGAGTGTCAGAGGGACTCCACAGTTAGCAGTTAGGCCTGGATAACTTTAGTAGGCCTAAAATGACTGTGCAGTCCCAGCACTTCTCAGCCTGCTTTGCTGCTTCTGCTCTCATGTGTCTTTGTCACATGACAAAGGCCAGGTGAAAAGTGTACACTCCACTGCTCAGTGAATCCGCACTTGCTTTGCATGTGCAAAGTCCCAGATTCAGTTAAGTCTTCTTTATTTGTGAGTTTAAAGGACCTCAAGTTGCGTATGATGGGGAAGACCCCTTTGTGAGGGATGCTAGCTGTTAATAATAGAATATACTGGGGAAGATGGGCTGACAACCTGTCCAGGTATAAGGCAGGTTTGGCTATCCTGTAGCCAGCTTTCCCCTTATACATGCTATTCCTTTAAAGCATATTCAAAATAATTGATGGCACTGGTACCTTGGGGTTGCTGGGGATTGTAACTCTGTGTGAGGTCAACTACAGTGTCCACTGCTGGCTCACTGTCCAGAGAACGCCATCACCCTGTGGTCTTGCAGTTCACTCCTATGCAAGCTGTGCAGAAGCAAACCTCACTGAGCCAGGCGCCTTTGGGTGCAGCAAGACCAGTACCACAACCTTTATTGTGGGTTAACTTTCCTTTTTGCTTTGTATTTATGTACTTAAGCCTAGATTGGTGTTGGGTGGGTTGTTTGTATGTATGTGTGTGTGTGGGGGGGTGTAATACTCAATTTATTCTGCGTCTGCTAAATTGTTTTTTTACTGGCACACTCTGCATCTTGTACGTTTGCTTTTCCAAGGCTTTGCAACGTTTGCTGTGGGCTGCTTTCTGGGCGCAGCTTGTCATGCAAAAGTGGAAAGTTAAGTAATATTATAATAAAATTTGGGGTTGACTTTTAAAGTCCTAATTTCCCCCCAAGGGACCCAGGATCCGCTGCTCGTTATCAGTCAGAGAAGAATGAGTGGAGGCAGGAACCAGTTGAGGAAAGCAAGGCCGATCTGTATTTTTCTGTTGCAAGAATCCCCCCTTCCCATTTTTCTGCGGAGCGTGTGCCCGCTATATGTATGCAGCTTCATTTTTTTAAAGCCGTAAAGAAGACTCATCGGCTCAATGAGGCGGCCCCACGTTGCAAGCACCCAGCCTAAAATGGAGGTCCCTTGGAGGCGCGCATGTGCGCAACTCCAGCCCTTTCGAGAGTCCCAAGAAAACAACTTTTCTGCTCTTTGACGGCGCCCGCTTCCTTTGGCGGGGCTCGCGCTCCCTGCGGAGTCCCTCCCTTTGCATAAAAAGAAACCAAGCCAAATAAGAATAAAGACGCAGCAGCAAGGGCGGGCATGCACTGTGCGCGGCGTCTTCCGCCCGGCTCGGCCGCCCTCTTCCTCCCGGCCGACGAGACCCTGGGATGCCGCGCCCACCGCCGGGAGAGGCGGGGCCTGCCAGCCTTCTAGTTCCGACTTCGGCCGCAGCTGGGCTCCGCTGGAGGGCCTGGTAAGTGGGGCGCCGCCCGGCCTTCGCCCCGGGGGCAGCGCGCGGGAGCGGGGCAGGGGCGGGCGCCGAGAGGGCGCCGCAGGAGCGGGCCGGGCAGCCGAGGCCTTCCCGGGAGAGAGGGGCTCCGGCGTGGGCTCTCGCTGCCTCCCCGTCCCCCAGCCCAGGCAGGCTCCTCTTTCCCCCTCTTGCCCCTCTGAAATCTCGCGGGGGCGGGAAGCCCTGGCTCCAGCTGCAGCTCCCTGAATCCCCATTCCCAGGCGCGGCCAGCCTTTAGTCGCGCGCAATCAACTCTTCCCCACGTTCCTCTTGGGCTGCGTGTCTGCCCGCTTTGCGAGCGCTGCGGGTGAGGCTCCTCGGAGGCAGCGGACGAAACCCGTCAGCGCGCAGGTTTCTCCGTTTGCTGCTGCTCCTGCTGGGCGTTTGTGTGGGAAGAGGCGCGCACAGACCGGTTCTGCAACAATCCTGCCTCCTCGGTGATTCGCAGGAGTCCTGTTGGATCCTGCGGCTGGTTCTGCTGGCTATAAAGCGTGGGAGAAAGCGCATTGCCTTCTTGCAGGGGCGAAACTAGGCTTTCTTTCACCCGGGTTAAAGACCCAGTCTGGCAAAAGAAAACCCATGCATTTGCGAATGCACACAGGCTGGTGCCCCCCCGGAGGCTTCACCCGGGGCAAAAAACCCGGCTAGCCCCCGCCCCCCTCGTAGCTACGCTCTGCCTTATTGCTCGGACATTTCTAAAGTTTTAACAACCTAGAAGCAAGCTTTAGAGTTAGACAGAACTCCCCCCCCCCCGCCGCCATTTTAAGGCCTTAGGTTTCCATAGCAAACCAAAAATTTGCTTTGCACCTTGCCTCGATAGCTGTGTTTCCAGTACATACTGCATAGGGAATGATTTTCCTTGCCCTGCCCACGTGTTCTCTGAATGTGGTTGATGGTGTAACACTGTGGGAGGCGGATAGAACTTTTTCTGGTGCTTTCTCTGGGCGTGGAAGTGAGGCAGGGAATGGTAAACGAAACCCCTGTTTGCTGCAAGGGTCTGTTTAAGCCCCCCGGTGGGCTATTTCTGCACCAAACGCTCAGATAAAAGGAAGTGAACAGGCTGTGGCAACCCCTCTGCTGTGCTGGCGGTTATGGGCCTGTTCCAGGATTGCCTCCATGCCTGCACTTTTTCAAGTAAAATGCTGAAATATTGGAGAAGAGCTTTCTAGTCTCAAATGCAACTCATCCACTGGGTCTTTGCAAAGGTTGTAAAGGTAGCAAAGGGTGAAATATTGCTTGCTTCTAAACACTGATGCTTGCTGTGGGGCTGGAGGCCTGCAAGTTGTTACTGAATGAACTGCCTGTTAGGTGGGGCACTATCCTGGTGTCCATGGCAGCATCACTCCCTAAATGTTTGCGCAGGAAACATGGCACTGAACAGAAAGCGCTACTTTTGTTTCTTTCCCTAAAAGAGTTTTTCTTGGGGTGTCAGACCCTGCCTGCCCAAGGCCCCTGCTTTTTTGCATTAGACTGTGCCTAAAGCAGGGATGGGAAACCTGTGGCCCTCAAAGTTGTGGAGCTACAAGCCTGGCTATCGGTTGTTGGCTGGGGCTGATGGGAAGGAGCTGCAGTCCAGTAACATCTGAAGGGTCATATTCCCCCAACCCTAATCTGAAGGTAAACTCAAAATGGAGATGGGGAGGAGAAAGAGGCCTGGATCTAAAGAGACAGCAGATGATTATCATAGGGCACTTAATGTATCCATCTCTGTCTGGATTGCAAACAGAGAAATCTCCCATGGAGCAAGCTGTGTTAAGAATATATTTATTTAATATAAAGAATATATTTATTTATTTAAGCCATTATGTATTTATTTAAGCCATTAACATTTTTAAGTGGTGTACATAAAATTACAGACTAGGACCCTCCCTATTTTTTGTGATTGTGTTCTTCAGTTGTCAGTTTTTTAATTGTCGTGACTCGCCTTGCAACCTTAGGGTGAAAGGCGGGTACTAAATTAAAATAATAATAATAATAATAATAATAATAATAATAATAATAATAAACTGTACAAAGATAGGAACAATCCAAATTATCATAAAACAATTTATATAACCTGTATTTTGGGCAGCTCACAAGGTACGAAAGAATAAATGCTAAAATGTGAGGATGAACCTAATTCCCTAAGGAAAAAGAACAAACTTGTTCCAGTTCTTGAGCAGCTTAACGACATGTTCTGACCATTCTGCCAAATACATTTTTTTGGGGGGGTTTGATGTGGGTTTCATGAACATTACAGACTTTAAGTACATTGGAGCCCTGCTGGATCGGTCCAGAGGCCCATCTAGTCTAGCATCCTGTTCTCATAATGGCCAAACCAGATTCCTCTGGGAAGCCCATAGCAGAGGCAACAGCACTTGCCCCACTTGTGGAACCTCAGCAAGATACACTGCCTCTGATCCTGCAGGCAGACCCTGCCTGAGCTTACTCAAAGGCTGTCCTCTGAGATGGCAGTGAACTCACATAGTATATAAGCTTAGCTAGTCTTGAAAGCAGAGAGGAAGAACCTGTGGTCCTCCAGATGTTGTACAACTCCCAGTGGTCATCCCTGACCATTGACCATGCCAGTTGGAGGTGATGGGATTTGGAGTCCATTGCCATCTGGAGGACCATAGGTTACCCAGCGCTGCCTAAATAGATAAGGGGGAACCCATAGCTGAGGCTTCTCCCGCCTTCAGTGTGCCATACAGGTTAAACCTTAGCTTTGGAGTTGAGCGGTTCTTGCTGCAAGGGTACAAGATAGGGGATTTTGCCCAGCAAATTTCATATTCAAGTGTCTTCTCTCTCTCTTCCAGCTAAGAATTGCATCCTAGCCGTGAGGTCTTCAGCCTCTCCAACGTAAAGTCCCTTCCAAGCGTCTCACGATGAGTCTCCAGTGGGCGGCTGTGGCCACCTTCCTGTATGCAGAAGTCCTCCTCGTTTTCCTCCTGTGCATACCCTTTATCTCAGCAACAAGGTGAGCTGAGGGTGGGGATGGGATTGCGGGTGAACCTAGGAGCCTTTCCAGGCCACAACTGTTGTGTAACACAATTAAGGACACAATCACACCCTCTCTCGGCCTTGGTTTCTAGGATGTTGCAGGAGGCGGATGCCTGTCAACGAAACAGTGGGTTGAGCTGGGTGAGAGTGATTAGCTCTTGCAGACCGATGGGAAATTATTTTTAATATCTGGTTGTCACTGGAATCTGTGAGAGGAGACAAAGAGGTGGATGAAAAGTCACTCCCATTTATTTAGCCATGTCCTTATTGTCAAACATCTGCTAAGTAGCTCAGAGGGGGGTTGTGGTTAGGAAATGGTGCAACAGCCCTTATGTAGGACATAGTTCTTGGACAGTGTTCTTAGGAACCACCCTATTCTACGACACTAATTTATTTTAAGCTGATTAAAACACCTATTAAAAGTGCTGCAACTCTGGGACTTTATAGAAGGACAGCTAAGTAATTTTTTTATTACTATTACAAAGGTTGATAGTAAAGCTCACCGTCAGGGCTGTTTGTATTCTGATGCACTAAGAAATAAAATTCTGTAGCCTGCTAAGTCCAAATTTTGCAGATTCTGCAGCAAGAAAAGCCATGTTTTGCTACATAAACTTGTAAACGGTGTTTGGAATTAGCCAGTTGCGACTGGTGCAGGTCCAGTTGTGACCGCATGGAGATCTCTGGATGCCAGGCTGGCGATTGAGGAAAACAAAATGCCACTTAGAGAAGAATCTGAAATACTTTCCTTGAAGCCTGAATTAGATTTATTCTGAATTGTTTTATTTGATGTTTTAATGTGTTGTAAAACACAGAGATTTGTTCTTTAAAATATAAAGCAGTATAGAAACAGAAATAATAATAATAATTGTCATCATCCCATGGGGGTGGGAGGGGAATGGTGCCATTGGGGTGACCGCAGCCTTGGTTTAAGGTGCCATTTGGCAATCTATATCTGAGTTTCTAACACTGCTCGTAAACTTAGCTTGCATAATCCAGTTAATGAAATCCGATTGTTGATGGAATCTTTTGTGTGACATGATTGGAAAATGAGAGGCAATTGCTTAAAAAATATTTTTGTGTTTGGTGCCATGTGTCACAATTCTTAAAATGACCTACTTAAACCCTGCCTAGTTCTGCTAATTTAACTTTTTTGGGAGAAGCAAAGAGCTGCCTGGGACACTTCATTTCTGTTTCTAGCTCCTGGAACCCTTCCTTGGCTGCTCCTCTGGCTTTTGAGTCTTTCGCAGGCACTGCTCACCTTACAAACATACCTTCCCAGTTATGAGGCCTAGAACCTTAGTTTTCTTTAAAAAAAAATACATATATGCAAGACTCTCGGGAAGCTGAATTCTCTTCCCAACCTGCACTTCTTTAGAATCATGGCATACACATCCCCCCCCCTCACCCATTCCTTCCTCCCATCTCCTTCTGGCATCTCTTCCGCTGTTGTTTAACCCAGACGGAAGGCAGTCTGGAGATGTTGCTTGGCAATTAGCGAGTTGTCTCCTGATTTCTTCCAGGAGTTACACTCCCTCCAAGGCATTGATGTAGCCCCCAAATGCCTTCTGCCTGAAAGTGCCTCCATGGCGTCAGGTTAGGCAGAGGTAACCGGGGAGGCGGGAAATCCCTGGAGGTGGGGAAGGGGGAACCTAGAGCTTCCAGATGTTGCTGAGACTCCCATCAGCTCAGCCAGTGTAACTAATACTTGGGGATGATGGGAATGTTATAGGCCAACGGCGTTTGGAAGTTTACCATCCTAGTCTTGGTCGTCGCTTGTCCACAGCCTCCTAAATAGCTCAAGAGAGGAAAAACTGGGCCCTGTGTCCATTTTGCTTCCCCACCCATAGCAGAACAAGCTGCTGCCTGTGTTGAGGTCAAGTGTGTTTGTGTTTGTTGCCTGCAAAGCATTGATCCTAACCTCCAACCTTCTTCCACAGATGGCAGAAAATCTTCAAGTCCCGCTTGGTGAAGATAATGTTGGCCTATGGGAATACCTTCTTTGTTGTGCTCATAGTCATCCTGGTCCTGTTGTTTCTTGGTGAGTGGAAGGAAGCCAGTGTGCTGGGGGTGGGTGTTCTCGCCTCACCCGCTCATGGGGGCGTTTGCTTCTCTGCCTGTGCCTGCCAGGTTCTGGCCAGGTCCCCAGGGCCTTCGGCCACTTCTTCCTCCTGTGCTCTCTGAGCTGCTCATAGCCCAGCACTGTGACAGAAAGGGGACAGGAACGTAGCTGTGGTTCAGGGCCTTTCTCCACACCCGCTCAACTTTATCTTGGCCAGTGATTCAGGAGAACCATCTTTCATCTCCCTTCATGTAGCTGGGGTAGGGCTTTGCCCAGAGTGCTGTGCTGGGTTTGGCTGTGAAGGATTGAGGTTCAAATCCTGCCCAGCCATGAATTTTCTTGGGGTCTTCCTCACAGGGTGGCTGTGAAATCTAAAAGGCAACCAGAAGCATTTCTGTGCTCTGGAAAACCCTAGAAGAGTAAGAGTTGAAGATAAATCAGAGGGGGAAAGCTGGTGTCAAAATATTGGGGGTTGCGGGTGCAAAAGTGGTGGAGATGACAGACCTCTGCTTTATAGGTACCCGTATTTTTCGCTCTATAACACGCTCCCAACCATAACACACACATAGTTTTTAGAGGAGGAAAACAAGAAAAAAAAAATATTCTAAACGAAACAGTGGATGTATGATTTTTGTGGTTCATGCTGTGGCCACAGACATGTGATCTGACGGTGAGTTTGGGGTAGCCCAATGCAAAAATCCTGAGGATCCATGTGGATCTGTGCTTTGTAAGCACGTTTTTGCACCACTGTGGCCCCAGGCAACAGTGGGTGCATGATTTTTTTGGTGCAAGCTGTAGCCATGGACATGCTATGTGATCTGATGGTGAATTTGGGGTGACCCAGTGCAAAAATCCTGAGGATCCATGTGGATCTGTGCTTTGTAACCATGTTTTAAGTGGGGAGGGAAGGAAAAGCACTCAAGGGACAGGGAACACGTGTGGGGTGGGTGGAGAAGGATGCTGTTAATAATGCAGAAGAGGGGTATAAGAGGAGAAGGCTCTTATAAGAGGAGTGGGGAGGAGAGAGAGACAGAGAGCCTGCTTGCTTTAAAGGAGCCAACCGGACAGGAGCCGCTTACACTCGTAAGCCGCTTACACTCTCCTCTCCTCTCCCGCTTTGCTCCTTTAAAGCAAGCAGGCTCTCTGTCTCTCTCTCCTCCTCACTCAGCGGCTCTTCTCCCGCTTTGCTGTTTCAAAGCGAGCCACGGAGGAGGGAAGGAAGGGGAACCATGGATCCTCTGCTCACGACTGCAGCAGATCCCCCCCCCCGCCACCCGTAGGCATTCGCTCCATAACACGCACAGGCGTTTCCCCTTACTTTCTAGGAGGAAAAAAGTGAGTGTTATGGTGCGAAAAATACGGTACCTTCTTTCTACGTCACCATTGCACTTAACTGCTCATGACAGTTGAGTAGACAACTGCTTTGCATCCATTTTGATGTATTTTTAATCTTTGTTGGAAGCTGCCCAGAGTGGCTGGGGAAACCCAGCCAGATGGGCAGGGTACAAATAAGATGATGATGATGATGATGATGATGATGATAATAATAATAATAATAATAATAATAATAATAATAATAATAATAATAATAGCAGCAGCAGCTGGGCTAGGATGCCAAATATCTTTTGTGTGGGCTATGGCAATGTATATGGGACGCGGGTGGCGCTGTGGGTTAAAGCCTCAGCGCCTAGGACTTGCCGATCGAAAGGTCGGAGGTTCGAATCCCTGCGGCGGGGTGCGCTCCCGCTGCTCGGTCCCAGCGCCTGCCAACCTAGCAGTTCGAAAGCACCTCCGGGTGCAAGTAGATAAATAGGGACCGCTTACCAGCGGGAAGGTAAACGGCGTTTCCGTGTGCGGCTCTGGCTCGCCAGAGCAGCGATGTCACGCTGGCCACGTGACCCGGAAGTGTCTCCGGACAGCGCTGGCCCCTGGCCTCTTGAGTGAGATGGGCGCACAACCCCAGAGTCTGTCAAGACTGGCCCGTACGGGCAGGGGTACCTTTACCTTTACCTTTTATGGCAATGTATTCTATTCAGATGGGGGGGGGGGGGAGATAGAGACCCTGGAAGCCTTTGTGAAATGAGGCTGCTCTTTTGACCCCTACCTCCACTACACCAGCTCCACATAAAGCAAACCAATTTGTTTTAAGTCCCTTGCATCAGGACATTTCAAGAAACAGCCTCCTTCATGTGATATTTATGTCTGCCTTTTGATGCCCTGCTCTGCCACTGTTAGAGATGCAGTCTACCCTCTACATGGGGCAGAGCCTTTTGGGTTGTTTCTCCCAGGTTATGGAACTCCATGCCCTGAAGGGCTCACTTGGCCCCCTCTCCCTGCTAGCATTTCGACACTTGGCCCAGCCTTTATCTAGTGCCTTTGTGGACAAGCTCTCCCCTGGATTGTGTGCGTGTCACTCCTGATCCAGTTTTATGGTGCAGAATTCTATATTTTTAAAAGATAAGGTTGCCGGCACTTTGAAGGCCTTTGAGATGGAGAAACGGCTTAGAAATAAATTGGATCAGAAGTTGGGCACATTCTTACCTCCCGCTCCATTAAGATAGATTCTGTGGCTGGGTTGTTGTCTTAGAGATGCTGAATTTCCCCTAAAGCAAGGATGGTCAACATGGCGCCCTTCAGCTGTCCCTGAACTACAACTCCCATCATCCCTGACCGTTGGTCATGCTGGCTGAGGCTGTTAGGCGTTGCAGTACGCCAGCACCTGGAGGGCACCATGTTCTTTGTCACTGCCTCTAAAGTCACCTGCGGTGATGGCCCAGAATCCAGCGTTCTAGCCAGCAGCACATGCCCAGTGACAGGTAGGCTGTTACCTGTGAAACATTCCTGGCTGTTCTTCAGCAGGTTTCTCTGCTTCTGGCTCCTTTGGCAAGAGAGAATCTGCAGCGCAAGAGTGTTAAAATGGCACATGCAAGCTGCAGTTCATGCAGAGATGGAGCTTGCAAGGTATGCAAGAAGTTGGCTTCTGCTGCCCCCTGGAGTTTTCAGTGGGACAGTGAGGGTGAGAAGTGCACTTTTCCATACAAACCCCTTTCATGGACTCAGAATTGTAGAGTTGGAAGGAAACCCTGAGGGTCATTCGTTTTATGAGTGAGTAGAGCGCCATCCCATCAGTTTGTCGGGGCTCCCTATGGATGGAGCTGATGGACTTGTGTGCCATATTCCACACAAATGCAGAAACTTATTATAGAACCAAAATGAGACTTGTTCATGTGGCATCACAAGAAGGCAAGTCCAGCCCATGGGTCATCAGTCAGCCGCCCTGTTTTAGGGAATGAATTCAACATAGAGCCAAGCGGATCGCTCTGTCGGCTCACTCATTTCTGCTTTCCTGATGAAATGAGCTGCCTTCTCCTCCACCTGCCTGCTGTCCCAGTGGTTCTCCTAACCCCCAGAGCCAACTGGAGGGGCAAGCCCCATTGTGCTAGCAGAAGAAGTTGTTTCACAGGCTTTTTTCTTTTCTTTTGAAGAGGCTTTCTTGTAATAATTGTCTAGGGCAGGGATAGGGCACTTTTTCCTCCTGGGGGGCCACAAAATGGGCATGGCCAGAGGCAAAAAAATGGGTGGGACCCCAGACATTACTCACTTGCATATAGCAGGCTCCATTCAAGTCATGTAAAATCCAGAGATTCCCATGCAGACCTCTCTAGTCTCAGTTCCAGTCAGGCAAAAGTCCTCAAGGAGACAGTGGGGCAGCTGCTAGTGTGGGCTGTGTCCTGGAGAGAGTCATGTGGGCCAGATAGAGGGGTCTTGGGGGTAGATGAGTGTGCACTTGGCCTCTGGGCCTCAGGATCCCCTATCTGGCCTAGGAGGAGAAGAAATTCAGTGCCTTAGTTCTCAGTCACTTCAAACTTTAGTTATCTTTATCCTGCTAACCCCATATATTCTTGAAACCTGACTATCATATTTGACCCAGACTGGATGATATGTTTGCCATGTGACTTGAGCTTGATTTTCCTTCTGGAAATATCAGCTGTGGGGGTTCGACTTTGGGTAGGATTTGTGGGGTGAGGGAATTGTCCCTTCTCTCCACACATTTCCCCCCTCAAAATTGCCTCCCAAGCTGCTTGTGGCAAATCACACCTTTAGGGGCAATAAGCAGAAGAGTGGATTTCTAGTGAGAAAAAGGCTGTGGATTAGGTCACCACCACACACACACCGGTCCATGCACTGTGATCCCCATCTGAATTGCACCCCAGCAATTTCTGTTGCTAAAAGAAAAAGAAGCCTGGGCAGCACAATCATGTGACCAACGTATCGCCTGGTATTGGAAGTCCTATGCTTTTAGAATACTTGGCGAGGCTGAATATGTGAGGAAATAGTTTCACCTTTAGCACAGTCAGTGAGGAGTCAAAACTTTATTTTGCAATCATGCATTGCCATGACTTAGGCTGTTAAAATGGCTTGCAATGTTAATACCCAAATAGCATTCGTACTGTCTCAGAATGGAACGGAATGAAGGAGGGGTGACATTGTCTTACATCTACACAGACCTTTCAACTAACATTGGCTTAATTCTCAAGCATGAGAAGCAGGGCCATTCCGCCCTCTTTATAACAGTACCTCTGTTTCTTTGATGCTCATGGCAGCCATTTTGTGCTGGCTCCCACAGCACTTTGGTATAGATCCTAGAACCGGGACCTCATTATCATTATTCTTTTAACCAAAAAAAGGCCCTGAAATATATGACAATGGAGTGGAACTGACAGATTTCTCTCAGGAGAGAATTTAACTTGGGCGCCATGCTGAATATATCCTATTCCTGGTGACAGCTGATCTTGCCTCAGATGATCATGATTACATGAAGTAATGTCTCATGTGTCAATCTTAATTAATGTGGTGGGTGGCAAGTATAGGAGAAAGAGCTCATTAAGTGGCTTCCTAGATCAAGGCCACCGAGGGCTTTAAAGATTGGAAGCCGACACCCTAAACTGGGCCTGAAAACAAGCTGGCAGTTAATGGCGCTCTCCTCAGAGACTGGGCTGGGGAGCGTGTGACACCCCCCCCCCAAAGTAGTTGTTGAACTACAGCTCTTATCATCTCCAATCATTGGCCATGTTGGCTGGGGCTGATGGGAGCTGGAGTCCATAAATAGCTAGAGAGCCACAGGTCCCCAGCCCTGCTCTGAAAGGTGAGATATGCTCCTGGAGGTTAGTTCTAGATAGAAATTATGCTACTATATTCTGGACCAGTGGAAATTACCCAGAGGCTCCTCATGGTAGGAGGGTAGCAAAGTGTTGCATTGTGTGGGGGCAGCTGAAAAGCTTGTTTATGTTCCCATCAGTCTAAGACCTGCTTTGGGGACCCTACCGTTGGTCAGTGGGACAAGCATTCCCCCTCCCTCAAGCTGGCGTGACAAAAACCTACCTCCATTTTATACTTCTGTCTGGAACACATGCTGTTGTGGCATGATGGCTTTTGGTGGAGTCTTGTCAAAGACTGCAGCTGGATTCATGGCAATGGGCTGGCCTTGGGACGAAATCTCCAGAAACCAACCGGAGCTTAAGTTCAAGCAAGGCTTGCAAATAAATTGTCAGTCTGTGGAGCTCTGACTCGTGTATAAATTTGTGACTTTCAGATGCCATTCGTGAGATCCGGAAATATGACGATGTGACGGAGAAAGTGAACCTGCAGACCAACCCTGGGGCTGTGGAGCATTATCACATGAAGCTCTTCCGAGCCCAGCGGAACCTCTACATTGCTGGCTTCTCGCTGCTGATGTCCTTGTGAGTATCTCAGGGGCACTGCTGAGGCCAGATCAGGTGGCGGGCAAGCTGCGTGGCCGGCCAGACTCATCACCCCTGACTATTAGCTATGCTGCCTGGAGCCTGATGGAAACTGGAGTCTTAACAGCATCTAGAGGGCCACCATTTCCCAATCCCTGGGCCAGATGCTTGGGAATCTGGGTAAGGCTTGGATACTAGGTTTGAATTCAGGAGGCATTGGAAATAAGGCATTGAGGGGAGCATCAGCTGCAGCCAGATTGCATTACCCTTAGCACCCACTTCTTGCCAGTAAGAACCAAATTATTTACTTTGTGGCCCTTGACATAGTTCTTCCACATAGTAGCAAATAGTTCTCTTGGGAGCATCCCTCTCCCCCTTTCAAGGGTGGCCTCCACATATTCTCCTTTGCAGAGAAAAGCTTCTAGGCAGGCTTTGACATCTCCCCTTAATGACGCTTTGCCTGGTTCTCTTGCACCGTAGGTGTTTGCTGCAGAGCTGCATAAAAGGTAACGGGACCCCTGACCATTAGGTCCAGTCGTGGCTGACTCTGGGGTTGCAGTGCTCATCTCGCTTTATTGGCCGAGGGAGCTGGTGCACAGCTTCCGGGTCATGTGGCCAGCATGAATAAGCCGCTTCTGGTGAATCAGAGCAGCGCACGGAAACACCGTTTACCTTCCCACCGGAGTGGTACCTATTTATCTACTTGCACTTTGACGTGCTTTCGAACTGCTAGGTCGGCAGGAGCAGGGACCGAGCAACGGGAGCTCACCCCACTGCAGGGATTCGAACCGCTGACCTGATCGGCAAGTCCTAGGCTCTGTGGTTGTAACCCACAGCGCCACCCGAGAGGATGGCAAAGCTAGAGGTGGGGAGCCTCTGGCCCATGGGCCAAACATGGCTAGCCAGGCCTGCCCACTTGGCCTACAAGGCTTTTTTGTGAATCCAGGCCCACCGCCCCACATACATGATAGCACGTGTGGGACAGGTAAGGGTGGGGTTTCAAAGGAACAACCAGGAGCTTAAAGTGAATTCCTGACTGTTCTTTTGCTGGAGCAAGGGATACTCCCAGTCATGGCATCAAATGATGGGCAGTAGGAACGCACCTTGCTTGAGGTGGGCATGTGGTTTCTATTCAGTGGAAGCTGCTTCTCCCTTTTTACAACTGCTCTTTGAAGCTGCCGTGCTTCTTTCAGCCTACAGAACATGGAAGGCACAGGGCTGGCAATGCCTTCTGCGCTGTGACGCCAAGTTTGGGAACCCTGCACAATGAATTTGGAGGGCTGGCCAATCATCTGGTGTTGTCTGCCTCAGAGCTGTAGCTATAGGAGGCGGGGGCTAGCCAGGGTTTTTGCTCAGGTGAAGCCTCCAGAGGGGCACCATTGAGGCTCCCAGGCTGTGTGTGTGTGTGTGTGTGTGTGTGTGTGTGCGCGCGCGCGCGCAAATGTGCATTGGGGAATTGGGTACCCAACTGAGTCTTTGACCCAAGTGAAATAAAGCCTGGTTTCGCCTCTGGGATGGATTGCACCACTCACCTGTCACGGTTTGCCCACATGGTGGACGAAAAAGTCTCCCCACCCTTGCATAAGCAATGCAATTAACCTTCTGCAGTGTTGTTCGCACGGTACATGCTCAGGTTGTCTCAACAACTGTGAGATTTGCAGATTGGCAGGCAAAGCAATACTAAAAATTACTCCCTGAAGATAGATTTGAAAACCACTGCTGTACAAAAGAAGGCACGGTTTTCATCACATTTCCCTGCTCCCCCTTCTGGAAGCTTTGACAACGTGCGTGATGTGAGCTGCAGAGGGGCTTGCCTCTTCTCCCTGCTCCCATTTGCGTTGCTCTGTTTAGGTCAGGGCTGCAGAACAGCATCTAGACCTGGCATCCCCAAACTTGGCCCTCCAGCTGTTTTGGGACTACAACTCCCATCATCCCTGACACTGGTTCTGTTAGCTAGGGATGACGGGAGTTGTAGTCCCAAAACAGCTGGAGGGCCGAGTTTGGGGATGCCTGATCTAGAGGGCCACACTGGTTTCCTGTTCCTGGTTTAAAACAACAACAACATTTTTTATTTATACCCCGCCTTCCCCAGCCAAGGCCGGGCTCAGGGCGGCTAACAAGCAATAATAAAAACAAGTTGAATGAATACAACTTAAAAACAAGATTAAAATACAACATTAAAATATTGAAACATTAAAATATTAAAATATAGCCTCATCGCAGGAGGAGAAAGGAAAAGAAAAATTAAAGAGGGGGAGGGGATCAAGTTGATCCCAAGCCAAAGGCCAGGCGGAACAACTCTGTCTTACAGGCCCTGCGGAAAGAAATCAGATCCCGCAGGGACTTGGTCTCAGGAGACAGAGCGTTCCACCAGGCCGGAGCCAGTGCTGAAAAGGCCCTGGCTCTGGTTGAAGCTGATCTAACTTCCTTAGGGCCCGGGACCACTAGGTAATGGTAATGGTACCCCTGCCCGTACGGGCCAGTCTTGCCAGACTCTGGGGTTGTGCGCCCATCTCACTCAAGAGGCCAGGGGCCAGCGCTGTCCGAAGACACTTCCGGGCCACATGGCGAGCGTGACATCGCTGCTCTGGCGAGCCAGAGCTGCACACGGAAACGCCGTTTACCTTCCCGCTAGAAGCAGTCCCTATTTATCTACTTGCACCCGGAGGTGCTTTCGAACTGCTAGGTTGGCAGGCGCTGGGACCGAGCAACGGGAGCGCACCCCGCCGCAGGGATTCGAACCGCCGACCTTTCGATCGGCAAGCCCTAGGCGCTGAGGCTTTTACCCACGGCGCCACCCGCGTCCCCCCGGGACCACTAGGGCGTTGCTATTTATGGACCTTGAGGCTCTCTGTGGGGCAGACCGGGAGAGGTAGTCCCGGAGGTACGAGGGTCCTAGGCCGTTTAGAGTCTCATTGGGTGCTATCTCTCGGTTTCTTTTCTCTCTCTTGTCTGTCTGGGTGTCTTCCATCCCATCAAAAGCTTATGTTGTAAAAAACCTGTTAATCTTCAGAGCAGGACTCCTGTTTTCAGCATCAGTCTGGCACAGCAGCCTAGCTCTTTTGGAAGGCCTCTTGGAGGAGGCAGGGTGTCAAAATTTCTATACAGCAACACGATCTGCAAGAACTATGTCAAGGGCCTTGCTGACAATTTGGCCTTACTGGCAAGCAGTGGGTGCTAAGGGTGATGCAATCTGGCTGCGACTGATGCAACTGCTCATCTCAATGCCTTATTCCCAGTGCCTTCTGTATTCCCGCTTACTATCCAAGTCTTGCTAAGATTCCTAAGAGATTCCTAAGATTCCGCCTGGATGCTGTTGGACTCCAGTTTCCACAGATACTTCTTCTTTTTATTATGTATTTTGTGTTTTTATTATGTAATTTTATTCTGTGAACTGCCTTGAGATTTTCAGATGAAGGGCCGTATACAAATAATAATAATAATAATAATAATAATAATAATAATAATAATAATTTATTATTTGTACCCCGCCCATCTGGCTGGGTTTCCCCAGCCACTCTGGGCGGCTTCCAACAAAGATGAAAGATACACTAAAATGTCACATATTAAAAACTTCCCTGAACAGGGCTGCCTTCAGGTGTCTTCTGAATGTCAGGTAGATGTTTATCGCTTTGACATCTGATGGGAGGGCGTTCCACAGGGCGGGCGCCACTACCGAGAAGGCCCTCTGCCCGGTTCCCTGTAACTTGGCCTCTCGCAGTGAGGGAACCACCAGAAGGCCCTCGGAGCTGGACCTCAGTGTCCAGGCAGAACGATGGGGGAGGAGACGCTCCTTCAGATATACTGGACCAAGGCCGTTTAGGGCTTTAAAGGTCAGCACCAACACTTTGAATTGTGCTCGGAAACGTACTGGGAGCCAATGTAGGTCTTTCAAGACCGGTGTTATGTGGTCCCAGTCACCAGTCTAGCTGCCGCGTTCTGGATTAGTTGTAGTTTCCAAGTCACCTTCAAAGGTAGCCCCAAGTAGAGCGCATTGCAGTAGTCCAAGCGGGAGATAACCAGAGCATGCACCACTCTGGCGAGACAGTCTGCAGGCAGATAGGGTCTCAGCCTACGTACCAGATGGAGCTGGTAAACAGCTGCCCTGGATACAGATTTGACCTGTGCCTCCATGGACAGCTGTGGGACTTTGCAGTAGCTGGGCTTGCACTGCTTGCTCCCTCTTGCCTCCACCTGACTGAGGACCAGGTGGTAGTTGACCAAAGACATCCTGTTTCTAACCCCTGTTGCATACAGTGGTACCTCTGGATAAGAACCTACGGTAATTTGTTCCAGAGGTCCATTCTTAACTTGAAACTGTTCTTAACCTGAGGTACCACTTTAGCTAATGGGGCCTCCTGCTGCTGCTGCCACCGCACAATTTCTGTTCTCATCCTGAAGCAAAGTTCTTAACCCGAGGTACTATTTCTGTGTTAGTGGAGTCTGTAACCTGAAGCGTATGTAACCTGAAGCATATGTAACCCGAGGTACCAGTGTAGTCTGTTTGCTGCTGTTTAGACTAGAGTAAAGTACAGTGGTGCCTCAGGTTACAGATGCTTCAGGTTACAGACTCCGCTAACCCAGAAATAGTACCTCGGGTTAAGAACTTTGCTTCAGGATAAGAACAGAAATCGTGCTCCAGTGGCGCGGCAGCAGCAGGAGGCCCCATTAGCTAAAGTGGTGCTTTAAGTTAAGAACAGTTTCAGGTTAAGAACGGACCTCTGGAACGAATGAAGTACTTAACCCGAGGTACCACTGTAGTTGTAGAGGCTGAAGCAGCCTGCTGTGCTCTCTTTGGCCACAAGGTGGCAGGCGTGCATAATTTCTTACCTCTTACTGAAAATTCCTGAGGATGAGGACAGCAGCTGAGTCTACAAGCCAGTAGAGTAGACTCTTCAGAGTTGGGGATTAAGCCACAAAGTGATGCCCTAATGAGTACATGCCGGACGCTTTCTCTGGACAGAACCACCACTTCTGGGCACTTGGACTGTAGTGAGGGCCAGGCAGCCCTTGGCCCTTTGTGCCAACTTTTTCTTTAGAAGCTTCTGAGATTAACAGTAAGAAGCCTAAAAGAGGTGAAATTCCAATTCCTAAAGTTATTCTCTCTTCTCCTGCCCACATAATGGGCTTTTATGTTTGCTATTCATTTTGCAGCCTGTTGAGAGTCAGACCATTCGTCCATCTAGCCCAGCATTGTCAGCACAGGCTGGCAGAGGCTGTACAGGGTTCAGCCAGAGGGTGTTCCTAGCCTTACCTGGAGGTGCTGAGGACTGACCCTGGGATAATCTGCATGCGGAGCAGACGCTCTACCACGAAGATGTGGCCCTTTCCCCAGTGGAGGAAGATGGCCTCATGCTGAGTTAGAGCAGCTGTCCATCTAGATCAGCGGTTCTCAACCTGTGGGTCCCCAGATGTTGTTGGACTACAACTCCCACCATCCCTCAGCTCAGGCCTTGCTAGCTAGGGGTGATGGGAGTTGTAGTTCAGCAACATCTGGGGACCCACAGACTGAGAAAGGCTGATCTAGGTTTTGCCATGCTGATTGGCAGCCACAGCCCCCAGGGGTTCAGGTGGGCTACCTGGAGATGCCACTTGGAGATTGAACCTGGGGCCTCCTGCTCCACCCCTCCCCCGTTGCCTGTGGTCCTTGCCGTTGGCAGCAGCTGCTCACAGAGGCCGGCTGAACCAGGGCTCATGTCCTCCCTGGCACTGAGCAGGCTGCAGGGTCTCTGTTGTGTCCATTACGGTGCCTGTCCAGCCAGCTCTCTGGTTTGATGAGCAGCCGCTTTTGGCCGCAGAGGACAGCTGGCGAAGGGTGTGAACAATGCCTGTGGGCCATAAATCAGCAGCCTGGGTGCAGAGTTGCATGCAAAGGGAATGTGCTTGACTGTGCAGCTGGGGCTGGAAGTAGGGATTGGGGGGGGGGCGAGCTGTCGGCTTCCATATCTTTGCTGTGTGTGAGTGTCTGGCCAGGAGGCAGGATGTTCTGGTCTTGTGAGCTCAGCCCTTGGCCTTCGGGCTGCAGCTTCTCAGCTCACTTTCCCTTTCATTGTTGCAAAATGCGTTTGTTGTCCGTGCTCAGAATGGCTATACAGAGGGAACTGGGAGTCCTGGGCCAGATCTCACTCCCATAACGCTTCTCCAAGGTGGCTTTGCCCTTCCCTTGCCCTTGAAAGCATGTTGACTTGCAAGGTGGTTATTCAGAAAGGTAAAAAGCCTGCCCTTCCCTCTCTTGTGTCCTTGCTATCGAGAGAAGCTTTTTTAAAAACGGGATGGAGCATTTTCTCCAGGCGAGAGCTGCAAGCCACCCTGCGCTGGGCTTCAGTTGGCATTGAAGCACTTGAAGGGACTGCCAGTGTTCTCTCGTTCCGCTTTGTGGCCTTGCGTTGGCAGCTCTTGCAGCCAGAGGAATCTGTGCTGAGGGCCATCTCTGCCTTGCGCTGGGTTTATTGCCACCTCACTCCCTTCTCTGACCGACATTTCGGTCTGTGGCCTCTAACAGACAGTGGTCATCTGGGGGTGGCAAAAGCCTGTTTGACATCTGGCCAAGGCTGAGCTTTGTGGGCGGCACTCTTGGCCTGTGTCCTTCCACTCCCTTGTCGCGATCAGTCTGCTTGGTGGCTCCTGGATGGGGCAGCCTTCCTTCCCCTGGGCCAGTCCAAGCTGCCAGAAGGGCTTGCGTAAGCCTTGCAATGTAGCGCCTGGCTTGCAATGACTCTGGGGGCTGGCTCTGCATGGTTCCCTGTACGTTAGTCTGCCTCCTGTGGTGCCAGTGTGGTGTTGTGGTTGAGAGCGGTGGACTCGTAATCTGGTGAACCGCATTCGCTTCCCTGCTCCTCCACACGCAGCTGCTGGGTGACCTAGGGCCAGCCACCCTTCTCTGAAGTCTCTCAGCCTCACAGAGTGTTTGTTGTGGGGGGGGGAGGGGAAAAGGAGAATGTTAGTCTCTTTGAGACTCCTTAGGGTAGTGATAAAGCGGGATATCAGTTCCAAACTCCTCGTCTCTTCTCCTACTGCTGAAAAGGAGCTGTTCCTTGAAAGGGCGATGTGTGGTGGCTTCTTTCGAGTCCAGGAAGCGTTGCCTCATTGTTCTTGCTCCTCTGGTGGGGATGGGGCAAGAAGTGATAAGGCTAAGATGGAGGGAAGCAGTGGTGATAGCAGGTGGAGGGTGGAGAAGAAGCTGCGTCTAAGCTGAGAGCCCTGGTGAGCAACAACCTCGTAAGAGAGGCCATATTTTGATATAAACAATTGCAGAAGGGCTGGCAGAATGGGTTCTCAGTGTGGAGCTGTGCCTGCATTGGCAGGGGCCACAACCACTTCTTGACTTGGGAGGCAGCAAAGGCTTTGGCCAAGCGCTCCACGGATCCTTCTGCCTTTTGCTCTCCTCTGTCTTGGTGTGGGGAGAGAACTCCTGTGCTGCAGAATCTCTGCTGGTCGGGGTACAGACGATAGTGGGCTTGATAGACCAATGTCCTGACTCGTATAAGGCAGCTTTTTTTATCAAAGGTTTGCGGAACCTCAACAAGAAGCAGGATTGGGGATCCTAAGTAGCTCTATGGATAATTCTGGACTCCAGGTTGTGTCAGCCCCAGCCAGCACGGCCCGTGGCCACGGCTGGTGGGAGATGGTGGTCCAGCAACACCCAGAAAGTCACAGGTCCCTATCCTTGAACTTTTGACGTGAAGCACAGTCTTCTCTACTGCAGTTAAACCCATGATCCTGTTGATGGCAAGACCGGCCTTCCATTTTCTTACCAGTCTTCTCTGGTCAGAGACATTGTTAGACCTTGCTGTTCTGTTTTCCCCAAAGGGTATGCATGGCTCAGTCGTTTTATGACCGGAGGTGGGGGCTTCAGTGATCCAGCTGATAAAGCACTACTGGGTTCAGATTCAAGTCCCACCTGGTTAGCCTTGGGCAAGGCCTAGTTGTGTTCCTTGCTTGCTTTCCCCAGTATTCAGAGACAGCCTTGGTGGGTAAGGAAGCTACTGTCACTCCCAGTTTCCAGTACAAAATCCTCCTTTCCCAAGGCCAGTAGGAAAACCTGTGACGGACCTGGAAATTGAACCCGGTGCTTTATCAACTAGGTCACTCCAGTGCCCTTTACAGCAGACCCAGATCTAAAGACCTCTCTGTGTGTGTCTTAACTCTCTTGTTGACTTGGTTTGCGATGCCCTCTTTGAGCCACCTTCTGCCTCTGTCCTTGCAGTCTGCTGAGACGCCTGGTCACCCTCATCTCCCAGCACGCCACCGTCCTGGCTTCGAACGAAGCCTTCAAGAAGCAGGCAGAAGGAGCTAGCGATGCGGCCAAGAAGTACATGGAGGAGAACGACAAGCTAAAGAAGGTATGGGCTCCTGCCTGGGCCAGAGGCACAGGGAAAGCTGCCGTGGGGCAGTTTTAACTTTGGCAGATTGCTGCAGTGTTGTTACAAACGTGAGTTTTGAGGCTCCCCTCAGTTTTAGCAGCGGATGGCCCTGCTGGATGCTAGTCCCTCTGCTCTTGAGGAAACACAGGTGCAGTGGCCCCTCTGGGCAGTAGTTTGCACACTTCCACGCATCCTCAGACTTCAGAGGTCTGATTTATGGGTGTATTGGTTGGTGTCTGTAATCCTATAAGGCTCTGAGACTGTCTGTCACACTATATACCCGGTCCCCTTTTATGGCAGTAACCTTACCCAAGGGGTTAATCGCCCACTGGTGCCTTGTTTTTTCAGGAATACTTGGTGGGTGACTTTGACCTACAAGATTGCTGCACTAGCAAATGCCAAGCATTCGAAGCAGCTGGCATTGCAACCCGCTCCCTCGATAGCCTGGTGTTGGTGAGAGGCTTGCTGGCACCTAAATATGGAGTATACCTCAAAATGGGTTCAAGATGGTGTTGGCTAACCCTCCGGTAGTCAAGGCACACTTTCTGAATTTACATGTGAGGCAGGCTTTCTTCCGTCCGCCACATTTTTCTTCAGTGAAGGTGTGGGGAGGAAGATGTAGCCCACTGTGGCCTACCTGTGACCAGCAGGTGGTCTCCTGGGGCTTGGGGGCCCTTTCTTGGCACCAGGAGACATCTGGAATTGGACCTGGGACGTTCTGCATGCAGAGCAGGTGACCCCTCCAAGCTAGTGTGGTGTAGTGGTTAAGAGCAGTAGTCTCGTAATCTGGGGAACTGGGTTCGCGTCTCCGCTCCTCCACCTGCAGCTGCTGGGTGACCTTGGGCCAGTCACACTTCTCTGAAGTCTCTCAGCCCCACTCACCTCACAGAGTGTTTGTTGTGGGGGAGGAAGGGAAAGGAGAATGTTAGCCGCTTTGAGACTCCTGAAGGGGAGTGAAAGGCGGGATATCAAATCCAAAACGCTTCTTCTGCATTTCCTGGAATTGCCTCCCTCCAGCGAGAGCGCAGAGGTGTTGTAGGCCAATCTCTTCTGGGCAGGGGTATAGCGCCATTTGCCAGAACCAGGGGTGGCGCAAATGCTCACCAGTGGGAGTGGAACGCATTCGCCCAGCTCTTGCTGCTGAACGCTGCCAGGCAGGTGCTCATGCGCCGGGCAGGGTAGGGGCACAGAGGGTGCTCTTTGCCCTTGGCACTCACCCAGTCCTCACTGCCGGAGCCAGGCAGGGCGCGACAGAGATGCTGGTTTGCTCCCCTCCAAGATTTGTGTGCCAGGGCCATGACCCGCCCCATCTCCTGGGTGGCAAATAGCTTTGCTGATTTTTTGCCTTGAGAACACTGGGATGATCTAATGAAGGAGCTAAGCTCCTCTGAAGCCATACCTTCTGACCACTGGAAATCTTCTTGCTTGGTTCTTTTAAAAACAAACTCCCAAACCTTTCAGCATCATGCATGGTGCTTGTGACAATCTTGCAAAGGGAAACTATAACTGCGGCCTTCTGAACTGGTGTTGAACTACAGCTCCCATCATGCTTGACTGTGGGCCATGCTAGCTGAGGCTGATGGGAGTTTCCCCCCAGAAATATATGGAGTGCCAGGTTCTCCATCCCTGGTATAGGACATTGTGCTCTGCCAGGAGAAATATTACATGGTGGAGGTCACCAACTCAGCACCCACAAGCAAGGTGGCACCTGGAGAGGCTTTCATTGGTACCTTTGGGCAGGGGCTCCGGACTCTGAGCTTTCCTTTTTCTAAAGAAGCAAGTCTCTTGCCCTTCTAGACAGTGAAATGGGAAGCAAAATATGCAGGTACCCCTTCTAAGAAATTTCTGTGAAACAAGCTGGACTGACTGCTCCAACCATTTTAGCCAATGAGTTGTTTGGACACCAGGCTATAGTTATTCCCGTGGTCCTAAAGAGTTGCTATTTTCCCCTCCTGTTCCGTGTTCCTTTTCTGCTTCAGACTTATTTTCAGGTCCTTGGAATTCCTGTAGTTGCCATTCCTTTTCCCCAGCAACCAGGATGCATTTTTCCTGCGGTCGGTTTTTATGAGATCAGGGTAGTCCCTAGAAATCATTTTCTGCAAATAATACTACACAGTGAGTGTGGGTGCATGCTATGGAATCCCTCCTCCCCACCAAAGGCAAAGGTTAGAACTTTGCAAACAGGCTGCGCCATCTCTCCTTCTGTGTGGGAGATAAGAATTCACTGCAGTACTAATGTGCACATGTCTACTTGGACGCAACACAGGAGGAAAGTGTAGTTTGGCTGGCCAGTCCCTGCACCTCTCAATGGCAAACTTTCATTGAGACCAGAAACAGTTGCTCTAGGGTGGCTGGGTGTTTTTCAGTGTGTGTTTTTGCAAGCTTTTGAATTGTAGAGTTCACTGTGCATTTATTTTTTGAAAAACAAAACACCGTGTGTAAGCTGGCAGCAACGGAAAGGCACCCCGATGCAGCAGGGCACTGTGTAGTCTTGTACTTAAATGATGAAAGCGGTAATAACCAGTCTGCACTAGTAATTTTGCACCCTTCTACTCGAGCACGGGTGCCCGAGGCCTATTCACACCTGGCTCACCCTGAGGGAACAAATACAGTCATACCTTGGGTTGCGAACGCTGCGGGTTACGTCTTTTCAGGTTGCGACCCGGAAGTACCAGAAAGTGTTACTTCCGGGTTTCACCGCATGTGCAGACATGCAAAATGACGTCATGCGCAGAAATGGTGAATCACGACCCGCGCGTGCGCAGACGCGGGTTGCGTTCCTTTCAGGTTGCGAACGTGGCTCCGGAACGGATCCCGTTCACAACCAGAGGTGCCACTGTAATGTCTGAAAAGTCTGTAAAACCCTGACACCTGAAATATTTTGTTTCCATCTGCTTCCCCCTCTCCCTTGCAAAAGGAAAAGGTACATACCTGGGAGCTTTTAAGTTCCCTAAACATAGGCTTGCTAAATAGTCCCACAATCTTTACAGCTACAAAGCCTTGAAACTTCTGAGAACCTCGGCTTTGCTTCATAAGAATCCTGAACTAGATCCCAGGTCTTCCCCACCCCCTCTTCACGTGGAGAATGCGGCTGTGAAAGTCAAGCTCTGTCGCATGGCAAGTGTGTTGGAGTTTCTGGGAATTCATGGCAGATGCAGCTTCTGATGCAGAATCCAGATTTCCTTAGAAAATAAAAAAAGAGCAGGCTTCCTTCCACCGCATGATGGACAAAACAGGTGAAAGTGCCCCTGCATTCTCAAGTTTCAGCTTTGGAGGGTGGGGCTCCAACCTGGGGGCAGCTCCCTTTCATGCACATTCTTTCTTCCCTTGCCAGCTTTTCTCCTCTGAGGCCCAGCCCTACTTTCTGTCCTCCCTAACCAATAAAACTAAGCATGGAAATTCATGGAATTTCCATTTGCAGTGGGGTGAGAGGCCTCACATTTGCCTGTGTACCAAAGAGCCTTCAAACCTTATGTGCTTTTAAGCCACCACCCGCCATATGGGGCAGGCAAGCCCCACCACACTGGGTTGACCTGAGGGCACTGCCTTAAATATGGCAATAATTTTTATGGAGTCAAATAAATAAGGACTGTGCATTAGCAAGACAGCCTTGACCCTCTGGATAGTAGGGTGGCTTTGGTGTGTCTTCAATCTGTAGCCATAAACAGGATGCAAAGATAAAAATGCAAACCTTGCTCAAGGGCGGTGATTATGACTTGGGCTTTTGATAGTGCCCCAGTCCCTTGCGGTTGCTTTTTGGAGAGCTCTTCTCTCCCCCGTTCTCTGGCACTACAGACTGGCACAGCTAGAGATCGGCTTGGAATGGACTTTTCTGTTCCATTTAAAGTCATCTCTTGTGAATTTTGCTTGGGGAGGTTCTGCATCACAGGATGGGGATGTGGCACCCCGGTTTGGGAGGAAATCCCCCCTTTTCTCATTCATTTTCATAGAACCTTAGAATTGTAGAGTTGGAGAACCCTTCAGTGAGCCAGGATGCTCATTGCAAAAAACCCACCAATAAAAGAAGGGCAAATCAAAATTTTGTGAACATACATATTTGGCAAGATTCACAGCATTTTTAAGGGGATAATTAGACCAAAAATTAGTAAAAGAATGGGGTTGTGTTAAAGAATATATGAAAAAACATTGTCCTGGAGTAAGTATATCGGTATGTAATGAATGAAGCTTTGCAGGGTTAAAGAAAATGGTGCAAGAGGTATAAAGATAGAGGGAATCTGCACAAGACACAACAATACAGAACGATTAAAAACTATGAGGTCTCAGAACAAAGGAAGGAAGTCAATATGTGTAACGATTAATATGACGATACGGTTTTCTTTGTAGGTGTGATTTTTATTTTTGTTTTCTTTTTTATCTTTGTTTTTTGTTTTGCTTTCCTTTCACCCCGACCATTAGATATGCTGCCTGGGGCTGGTGGGAATCCCTTACAGGCTTCCTTTGGACTAGCTTAACAGCATGTGAAGGGGCCACAGGGAACCCACCCTAACCCAGAGGGAGGTGGGCAGATCACTTTCTTGAACGCTGGCCCTGTTGCAGTATGTCTTGGGAGGGGTGTGCCAAGAGGATCAATGCAGAAGCTTCTCTAAAAACTGGCTGTGTACACATGATTCCCTCCCCACCCCCCAAAAAAAGAATACTGGGAACTGTAGGTGCTGGGTGTTGGGAATTGTAGCTCTGTGAGGGGGTATGCCACAGTTCCCAGGACTCTGGGGGACGTCATGTGCTTTCAATGTGCAGTGTGTACTCAGCCCATATTCCTGGCTGCTTGAGGCCAGCCAAGTTGAAGGGAACTGTGTATTCTAAAGACAACGGGAACTGGTCGAACTTCTATTCTTGTTTGATTAAGGCAGTTTTATAAACAGCCCCTTCTTGGGTGTGGCAGGTCAGTCTCTTCAAGGTAACCAGGGAGGGAAGTTTTAACAAAAGATTCTGTGTCCTTCATTTTGGCCACCAATTACTTGGTACACGTTGATGTGTGAACTCAAAGGCTGATACCAACAAATTCAATGACATAAGCTTCCATTGATTTCAGTGGGTTACTCTGAGCATGATTGAGGTTGGACATCACCTATAGCAGGCGTGGCCAACTCCCAAGAGACTGTGATCTACTCATAGTGTTAAAGACTACCCCCATTTTTGGGGTGGTGCACATCAAAAGTTGATGAGCTTTTTTTTAGGAAGGGAAGGGGGGCAGTTTTGGGGGGTGCAGAGCAAAAATAAAACGTTGAGCTTTTTTTAGAGGAGCAAAACTTTTTGAACTTTGGGGGGGGGGAGCCAGTGATCTACCGCAGACGTGCAGTGATCTACCATTGAAGGATTTCTACTTTTTCAGATTGTCACAGGAGAGCTGGAATAATGTGTTGTAGCTGGTGGGAAGCCAATACACAGCCTTTGAAGTTGGTTGATGGAATAGTGTCATCCTGCAAAACACAGGCATGAGCAGATGCACACTTTCTACATCTCCATAGAATGGCTGCAGAACACGAGGGAGGATATTTTTAGGTTGCCATTTTGAAAGCAGTTTGAATTTAAGAATCCATGCATGTTGTAACTTCTGTGAAAGGAGATTCAGTGGCCCTTGAAGTGGCAATGGAGCAGCTGTATGTGCGACACAGTTGAATATTTGTGTATTTTGAATCTCTTTCTCTCTGTGCGTATAAATATATATATATAGAGAGAGAGAGAGAGAGATGTGGTATACAACATGAGAATAAAATAACAAAATGTCCATGAAAGCATAAACACAGATAAAACACCAGTCAACCCTGATTTGTTAAAAAAGAGAATTCATATTACAAAGATCTGGCTTAGAATGGTATGGTTTTCAAAAGACCTCTGGGCTAGTTCCTGCGAAACATCTACTGGCAGGGAGTTCCACAGAGCAGCGTCTGCGTCACTAAAGGTTTGGTCCCTTTTACTTGAGCAGTGGAGAGAAGCAAGGGGTTTCCTAGAAATGGAGGCACAGGATATAAACACACTTGAGGGCATTAAGAATAGCCTTGCTGGATCCGGCTACCCAGGAGGACTCCCCTGCTCAGCGCCTGAGGGCCCCAGTCCTGCCACTCTCCAACTGGCCTAGGGCGGCGCTTGACGGGCTCCATAAAGGACTGCTGGCGCCGCTGCTGGGCAGAGTGGGCCCCGTTTTTCTTTTTTTAATTGCTGTTTTTTTTACCTTTGTCCTTTCAAACTGATATTAATGCTGTAATCTTAGTTTTAGATTTTGATTTATGTGGAAATTGTTTTCCATTTGGTTGTGTATTTTTTTGATGTGGTTTATTTATGACTTTTGTAATTATGTCAATCTTGTCATGTTGTAGCCGCCCTGAGCATTGTTTTTAATTGTGGAAAGGTGGCATACAAATGAAATGCTGATGATCTCACAACCAGAAGCTTTTTGGAAGTCCAAAAGCAGGACCGGGCACAGCAGCAGTCTCTCCAGACGCCTGGCTCACTGCCTGTGTCGGTGGAGGCAGAACGTAGACATTGTGGCTTTGATAGGCTCCATTCTCCATGAACTTGCCTTTTAAAACCACCCAAGCTGGTGGCTGTCAATGCACCTTGTGGTAGCGGATTCCACAGTTTTAACTGTTCTGTGTGAAGAAGCGCTTCATTCTGGTCTGTGCTGATTTTCCACCCAGCTTCAGTTGCTGTCGTGTCGTGTGCCACAGGCTTGGGCATCTCTGCTCTGAAGGTCTTGTATAACATTTTTTCTATACATAGCATTGCTAATGTCAGGCTGTCGCTTTTGTGCCTGTCATGCCAGTGCTTGCTTCTTCTCATATAAGACGAACCATGATTGGAGAAAGCTTATGCAAACCTCCCCCCTCCCAATGGAGGCTCAGTTTGAGGATGAAAGATTCTCCTCCTCACACCCCCATGCCTTGTCTTTTCAGCAGCCATTTCTCTCTTCCAAAATCTCAGGTTCCTCTTTGCCTAGGAAAATGTCCCCTTTTCTGTCCTGGGCTTATCCAGCTCCCTTTGAGCTGCCCAGAAGCAACGTCCGTTGTTTTATACACTCGCGGTTGGCATTTCCAGGGGTGTGTAGGCAGTATGCCTATTGTTTGACTGGTTATTATGGGATACTTTCCTTCAGGGATTTTTTCCAAAGTAAGAAATGTTAGGAGAACGACAGGATTCAGGGTGGCTTTTCATATGCATCAAAAAAGGGAGAAAGTGATAGGATGGAAATGAGGTGGCTGGGGAGTTTGTGGAACATGGCAGGCGAGTCTCTCAGCTAATCCAACCACAGGCTGTGCGCGAGAGGCAGCTGTCTCCCTGCTCCTTGGAGGCAAAAGGATGGGAGCTGCTTCCTGGCAATAGAAAAGGGCGAGAGCCTAAATCATCCTAGTTGACAAACTTTCGTAAGCCACTTCTTGAGAGCACCTCCGGGCTATAAAGCAAGATACAGGTATTTCAGATGGGGCATTTTATTGTGTAAAAATGAAATTGCCCAGAGTCCTCCAATAGGTAGACCCCAGGTCAAATCTTGCTTCATCCATGAGCTTCCTGGTTGGTCTTGGCAGGCCTCACTATTAAGCTTCCCCATTCTCATATGAGGATTGTTTGTGCAGTGGTGTAGCAGGGGTTGCCAGGGCCTGGGGCCACGCACAGGGGTGGATGGGAAGGAGGAAAAACGGATGCATGTGCATTCAACTGCCTAACGGCGTCGTGCCACCCAGGAGATCACAGAGAGATGTAGAGTCATTCCATTATCTGGAGAGGTCACTTCCTGAGTCGCATGCAGCTGTAATGAGGCAGCACCTGGTGTTCAAATTTTGTGCCCGGGGTGTCTGCCCTTGTGCCCCCCCCCCAATGCTAAACCACTGCATCTGTGTTTGCAAACTTGATGGGTCTGCATACTTGATGACTTGGTCGCTAAGCCATGCATTACTGCAGCAGGAAGGGCCCAGTCCTTGACCTTCAAAGCATGAGGACAGGGATTTTGCCCCTTGCCCAAGGTTCAGCCTCAGAGTAGGAGAGGGGTAGGGGCATCGTCACTATAGTTCTTCTCCTCTTGGGAAGCCCAGCATCAAATGGGTACCAGTTTCTGTGAGGTTTCTAGCTCTCAGGTTGGAAGGAAACATGGAGACTTGTCATGCTCAGCAGATGTGTATTTGCCATGCCAAGGGAAATTGTAGACCTCTGTATGTCATGCTGACCATCCCTTTAGAGCAGAAGTTTTCAACCTTTCTGAGCCTATGGCTCCCTTAACCAACTGCATTCTTTCTGTGGCACACCTGTGGGGCTCAGGAGCCCAGTTATGTCACTCCTTGTCTGCAGTGCTGGCAGCCTCTCACTCTTTTTAAAAACCCTCCCTTGTGGAGCGTTCCCTCAGCCTCCTCTCCTCTCCTCTCCCTCTCTTTGGGAGTCCTCCAGGCAGCCGCTTCTGCTGCCCCTGGTCTCTGAGCTAAAGAGGAATCCCAAAATTACTTCCTCGGATTCTGCAGTAGTGGTTTGCCTATCTAGTATTTTTGGCTGTGACAACTGTCCTAGAAATGGGTTGACACTGAAGTTTTGCAAGGTAGGTTAGGGAAAAGGGTCAGGAGAAAAGCCAGCTGACCATGTACAGGATGGGTTTGTCTGTACACACACATTAAGTCTTGTGTCAAGCTATTTCTCATTGATGGATTGATTTCTCCTGTGTCCTCTAACCTTCTCTCGTTCTTCTCATTCAGCAACTGCAGCAAGCAGGGGTGAAAATAACAGATCTGGACACCAAAGGCGCTGGAGGTGAAGAAGAGAGTAAAGCACTGCAGGGTGAAGTGAAAAAACTGAAGGATGAGCTGGCCTCCACAAAGAAAGGTGAGAGACTTGGTGGAGTATGTTTAGCGCATGCCCCCCCCCCCCCAGTCCTGGCTGTAAAATGACCTTGTGTGGTAGATGCCACTGCCCAGTAACTTATAGGGAAAGGGCATGACCTATTAGAGACCCTGGACTATCCCTCTCCCCCCACATCCCAGTTGTGTACAGCTGGATCATCTGGGCTAGATGCCGACGAAAGGGTGATACACCATCTATTTATACTTCTAGAACTGTACAGCCATGCGCCTTCCTCGTGTACAATCTCAGAATTCTGTCCCCCCTCCTCTCTCCTGCTTAAAAATACTTCACTTGGCACCAGACTTTGGGAATAGATGGACTGAGCCCTGAAGAGTTTGTTTGTAAACACTTTGGTTCTCTATAGTTGTGAGGATGCTCTTTTCCTTGCTCTACAAAGCAATGTCCAACTTTGGAAGTGGTCTCTTTAGTTATTGAACAGGGAAATGATGATGGGGACCACTAATTGGTGCACTCAGTTCTTCAAATCTGAATGTTTGGACACTGCACACACTGGCACACACTGGTATTCCCAGCCTGATGACCAATGCCCAGGCATGGTGGGAGTCCAGCAGAACCACAAATTCTCCATTCCTCTCTCTCCTGTCCCAGTTGACATGCAGCATAGGCTGATGTAGCACCACTTGCTCACATTGGTCCTAGGTAGCCTTCTGCGAAGTGGTTGATTCTGGCAGCAGTGTAGGTGATGCTGCTCTGAGCTGTGGCGCAGAGTCAAGTGGAAAGTTCTCCTGCATAAGCCCCACTGGAATGGGTGGGAGATGTGTGAGAGCACAGTCACTTAGTGGGAAGAGAATGCTGCTGTTTGGTGCTGTTGGCACCATACTTCACCACTGCTAAACCCTTCCCTCCTGTCCTTGTGTCTCCTCCACAGTCAAATGTATTTATTTCTTTGATTTAATTAATGAATTGCTTCCCATAAAATATCTTGATCTGATTTCGCAGTAAAGACAATCAAACAATTCTGTATGTAAACTATTTTATACTGGCAAGCTCATACCCAACAATGATTGGGAATGCTAAGAAACGTCATCAAATTGAGTGCAATTTTGAAATCAGTGGTTAAAATCCACACTGTTTTGTAAGATTCAGCCTGCCATCTTGATTCAGATTGGCATCCGATAGATGAAAAACCTGTTACTTGACCTCAAGAACCATAATGCAGAATTGGATTACGGTATCTTCACAGTGTCCAGATGCATAGGAAGCAGACAAACGATTTTCCAGGTGTCTTCCAAGAAAATTGTATGTCTACTATAATTGTTTGTATAGTAGATACGCAAACAATTTAAAACCAGTACTGTGTGTGAAAAGAACTCCAACTCCAATACAACTCCAACTCCAAATAAACGTTGCAAGCTTTTTTAGGGTAGCAGGGCAGGGTCTTTGCACATTACTCTAAAACCTTGCAATGACATAATGGGATACTCTCTCCCCTCATGCTGCATGTATTTGAAAACACATACACACACGGGGGGGGGGGGGGGGCTACAGTTCTCAGTTGCAGTATCAACCAGTCTGAGCAGCTTCTCCAGGGCTCATTTCCAGAGCTGGCAAACTAGAGGGGTTGACATCAGTGCTGGAGGAATCCTGGAGCTGGGAAGTTTTGGGTGTCAATTGCCCTTCCGACCTTCTCAGTTCTTGGTGGGCTTGTGTAACATTCCCAGCTTCTCTTTGACTCCCCCTTCCCCATGTGAATGGCACAGTGGCCAGGCAGGACTGTAACTGGTTGTGTACTGTGCAACACCAGCCACACAAGAAGTGCTCAATATACCTTTTAAGTTTATTGAATTATTTAAGGTTCCTGAATTATTATTTTGTGGCTCAGATTTCTTTCTTTGGGGGGGTGCAGGGGGTGTTTGGCTGTGCATGCCTGGGTTGAACTGATCTCTTGTCTCTTCTTCCAGTGTGCCCTCTTTTTGTATAGCTGTTGTAAGGGGTGCTGCGTTTTGTTCCTTCTCTCCAGTCTAACACCCAAATGGTGCTAATTGTTAAGCCACAGAAAACCTGCCAAATTTGGCACAACTTGTTCTTCTGGCCCAGAAGCTCTCTGTTTCTTTAGCACGGTGGTCCTCCACAAGGGAAGTGTCCCATGTGCTGGATCAGGCCAATGGCCCATTTATTCCAGCATCCTGTTCTCTCAGTGGCCAACCAGATGCCTGTGGGAAGCCTCCAAGCAGGACCCGGGTGCAACAGCAGCCCTCTCCCCTGTTGTGATTTCCAGCAACTGGCCTCTGGCAATGGAAGTGAAATGGCCATGATGGCTAGCAGTCATAGATAGGCTGATCCACCACAAACTTGTCTGATCTTCTCTCAAAGCTCTCCAAGATTGTAGCCATCACTACTTCTCAGGGGAAATAATACAATAGCTTAACTATGTGCTATTTGAAGCCAGTGAGGAAAGTGAAGGAAGGAGCATCTTCCCAATTTTCTGAGTCTTCCTTAAGGATCCTCAAAGCCTTACAGGTCTGCATCTGACAGAAACCAGTCTTGGGTGTCCCTCTCTTCCAGTGATGCTAATGCTGTCATGGGACATGCGCCAGTTGCTCTCTGACTGTCTGCATCCGGAGCCTTGGAAGCGCAGGAGGTGCAGCTTGCATTTGGCGCCAAATGCAAGCTTCAGGATGGATCTGGTCCCAGAGGGGCTTGCACTTGGCACACTAAATTTAAATTCAGCGCTGACCACGAGCTCGACTTTCGGCACAGATTGGCTCTGCTTGGAAAACTCTGCTGTGCCGTTGATGGCCAACATGCAAAAGACCCTGAATGCAAGCTCCTCTTGCCAAGGAGCAACTGAGAGTGCACCTTTAGGCTCCCAATTGTTCCTTTGCAGATGTGGCTTTACCTGCACCACACCTGAAGTCATAGGTGACTCCAGATGTGGCAGAAACTACCCTGTGGGCCCAATTAGGGCCTCTGGTGGCTCTGATTTGTTGTGGGGGCTGGAGGTTCCCCTCCCATGATAGCTTGTAGGAATCTTGAGAAGCAGAACTGGAAGTGACTCAGGGAATTGTTTGGGTTAGGGTTCTGGTTCTCCACTCCCGCAATAAACCACTGGTGAATGTTAGAGGTGATTTGGACCAGGGAGCACAGTCCTAATTCAGAACAAAAATTTGGATGAGAGCTTATTGAGAATAGTTGAAATGTGCTTGTGGTGACATGATCCAGTCAGTTATTTCAGGCTTGCCTAGTACTAATTGCACTCTAGAACCACCATCCATGTCTTTGAGCGTTACTTTTTAAAATTCTGTCTATGCTGGTGGTCAAGCACAAACCTTGCAGTGGGCAAAGTGGCAATTGAGAAGCAGCCTAGCTTATTGTCCAGTGATCTCAACTTTGAAGACAAGAGGGAAATAAGTGGCTAAGCTTTATAGCATCCTCATTTGATAGCCACAGCTGATGGGAACATGGCTGCAGCCACCTTAAGTTATTTTGTAAACTGTCCTATGATCTTTGGATCAAGGCAGGCATACAAATTTTATTAAGTAAGTGCTAGAAATCAAACTACTCACCTCAGTCCTTTCATGGAGTTGGAAGTCAGAGGAATGAACTTGGTGGAAGATCACAGCTCCTTCTCTGATCCGAAAGTCTGTGGTTTTCTATTCCTGGAAAACCAGGATTTGCAGTGATCCATTTTTTACACACAGACACATGCATGTGACTTGGCTTGCTGTTGCCTGATTATCTGGGTCAGTGTAGAGATTGCTCTAACCTGTGCTTTTCTTCCTCCTTTACCCCCCCCCCCCCCAGCACTGGAAAAGGCGGAGAACGAGGCCCTGGCTATGCGCAAACAGGCCGAAGGACTCACCAAGGAGTATGACAGACTGATGCATGAACACACCAAGCTCCAGGTGCCAGGGGAGGGAAGTGGGGTTGCAAATATCTGTTCTGAGGTGGGAGGGAGTCAAGAAGGGCCTGGCTGGCATCTGCATGAGGCCACTGTTGTGTCTGGCTGGACTATTCCAAAACTCTAAAAACCAGTCCTCTCCCTGGCTTCCATGGGTTCCAGCTTGAGTCTTGCTCCAGGAAGAGCAGTGGTGTTTGTGTTCTAGGGCAGGACAAGAAGAAGGCAGCGGTGGTGGTGTGATGAGGGGTTTGGGGATCAAAAACCCTTTAAAAAAAGAAAAAAGAGAGAGTGTTTGTCCCATGAGTACTGTGGCTGCTCTGGGAATCTGAAGTTCATCGATGCCAGCCTTCCCCAGCCTGGTGTCCTTCAAATATTGTTGGTCTACAGTGCCCATCATCCCTAACCGTTGGCCAGGCTGGTTGGGGCTGGTGGGACCCCAACAAGATCTGGAGGACCCCTGGTTGCAGAAGGCCCATCTGCTTGGTTTTAAGAGAAGGAAGCTTCTTGGTCTTCCTCTTTTCCCCAGCTTCAAAGGGGGGGGGGGGGCTTCTCATTCCAGCCTTCACTTGAGTGTCCTGTGGACATTCTTCCTCGAAAGAGAGGTGGCTTCCCAGTTACCAGAATGCATAATTAAGGGAAGAATGGGGTGATTCTAGAGCAGTAAGGTTTTGGATGCGGTTGGCCTTTACAATGGTTGAGAGGGGGGCATCCCAATTAGAACCTCCTTTTTTCTTGCCCTGTGCTTTGTTCCTTGTTGGATTTCAGCTGTGTGGGAGGCGGTGAGTCCAGCATGGTCACTCCTGCTGGGCAAAGCCAGTTTTGTGAACAAATCTTCTTCCAGATGAGGGCAGCTGGGGAGTCTTCTGAAGTTTCAGCTGTAACTGAAAATAAATGTGTGTCTTGCCGTTGTCTAAGCTTTCAGGGAAAGCAGGAGCTGTGTCCCTGCTGCTTATAGTCCTACAACCCATGATTACCTCCTCAGGGGTGTGCTCTCTTCCCCCACCCCTTGTACCCCAAACCTTTTGACTGCATCAGATATCCTTAAAAGTTAGCAAGAGCCTTCCACAAGTTCTGGAATCTTGTTGCTGACAGTCTCTACCTTCCAGTCCTTGAATGTGTTGCGGGAGTTTCACATTTGTGCATGCAGTGGGTGCTTCTGAACCTCCCCCTTCTCAGGGTCCCCTGAAAGTCGCCACCCCTGTAGCAGGAAGAAAGGAGTAGTCAGTCTTTTATTTTTTGGGTGTGCGTGTGTGTGATTATGTTGATGAGTTGCTTTGGTACATTAATGGAGGTTCTTTCTGCATTCTTAAGGGAGGGCTTTGAGTCTGTTGGATTACAGCTGTCTTCTGCCGCAGACCCGCCTTCTCTCCTACCCTGTGTCACTGGTTGGCTAGGTTTAAATGGCCAGCCCACAACAAACACAGCATATACACACACACACACACACACACACACACACACACACACACGTATAAAAATAATCCAGCTTTCGTTGCCAGGGTAACCTAATCTGCACACAGTGGCTGAGAGAAGCTACCCAGCCTTGGTTGCGGGTTTTTTACTCCAGCCTCTCCCATTCGCGGAGTACCAGCAAGGGGGAGGATCTTGGCAGTGCCTGGGAATCCTGCCCGGTAAACAACCCTCCACGTTTCTCTCTGCACGTAAGCAGCAGGTCACAAGACGCTGCCTCACCTGGGAGCTGATAACAGGTGGGCGGGGAGGAACAATGCTGGGCCTGGCACCACCTCAAGGAAGTGCGGAAGGGGCTGGGCCCCTCGCTGCTTGGGTTTTAAAACAAGACTTGAGGCAGCACTGCCTGCAAAGATGTGGAGGATGTTTTTCTTATCCCCAGGCTGGACTTAAACTCAGGAGTGAAGGACTATATACAAGTTCATTAACCGCAGCTTGGGACTGGGATAGTGATGTCTGGTTCATAGCTTGTCAACTTTCAGATTTGAAAATAAGGGATCAGCAGCTTCACCTGTCCTGGGGACAGTCTACGGGATATCTAAGAATCTGGGAAGCAGCAGGAAACGGTGCTGGAATAAGGGAATTTCCTGCAAAAAAAGGTTGACAACTATGGTCTGGTTATCAGAGGTGGGAAACCTCAGGAACAGCCTCCCAACTATTGTTTTGATATTTTCTAGTAGATCTTAGGAGGAGGTCTCTCTGTGTGTCACTGTCCTCTCCAGAAGCTTACTGGCAATTCTTTGGTGTTGGGAAAATATCCCCCCCCCCTTTCAGTCACAATCTTGTGATGGCCCCCTTCTCAATTCCCAGCTTAACCAGCCCCTCTTGTTATCCAAGGCTGCGTACACACCTTGCGTTTAAAGCACATGGCTTCCCCCAAAGCATCCTGGGGACTGTGGCTTGTCATCGGCACTGGGAATCGTAATTCTGTGAGGAGTAAACTACAGTTCCCAGGATGCGCTTTATTTGTGTGGTGTGTACACAGCCTTAGTCCCCATTGGGCATTCCAGGAAGCCTCCCTTGGGGAATGCACCTGATCGCTTGCACAGTTCTCCCATAGCTCGTGACCGAGGGCTTGCCCCTTTCGCTCTAGAAGTTTGCAGTTGGGGAGGGTGGTTCTGGAAGGCTTGACTGGGCTCCAGACAGTTCACATGAGCCGAGTCTTCTGCGTTTTGCTTGCTCTCTGCTCCATGGTGGAGCTTGGGTGGGTTGGACCAGAACAGCAACCGCCTCTTCTTTCTTAGTTTTAGGATGATTAAAAAAAAAAAAGTTTCAAGATTCTGTTGTAACCCATGCTGAGTAAGCCTCCTGCCTTCGGGGCTTAATTACCCCCCACGCAGCATCTTTCTGGATTGCAATGGGCGTTGCTCTGAATATCCTCATTCCAATCCCTTCTCATCCCCGTGCTCCCTTCAGCCCACAAGTCCTTACTGAGCTCTGTCTTGGCTTCGCCTGTGTGCTGCAACCACCTGCTTTCCCCCTCCCCAGAGCTGGTGTGATCCGGCTGCCAAGACTCAGTAACAGTGTGCCTTGCCAGCTGCTTAAAAATAGGATCTCAGTGTTGTTGCTATTCTGATGGCTCTGCAGGCTGGCACTGCTGAGGAATGGCACCCTCCTGCTTCTGAAGGGCCAGTGTGCCTTTGGGTACCTAGGGAAGCAGATATGTCCTTGCCCTGCGAGGAGGAGGAGGATAGGGACCTTTCCAGCTACTCACATGCCCTTGAGCATTGTTCCTGGGTGGTGATTGGAGGCTCTCATGTTGGCCTTTCTTTAAGGCTGCCTTTCACAACCTGGTGCCCTCCCATGAGCCCCAGCACAGCCTTCTAGAAGGCACCAGGATGGGGAAGGCCATGTTGAGGAGGTGTGGGTGCAAACAGCAGCATTCTCGGCTGGTGTCTTGGGAACTCTGTTCGAAGCATGTTTTCAAAGAGAGGGGAGAACTAAGTGACTGCAAATGCTAAACAGTGCGTGGGAACTCCTCTCTGCAGTGAGGTATCCTGCTGAGCTGATATTTCATGCGCAGCTCTTCAGCTTTGCTGCCATCATACTCCAAAGCACCCTGTATTGCGGGCTGGCATGGTTCACTCTAGATACTGTTGAGCTTCAGCCCCAGCCAGCATCACCAAAGGTCAGGGATGATGGTCCCCTATACAGGGTGCTGATAGACTGCTCTGCATCTTGCCCAGACATCAAAATTAGGGGTGCATTGGCCTTTCTGCTCTACTTAAGTTGAGCACGACCACAGCCCTTCAAAGGGAGAATTTGCAGGGTGGAGGGTGAGGAGGAGGAAGACTGGATTCTGAATGGGCAGCAGAATCCAGAAAGCTATCTGAACCTGTGTTAGCTGGTGATTTCTGGCATCTGCTTAGCTTGGTAGGAGTGTTGTGGGCCGTAGCTGCTGTTAGTTTGCTTTGCTCATGCAGCTGTTTGCCTTCGTGGCCATTCTGGGCAGCTTCCTCCAGCTTTCTCCAGGTTGCATTCCTGTAGGGAGCTGGGTGGTCTTCACCCTCCTTGGGCTGTGTAAGCAGATCCCTCCCCCTTGGGTAGGATTGCAGTGCTAAGGGCTGACTAGTTGGCAGAGAGGCAGAATGTTGCTGCTGCTGCAGCTGCTGTCCCTCCTAGACAATTGAGCTCTGCACTTGGGCACAGGATAGAATTGCATTGGAAGTCCCTGGCCATCTGTGGAGGCTGGGGTGGGGGCAGCATTTCTGCTAAGGCAAAACTGTATTTTCAGAAGGACTGTTGAGAATGCCTATTTGCCCCTCAAGTTGCCATTACTGCGTGGAGTAGCAGAACAGGGCTATCCCTAAGATGATATCCTTTCAGCCATGTGGCTCAGTCTGGTGGAATTTGTGGAGATGTGTGTGTCTCAAGATGCCTGGGGCTAAGACTGAGCTATGAATGGGGAAGTCACCTGAGCCATAAATGCACAAGGCGGCCTCTCTCTCAGCATGCAAACAGCCTTGATTTTTGAGCATCCCTAACTGGTCAGGGTAGGGAATCGCCACTGGCTGCTGTGGAAATACATTCACAGAAGCTGCCTTTCATGGGGCTGGTGCACACACTGACCAGCATTAGGCATGTACAGCACAGAAGCAAAACAAATGCAGCAGCCTTGAATGATGTGCCTAAGAATGAGCAGCTTATGACCTTGCAGAATACAAAGGACAATGGCTTGAATGGAGATATTGCGTCATCGGCCAGCAGGGAGTCAAATCTGTTGTGTACATTTGGGCATGCAAGGCCTTGCGACTTGCTTATTATCTGCCTGAAATGACAATGGACTTGTAGTTCGCTTTCTGCTGCAAAGTGTCCACTTGCTACCTTGCTCTGCTGTCTGCAGAGTTCTGTGAAACTCCAGATCCAAAACTATGTGTCTGCCTTATCCTGCAAAAGTAACAAGCGCAGCATGTGGCAAAGGACAATAAGGAATTTTGTTTCCTGGGAATCTTCACTTAAAGCTGATTTCCAGGCCATAATGGCAGCAACACATGCCTGGAAGTGTGTGTTTGCTGTCCTCTCAGAAGCCAAAGGGGATGACGGAATGAGAGTTCTGTGGCTTGAGCTGTGGGGCCCTTAGTGATGCATAACTTCTGGCTCCTCCCCATAACCAGCACAAAAATAAACCACTTGCAGAATTCAGTGTTATTTACTCGGCTGCAGCTTTTGAAAAGGGGACGGGGGGGGGGGGTAGGTAAGCATGGGGAAACAAGACAACTGTCCCTAAAGCGTGTAAAATGGAGAAGTTAACTGTGGTAAGCCACTTTGCACTGACTTGTCCAAAACGTGGCTTAAAAATACAGTTGAATGAAATAATTCTCCTCTTATATAACGCCATGTTGTTCCCCCACCCTCCTTGTTTCTCCCAGGAGGCCTGCGATGGACCAAGAGACAAGAAAGAAGAATGATTCCCCTGCTGCATATTGGTGGTTCTGGCCAGTCTCCATCTGGTTCTGGTTGCTGTACACTCATGTTTCATGGGGCTGGGGGCAGCCTAGCTGAGCCCCCTCCCCTCACTTTCTGGGCATGGGTTTGGGTGATCTGCTCTTCCACCATTATTTGCTTCTTCCCCGCCCTGCACCCCCCTTCAGTGATATAGCTTTTGAGTGGACGCCTAACTCTCTTTATCCTTGTGCCCCCGCCCCCCCCCCAAATAAAGAGACTGGATGTGAACTTACCAGAACAATACTGCTGCTTGACTGTTTCTCACAGGTGGAGGAGAGGAGGAAGATAAAGTCGTGTCTCTCTGGGGAGGCAGTTGGGGCTGGGCTACCAGGGCCAGAAGCATTTCATGGTGGCGAAGGTTGGCTTGGTCTATTTCAGCATGTGCTCTAAGGCTGTCCTGCTGTCTTTTAGCTGCACTTGCTCCCCCAGACTCTGGGTAGTTTCACTTACTCCATCCAAAGCCTGAAGAGAGCATGAGTGGAGCATTATGTGTGGTGCTTATGTGCTCCTATTGATACCATCTGGCTGTGATGGGGAAGATCTCCCCTGTGTCCGTAATCTCTGTATTTTTTTTATAATATATATTAAGGACAAGGTGTCTGTACAAAGCTTCTCATTAAAACTCTGGTAGAACAAAGCTTTCAGTGTGGCCTCTGAGTGAAATGGGGGTAATGGATTAAAAAAAACAGAGCAAGGGGAAATTGATCTTGTAGTCTTGAATTCTGTGTTCTGGATTAATGAAGAGTGGGGGATGTTTGGGTTCTTCTGATGGGCTAAACCGAAAGCCCCACCCCTGTTGACTTGTTTCTGTGGCAAAAAAATGCCTGCCTTCTGGTCTGCTGGCTCCTGAGTCCCACCCTGGTTACGGTCAAGGTTCTGGTCTTTGTCCTTTTGCACTCAACTTCCGCCTCCTAAGGTCTGCCAAGGACTTGAGCAACAAGTTGCTACTGTGTTCAGTGCCTCACTTGGTGCCAAAACCATGGCCACAGAAGGGTGTCTGTAAGTGGTTTTCCTGGGCAAAGAGAACAATGCACTTAAAAAAGGGGGGGGGGAAGTGAAGAGGGAGCAGGATTTGAGGGAGGAGCGAGTGGAGATGGAGCGGCCCCCCGGGAAGAAAGGAATAGTTTGAAGAATTACGCTGAGGAAGTAGAAGGGTTCTGAAAGAAAGAGAAGAAAGCTGCACAGTCAGGAGTGTTGGAGTTGCAACGTAGATGACAAGGGTCTTCAGGATGAGGGACAGAATGAGACTCAGAGCACTTGTGCCTCAAACGTGCAAGGAGCAGGATGGCTCAGTCATCCTTGAGGCAGGAGCAATCTTCTTTCTTTGGTGATCACTCGTAGCTGAGTAAGATTGTCTTCCATAAACACGCTTTTAACAATGAATCCGTAAGTGACTGTGGAGGCCAAGTCTGGATCCACACGTCCTTCCACAGTGGAGACATAGGTTTCCTGGCAGGAGTTGATCATGGTGAGGATTTGCTAAGCGTGCCTTCCTCTTAGCATGTTTCTCCCTTGCGTCCTGAGTTCGAGTGTCTTCAAAGCCCATGACACCTTTGGTAAAGGCTGTTCTCCAACTGGAGCTCTCGCAGGCCAGTGTTTCCCAATTGTTGGTGTTTATACTACATTTTTTAAGATTTGCCTTGAGGGAGTCTTTAAACCTCTTTTGTTGACCACCAGCATTAGACTTTCCATTTTGAAGTTCGGAATAGAGTAGTTGCTTTGGAAGACGATCATCAGGCATCTGTGTGAGGCAGGAGCATTAAAGTTAAAGGCCTCCTTACCACCCCCAGCGGGTCAGAGGAGAGGTCCTGCTTCTCCCCTCGCTAGCACCAGGTGTTTTTGCAGGGGAGAGCATGTGCCTCCTTGGTTTTCTTGCTGGCTTGCAGACTGACGCTTTCCTCTTCAGTGCTGTAGGACAAGTGAAGAGGGGGTGTGTGTGGAGAAAACACAAAAAGCCCTGCTGGATCAAGAGCCTGTGGCTGGCCAGGTTCTCCTGGAAAGCCAGAAGCTGGGCATGAAGGGACCCCCCCCCCCCCCGTTGGCATGTGGTGAAATTTCTTGTAGGGGAACAGTTGGGACCAGAGGCTCCAGCTTGTGAAGGTGGTGGCGGGAATGTGTGCATGAACATCACACCTCTCTTAAGTCGGGCAGAAGTTTCTCGGGCTTTGGGAAGGAGGCGTCAGACTTTCAATACTTTACAGTGGTACCTCTGGTTGCGAACAGAGGCATGTTCGCGACTTGAAGTGAGCACAACCTGAAGCGCCGTATCTGTGCAGGTGCACAGCACGATTTAGCGCTTCTGCGCATGTGCAAGCAGCAAAACCTGGAAGTAATCCTTTCCGGTACTTCCCAGTCGCTGTGGGACGTAACCTGAAAGAACGTAACATGAAGCAAACGTAACATGAGGTATGACTATACTGTGCTCTAATTTACCAGGAGCATTCAGGGGACTAGCCTAGTCTCCATAATCCACTGACTGCATGCCACTGCTTCCCCTCAAAACACACACACACACACACACACACACACACACACACACAAAAGCTGGTGCTGAACAAAGTTTCTGTGTGTCTCCCTTTGATCACTGCTGTCAGGCATTTTGGGTGTATTCATTGCTCCTCTTCTTGCCCTGTTTTTCTCATAACTATCAGTGTGGCCACCATGTTAAACTTCATTTTTGCACGAGGGAAGCAGCCCAAAGGCCATGTGGACGGCACTACAGGTAGCTGCCCAGTCTTCCAAAGCACACAGCCAAAGTGGAAAGTTTTTGATCTTTTTCTCTCCCTCCCCCTCCCTGCCCCTAGTCTTGAGTTGGTGTTTGTGCACTGGTGGATCTGTTTTCCCAGGCCCTGCCAGGTGATTTATCATGGCGAAAGCCGGATCCTAGCCAGGAGTAACCTTTAAAACGCTCCTTGGGCAGCCTTCCTGGCAGGGCAGTTGAGAGGAGCTCTCAATCGAGGGCCTGTTCTTTCTCTCCCTGTTGAGGGTGATTCTGGCCAGGAGCCTTGGCAGGAGGGAGGGGTCCCCCTGCTTTTTTTAACGGCAGGATGTGTTTTTCCTCCCTCTCTCTGACAAAATGTGTGTTTTTAAAGAACACATTTATTGTGGACAGTGGGGAGTGGGGTTTTTTTTAAACACTCTTCCCTCCACCCCCACCCCAAAAACGTTGGTTCTGAGCGCTGGCTTCCAGCCTCCCCAAACCCAACTTGTCTCTGTTGATTTCTCACATTCAGACCCTGAACTCCTCTGTTTTGGAGCTGCCTCAACAGCTCCCCCAAATTCTTTGATGGCTGCCCCTGACAAGGAGGCTCAGTGTGGTTTGCTGCCCAGCACATGATGACAATCCCAGGGAGGAAGCAAGCCTTGAGCCCTTCTCTTCCAGCTGGCTCAGTTCTTTCTCCTCCCCTATCCCTTTTCCTAGAAATGGGAGTGTAGCTGAACCTCCAGGCTACATTTTAAATTCCCCTACTTGAATCTTGCCTCATTGTGCTGCTTGAGAGAAGGATCATTTGCCCTCTTGCAACAGCTTGTTCTTGGGGGTGTGGGTGGGTGTAGGGAGCCAAAACACACCAAGGGGGCAGGTTTCTATCCCATCTCATGTTCACTGCATCACACTTCTCAGTGCTGGCAGCTCCCTTGGCCTTCAGTTGCCCAGTTTGAGCAGGCTCAAGGCCTGGTGGCATGCAGTCCCTTATTGACATCCGCCCCTGGTGTGCATGTATGCGCCACCTCAATTTTGTGTGGTGTGTTGCTCATGATGCACAAATGTTTGCCCTAGGTCTTATTGCCCACCTCAGTTAGGCCTGCTCTACCTGCAGGCTGTTGTCTGTGTGTCTCCTGCTAGTCCTGACTGAACTGGGAATGAAGGCCAATATAGTAGATGCAAGATTCAGCTTCCTGAACGTCTTTGCCCCCTCCCTACTTCTCTACGCCAAGGGTGGCCAACAAAGGTGTCCTCTAGATGTTGGACTACAACTCCTGTCATATCTGGACAATGGCCGTACTGGTTAGAGCTGAAAGGAGATGGAGTGGAAGAACATACATGTTTCTCCCTCCCTCATTTTATCCTCACAGCAATCCTGTGAAGTAAGTCAGGCTGAGAGACTCCTCACAGTGAGCTGCATGGCCGAGGGGGCATTTAAAACATCTCTCTCAGGTCTTCGTCTGACTGTCTTAACTGGTACACTGCACTCCCTTAAGGATGAAAAACATACTTGGAGTGGTGTGGCAATTTAACACTGTCCAGCTTCTGAGCTGATATTAAATGCCAAATGGCATTCCCCCCGCCCCCGGTTATCCCTGCAGTAATGGGCTTGTGTGGAAACAAATGGGGAAATCTGGGGCTTTATTGTATTTAACAATGGGACAGTAAAGATGGGAGTTCACAGTTTTTCAGTGGGCCTCTTCTGCAGGGGGAAATGTTTTTTTAAATATTTGTTTAAACATTTAAAAGCACAGTGCAGTTGCATGTCATTCAGTGGACCACATGTGTCAACATGCAATTGAGTACTGCAACTAAGATTTCAGGGTGGCATTTTAAGCAGAGCTGACCTTTGTTTCAAGCTGAGGGCTTTGGACTGGAAATCCCACCAACCTTGGCCTCAGCTCTAGCCTGAAGTACTACAGGTGGACTGAATTGCAGGACTGTTGCGAGGTTCTTTCAGCAGCAGCCCCTGGGGAAAATTACGGCGGTTTTAGCAAGGCAGTTTTTCAAATGGGTACGAAACAAACTGCATTCTTGAGGTGAAACAGAACCTGAGTCAGAGCATGAATTCCTCTCTTTGCTGCTACCTCTTGTTTATGAGCGGCTGCACTGCTGCCTAATCACAGCTGTGCTACAATCCTGGATTCTTTTACTTCATATTATTATTATTATGGTGTTTTATACCTTGGAGACAGAGGAGATGGTGGCGGGAAGGTAGTCTCAGGGCCTGGTTTGACAGCATGTGGATCTAAGCAGGCCTGGGCCTGGCCTGTGTCTGCATTGGGCGACCTGCTGGGAACCACATGGAGGCCACTTGTGAGTTCCATGATGGAAGAAAGATGGGATATAAATGTATTGAAATAAAATAGTGGGTTGTCACTCCAGTACATCTTGTCTTTATGTGGAAACCCTGTTTCCCCAGAAACTATTGGAGAAGCTGGAGAAAGGAGGGGCAGAAAACGGCTCATGGTAGCCGTTTGGAATAATGGGATTAGGAAAAAGGCGTGTGCATTTAAAGTTTTGAAAAAGCTGGTGGCGGCAGCCATAGCCATTGGTTCCCTCATGTCTAGTTTGGCTGTCAGAGGGCTTATCTATGCCTACTTTCCCTCCACACTTTCCAGGCACTTTCATAGCCATCCCCCCCCCTTTTTCCAGGCTCATGTCTGAGCTTTAAAGCTGCGTGTCTGAGCACACTTTTTTCGCCCTGCACTTTGCCCGATGAAAACCCTCCCTTTACTGCAGAAATAGACACGAAGCTTTGAAGCGTGAACCTGTGCCTGGAGAGAGCAGGGCAAAAAGTGCGAATAAGCCCAGAGTGAGGGCAAAGGCAGAGTGAGGTGAGCTGATGCGGAATTTCTACAATATTTATTTTTTGAATGGCAAGCAGTGCTTATTCTCCCCACCCCACCTCCCAAAACAACCAGAAATGTCTAGTTCACATTATGAACTTCTCAGGCTGTGAAAATTCCAAGAAGCGAAGGACACTTGCAATGATCCCTACCAGGATTCCTTTGGCATAGTCTTTCCTCAGTAAATGTTAAAGTAAGATGATCAGAATTGCAGGGCTGGCTAAGACAAGAGTCCCACTGAGACCAGTGTTAAGGATCCTCCATTTAACTACCCTCCCTACTAAATAGCCTTTGACACACCTATCCTTTATGAATTTGCCCCAAACCATTTATTTTCCTTTTTAAGAAATCTGGGCTTGTGCCTATTGCCACATTGTGAGGTTTTATATGTCGGAATGGATAAATATTGCCTTTGTTGGTCCTAGGCCTGATGCCATAAACTTCACAGGGTCTTTCTGAGTTCTGGTAGTGTGAGGAGGTGGAGGAGGAACATTTCCATCACATGTTTGTTCTCTCCAAATTTTTTATCAGCCCCTGTAACATTCTCCTTCCTGATTTCTGCATACTGATAACTTAATTTCTTCAACAAAAAGCTGAAGAGTTTAGAGGAAAAATGGCTGTGGCAGTGCCCATGCCATACCTTTAAAGCACATTCTTTCAAAGACTTTTGCAAACTGTACTTTGCTGCTGGGAATTGTAACTCTGTGAGGGGAAAACTACAATGCCCACATTTATTTGAGGGAAAGGATGTGCTCAAATGTGCTTTAAAGGTATAATATGTACGGCAGGCTGTGTTTCTAAAGGTTAGATTAATAGTCCCGATAATAGTAGTGAGGGCAAATTAAGTAAATTGCAGGTAAGCTAGAGAAGAATAAAAACAATGTCAAGGGCTAGTGGCAGTTTCTGATAATAGTGTCAGGTGTCAATTTTGAAGCAAATGTTGAATTCTTGGTTGCAATGGAATTTTTCCCACGCAAGGCTGATCTTACCATGAGGAAGAGTGAAGCCCAGGTAGATGTTTGAATGCCACAAAAGAAGAGTAAATGTTTCTCAGTCTGGTGCTTGGATACCAAAATATCATAGGTGCTGTCTGCTCAGAGTTGGGTGACATTTAGTGTTCTACCTCAGGGAACGAAATACCTTGGCTGGCCTGATTTGCTGTAACCTCCCGTTGTCCGAAGATAATGATCGAAACTAATAGAGTACAGGATGTACAGTTCCCACCTGAATGCCTGAATCATTAAGTTACACCTCAGCACAATGACAGAAATCATCCCATTGGAGCTCTGCGCTGGGAAGAGAAGTTTTAAACCTCTCCTCTTAACACTGTGATGTGGAGGAAAATGGGGTTTGCCAGCCTGATCTGTACTGCTGGTTTGCTATCCTGCCTTAAAGCAACAATATAGCTTGGTTTCAGAATATCCAACAAAGGGGTGAATGAATAAATGTTTGGTAGAGGAGCTAGGGATGCCAACATCTACGTTTGCTTGGCTTCCACTTTGCACAAATGAGTGAATGTATCATAGTAATAGAGTTGGAAGGGATCCTGAGGGTCATCTACTCCAACCCTATGCAATGCAGGACTCTCAACTAAAGCATCCATGACAGATGGCCAACCAACTTCTGCTTAAAAACCTCCAAGCAAGGAGAGTCCACCACCTTCAAACAGAGACCATTCCACTGTTAAACAGCTCTTACTGTCAGGAAGTTCTTCCTGGTGTTTAGTCAGAATCTCCTTTCTTGTAATTTGAAGCCATTGGTTCGAGTTCTACCCACCAGAGCAGGAGAAAACAAGTTTGCTCCATCTTTCATGTGACAGGCCTTGAGATATTTGAAGATGGCCATTATATCTCCTCTCAGTCTACTCTTTTCCAGGCTAAAAATACCCCCTCAACCATTCCTCATAAGGCTTGGTCACCCTTGTCTGTGCATGTTCCACCTTGTCAATATCCTTCCTAATATCCTTAAATTGAAGCACCCAGGATTAGACACAGTATTCCAGGTGTGGTCTGACCAAGGCAGAATAGAGTGGTTCTATTACTTCCCTTGATCTGGACACCATACTTATGTTGATGCAGCCTAGAACTTCATTAGCTTTTATATTTTTTTTCTGCTGCATTACACTGATTCATGTTTGGCTTGTGGTCCACCAAGACCCCTAGATCCTTTTCACATGTACTGCTAGTAAGCTAGGTGTCTCCCATCTTATATTTGTGCATCTGGTTCTTCTTGCCTAGGTGCAGAACTTTGCCTTTATTGCTATTGAAATTCATTTTGTCACTTTTGGCCCAGTTCTTCAACTTGTTAAGGTCATTTTGAATCCCAATTCTGTCATCTTCGGCCTTAGGTACCCCTCCTAGTTTGGTGTCATTGTGAATTTGATGAGCATCCTCCAATTTCTTTGTCCAAGTTGTTTATAGAGACATCTAACAATAATGGGCCCAGGACACAACCCTATGGAATGCTGCCCATGCAGCAACAGTACTGGGGCAGTAAAGACAATAAATAAATCAGAACCTGAAAGAACAAAAACCACTATTCATCTATACTTAACACCAGTTGGGAGCCTACTATGCTGGTCCAGTGTTGGCTTTGGTGATCTGTACCATTTTGTCAGATTAGATGGTAGTAAAAACATGACTTTGGCTAGGGCTCTGGTGTCATAAGAACATAAGAAGAGACCTGCTAGGTCAAAAGCCCATCTAGTGCAGCATCCTGTTCTCCCAGTGGCCAACCAGAGGCCTCTGGGAAACTCTAGCAGGATCTAAGTACAAGAACACTCCCCCTTCCTGTGGTTTCCAGCAACTGGTATTCAGAATCATTAAGGCTGTGCTGGGCCCGGGGGTAACTCGAGCAACACGGTCCAGGTCCAGTCCCGAATCCAAGGGTTCCATGAGGAGACAGTCTGACAGGGTCAAGGCAGGACACGAGGCATGAAACCAGGCAAGGTCAGGCACAGGATCACAGGCAGGTTCTGGCAAATAGCAACATTGCTGCCGCAACCTAGGGCAGGCTCCAGCAGCCTTTTATCTCTATTGGGGTAACGGCCGGTCCTGATTCCCCGGTGACTCACCTCCCTGTCTTGCCCAAAGGCAAGCACTCCTCCTGCGAGTACTCAGGTCTCTCCTCTCAGACCTGAGTCTCTGCAGCTCGGGAGACGTTGGTGGGTTACTAGACCCAGAGGCTTCCTCAGCCTCTCCTGACCCAACTAGTAGTGGAGCAGCTGTAAGTGATTGCCCAGCTGGAGGCAACAAGGTAATCCCCGCATCTGGAGCCAGGGCAGGCTCAGGCCCCTGACTCAGCCCAGCTGGTGCTTGTTGCAGGGGAACCTGTGCAGACTGGGGCTCTTCAGAATCAGGCCCCAGACTTGGTTCAGCTGCCACCTGAAGCAAAGGATCTGGTGCGGAGTGAGACTCCTCTGGCTCCGAGTCCGAGCCTGCGTCCCAGGCCATCACAAAGGCCTCTCAATCTTGAATCTTATTCTTCTCAGCTTATTAGACACCTTGGAGCAAAAGTGGTTCAACAGGAGGCTTCAGCTGGCCACAGATTCTTACTGTATTCTTAACTGTCTCTTTCTTTCTTTGACAATCACTTGTAGCCGAGTAAGATTGTCTTCCATAAACACAGTTTTAACAATGAGTCTGTAGGTGACTGTGGAGGCCAATTCTGGATCCACACGTCCTTCCACAGTGGGGACATTGGTTTCCGGGCGGGAGTTGATCACGATGTGGGTTTGCCAAGTGTGCCTTCCTCTTATCATGTTTCTCCCTTGCGTCCTGAGTTCAAGTGTTTTCAAAGCCCATGACACCTTTGGTAAAGGCTGTTCTCCAACCTGAGCTCTCGCAGGCCAGTGTTTCCCAGTTGTCAGTTTTTATACTACATTTTTTTAGATTTGCCTTGAGACAGTCTTTAAACCTCTTTTGTTGACCGCCAGCATTATGCTTTCCATTTTAAAGTTTGGAATAGAGTAGTTGCTTTGGAAGACGATCATCAGGCATCCACACAACATGACCAGTCCATCAAAGTTGATGTTGAAGAATCATTGTTTCATCACTGGTGATCTTTGCTTCTTCCAGTACACTGATATTAGTTGACCTGTCTTCCCAAGTGATGTGTGAATTTTTTTCAGAGACACCATTGATGGAATCTTTTGAGGAGTTGGAGATGGCATTTATAAGTGTTCCATGTTTCACAAGAATATAGTAAGGTTGGTAGTACAATAGCTTTGTAAACAAGCATTTTGGTTTCCCTGCAAATGTCCCAGTCCTCAAACACTCTGCACTTCAATTGGGAGAAAGCAGAGCTCAGGTGATGCTGGATTTCTGCATCAATGTTGGCCCCTGTGGAAAGATAACTGCCTAGGTAGGAGAGGTGATTGACATTTTCCAACGTTACACCATTGAGTTGGATTGCATTTGTGGTGCTGCAGAGGGGTTATTTTGTACTTGTTGGTGCAGCACTTTGGTTTTTTGGATGTTGAGTGATAGGCCAAGCTTTTCGTAAGCTCCTGCAAAGATATTTAGGATGGTTTCTTAATTGTATTTGCATTTTCACTTAGCAAGACAAACACCCACAGATGGGCATGCTATGATTAACACATGCTGTGTAAAGCTTTTCTGCCTGGGAAGTAGTAGGCCTAAGGATCTCTGTCTTAAAACTAGCATGTACCCCTGTGCTACCCAGAGTGTGTCCTGAAATATTTACAGTTTTAAGACATTTTGTAACCATGAAGGCTAGTAACTTGAGTTTTGGAGCAAGAAACAAAATTCCATGCCCTGCCTTTGTTTAGGGATGCAGGGAGAGGCACAAGGAAGTGCTTATAGCCTGGCAGCTCTTGATTTATATGCCTTGTGCTGGGAGTTGATCAAGTAGAGCAAATGCCAGAGTCCTGGAAGCCTGTAGCTATGCAGCTATTTCAGCACTGAACTCAGCACAAAGTGATAATGCTTCCCTGTTCCCACCTCTTTTACGTAGAGTAAGCAAACTGGATTGGGAGGCAGGGCTGGAGAACTTGTGGTACCCTTGGGATGACCTTGGACTCCAGATTCCATCAGCCCCTATTCCCAGTGCAGGCAATAGTCAAGGATGTTGGGGCTTGTAGCCCATCAAGGACTGGAGATGGCAGTTTGCCCATCCACAAATAGGGATGAGGAAGTGAGAGAGGTCCATCAAAGTGTCTGAGTGGCCCATAAAGCATCATTTAGTTGGTGCCCACTGTTTTCCCCCTGCCCCCTCACCAGTTAAGGATCTCTACCTGTGGGTCTTGCCCATGCCAAGAGCCTTGCAAACCCTCACTCTTTTAAATTAAAGTTTACATCTTAATAAAACAGGATAAAAATTGAACCACTGGTACAGAGTGGGGAAGGTATACATAAAGAGGACACAGATAATAGGGGATCCATCAGAGAGCTGTTAAAGGGGTGGAAGCGAGAGAACAGCATACAAAAACCTCAAAATAACAGGATGAGCATCTAGGTCATGAAAATATTTCCAAGTGAACTCAGGGCTAGGAGAGAGAAAGTTCCTTTCAGGATGATTAGTCAAAAAAGTGATAAAAGCCAGCTGCAAAATCTTCAGCTCTGCATCCCTCGAAGCACTTTCAGGTGATGGCAAGTGAGGTTTGTGACAGAGCTCTGCATACAGCTTTCTTAAACCAAATTGTCAATGGTGGTGCACCAAGTGCTTGCTTCTAAATCCTTTAGCCAGCTCTGTCTTGATCCCACAGTCAAGGGATGCCTCCAGCCTGTCACTATTTTGTGTGAGCCATTTAAACACATACTGGAAATTAAGGTTTGTGAAATTAAATTAAGGTGATTAACACACTCTTGGTGCCAAAGGCACAACAATTATTCTTTAAAATTGCAACAGACCTTTTGCAGTCAGAAATGTGCTGGGGACATGCAGTGAAAAGTGTGTGGTAAATGAATGTTTAATGGGAAGACATATAAATACCCCACAAACAAATTGGGATGAATGCTCATTGTTGTAAAACAGCCCTGCATATGAATCAGAATAAATGTTCAATACAGAGCAAACATTGTCTAATCTCTGCATAAGCTTTGTGAAGTGAATCAGGATGAATGCTTGATAGACGTGGAAGAGCTCCAAGGATACTTTTGGAATACATCCCTAATTATAAAAGTATACTTCAGGAAATGCACATACTTTGCTTCTGCAGAAGCTTGAAAGGTTTGGCGTAATAAGAGTTTTTGGTCTTTCGTGGCTACAGAAACCTCCATCGCATCCAGACATGTTCCTTGCCCATAGGAAGCCACCACCCTCTCCCACCGATCCCATATATCTGCATGTTTGGGTTGAATCTCAAGGTACGCAGAATAACAAAACATTAAGAACAACAACCTGAATGGGGCAAACATAAAACCCCACAAAACAATAATTTGTAAGAAATGCAGGACTGAGCATGCTCCACTGCCTGTACCAGTTACACAGTGTTAACTGTCAGCAGGAAAAGGAAAAGAGGATGAGAAGAGACATTGGCGACCTCCAGCCCTTTGTGGCTTGGAAGGGCATTGCTGGCTGCCTGGAACCCTGAACATCAGCCTTCAAGTTGGCAGACGGTGTGGATCCATGGCAGCATTTTGTTTCAGGTCACACTTGTACTGACGACTTGAAATCCAGCCTGGAAACCACTTTTGTGCCAGTCTATATGCTAACCTTACTTTACTTCCTTATGCTGCTTTCCCACCACCATATTCTCCTGATCTTTGGAGGAGTGCCATTCCTCATAGTTCTCCCCCCCCCCCCAAACAATCCCAGCACAGAATGCAACAGGTATGGGCAGGTTTACCTGTTGAACTCCTGTTTGGCATGGGGATTTTAAAGCCAGAGAATCCTTGCCAAAAAGATGGGCAAGTGGTTGTGATATAGGCCTCAGTGAGATTTGGGGGGCAGGCCTGAGCAGTTGGCCTTTTGGCTGCTCTTTCTGAGCCAGCCTTTCCCTTGGCCTGCCTCTCTTCATCCTGCTGCCGCGGCGTCTGTTTCATCTGCCAATCTTGGCCGTGGGGAAGCTGAGGCAGAGTGGAGACAGAGCTTTGGCTGCTGGAGCATGATGTCTTCCTGAGCGCCAAGCTACTCTCTTTTCTCTCTCACACTCCCTGGCTTCATGGAGCAACAGAATAAGCATCTCCAATCTGTTTATGGTTTCAAGACTTCCAGCCCTGGAGGTGGTGGGGACAAAGGGTGGGGTGTCAGTTTGAGAGCCAAAGAGGCCTTAGCTACGAAACTTGGTATCAGTGTCTTTAAAAGAAGAATAAATAAATTAGTAGAACTTGCTCTGTGCAGCCCAATAGGCTGATGGTTCTTTGCCATTGACAACATGCCTGCACAATAATCATTGGGCTCTGCCCTCGCTAAACTCCACACTGCCTTGGCCAAGTATTTTGACTCGTGTGTATGGCCTAGTTGATCTTGCCAGACTCCCAGGGGCCGAGGTCCTATCACAGAATTGTAGGGTTGCAAGGCTCATCTAGTCCAACCCCCTGCAATGCAAGAATCTCAACTAAAGCATTCATGACAGGTGGCAACCCAACCTCTGTTTGAAAACCTCCAAGGAAAGAGGCCCCACCAATCAAATATTTGAGGAAGCCACCCCCCCCCCCGTTGATGGGCATTGCCATTCAAATGGTGGGTGTGCGCTGTGTCATGTGATCAGTTATGTGGGACAGGGCTTACCTGGGCCCCTCCAATATTTTATTCAAGTCGGCACCCCGTTGCCAGGCTTTGCTCCCTGAGGACTTACTGTTCTATGTAAGAAGAAAGGGAGCCATTTTTAATTACACACACAAATTTCCATGGCAATAATTTCCCTTCTTTCTTTCCCTGAGCTCTATTCCTTCCATGTAGGGGTACAATCCACTGGGAAACTTCCTTTGAACTTACCCTCCCCATAGTCTGCTTTTAATGGAGTTTTTTCAGTAATTTCCCATGGATTTGTAGTTTGGCAGTTTAAATCACCTGCTTTGAAAGCTCTTGCATGTGTGAAATAGGGAAGGTGCTAGTCCTCATGACTTATGCAAATATATTCAAACAGGTGCCAGATGTCATGGGCTGTTTGGATGCAGAGGAATGGGGGGAGGCACCAGCTTGGGAACCCCCAGGGGTCATCATAATGATTTATTACGGTCAAAGACCAGCTTGAAAAGCACAACTGGGACAGCTTCCACAAGAATAAAATATACATTTTAAGCAGTGTACAATAACAGCTTAAAGATTAAAATCTAAGATAAGCTCATAAACACATAAGACCTAAAGATTTGGGCTACCATACAAATTGGCCCTGACACCCTGGAGGCCGAGGATGAGTGGACAGAGGGAGAAGATTGGGAGGAGGAGGTGGCAGAAGCTGAAGAGGCAACAGGGCTTAGTGAGAAGGGAGAGACTGTGGCAGAGAGAAGTCCAGGTGCAGAAGCAGAAGCTGGAGCAGGAGGGGGGACAAGAGAGATCAAGAGGCAAAGATGAGTTAGGCTGGTGCAGAAGCATGGGTGCGTCCCCCTCCCAATGGTGTGCAGTGAAACTTTTTCACAGAGGAACAATGAGGGCCAGTGGCACCAACTTGAGGGGGTGATGTCGCATGTGTGATGTCCTGTGTGTATGCATTGCACCTCCCTCTCCAAGCTGAGCAGAAGCTTCCAGGGCTTTGGGAAGGAGGCATCCAGCCTCTGACAGGATGCTGCAGCCCTCCTGCCAGGTGGGCTTTGGGAAGGTTGTGGAAGAGCTCTTGGATCCCGTTGGAGCATTGCACCTCCCTCTCTAAACCGGGCAGAAGATTCCCAGACTTTGTGAAGGAGGCATCAGGCTTTAATACTGTAATACTCTAATTTACTGGGAACATTCTGGGGGCAAGCCTAGACCCCTAGTCCACTGCTCCCTCCTACTGCAACATGCTCCCCTCCCCACTGGTCTCCCAGGGCTAGGGAAGGGCATGAAGCGGGAGGAGCAAAGTCAGGCACGCCAGTGCAGTCTCACTGTGCACTGTGTGGAGGGGAGGAGACTTAGGCATCTGTGGAAAAGCAGGCAACCTTCCAAAGAAGAGTGGTTGTGCTCATAAGCCTGGCACTCCTGAGCAGATCCTGTTTCTTCTGATAAAGAGTTAACTTCACTTGCTCTGTGTGATTTATTGCTGGCTCACTTCTGACACCAGCAGCCCTTGTCCTTTTCTAAAGTGAAAAGTTCCAGATCTAAGCCTACCTGGCAGCAACTGGCCCAAATCCTGTATGTGAGAGAGAGGTGGGCTAGTCAATAAAAGTACAGGTAATGGTGTTCTGGTCCTGCTGAGACCTTTTTCGTTGTTTGCATTTTCCTGGGTTGACTCCAGTTGTGTAGTACTTCTGGGCCTTTCTTTGTAGGATTTCCAGGGCTTCTGGGGCTCATGGCCTACTTCTAAAAATAAAGCACACGCACGCGCACACACACACACACACTTTAATGTGTCTCCTAACTGATCTTCCTTGTAGGATTTGTCTTCCAAAGCAACTACTCTATTCCAAACTTAAAAATGGAAAGCATAATGCTGGTGGTCAACAAAGGAGGTTTAAAGACTGTCTCAAGGCAAATCTTAAAATATGTAGTATAAACACTGACAACTGGGAAACACTGGCCTGGCCTGTGAACGCTCCAGTTGGAGAACAGCCTTTACCAAAGGCATCCTGGGCTTTGAAGACACTCAAACTCAGGATGCAAGGAAGAAATGTGATAAGAGGAAGGCATACTTGGCAAATCCACACCATGATCAACTCCTGCCCAAAAACCAATGTCCCCACCATGGAAGGACGTGTGGATCCAGAATTGGCCTCCACAGTCACTTACATACTCATTGTTAAAAGCGTGTTTATGGAAGACAATCTTACTTGGCTACGAGTGATCACCAAAGAAGAAGAGACTACTTCTACCTACATTGGCGATGGCTTCTGACTCACTCCCTATCAGAGAGAGAGACTACAACAGGTAGGGAAAGTTGGGTTGTTTTAAACTTTCCAAAGAAGAGAAGGCCAGGGATGGGCCCTGAGGCAAACAGCCAAGCTTTCCCTTTGCTTCCAACACCCTGGAGACCTTGACATACAATGTGGCATAATGTTTATAGAGTGCCGGACTGGAACCTGGAGTACCAGGGTTCAAATCCACACTGAGCCATGAAGGTGACTGGGTGACATTGAGCCAGTCACTCTCTCTTGGTCTAACCTACCCCACGTGGCTATTGTGAGAACTAAAAAACAAAACAAAGAGCTGATGGGGGAAAGAGCCATGTACTGTATATGCCTCAAACTCCTTGGAGAAAAGGTGGGGCAAATATCTGGGGTCCAAGGTTCAGAGCCAGAGTCCTCATAGTCCTGCTTCTTGACCACTCCTTCATGCTTCCCAAGTGATTTTCCCTGGCATGGCCATCACCTGCTCTCCCTTCCTCACACCTTCCCTGTTACTACAAATCTCTCTCTCCAAAGCTTTGTCATGAAGTGGTGAAAACTGTATCTCATGTTATAGATATCTATAGCCTCCATTTTGAGCAGCCTTTTGAGTTCCCTGCATGCAGAATTTTGATTGGCTGGGTGCTGTGTGTGTGTGAAAAATTCTGTTCATAACCCAACAAGGGAACTGGTGGGTTTATGAGCAGAATTCCTCCCTCTTTCCCCCAACCCGAGCTCCCCACAATAAACAAAGACACATTCAGCTGGAAGATCAGGGTGGTTCCTTTTATTGCTATGTTCCATGATAAAGTTAGCACAAAAATCACAGACAGTATATAACCTGCACTGGGCAGGACTTGAGGGGTAGGAAGCGAAGGAGAAGGTCTGAGACAACACTGGCATTGAGACAACACTGGTGGACTTAAAGCTGAAACCCTGGAAGACTGTGTTTGGGTTCTCCCATGGCTCTGGCGATGCAGGCGTGAGTGTGCATGCAAGAAGATGGAACAGTTGCTCTCCCAGTGAAACCTGGCCCTGAGCAGATGAGACTTCTGATAGCCACTCGCCCCTCAATTTGCAGGAGGCTGCTGGGCAGACACTTGGCACGTTCACAGATCTGGAACATCTTAATGATGGCAGCAGCAGGAGGAGGAGGAAGAGGAGGAGGTGGTGGTGTTTGGAAAACCCCTAATTTTGGGCCCAGTTGCAAGAGAAATAACTCTCACAGTTATTATGGAAACTGGAACTGGTGGAACTGGTTGGCATTCTCAGGCTTAAAGAGCACAGTAGTTATTTCATCCTCAGAACTAACCATTGTTAGCAAAACAACTTCTCACCTCCTAAACCATGTTGACATTCCCCATCACCAGCCATTCAAGAGTGGAAAGCACTGGGTTCTTGGGTCCTATTGCCTTTGCTCTGGCTTGCAAATTTGTAAGGGAAACACAAAGGGGTGTAAAAATCCTGTGCAATAGCTCAGAATGTCAGGAAAAGTGGTCTGCAGTCTTACGATCAAAAGCAAAAAGAGACTATTTAGATCATTAGCATAGGCCAGCAAATTCCTCTCCAATCATTATATGAGTAAGGCAGTTGCATTTATCATCACTTAGGAAAGGTGGTTTTCTTTGGTCTGGGACAGACAGGAAATCAATGGCCCCACTTTGGCAATCTGTGCCAGAAGCTAATGGCCTTTGAAAAATGAAGAAAAATCTGGCCAGATTTCAGCCCTTCCATCCATCAGGAATCCCAGGACTTCCATCTGCTTTATCAAAGGGTTAGTTGTTACTTGCAGCGTGGGGTGGGGCAGAGGTTGTTTTCAGGAGATGAACAGGAGAGGCTGTGTTACATAGCTAAGCGGTAATAGGGGAGAGATGAAGAACCGACAAGAGCCATTACAAGGGGGAGGGGTGTTTGGCAAAGGATATGCAGCTCCTAGGTCAGGTGAAAAGCTCAGCCCCAACCAAAAACCAGTACATAGTCCAGAGCTGGGAAAAGAAGTTGTCCCTGATCCCCTTACCCAAATTGCAATGTACATAGGCAGGAGGTAGGGACCAGGAAGGATGGACCATAGCAGGGAGCATGACCCAATCTTCAGCTGGCCCAAACTGATTAAGAATGATAACTCCCATCTATTGATTATTTCCCAATGTCCTACGCTAGGAACCTTGGTCATTAGCAGCAGAATATGATTCAGAAAGCACAAGGTGTCTACAGAGTCCCAGCAACTGTTGGGTTAACACCCAGAGCAATCTGTGGCAAGATGTTTTAACACCTGCAGAGAGAGTAGGGCTGGACCAGGGGGCATGCAAGATTCCTCAGAAAGAAAGAATCAACAGACTTGCTGGTAGGACAGTGGGGTGGGTGGAGAGAATCTAAATTATCTCCTGGAAATGTACAAACAACTCTTGAGATCCAACCAGCTCTGCACCAGCACCTAGTTCCATTCCAAGGTGGTGTTCACTGCTGAGTGAGTCCCTTTGTTATTTAAATTTGTGTTTCTTAATACAATATTCCCTCTTCTTCCCATACAGAGTGTTTTGAAAGATTTGCATTTTGTAGCCAGTTAGCAATGCATGAAGGCTTCCTCTTCCAATAATTACTGGGGAATGGGGGCAGGGAGAGAAGCTATTGTTTCCATTTGAGGAGTGGTGGTAGAATAATTAAAAACAAAACAAAACAAAACAAATTCTACCCCACTTATACAGTGCTCAGACTAAAGTTTATGTGGTTGTGTGTGCATGCAAAAACATTTAAAATATTGAAAAGATGCTGTTTTAAGAATTCATATAGGCAAGTGTGTGCAAAATGCAGAATGGGAGTCCATGTTAATAAAGGTTGTTGAACCTGAGCAGCCATGAGCATAAGAAATAGGATTGTAAGGTTTAATTTTAGGTGCTGAGGGCAGATTTTGGTTGCTGGGACTGAGAACAAACTGCACATGTCTTTTGAGGCTATTTTGGCTCTGATGCTGTGCCATAATAGGAAATGATAGAGGAAAGCATTAAAATATGACCTTTCATTCGAACAGGGAGTCACAGATCTTATACTTACAATGCAATACACATCTCAAAAAGGCACCTATATTGAGATTTTGGTAACATGCAAATATATTTAAAACGAATCATTCAAAAGGCATGTGATTAAACAACTGAGAATTCCATAATCAGCAGAAGTTTAAAAGCAAACAACTTGATACAGGAGGAGGTGGAGAAGGTTTTCCAAAGTGCTTGCCCAAATAAAATTTGCTGGTGTTAAAGAGCATTTTGTTAAGAATTGGCAAATTTGTTATGTTGGCAAATCTCCTGCACATTTCAGGAAAGAAATTGTATGCAACTTGCATGTAGAATGTCATGTTTAACAACTGGTATTCTGCTGTGAACCCAGCAAGATGAAACACGTGTAATCAGAGGCATTCCTAGGCTCCCTTGCACCCTTGGCAAAGAGGTTCACCGAGGCACCCTGAGGAGTCGACATGCCATGGCTGGCTGCCCAGAGTAATGGAGGAGCGGCCCAGGGAGTGTGCAGATGGGCAGGGGGGCTCCTAGACACTCTGAGACAGTCAACAGGTGTGAATTTTGCCTCCCTGGGCAAGGGCCAATTTAAGTGACCTGTAGGTATGTCTCTGCGTGTGACTTGTCAGATGTGGTCCACAAGAACATTGCATGCTTTTTCTTGCTTGAAAGAAAGCATAACCACTTGAGTTCTGCTGGATTGGACCTCAGGTCCACCTTAGTCCAGCATTCTGTTTTCAACAGATGGCAGGCAGATGCCCTTGAGATGCTCACAGGCTGCTCATGAAGACAACATCCCTCCTCTGCTCCTCAGAGTGTGCAATTTAAAGGTATACAGCATGTGACCATGGAGGCTCTGTTTAGCTTTCTGTGCAGGAATTTTGTCATGCTAGGAGGTGGTACCTATTCTGTGAAGTATCAGTTAACACATTAAGTGCATGTTATACATTAGGAGTGTAGACAAAGCAAGCTAAACGCAGCAGAGAATGGAACAAATCACTCAAGTCTTGGCTAGTGCAGCGAACACAGTGTAACCCTCATAATCCTGACCACATTTCCTCCCCCACTGTTATTTGCTACACTGACATCCCTCCCCCACCCACTCCACACAACCCCCCCCCCTCGCTACAATTTCCAAACACCCCAATCCCCTGTAGCATGAGGTTGGCTTGTTATGCAATTTAATCTCATTATATATATATATATATTTATATGTATGTATTTATGAAACAAATATAGACATAATATTTATAATTTTGTCACAAAATAAAATTCTGTGATTTCTCTCTCTTTGTCTCTGCTTTTTTTTACAACCTGCAGAAATATTAAGAAAATTAGATATTTCTCTTTCTTTTATAAGTGCTTCCATTAAAAATATACACGCGAGAAGCTTTTTGTACTGTTACAGTTATGCTTGTTTGAGATATATGTATAAGTATGTGAGTTTATCACTCTCTCACACACACATATACTATATCTTACTCTGTCATAGAAAATGTGCAAATTAAAAGCGTAGCAAACATATTTTTTTTGAGGGAGTGTGGGAGGAGAAGCTAAGCATAGAGGGATACCAGCTACTTGTTTCAGAGACAGGAAACTGGTCAGATCCTGTCAGGCAGGGTTAAGGGATTTTGAGTATAATCTTGACTTGGACACACAGGACACCTGGGTTCCTTATCTAAGTTAAGGGAGAATTCTACATGTTGTCTCACCCCACCGCACTCCAGCAATCAGGAAGACAATTCCCACAAATCATTTCACAAGTTGGATTTCAGAGTCTTGACTGCCCCAGCGCTCCTTAAGATACACTGGCGCAAGGGGTGGGGCACCTGCAGAAATGTTGGCCATCGAGAGCCTCCGCCTCCCACGGTTGACATGCTGTTCCCGCCAATCAGCTGTGTGGGCACCAATGAACGTGGGTTTCCACTATTTGAGAGCACATCTAAACCTCAAAAAGGGACCCCCGTAGTTGTCACATGAATGACCCAAACAGTGAACCTGGAGCAGCCAGCAAGTGTACGCAGCCAATCCCAGTGCCTTGACCATTGTACCTAAATGGTGCCCAAGTTTGCAAACACCTGTCTGTCAGGTTCAGACTTTACATTCTTAGGTGTATGCCCCAGAAATGTAGCACGTGAGGGAGTCTAGAGGCTGAGGCCTGCTGCACTTTCCCCTTGATCAGTCTGCCATGTCAGAATAATAGAGTGACTTAATAGCAGGGAGCCTTAGGAGGTGTTGGGAACGTGCAGAAGGCCGGAAATTTAGGTTTGTTCTTTGCAGGGGAAGACAGAGGGGTTGGCAATACCTCAGAGTGAGTTTGAGGAAACTTTCTAATGCTATTAAACACAGTTTCCCACAAAGCGCTCCAAAGATTTATGACATATTGTGGCAGAGATTATGCCAGGGTTTGCTTCTGAATCAGATGCTGGTATATCTGAGAGCAGTTCTGTGCACCTGGGCTTAATGCATGGGAGAAGTCAGGGGCATAAAAGAGTTCCTTTGTGCACTGTAAACCTCAGCCCAAGGGCCTGGTTGCGGCTGGTTGCTTTACAAAACGCTTCTGTTGGGGCAGAGGAATGGGCTTCCCGTAACACTGTGACTGGTGAAGGAAGTGGGCTCAAGGAGGGCAGACATTATGCCTTGCCTCCCCGTGGGGACGGCAGGGCTATTCCACACAGGCCATTGGAGGCAGGGAGGGGTACGTTTTCCACCTCAACGCAATAGGGACCCAGCTGCTCACCACAAGCTGCTGTATATGGCTCCCCCACTTGCCACTGTGGGTCGCACCCAGGTGTCCTGGTCCACAGCACCCCTTTTTAACCCCTTCCTGCTTCTTTGGACTGTCTCCTCTCACAGAGCAGGAGTGGAACCCAGGCGTCCTGCATCTAACCCGTTAAGATCCCAGAGACTCTGGGAATAAAATTCCAGGACTTCTGGATCCCTTTGGGTGGGAGGGAATTCTCCCTCCTGTGTGTTTGGCTAAATATAGATAGGTAAGAGATATATAATGCATATATAGAAATTTAAAATATTTTATCTTTAAAAAATAACTTCTTTTTTAAAAAAATGTAAATCTAAGGCTCTCTCTCCCCCCCCCCACTTCCCTCCCCCACCCCCCACCCATATGGCCTTTAGGACCCCCACCCTCCACTCAGAGATCTGAGGGGCTGGCTCTCCCTCTCGCCCAGTCGGGCTTCATTCTGGCCCCTGAGAGGAGGAGGTGGGAAGTGAATAAAGAACCAGCAATACCTTTCCCCCCAACAAGCAGGGAGTGCCACCCCCCATTCCACGCATGGCAGGTGAACTGTATCCCTCCCTCCCCTCCCCCCCCCAATGGCAGCCAGGGGTTGAGTGGCACAAAGAAAGGGCGCCTCTTGTTGTGGGAGAAGAGTGGGCAAGCATTGGTCACATGACGCTCTCCAGGATGACTGCCTTGCTGCCCCCATCGGAGGCAGGAGTCAAGGTGGTCAGAACGCCAAATTCTGATTCAGGCACCTTGTATTCCAGATGGTGCAACCCCCAGATCGGCTGGGTGAGGTGGTGCCAGCGCTGTTGAGTGGAGAGAAACAGACAGTGAAGACCTGTATAAACTCAACAAATGCATGCTTTTTTGCACATAATACATTCTCTGTGCCCTTTACTACTAGGGACATCGACAGTCTCCTAGCCAATGCCCCCAGCAGAACACTAACCTGACATGGCATTCACTAACCTGACTCTCTCTCTCAAAGGATGGCCAAGGCTTCAGCAGTGCTCCTCTCTTCCTTGGCCCTTCCCACCACCAACACCTAATCTTAAACACACTGTGCTTATATTTTCTCTTAACTTTGCAGAAGTTGGAATGTTTCTGTACTTCCCCTATCATGTCAGCAGAAGAGTGAACAGCTACAGAAGACTCAAAGTAACTTCAACTCAAGCCAGAGCTCTCAGAGCAAATTGTTACGGTGGCAGCAATCCCTGCAGTATCCCTTCTCAGTATTTTCCTTTTTTTGGTTGAGTTTTTTTGAGCCATTCAATGTCAAAACTACTACTTTTCTGTTTATATGCTTTAATTTGATATTTGTCTCTCTACAGCCCTAAGACGATTCTCCAGATCTGCCTTTGACAAAACAGACAGGCAGGTAGGCAAGTGGGTGGCAATGGGATGTTTTTCCAAGCTTACACTTCTCTTCTATTTTTGCATCTTACAGCTATTGTGCTAAAAATGGCAGAAGCACCGAAAAATAAAACTAGCCTGGCTAGATCTGGGTGAAAGGGCAATGCACTAAGTGAACTGAGAAGGCTCCATGTGCCTAAGAAGTGCCTCAAATTCGCTAAACGAAACAAGCACCCGCATGTCTGTAGGACTCTCACTGACAGTATCAGATCAGCAAGCAGCCCAGGCAGCACGGCACGTCTAAGCCACGGCTGCTGAGAAGCATCTCAGGAGGGAGGAGCTGGGGGGGGGGGCACCAAAGGAGGAAAGGAGAGGGCTGGCTGCAGGCTGTGGCCACAGTAGCCTCTGCAAACTGATCAGATCACTGACCTGGACAAGTCACCATAGGAGCAGGGGAGCAGCGACCCAAAGAAATCAGGAGCCCTCCACAGTCAGCGCTCAACAGGGTCTGCTGGCAAGGGGCAGGGGCCCTTCTGGCACAACTCATGGCTGCTGCACACTGGGGCAGGTGGGCGCTGAAGCATGCATGGCTTCAGCACATGTCTGCAATCTTCATGGGCTAGAGTGCTTCAGCATGCATTGCCCCCTGGCACACCCCTGGTCATAGTGTGGGATGTTCACCCTCCAGGCTCAGCCCCCCCCCATTTGAACCTGGGAGTCCTGGGTCTCTTCCATTCTGGAGATCTGGGAAGGAGCCTCACCTCAGCCAGTGTCCCCTTGGCACGGATGAGCTTGTAGAGAGCAGTAAGAGGGACACACAGCATGGAGGATAGTGCGAAGCCCCAGCCGATGGCTTCTCCCCACCAGGGGTAGACGTAGCTGTTGTTGTAGATCAATGGCTTGTAGTAGGCAACATTGAAGAGAAAGACGCCCTGGAAAAGTGGGGGGAAGGGGGGTTTGAGAGGTATCAAGTGGTTGTCAGGTGCAGTCAGGTTTGTAACCCCACCTCCCCACCAAACCTTTCAGTTTTCCTTTCTTTTCTTGCTTAGAATGAAAATGTTGGTATCCCTCTTTAACATTTTGACCATGTTCTGGTGAATGGATCTATCTCTAGGGAGCATTCAAGTTGTTCTCTAAGGTGTCCACACATGGGGTTTTTGCCATCATGGCTCACACAGCTCTACATACCCAATCAGACACACGGGAGGCACCCAAGATTGCAGCCACTACCTTCGGGTGACCTTACTTTGTGGACAATGGCTGCTTGCTGTCACAACTGTTGATATAAGCAGGTTTTCCAGCTGCAAAAAGCTGCTCACAACAGCAGCAGCACCTGGGTATGGAAAGCGATTGGGAGCATTCAATGTGATCCTTTGAGAGTGCACTATTTAAGTGTGGATGCCTGAGTGTGCAGATCCAGGTTTGCCACTTGCAGGAGGCAAAGTGTATTGGGACAGATTTAATATTCCCGTTTTGCAGGCATGAAGGAAGGCCAAGAGCCACAGCTGAGCTGGAATTTGAACCCAGTTCTCTGCTAGGTTCCAGGGCACCTCTACAGAGGTTGCTTGTCAGATCTGTCATGGTGTCTGCCCAGCCTCTGTGAACAAGAACTCACACCTCACCTCTCTGTCAATGTTACATTTGTATGGAATCTGTTTGGAATCTGTAGAAGTCTAGCAGCCATTACCTCACCGGTAAGGGTTCTTAGATTTCAGGTGTGAAGCATCAATATTTTGATGAGATGAGAACTTTGGTTCTCCCACCCTCATGTGAGGCTGCAGTCCTGACCCACTGGGCACAGCCAGGCACTGCCTTATGACCCACTAGGTGTCATTACCCACCCTCACCAGGCTGTACCTCATTCCACCAGGCCTCACCTCTTGGCACCACCCTTTAGCTCCCAAGCTCCATAACCTGACAACCCAAATCAGCAGTGGCACCAGGTGGGGGAAACATCTGAAGTGGTGGTGTTGGTGGGGCAGAGAAAGAGTGCAAGAATTGGGCACATGTGGTTCTATGGGGACAGATTCTGAGAGGAGAATGCAGAGCACTCTCCTGCTTGAAAACAGCTGTAGCTCTACATTTAGCTGCCATGGGGCTACAGAGAAGATGCAAATATTTTTTGTCTGGAGTTGGCTTCACCATGACCTAGGAAGGTGAGGCAACCACCTCCAACCGAAGACTTTGGGTGCAATTAGGGGCAGCAGAGGGGGAGGCAGACAAAGCAGGCCAAATGCACCATGCAGTTGTCACTCCACGACACGTGAATGCCGAGAGAGAAGATCCAAAATGGTGCATTCACCTTCTCCCTCCTTAGCAATCCCTTGGGAAGTTTGAGTGCACCAGTCTCTGTCTGTTGAAAAGGAGTGGCAGAAGATCACTGTAATTCCTGGTATTGTCAGTGAGTTTTCTGCAGGTGAACTTCCCCAGGGGATTTTGCAGCAGCTTAATTAATAGGAAGGAAAATGTGTCATTTTGGGTTTTCTGCTTCAGGCATCAAAATGTTTTTGCCCAGTCTTGCATCCCTGAAGCACCATTTGTGTGTGTCATGCCACACACCTCTTTTTTTCCTCCTCAGCTTTGCCCATTTTCCTACCACTTATTGCTATGCCTGGAAAAGTTTGAGCCACTAAATCTCTCTCTCTGTGTGCCTGGTTGCTGCTAAAAATGTGAGCAGGGTCAGCAAAAAAAGGCAGCCACTCTGCTCTGAGCCGCAAAAGTGTCACCTGTTGCATTTCTCCCCTAATGATTCAGTGCTTTTGCTCAGGAACAGGACGGCCACCTGACTTGCAGGCAGACTGTAGTTCAGGGCAGAGCATTTTCTTTCCACACAGAAGATCTCAGGTTCAATCTCCAGCATCTCCTGGTAGGGCTGAGAATGTTCCTTGTCTGAAACCCTGGAAAGCTGCTGCCTGTCAGTGCAGACAAGCTGAGCTACATGGACCAATGGACCTGAGTATGAGGCAGCTCCTGATATGTCCCTTCCTGTGTGTCTTTAGTGGCAGCCAGATTCACACACAGGTGAATCTTTTCCTGCTGGATTTCTGCCTGTCACCCACCAGTTTAAGGCCCAGAAATCCTACTGGGGAACAGTTGAGCTAGGAACATGAAGAGCTTTTATACTGGCGCCCAAGAGATGTCGTATCCACGGCCCACACTACTCTCCCCCCTTAGAATCCCACCCTGGAGTATTACCAGGCAGATGAGAGGGGTCAGGAACATCCAGCACCACTTCATCCACAGGGAGGGCCGGTAGCCAATCATGCAGGCAATGTCATCCATGAAACGATCAGCACCTGGAGGAAGTTGGGAGAGCGCATGAGAGCATAGCAAGAGCTCTGCTGGCTCAGAACAAAGGACTGTCCAGGCCAGCATCTTGCTTCCCACAGCAGCTGGTCAGGGGTCGATGGGAGAGCAGGAGGGAATAGCCCTCTCCTGCTGTAGCTCCTCAGCCAATCTCAACCTCTTGCAGCGGTTCTCAACTTGTGGGTCCCCAGATGTTGTTGGACTACAACTCCCATCATCCCTGAGCTCTGTCCTTGCTAGTTAGGGGTGATGGGAGTTGTAGTTCAACATCTGGGGACCCACAGGTTGCGAAAGGCTGTCTTAAGGGAAATGCTGCCTCTTTGAGATGGAGCAAAGGTTTATGATTCTTTGTTCCAACCCCTCCTGGAGCCTCTTGGAAAGCCCTTGGCCCCACGTAGGCAGCCCTGCTCGCCTGCTCCTCCCTCCTCCCTCTCCTAGCTGCTACAGATAAAACAGGAACCTTTCAAGGGCACAGCTCTGCCCAGGAGCCCAGAGAGGAAAGGGAAGTAGAGACACCTATGACTGGGGATGGGGCAGAACACAACATGCCAGTTTCAACTTTTGCCCACATTTGCTGCACACACAAGGTCACACCTCGTTTTGCTCCCGACCCATTAAGCCAGAACAATGCTAACCCTGACCTTGAACACACAATCACTAAGTGAGCATGTTCATGTGGAATAGTTACCATTCAGCCCCTTTTAACTGCCCCACTGTGCTTCTAACTATGATGGCTGAAGTGTGCAGCTTGGCCCCACGACTGTGGGTGCCCTGCAGCATGCATGGCCCTGGCACCAAAAATTGTGGGTGCACAGCCCTTTCATGGGGAATTCTGTGGGTGCTTGGGCACCCAGGGCCCCAGCGAGTTGACACCTATGGCATGAGGTATTGTTTATGTGGGGGAAAGGTGCTTAGTGTTTCCCCTTTGCACTGGAGTGTGAAGTGGGCCTTTTGTGAAATCCACTCTTTTGTTGCTTTTCAGCCACTGTGAAATATGTAAGGGAGTTTAGGTGTGTGTTAGCCAGAGGTGGAGCTAGCTGCTCCGGCACCTGGAGTGGCACACATGCTGTGCACCTGGGGGCGGGGTGAGCGTCCCAGGGGGGCGGGGTGGTGATGTCACCCCCCTCAGGGATGACAGCTGGGGCAGACCGCACCCCCACACCCCCTTCCTCCGCCAGTGGTTAGAGCCAGTCCAAATGAGCAGCAGAACATGCGGGGAAACGGTTCCTGGGTTGTTTTAGGCTCCAGATGTGGGTGGGGTTGATGATGAAATGCTCCCTCATATATTTTACAAAGGAGTAAACACACTTGCAAGGGGAAGAATGGTAGTCTGCCCTTTTCTTTGCCAAGCTAGCTATCCGTGGGTATTTCCCCACACACATCCGGTCATGGGACCTTCCGCTTGCCCCACTGGCAGTCTAAAGTCCAGGAACAGTTCTAGCATGAGACCAACCCTTAAAGCAGGAGTAGGGATGCAGGTGGCACTGTGGGTTAAACCACAGAGCCTAGGGCTTGCTGATCAGAAGTTCGGTGGTTAGAATCCCCGCGACGCGGTGAGCTCCCATTGCTCGGTCCCAGCTCCTGCCAACCTAGCAGTTCGAAAGCACGTCAAAGTGCAAGTAGATAAATAGCGGGAAGGTAAACGGCGTTTCCGTGCGCTGCTCTGGTTCTCCAGAAGCGGCTTAGTCCTGCTGGCCACATGACCCAGAAGCTGTACACCGGCTCCCTCGGCCAATAAAGCGAGATGAGCACTGCAAACCCAGAGTTGGCTGCGACTGGACCTAACGGTCAGGGGTCCCTTTACCTTTTAGCTAACATGGCACCTTGCAGACATTGTTGGACATCAGCTCCAGCCAGACGGGAGCCAAAGAACACCTGGAGGACACAGCATTGGCTGCCCTTGCTTTAAATCTGTGGCAAGTGACCTTGTGCCATATATTTGCTAGACTGACATTTTGCCTGCTGTTTCAAACCAAGGCTGTCATAGTGTTGACCATGTAAACAAATTACACCACTCCATGGTTGTTGGCTCCCTTGGTGCAAATTGAAAGGGCATTTTCACACACCAGTCCTAAATCCCTTTGTGTCTCTTGCACACTGCAGGCAAAAGCTCCCTGGAGGAAAGGTGCCATATAAATGCAATAAATAAAATGAAATACAACACAGAAAGCTGAAGAGAATAATTTGTAATACAAATGAGCATTCTGGCCAACAGTGTTTTTTGTTTTTGCTTTAAAATCATATTAAAACATCCTCCTTTCACTTGCAAAGTATATTGGGCGTCTGTGACTTCCAACACCCAAGCAGTGCTGAGTCTCACTCCTGATCTGGCCCTCATATCCCTGCAGTTTATTCCCTAGAGGTTCTTTCCCTCTCCCCATCTGGAAAACAGTGCCAGGTGGGGATAAGGCAGGTGGAAAGGCTCAGTGACACACAGACTCAATGCCCCTCAATTCCCCACAAGCCAACAGAAAACATTTATGTTTAAAAACATGAGTCTGCCCTGGCCACATGCAGTTTGAGGTCCCGTCTACACTATGAATTTAAAGCAGCATTGTGTCACTAGGAACAGAATCCTGGGAACTGTAGTTTGTTAAGGGTGCCGAGTGTAGTTAGGAGACCCCTATTCCCCTCTCAGAGCTACAATTCTCAGAGTTCTCTGGGGAAAATAATAGATTGTTAAATCACTCTGGGAATTCTGTGAAGGTAGCATTGGGGGGGGGGGGGCAGGTTGTGTTCTGTATGCTGCCCGGTGTTTGCTACAAATAGTAATTGAGCCACTCTCCAAAGGTGGCACCCATCTTAAACGCAACAGTGGTCTCCCTCTTCACCCAAGAAGACTAGAAACATTTTCTCCAATTTATCCAGAGTGCAGCCTGTACACATCTGTGACGACCAGCTGGCATTCTGGGGGACCAGCATGCAGTGTCAATATTTGCGACTGCTTCTCTGTTTAGCCAATTGAGTTCCCCCCACTCTTCCAAACAGGGACACAACTTGATCTTACCGTAAACCCAGCCGACTGCTACACACTCCCAGAAGGCCTGCCAGAGAAGGGTCGTGCCACTTGCCGAGTAGTAATCAAATAGCTGGAAGACATACATACCCCCCTGGGTGGAGGGCCTGGGTGTGAGGTTCGCAGGGTACCACAAAATGCTTATCCAATGGCTTCTTGTTCCCAGCACCTGGCTCCTACCATCCCACACCTCCCTTCAACATTCCTGAAGCACCTCCATTCTTCTAACTAGGGGGTCAGCCTTACTTCTTAGCAGTGGTTCAGAGCAGCTCATTTCTCCAGAGCAGGAGCAGCGCTTCTTTTCCTGGCACTGCTTTTGGGAACCCCCTTCTCCTGCCTAGGGACAGCAAGGAGTGGAGAAAGGAAGAGCAGCAGTGCGGGGAGGCAGGTGCTGAAGAGGATGGCTGGCCCACAGGCAAAGGGGTTTGTGGCAAGAGAAGGTAGGCCTGTCACAGGCCTGAGGTGGTGAATATAAATTGTGCATGCTCCCACCATGTGCGCACATCCTGTGGCAACAGTGGTGCTTCTGGGATTCCCCTGCACCTGTCAGGGGCTGGAGGACGGGCTGCATCTGGGAATCCCAGGCTGTCCTTACTCCTTTCTTCAGGGTGATGTCACTGCCCAAATATGGGCACCAAGGGAAGACTGTCAATAAAGGACTCCCTGCCCACATGATCACAGGGTGCTTGTTGCAGCTGACCTGATGGCTTAGTCTTTTCACCCTCACCTCACCCTCAGTCATGTGCTCTGATTACAATAAATGTGCTCTGGCACACAGTTCAGGAATCTCATAGCAAAGGGTTTGTGCCTAAAAATAGGAGCGGCCACCTTCTTGCTGCACTTAACAGACATAACACTGAACTGCAGTGCAACCCATACCATGTCTTTCAGAAGTATGTCCTACTGAATTTAACAGGGCTTGCTCCCAGGTAAGCAGGTTAGGGCTGCAGCCTTATTGCCAATGGTTCAGGTGGGCTGTCCACCATTTATTTATTTTTAAAAATTAAGCATCACCTGTACATATTTGAAATTAAATGTTTGTGCAGCACTCTGCTTTAATATTTATTTTTTTAAAGCTCAGATCAGCTTTTTTAAAGTTCAAAAAATGCCCAGGGGAGAGGGAAGTGGTATTGTGATGTCTAAGCCACCAGACAATCAGTACTGTGCACAGCCAGTTGCTCCCAACTCACTGAACGGTTTTCCTTGGGCCTGGTTCTGAAAAGGAATAGGTACACCCAAAACAGCCACCAGAAGTGGTGAGTGCACTTCTAGAGCACAGCGGCCATTGATTCTAAGCCCATCTGTTTGCACACTTAAGCAAAGGACAGCTGGCAGGTGCAGTTGTGGCAACAAAGGCATAGCAGAGGCCCCTGATAAGCTACTTAATCAGGCAGGGGCGTGAAGAGGGAGCAGGAGGCCCCGGGCAGCTCCAGGATCTTGTGTCATTTTTTTTCTGACCTCAGCTGATAGCTATTCACTGCCAGACCTGCCTGTACTCTCTGACCGTAAAGCCAACCCTTTCCTGCTTTGCAATGAGATCTCTTTGTCAGGTCACTTATACTTTCGCGTAGCTCCCCATTAGTCTATTTTGGACAATGGCACACAAGGTGAGCCAGCCTTAATAGATCAAGGCAAAGGCGCCTCAGCTGCTGTGTACAGTCATCACAACAATAACTGAGAAACACCTAGACTGAGTGGAGCCCCTATAGACCCCTTTTTGGAAATTAAGGCCTTGCAGAACATGCCCTGTTAGGTTAAGCCGGGCTTCTTACGAGACTTCAGCAACAATTGGATTCCACGTAAGTCCTGAGATGCATTGCAAAATAAGCTTCACTAAACCTGAACTGTTACATAACTCAGATCTAAAGTCTTGCAGGCAGATTGCAGCCACTTTGCCAGCAAGTAGAACAACAGAGACTCAAATCTTTCCAGCCTGAAAGCTATATCAATGCATCTTTTTGCTTTGTTCTGTTCTAGCATGTGTTTAGGAATAATTGGCAATTAAAATTTTACTACACTTTTTTTTTGCTTTGCTTGTATTCTGGATCTGACTGTGAGAGCAGCAGGAGGAGCCCAAATTTACTAGCAACAATATTAGCAGCCTTGGACCACAGATTTTGGGTGCCATTAAAGGATGATGGAATACAATCTACTGAGAACTTGAGACCAAGAGCAACTAGGAAGCTGCATTCTCTGCTCCCCTGGAAGAACACCAGGGCAAAGGAAAAATCAGCACCACACATCAGCCAGAGAGGGAGAAGCAGCAGGGAGCTTCTTTCCTCCTATCCTTCCAGAAAGAAACACTCTGTTCCAGCTGCCCTGGGAGAGCAGAGCAAAGGAAAGCTAAGGACTGCCAGGACTATGTAGATTTTAGGAGATATGTGTGTGCGCACAAATCTTATTGCAATGGATTGTAAATCGCCTTGAGGATCTTTGATAGAAAGGTGGGGTATAAATCTTCTACATAAACAAAATCTCCTGCACCAAGTCCTCCTCATTCATTCCAGTGATGCTTGTGCAGGGAGAAGGACACAGTGAGGGAGGTCCTCTGTTGTATTATACCTCGGTCACCATGGACAGCTCAAGGAAGAAGCAGACAGCACAGGAGACAGCCACAATGACCTCTCGCTGGAATCGGAAGGTGTAGGCGGCTGGGAAGAAATCCAGGATGCCAGTGATAAAGCCTTCAACGCCCACGAACTGTGAAGGTGGGGAGTGAGATATAAAAGCAAGGCGATTGGAGAAAGAAGGAAGGAAAATAGTAAGATGTCGGGCAATGTGCTTGTTTTGCCCTCCCCTCCTCCTTCATGAAAACACTCTGCTTCTTGGCTACTTCCCGCCCTGCCCTGCCCTGCCCTGCCCTCCCCGCCCCCAAACTCTCACCTGGCTATCCAAGCCCAGGAGCAGCAGCATGAAGAAAAAGAGGGCAGCCCAGAGTGGAGCGACAGGCATCAGGGTGACAGCTCGTGGGTAGGCGATAAATGCCAGGCCAGGCCCTGGGAAGAGGGGAGGAAGGAAGAGACAATCTTAGAATGCTGGAACATGTGGATCCCATTAAGGGAAGTTGGGGCTGTATTCAACCAAGAGTGGACCCAGTTACATTAAGGAACCTTAGTTAGTGATGCCCATTAACTTCAATGGGTTTACTCTGAGTAGAACTAGTGTTGACTACCAGCCTCAGTCACACGTACCCCATGCAAGCACTGATGTTGGCACCTAGGGCAGAAGTCCATCTCTATAAATGTCTGGCACACATTTAGTAACAATAAAGCAAGCCTCTAGTTACCAGGGCTGCAGAAATGAGGTGGCCACTCCAGCTCAGAGCTCTACACAGCTCTCTGGTTCTCCTCCGGTTTGAAGTGGAGCAAATTATGCATGATTGACTTGAATAATTTATTGGACCTACTACATTGGCATCAAACCAGAATCCGATGGCTGCTGAGTTCAGGCAGTCCTGGTTATTCCTACACAGTTTTATTGTTGTGCAATGCAAGTGCTTTGGCTTTCACATTCAGCATCCAAAGGATCTCAGCATTCATTTTCCTCCCTCAAAACAAAACCAGTTTCAAGCCCTTATGGGCTTTGAATTATATGGGCAGCACATACTAAGATATTACAAACTAGAAAGAGGGAGGGTTGAAGGAAAAGTACCATTATTCAGATTTTTATGTAGCTTTTTGCCCTTCTCATGACAAGCAGGGTCTAACTATCTGTTATGCAAAATAAGCCAATATAAATCCGCAGAAGTCTCAGAATTTAGCTTTTCTTAGAACACAGTATCAATCAATCATAAATTTATTTCTTTACCAAATTGGACTATCAAAGTGTGAAGTGGCATTCAACTACAGTTTACTCAGAGGAGACCCAAAGAAACGAATGAACATGACTAAGTTAGGTCCATTAATTTCAATATGCCTGCTCTGAGCAAAACTTAGTTGAATACCAAGCATGGTGTTTTATCACTGATAAGAGAAAACGAATACTCACAAACAGCATCTTTAAAAGCAACACAAATCAGTGTATATAAAATGATGGGGGGGGGGAGAGAAATCAAATTCATCAAAACACTTAAATTCCACCTTTTGTAAGTGGCCATGAAGAAAAATGATATACAGTAAATCCATACCTAGCTTTAACAGCAGCAAGGCCAAACAACAACAAGAGTACTTTATATGTGGACAAAATATTAATCCCATTCACAACATAAATAAACTCAAACCTAAGTTGGACAGGTCATATGTAACAAACCCTTTTCGTTATTATTTCTGCATCAGATCATAAACTGGATAAATAAAGAGATATGAAGAAGATCCTGTAACTCATTTCCTCCAGTTGAAAAGAATCTCTGCTCTTTTGGTATCCTCATATAATTAAGTGCATTTCCATCTCCAGTAGCCACAAACCAAAGTAATCTAAATCCTGAGATGGGTGTCCTAGAACTCTATCGAGTAACATTCAGGTTGAAATGTTTTCTTAGCACAGGAAAAAAACACACGAGAAGGTGAAGACTTCTAAAATATGTGCTAACTAAAACCAGCAACAGTGCAGAATATGAGCTACCTTTTACAAGAGGTTAATTGTTGTTCAGAGTTTACACAGCTCTAGCTATCCAAACATGTTTTAATACAGGCAAGGGAGACCAGTGGCTCTCCAAGCATTGTTAGACTCCAACTCCCATCATCCCTGACCATTGGCATAGATGGGCATGAGGAGAGCTGGAGTCCAACCAAAAAGAGAAGGCAAAACTGCCCAACACCTACTTTGCCTCTGTCTTCCCCCAAAAGGAAAGCAGTGCCCAACTTGGTGATAACAGAATAAACGACACAAGAAGGAAGCTGCAGCCCAAGATAGGAAAAGAGGTGCTAAGGGAACATCTTGCTACTTTGAATGAATTCAGATCTCCAGGGCCTGAGGAGCTGCACCCAAGGGCACTAAAAGAGTTTGTAATCTCAGAGGCTCTGTCTATAATCTTTGAGAATTCCTGGAGAACAGGTGAGGTCCCCGTAGCTTAGAGGAGGGGTGTGAGCACTTAGAAAAGGATGCTGTGATTAGTAAAATCCAGTACAGGTTTCTTGAAAACAAGTCATGCCAGACAAATCTCTTTTCTTTTTTTTTTAAAAAAAGATTTACAAGGTAGGTGTATCAGGGGAATGCTGTGGATGCAGTGTATCTTGATTTCAGTAACATTTTTGACAAAGTCCCCCAGAATACTCTTGTGGAAAAGCTAGTAAAATGCGGGCTAGACAAGGTAACTGTTAGGTGGATTTGTTGCTGGGAGACTGATCAAACCCAAAGAGTACTCATTAATGGCTCCTCATCATCCTGGAAAAAAGTGGCAAGTGAGGTGCCACAGGGTTCTGTCCTGAGCTGGTTGTTGTTCAATGTTTTTATAAATGACTTGGATAATGGAACTGAGGGGATGCTCATCAAATTTGCAGATGACTCCCAAACTAGCAGGTAGCTAATGCCAAAGAAGACAGAATGAGGATTCAATACGACCTTAACAGATTGAAGAACTGGGCCAAAAGTAACAAAATGAATTTCAGTAGGGCCAAATGTAAGGTTGTGCACTTAGGCAGGAATAACCTGGTGCACAAATGTAATATGGGGGGGGCACCTGGCTTGCTAATAGTACACATTAAAAGGATCTGGGGGTCTTAGTAGACCACAAGCTTAATGTGAGTCAACAGTGTGATGCAGCAGCGCAAAAAAAGAAAAGAAAAGAAAAGCTACTGATATATTAGGTTGCATCAACAGAATTATAGTGTCTCAATCATGAGAAGTAATAGTCCTGCTCTATTCTGCCTTGATCAGACCATACCTGGAGTCCAGTGTCCACTTGTGGGCACCACAATTTAAGGATATTGACAAGCTGGAACATGTGCCGAGGAGGGCAACCAAGATGATTAAGGGTCTGAAAACTAAGCCTTATGAGGAACGGTGGAGGGAGTTGGGCGTGTTTAGCCCGGAAAAGAGTAGATTGAGAGGAGATGTGATAGCCATCTTCAAATATCTAAAGAGCTGTCATGTGGAAGATGGAGCAAGCTTGTTTTCTCTTGCTCTGGTGGGTAGGACTCGAATTAATGGTTTCAAGTTACAATAAACAACATTCTGACTAAACACCAGGAAGAACTTCTTGACAGTAAGAATTGTGGAATGGTCTCCCTTGGACGCAGGTGGCGCTGTGGGTTAAAGCCTCAGCGCCTAGGACTTGCCGATCGAAAGGTCGGCGGTTCGAATCCCTGCGGCGGAGTGCGCTCCCGCTGCTCGGTCCCAGCGCCTGCCAACCTAGCAGTTCGAAAGCACCTCCGGGTGCAAGTAGATAAATAGGGACCGCTTACCAGCGGGAAGGTAAACGGCGTTTCCGTGTGCGGCTCTGGCTCGCCAGAGCAGCGATGTCACGCTGGCCACGTGACCCGGAAGTGTCTCCGGACAGCGCTGGCCCCTGGCCTCTTAGGTGAGATGGGCGCACAACCCCAGAGTCTGTCAAGACTGGCCCGTACGGGCAGGGGTACCTTTACCTTTACCTTACCTCCCTTGGAAGGTGGTGGACTCTCCTTCCTTTGAGGTGGAGGCTTTTAAGCAGAAGTTGGATGGTCATCTGTCATGGATGCTTTAGGTGAGATTCCTGCATTGCAGGTGGTTGGACTAGATGACCCTCAGGGTCCCTTCCAACTCTATGGTTCTATAGCATATGACAGGTCACATTTTCCCCTTTCCTGCTCTGAATCAATTACCTTTTTTAGTAAAATATTAGCCTTCCCTGCACCCTTTGTCAGGCCCACTTGAGCTGCCTTGTGGCTGTTCTCTCACCAGCTGGGAAGGGAATGAGCGCCAAGTTCCAGTTATGGAGAGATTTAAATGACAGATAGCCAACCCAACATGAGGAGAACCACAGGGTTCCCCGTCCCATGACTACCTCTTGCAGAGTAGTAGTCAACCCAGCATCTGAGTCCCCGAGGAGACTCTGTGACAGGTGGTCTGAGCACTCACCAGATTCAGCTACCTTGGAGATATCAACTCCTTGTTCTGCTGCCATGAAGCCCAGAATGGAGAAGACCACAAAGCCAGAGAAGAAGCTGGTCCCACTATTGATCAGAGCCAGGATGATGGCATCTCTGGGGAGGGAAGGCAAAGAGTAAGAGCTATCAAATGGGGCTGCAGGCTGGCATGGAAGAGAAGAGAGGAGAGAGGAGAGGAAAGGGATTTGTGCTGCCTGAGAACCTGGAGAACGGTTGCCAATCGGTGGTGAGCCAGATGGACCATTGTTCTGGCTCTCGACAAGGCAGCTTCCTTTCCAATCAAAAGCAGACACAAAAGAGGGACTTCCTTAGCAATGCAATGAAAGGCCCAAAGGACTTTCATCAACAAATGCATTCACCATCTCGTCAGCTGCAAATATCCATTTTACACTGGTGGGCAACATTCAAGGACCAGATAATACTCTACTGTGAAGCATATAACTCCATCATATGTCAAATGAGGCGCCTGAACACACATGTTTTTCAATGGGTTTAGGCGTGTCTAGTCAGGCTGCGAATGGAGTAGCAGCAGGTGGGAGGCCTTTTGACATGACATACCTGCATACATGTGCATGTGGCATGCTGGTGGGAGGGAGCCTATGGCTGGGAGCCTAGAACCAGTAGCAGGAGGAAGCATGGAGATAGAGGCAAGTGGGAGTGGGGTTTCAGAGTCTGCTTGTGGGATCGGGAGATGGGTTGGGAGGGAGGCTGTATTTCTAAGCCCAGCACAATCAGCAGCAGGAGGCGTAGAGGCAGGAAGGCTCACTGAGTGTTTGGAAGCACATGCATGTGATGGAGGTCATGTCTGGAGTCTATGCGCTGGCAGCAGGAGGCAACACAGAGATGGGGATCAGGCAGGGAGACCTTAAGAGTGTCCAGCCATGAACATGTGGCAGGAAGTTGGATTGTGCTGCTATATCCAGGGATGGGGAAACTGGTCCTCCATATACTGTGGATTACCATTCCCATCATGCCTCACCACTGGCCATGCTGTCTTTTTTGGGGGTGGGGGGAGATTGACAAAATCTGGAAGATACCAGGTCCCCATCTCTGGCTTTAACCCAACACCAGCAAGAGGAGGGAGTGCAGAGTAGAAGGAACTTTCAGAACCGAAAGGCTTGCTTGCCCATCATTCTCCTCCACAAGGGCTCCCCACCCACAGAGCTCGGCTTGAGCGAACATCCAGAAACCTGTCACAGGACCTACAGCTTCTCCTAGTTGTTGTATCCTGAATGCATTTGGTGAGGCTTGCATGTGTGCATATGAGGCAATGATTATATACAGGTGAACAGCAAAAATATTCAGTTTGGTGGCTTCCCTGTCTCCTTTTGTGATCCTCTACGCTGTCTACTCAGGAGTAAGTCCCAGTGACTTCATTGGGACTTATTCCCAGGTAAGTGTGCACTCCTACAAATGCTTCCTGGGAGTAAGCTCCAAAAAAACCAGTGGGATTTCTGAGTAGACACATACCTGGGATTGTGCTGGAAATCTTCCAGGAGCAGAAATGTTTGGCAGCAGTGGGTGATTTGGAAGGTATCTGCAATTGAGAACATTTCCCGCACTGTTTCATTTTCAGTAGACCCAGTATTGCAATCAGTGAGTGTTCCCTATAATCAGTCCTAGGCAAAATGAAATTGATTCAGAGAACCATCTTGGATTTTTTTGGCGGGGAGGGGCAGTTTAAAACAGTTGCCAGTGGCAACTGACTGCCAGTAGAATGGCTATAAAGAAATGAAGGCAGAGCTGCTCCTGCTGCACCATTCATAGTTGCATAGAAGAGGGAATTCCAGTGAGGCTTGTCATTTGCTTCTATACACCTGTTAAAGGTGTGTTTGAATTACATCTCCAAGCCAGCCCCAGCCAGTACATGCTAGCTGAGACTGATGGGAGTGCTAGTCGAAAATATCTGCAGGGCTCCTGGTTGACAAAGTCTGGTGTAGAAAGAGGAGCCCTGCCCTCTCTGGCAACTGCCCACCTCCATTGTCAAGCAAGTCTCCTCCAGCACCACGACCAAGTAACGCCCCACTGTGTCAAGCCTTCTGAAGAGTTTTGATGATCCTGCATAGAATTTGGTTGTGCCTAATATCTTGTCCCATTTCAGTTTACAGAAATAACATTTTATAATTGCTTTCCTTTGATGAACACATTGTTGTTGTTGGCATCCATCTGTCTCGAGAAACAACGGAGTGGACCTCCAGGTGTGAAGTCAAATCACTGCATTAGCAGCACTGAAACGCAAGCCTGGGCTGTGTGTGTGGAAGTCCTGGGCTGCCCGGACAACTAAACCCTGCTCTTCGTCTCGCTGATGTAGTCAAATGACACATCATTTCCCTGCCCTGCCCTGATGCCATCATACATAATAACTTCCATTCTACATAGGAGAAAAGGGAGAGTGCTCACCAGCCACAAAATTATTATGTACTATTTTATTACGGGGTGATTGCTCTTTTATTACTGGATGGAAGTCGTTCTGCACACTGGGCAAGTCAGTCAAGTAGGGTAGACATCTAGCATTGCCAAACTAGCCAGAAAAACCAGCAAATGAAACAGCCCTGGTGTGGCTGTCTCTTGCATGTTGCAAAACTCCCTGTTTGAGATGCAGAAATCAACAGGTGATACATTTTGTGGGATGGAGATAAACAGAAACAACTTGCTAATAGACGAAGATCAGGCTATGATTGGCTACAGCTGAAGGCTGAAAAAATAATTTTTTATGAGTTGCCTACACATCAAGTCATTGTTATGGGGCAAAGCTGTTGAACAATGGAGAAGGTTGTGTGGGTGACGTTCTTTTGCTGGAGGATTTTAAGCCGGGGGGGGGGGACCCTGTGGCCCTCCAGACGTTGTTGGTCTCCAACTCCCATGAGCCCCAGCCAGCATGGCCACAAGTTCCCCACCCCAGATTTAAGCAGAGGTAAGATTGCCATCTGTCAGGATGCTGGGATTGCACCTGGCCTTGCTGATCCCGTGTCAAGCAGGGTGTTGGAATTTATGTCCTCTAAGCAACAGCTATGAATTTATGATATCCACAATTGAACCGGTCCAGGTTTTTCATGCCTGGAGATAATGTGTTTTGTCTGTTGAATTTCCACCTGCCATGCAGCTGTTAAAGGGACAGGAGCCCAGCTAGCAGAGGTGGGGAAATGATGGCAACCCTACAGGGCATAGCATATTTTTCCTATGCCCTGCCTGGTTGCATAGGAAATGGGCTCTCACTTATAGCAATTGTTGTTGAACCGGTTATAGCTGCCCAGGGCAGTGAGTGCCCCCAGTCCTATGGCATACGAGAAAAAGATTTGGGTCCCAGCATCGATCCACACCTGGGAGAGAAAAAGAAAGAGAGAGAGAGAGATTGAGGTATGACAGGGAAGAGCCCAGGAGTCCTGGCTCCAACCCCTTCTCAAGAGAGTTGCCAACTTTTCAACCAGCCATGGCTCTTGTGCCCTTAACAGCAGCTTGATCTGTATTACCTGATAGGCAATACATTTGCATTTATGTTGTAAAATACTTCAGTTACAGCTGCAGCCCTCTGTAGGTTAGTGGCTACTTTTGGAGTAAGTTGCCTAACGCAACGAACTGGGATCACTGGTTGCAATGAATTGGGATTTGTATAACTGGCGCCCATACATTTATCTCCTGCACCTGCTGGACTTTTGCTTGTTTTCTGTTTTGTGGTGCTGCGCTTGTGGTGCGTTCAGGGTTGAGGAACCTGAGGCCCTCTAAATGTTGCTGGATTTCAACACCATCCTCCCCCACCATTGGCCATGCTGACTGGGGATGAAGGGTCTTGCCCACTTCTGTGCTGCTTCCTGCATTCTAAGTTGCTCTTAATGTTACAGAAGCTGGTTAACAAGTTGGCAACCCTACTGCTGCCCTCACAACCGCGCTTCCCACTTACCTGAGGGGAGGCCAGTTTGGACCAGTCGGGTTTGAGATAGTAGATTATCCCATCCTGAGCTCCAGGCAGCATCACCCCTCGGATTAGCAGTATAATGAGCACCACGTAAGGGAATGTAGCAGTGAAGTAGACAATCTGTGTTGAAAAAGGAGATGAGGGGCAGGAGAGTGTTATGCCTGGAAAGAAAAGGCTTTGCTTTTCAGCTCTCTACTCAGTATTGGGAAGGCAATGGGGCAGGAGGTGGGGGGAACATGTGCAAGAAGACTTGGGAAAAGCTTTGGCTATTTGGCAAAGGAATAGCTTAAGTACCTCCTTGGAGCAACATCGCCAAGGGGCACAAATTATTGACATTTTACAGTGGCTACTTTTTAAACTGGCCATCCTCCTGCACTTTTAGCAGCAGTGTGACATGGAGTCAGGTGGCCAGTGAAGCTTCCCCACTGGGTAAGATGCCCCAAATCCTTTGAAACACTTCATTGTAAACTACAATGCCCATAATTCTTTGAGGGAAAGGATGTGCTTTGAGTGTGCTTTAAACGTAGAGTTTGCATGCAGCATCTATGTATGTGCTGTGACGTGGGGAATGGCTCACCATCTGTGCTTCTGCCTCAGGTGGCAAAATAGCTTGTGTGTCAGCCCTGGACTGAAGACCTCCACACATATGGATTGCCCAGGCCCAGGTGTCACACATACGCACCCCTAAACTGTGGGAGACCAGGAAGCTATGGCTCTCCTGCCCCCCACTCCCCTGCCTTCCACAGTCACCATCAGGCTTCCCCTTCCCCACACCTGCTGCATAACACAGATGGAGTTGTGCCTGTTATAGCAGGCAGGGGGGAGGTGGAGGCAGGGCAATAGCTGGGGCCCCGCCAGGGGTGCAGGTGATGGGGTTCCCCCGCAAAGTCGGCTAAAAATATGTCCATAAATATAAATATTGGCACTGTTATACAGTGGTTTCGCTCCTTCCTCCTGGGCCGTGTTCAGAAAGTGGTGGTGGGGGATGAGTGTTCAGACCCCTGGGCCCTCACTTGTGGGGTGCTTCAGGGTTCCGTCCTCTCCCCCATGCTTTTTAACATCTATATGAAGCCGCTGGGAGAGATCATCAGGGGGTTTGGACTGGGTGTCCATCAATATGCAGATGATATCCAGCTCTACCTCTCTTTCAAATCAGAACCAGTGAAGGCGGTGAAGGTCCTGTGTGAGTGCCTGAAGGCGGTTGGAGGATGGATGGCGGCTAATGGATTGAGGTTGAATCCTGACAAGACGGAAGTACTGTTTTTGGGGGACAGGGGGCGGGCTGGTGTGGAGGACTCCCTGGTCCTGAATGGGTTAACTGTGCCCCTGAAGGACCAGGTGCGCAGCCTGGGAGTCATTTTGGACTCACAGCTGTCCATGGAGGTGCAGGTCAATTCTGTATCCAGGGCAGCTGTCTACCAACTCCACCTGGTATGCAGGCTGAGACCCTACCTGCTCACAGACTGTCTCACCAGAGTGGTGCATGCTCTAGTTATCTCCCGCTTGGACTACTGCAATGCACTCTACGTGGGGCTACCTTTGAAGGTGACCCGGAAACTACAACTAATCCAGAATGCGGCAGCTAGACTGGTGACTGGGGGTGGCCGTCGAGACCACATAACATATTATTATTATTATTATTATTATTATTATTATTATTATTATTATTATTATTTTGGTTATTGCCTCTTAATAAATTATTTTAAATAGAGGGTGAATTGAATTGAATGGATGGATGGGGGGCGGGTTGGAGGAGAGGTGGAAAGGAGAGCTAATTTATCCATGGCTAGGGGGTGCAATCTGGATGGTTCTGCCGGGGCTGCCGGGGTGCAAGACCTAGTTACGGCTCTGGGTGGAGGTGGGGTGGGGGGACAGACACATATGATTCATCTCCTGCTGCTTTCGGGAATTTCAAGCCACAGATGTATTCTCCTGAATCACTGACTTGGCAGTCCTAAGCACTCATGACCCCAGACGTTTGCTCTGCTGAGATGCTCAATGCAATCAGGATTACAAAGCATTCTTTGTTGCAGGATAGAAATGGATATGGACACACACACACACACACACGGAGCTGGCTTTCATCTTGCTTCCTTCTGATGGGAATTTACTAAGCCTGTGGGTGATCAACACTTTCTCCACTGCAAAGCTGCTTTGGCATCACCCCTTAACAACTTTCTTCAGACTGGCATTCTTAGAAACATAAAGGCCTAACTCTGAATGCTTCCCCTTCACTCCCACCCTTCCTCTGGATCTCTGGGGACTTCTCGTTGTCCCCTACTACTGGGGAGAGCATGTGGGCAGGCAGCTGCCAAGGTCTCTCCTCAGCCAGGCCTTGTGTGCACAACAGTGGCCTACTGTGGGAGGCCAAGCCACATGTGTGCCTGTCTCGCCGAGGCCTCAAGGCGGCTGCCCCCACCTCCAGCTGCCGTCTGGTGAAAAATGTCAGGCTCTCTCAGGCATGGAACTTGCTGACGGGTGGGATTTCAAACGCACTGGCCATGCACAGGAAAAGGAGGAACAGGCGCAGGGTGTCTGAGAAGGAGAGGAACGTGTGTGCGCATGCGCACAACAGAGAAAGAGAGATTGTGTATGCATACCGCATGGCAAATGGAGAACTGTGATTTTCTTTTTTGTGCACAGAAAGGAATGGGGCCATAGGTCATCAGCAGAGCAAAGGGATTCCAAATACATATGTCCCAAATTCAATCCCTGGCATTTCCCTTTTTAAGAGGGTCTCAGGTGGCAGGGCTAAGAAAGGAAAGCCTGACATAGGCAGCCACAATGTCATTTTTCTCCCTTGAGGTGTGGGAAAGCAGCTGCTACTCAGGCTAGACAGCCTAATGGTGGGACTCACTATAAAGCAGTTTTCATATGTCCGGCCTGTGCTCCACGTGACCACTCTCCGAAACACAAGTGCTAACTCAGGGATAGGGGTGTAGGCATGGAGCCCCACTGAGAAAGGTTTCCAGCTTTGTCAAAACCCTTTTCTGCTTTCCTGAGGTGCTTGTGCATCAAAATCTCACTTTAGGTGAAATAAAGAGGCCTCTGTTTTGGCCCAGGTACCAGATCTCAAGAACATAAGAAGAGGCCTGTAGGATCAGGCCAAAGGCCCATCTGGTCCAGCATCCTGTTCACAGGGGCCAACCAGATGCTTGTGGGAAGCATGCAAGCAAGAGCTGAGCACAGCAGCTCTTCCCAGCAACTGACTGTCTCTGAAAGTGGTGGGAGAACGTATTGTGTAGAAAGCTGTCTCAACTGCCCCAGACTCCTAGCAGACGTCAAACAGTATCTCTGTGTGTGAAGCAGAAACGACATCCACAAAACTGTTTGACTAAGAACATTCCATCCCCCAGGAATTCCTAATAATCTTATTGGAACTGGTTTCAAAATTCCTCAGGTGATTCATTTGAGTGGGAACGTCCAACTTTTCCTCACACAAAATTTATTATTTGCTTACTTATTTAGATAATGTTTACCCTGCTGTCCAACCAGGTATATCTTTGCCATCAGGACAAGACAGAGGAAGGGAGTGTTTGGCTGCGGCTGTTGTCAAAAATTGTTCCTGTCTCAGTCCATCGGCAAATGGCAGAAGAGATGCAAACTTATGCTATGGGAGCAGGACATCTCTAGAGGAAGCCGCAGTTGACATGATATGAGGTGGTCTCCTCAAGTAGTGGATCTGGGGCTCTTTTGGACAGATAGGTCTGTCACACAGGACAGAAACTGGGGGGCAAAACAGAGCCCTCCAGACACTGCTGGACTGCAACTCTCATCACCCTTGACCACTGGCTATGCTGGCTGGGGCTGAAGGGAGTCTAGAAATCTGTGGGGGGCACCATGTTGGCTATTCCTAAAGGAGGACAATTGCCTATCCTGCCAAGAGTCCAGGATGACCTCTACCCCGGTTGACCTACATGTTTCTCCCCTTGCTCCTGCCCCTGGAGTTGTGCCACCTCCCCAAGCCCCCTACCTTTCCTGTGGACTTGACACCCTTCCAGACACAGAAGTAGACAAGGACCCAGCAGGCTAGCAGACAGAGGGTCACCTCCCAGTTGATCTCACCAGGGAGCTCCAGGCCTCCTGACAGACGCAGCACCTTGTTCCTGCAATCAGGGAGAGAAAAAGTGAGCACTGGCTAGGGTGTGGCAGGCGAGGGGGCTTGGCAGTCTTTTTGGATCAGTGGGTTTTGCCCAAGCCAACCCAGTTCATCCCAGGAGTAAAGACTAGCCAGTGTATGCCAGCACTCACTCCCAAAACTCGATGACCGGCGACCTCTTGTCGGAGAGCTCGTCACAGGTAAGGTTGCCTGTGGCTGTGCCATTGGCGCAGTCCTCATGCCGGAAGATCTCCACACATTCATCAGAGTTCCAGGGGTTCCCGCAGGTCGCCCAGGGCAAGGTGGCCGCAAAAGATTTCACCAGGTAATAGAAACCCCAGGCAAGCACCATGATGTAGTAGGTGTTGCAATAGAAGACGATCACCATCGAGGCAAAGCCCAGTCCTGTGGAAGAGAAGAGCTGCGTGAAAAGAGGAGCCCGGGGCAATGAGGTGCCACTTCTTCAGGCGGCTCAAAAGCATCAGTGCCACGCCTGCCTCCTGCAATCGTACTGGGTGGTGTACGTTTAACTGGGTGGTGTGCATGCACCGTGAAAACTTGGATTCTGCAACTTGTATAGATTGTGCAAATTAAGCACAACAGTTTATTCTGTTTCTGCTTCTTCTGGGAAGGACTGGGGAACAAGGGAAGGACTGAAGCCCCATCTCCAGAATAAGGTGGGCATCTTATTCGGCCACCTCTCTGGCTTCTGAGATTTCAATAGACCTTCACAGCCATAAGGGCTAGAAACTTTTCTTTTTTAATGAAAGCCAAGATTCTTAATATGATTCCTGCAGGCAATTCAACACTGTGAGCTGCTGAAGAATCATGAAGTCTCCCTGCAGCCTCTTCCTTTTTATTATTTTTTATTACTTTAGGACACTCCATCTTGCTTTCTTATTTTCCTGCCACCTGCTAACATAGATGACTGTCAGTTCCTGACCTCACTCCCCCACTCATCTGATGTAGACTGGAGGGACTACATTCACACCTCTGCTTCATATATGGAGCATCATGTATGAATGAAATTTACATAATAATAGGTGGGGCTCTCTGCTCAAAACCAGATACAGATCAGCAAAACTGGCTTGGTTAGAGAGGCTGGCTACAGCCTAAATGGTGGCTTATAGCACTGCTTAAGTGTTGTTCCCTGCTGTTCCCAGGTAAGCCCCAGAGGCCTGCGTGGGGCAAGGGGCACCAAAGGCCCCTTTGGTGGCAGGAGGAGGTGGGGATTAGGTGGAGGTGGAGACAGGCATACACTCCAAAATGGTTGAGGTGCCAGACCTTCCATTGCAACAAGAACCTGTTGTGAACCAGCCCCAGATCTGAAGTGGGGAGGGGGAGGAGGAGGAGAGGCAAGTCAGGCTCCAGGGGAAGGACTCTCTTACCTTTGAACAGTGGTGCGATGTTCCATACGTTGATGCTCCCGGCCTTCATGAACTGCCCCAAGGAAATTTCCAGGAAGAAGATGGGAATCCCGCCAATGAGGGCAATAAGAAGGTAAGGGATGAGGAAAACACCTGTGGCCAGGTGAGCAGCACAAAGTAAGCAACAGCTCCCTCATTCTTCAATCCCAGCCCCCTTCAATCCCAGCCCCCCCCCCACCTATGGGCTGGCCTATGTGTACTAAAATAATCATAACAATCTGTAGCAAGGTAACCCAAATTCTGTGCTGAAAAACCTTATTTCTGTGCCATGTATAAAGTACAGAAATTTGCATGACTTCTCATGCTTTTGCACATTTTGTTCTCCTTCTAACTGACGACACTGGAAGGCAAACCGTTAGAAATCCTATTCAGCCTTTTGATTTCTGACATCACCAGCACACCCTGAAGCATATTGTTTGCTGTCATAAAGGAGTAGAAGCACATATATAAAACTGCCACTCTTAGGAAGCTGAACCTTTGCTTCCAGAACCAATAACTGTTGCTTTCTGCGATTCCATGGAATTCCAGCTTGAACCAATGCTTCTTGATGCCACTGCCTCCCCCCATTTTAACTGCAACATAACCTTCCAGCTTCATTCAGAGATATTTTGTTTGCAGCACAAAAGTCAGTATGTACAAATGACTGCAGAATATACAGCGGAACAGATTCCTGAGATAGCTGCTAGGGAGCGGCAAAGAGAATAGTTCCACTACAGAATATCTCGTTCCTGTTTCTCCCCCCTGCAGCTTTTATCCTCCTAGCTCTTCCATCTTAGCTTGGGTTGGCTTCAAAGTGTGCTGTTCCGCCTGTCTACTGCTGCTTCTGCTTCTCAGCCTTCCTTCCCCAAGCAGCCCACGTCTTTCCTGCCATCACTAAGGCACTTGGCAGGCCAGCCCTGTGGCTGTGACTGACAGCCCTGTGTGTTTCCCGCTGCACGTGGGTCTCAGTGTGAACCACTCCGGGGGATGCTATTTATATCCCAGATCCCGGGGCTATGGGAAGGCCCAAGGCTTGCTCTTCTTCCTGCAAATCCCTGGCTAAGAGGATAATCTTGGAGATGTAAGATCTTTCCCATGGGGATTAGCAGGGCAGTGGTCAGCGAACCCATTCATCACTGTATGCTTGAAAGGGCATCTGTGGTCCAGGGACTGCAAACACTCGTCTGTGCATACATGCGCTCATAGGGTGGAAGGAGCCTGGCTCTGGCAGTGTATGTAATTGAGTAAGATATGCCTCATTCTGTGTGTGCACCTAATGCTCACTGAGGGGGTAAACCCATTTCTTAGTGTAGGTATACGTAAGCTCACATGACTGAATAATGCTCCGCAAATAAATAAATATCTGCACAGAGAAAATTAGCATGCCAGGGGGAAGCAAATCTAGCCTCACCTTCTCCCTGACATACCAGTTTTAAAAAAGCAAAAAACAATAGCAGGGTGTTGTTTTAAGTGGAGCAGATACATTCAATCATGTGAAGTCTCAACTGCAGTCAGAAGACATCCATTCAAGACAATAGTTTTCTATCTCTTCAAGAGTTAGTCCTGATATACAGGACCAACCCTCCCTGGAATCTGTTTTTCAAGGCCCAAAACATTTGGGTCCTGAGAGGCAGAAAAACGAGCAGGCGCTGCGCAGAAGCAGGATTGTGCCCCATGTGTCTGTTCAAGCTGCCTCCCAGTTTGCTTCAGAATCTATTGTCTCTCATTTAACTCATCTTGGTTTCAAAGCCAGAATCAATTGCTGAGATATGTGAAGTAATAAAAGAAAAATCTGCCTCTGAGAACATGCAAAGTGTGTATTTCACACAACAGAGTAACAGTAGTTAACTCCCATGCATCTGGCCATCCAGGACAGAGAATGTAGCTTCTAGACAAATTTAATCTTCAGCATCCTTTAAAAATGTAATGTATGTAGTGTTTATCTACACTACAGACAGTAGTATTAAGCAGGAGTTCCCTCTCTGCAAAGAACTCTGGGAACCCATGGACCTCAATGGAATTCTCAGCACAGTTCCTAGGATTCTGCGAGGAAAGGCATGACAATTACACACTTATGATAGCAATAAACATGTGTAGCATAAACATGCCTCATGTGCTGCCTTTATATATGAGATCAGTGACTCATTAAAGGCAGGAATTAGAGAAAGAAACTACAAATGCAACCTACTGATTATTTTCACTAAACAATGGCTATTTGCATGGGGACAACTGAGAACTTTTGCTGCCATTTGAAAAGGATTCCATAGACCTCGTTCTGACTCAGGGGACTTCATACCCAGAAAACATGAGCCAGAGAGATGCAACTGATCAAAATGGAAAAATGAATCCCTGGAAGCAGAAGAGATCCCCGTTCTGTGGAGACTTGCAGTCACATATGAGAGACACCAGTGACATCTTAACACATTCTTGCCCTGAGCACACAGTTGACTGGTGGCCCAGCTGACCTCATTGGAGAGGGAGGTTCTTTGCCATTGAGGACACAGAACCAGGGAGTTGGCAGTTTCCTCTGGAGGAATAAGGCCTCGTGGCAGACTAGCTAGCAAAACTAGCCTGGCCCTCAAGGTAACATGTCTGTTTAATGCTTGATGACCAAAAATTAGGCAAAAGATTGTGCCTGTGAATGAGCCAACACAGATGCAATGCTGCAAACAAAACTTTCCTGTCATACCTCCTCTTGATGCAACACATGTTTGTCAGCTGAGGCAGTTCACACATTCACCTGTACGCCACCGAGCAACATGCTTGTGTCCCTGACTCCTGCAGAAGTACTCAAGCCGCCCTATGTCCCTTCTGTGGCTTTTATACAAATGAAGCTGCCGTCAGCTGCCTGCAGATTAAAAAGGGGAGGATGCCTGCATCACTCTCACTCAGAGGGGTGGCAGTGGATTATCCCAGTCTCAGCCCAAGCCAACACCCGTCTTGCCACTTTCCCTAGAAAGCACCCAGCAAGCAGGGCGGGGGGTGTCATCCCAGGCCAGCAAGGTTGTCCAGTGACAGCCTCTCTTATGTGCTACTTTAGCCCTGGCCTGCCCACCCCAGCCAACTTTGATGATACATATCAGTCCAAAATATTCTTTCTCCATGTTTTGTTCACCTCCGCATCACACTCCCATGTAGTTTCCTTCCTGACCCCTTTAACGCTCTGGCACACAGCACTGCCTGAATCATCTCCCGCACCGACTCTGAGCTCCTATGAGCCTCAAAATGTTAATAGAACAGTTTAAACTTTTATTGTGTCAGGGTTGAGAGTCAAGAGTGATGAACTGCCTACGCTGGGGGTGGATTTTGCCATGCCCCTCTCTTTAGCTGGCCAGACCAAAAAAAAAAAAAATCCTTTCCTCAGAACCCGGGACAGAAGCTGGATAAAAGCGGAACCCTGCACTCTAATGGCATAATAAGTCATGTGCCATTCTCTCACACAAAGACATACAAACACACACCATCTCTAGGCCACTTGCCAATTTCAAGATTTTGGCAATCCCTTGGGTGTTAGCTCAGTTACTCCATTCAGTGAGGCTCTATTAGCATAACAAGATATACAAGTAGTGTCAAAACATCTAGGAAGGACAGATCCCAGATCTTTCCAGTGGAAAGGGGAAATAATTCATTCCACCTAAGAGGTGCCTGGGTAACATATCTGGGGCTGTATCCATTTCTTTTCCAGTTTCATTAACCAGTTCCAGTAGCAGGTGTCTGCAGACCACAATGCTGCTGCTTCTCACCTGAGACTGAGCAATTTTTCTCCTTGTTTCTCTCTTTAATATGAGAAAACAAGGGTTGGCATCTGTGGGTTCTGTCTAAATACGTCATCTGCAAGTAATAGATATAGACTGGGTCCAGGGACGCAACTTGAAGAGCCGACTTTCTGCCAAAGCATAAGTTGCACCCCCTCACCACCATACACAGCATCCTTAATATAAAAAATGGCAATATTTTATTCAGAAGTGTCTAGTCCTCAGTTAAGGGACGCGGGTGGTGCTGTGGGTTAAACCACAGAGCCTAGGGCTTGCTGATCAGACGGTCAGCAGTTCAAATCCCCTTGACGGGGTGAGCTCCCATTGCTTTGTCCCTGCTCCTGCCCACCTAGCAGTTCGAAAGCACGTCAAAATGCAAGTAGATAAATAGGTACTGCTCTGGTGGGAAGGTAAACGGCGTTTCCTTGCGCTGCTCTGGTTCGCCAGAAGCCGCTTAGTCATGCTGGCCACATGACCCAGGATAAATCGAGATGAGTGCCACAACCCCAAAGTCATCCACGACTGGACCTAACGGTCAGGGGTCCCTTTACCTTTACCTTAGTCCTCAGTTAATGCAGGAAGCAAAATGCAAGAGTAAGACCACTGGAGGGAGGAGCAGCTGACATGTGGTTTGCAGGCAATCTTGTTAGTAGTACCCTGGCACTATGCTAGCTAAGCTGACAACACACTTGCATTGGGCTTCCAGAGCTAATTTATCTGCACTGAATTTATTTTATGTATTTTTTTACCCCACTCTTCCTCCAAAGAGCAGAGTTACCCCACTTCTCCACAACCACAACCTTCACAATTCTGTGAGGTAGATTAGGCCAAGAAATAGTGACTAGGCCTAAAGTTACCAGGTGAGCTTCACAACTTGAGTGAGGTTTGATTCCGGGTCTGCCCTGTCCAAGCCCAGGACAAAGGCACACCCATCACAGAGAGCACTTGGTAGGGGGACATCTATGCAGACCTGTCAGCTGGGCCAGGTCATTTTACCAGGGAGCAACTGGCTTGTGTGTGTGTGTGACTTGATACATGTCACATCACCCAAGCTGTGATTTCATCACCCCATTTTCTCCCCGGCCGAATGCTTTCCCTTGCAGAATAACTTCTGACTTTCTGTTTTTGTTTCCTTGCTTTCAAAAGGCAATGAGAGGGGGAAAAACCCAGCCTGGGGGTGAATGAGATGCCAGACTTGGCATCATGCCCTATAGTCACATGACACTTGATCAGGAATGGAGCAATGCTGAGGTCATGTGCCAATGGCATGGTGAGATTCAGACCTCCAGGCTGGATTGATCCCCACCACCAGCAGCCCCTACACTTAATTTCTTTTCTTTCTTTTCAATTAATTTTTAAACTGATAGGCATCAGGAAAGAAAGCAGGCTGGCCTGAAAATCTGTGACCTCTGGCATGTAAGCCAAGGTGTATGGGAGCTGGCTGTGGCAACCTTTAGGATGTGGGGCTTTCATCTGAGCATGTACAGAGCATACTCCGGACCTTCCTGTGTTTCATGTTTTGGAAACAGGTCCTGGAGCTTATCTAAAACGCCCTGGCAGTGCCCACCCGCTAGCCTCTTTCCCATCTCTCCCTGGCAGATTTGTCCTTCCATTGTAGTTTGACAACACTTGCTTCCTGAACCATGTTGTGCCAATTAAACACACCTGTGTGGAAACAAATTGATCCTTGCTTCCCATTGACTTCCTCCTCCACATCCATTCCCTGCTTCATCAGTTAAAAATGGACCAATCGTGAGGCGGTTGGTGCTGACGGTGGCCTGATGTGTCATCCTTGACCTTAACGGTCTGGTGCTCTATTGAGATTTAATGAGTGCAAGCAGATCTGCCCAAGAGCTCTTGTCTGTTCAGGTTCTCTGCAGATTCAGGCAGCAGTCACTGCGCCCAGTACACCCTTGGCTGATGCCAGGGGACATTTGCTTCACGTTTATGTTATTTTATTACTTACTGAGACATGGGTTGCCTCAAGAGGACATTTGGGCCCCACGGAAACTAAGAAACAACAGGCCCACTTGTTTTGAGAGAACCCGAAGGAGGCAGTGCTTAGAGCATCAGATGGCAAGGACCTGAGGGGTTCAAATCCTCACTCAGCCACAGAACTCTTTGGGTGACCTTGAGCCTGTCGCTCCCTCTCAGCCTAACCTCCCTGACAGTGTTGTAGTGGGGCTAAAATCGGGCAGGGGGGCAACCATGTGTGCCACCTCCTTGGAGAAAAGAGAAGATCTAAATGGGATAGACTGAAAAATAAAATATCTCCCCCCACCTGTGTGCTCCCTCACATACAAAGCATCAAGCTAGACATTACCTCAGTGAAGATGTGTTCCCTGCCACATTTGCCAATGGGGACAGGAGAATGGGGTGCCTAATCTCTCATATGTATACAAAACTCTCCCTTAAACAAATGCCGGGTCCCCCTGCAACTAACTAGGCTCAAGTCCACTTTCAAAATTTACCTGAGAGGAAAAAACCACTTTGCAATAATAATGAGGGAGGGGAGGCAGGATTTTCCACATAAATCAGCAGGCAGGGGGATGGTCAAGGTGCCCCCCTCACTTCCCTAGTTTGGTCCACAATTGTAGGCTGAAGTAGCCCGACTGTGAAGGAAGGCGAGTGACTGGACACTGGAGGCTACTAAGGGTGACAGGGCAGGGCTTACACCTGCCCCACCCAAAAATATTTTATTCAAATGGGCACCTCTGGTCAATAACCAGGACCCCCACCCTCTGATCTTCCCTCCCAGCATCTCACCTCCGGATTCTATCTGTTGCCTCCAGAACTACAACCTGGCAAGATTCCTTATGTCAAGTGACGCCATGACTCATTTTTCGAGGGAGGGTGCTTCAGTTCTAACATGTGAGGTCCTTCTGGAGCTGAAGATTACCCAAGCACTGTAGTCACCCAGGAGCTTGATCCCAGATGCCCGAAGGTTGGCTGTGGTCATTCATTAGGAAGGGAAAGACATTCTAGACGTGCCAAGAGACATGTTCTTTACACGTGTGCCTGGACTTTTGAAACGGCGTCTGGGGCCAAAAGCAGAGGTGCCCTAATTCAACCCTGCAGCCTCCTTTTTGTAGGAAAGGGGCCCTCTCTCTCTTCTCCCAATGAATCCCAAGTTATCTCTTTTTCCTTTTTTGCTCTTGCCGCCGTGAGTCCGTGAATGGAACACAGCAGCCCTTTTGTTCAGGGAATAGCAAGGGACGCCTGGAGATCCCGGTCTCCGTTTCCAGGCTGGACGCCTGTCGACGCTCCCCACTGCTGGACTACCTTGGATCTCGGACCTACTTCTACGGGGAGGGGGGGGGCTGCCTCTCGCCTTTTGCAAAAAGCTCCCCTGTCCAGATTCCCCGGCTAGAGGTTCGCCTCTCGGAGCCCGATCCCCGCCTGCTGAGGAATTGCTCGCTCGCCCCTAAGCGGCAGCACCCGCCCCCCCCCCGGTGGGCGCCCTTCCGACGGGACCCCCCCCGTTGCACCCCGCCCCCCGGCACGTGCCCGCAGCTGCTCACCTCCCCCGTTCTTGTAGCACAGGTACGGGAAGCGCCACACGTTGCCCAGCCCCACGGCGAAGCCCACGCAGGACATGATAAAATCCATCTGCCGGGTCCACGTCTCCCTCTCGGGGGGCGGCAGGGCCACGCTCGGCCCAGGAGGGTCCGCGGCCTCCCCTTTGCCCGCAGCGGGGACTCCCGGGCACATGGCGGCCTTTTTGTCCTGCTGCTCCACCGAGACGCTGTAGATGCCGCCGCAGCCGCTGCTGTCCGACGAAGCCCCTTTGGCCATGGCGCCGGGGGGGGACCCCGAGTCCCTGCCGCCCCCCTCCAGGCGAATCGGGCGATGCTCCGAGGAAGGCGGGCGGGCGGGCGGGCGCGTGGGGGGTCTCGGCGGCGCCGGCAGAGAGGGGGGTCTCGCTGGGTCGGGGCTCGGCGGGGGGAGCGCGGGGGGCGAGTCCGGGGGACTCAGAAACAATCCACGAAGCACTTGAAGGTCAACCTGAAAAACCTCATGTGTTCAGTGGACGCGGGAAGGGAGTTGCTGGAGGGCGAAGGTCGGCGAGGGCAGCCGAGCGGGGGACACCCCCGCAGTGGCCGGCCCGGAGGCTCAGCGGGGCCGCGGGCGGAGCGGGGTCGGTCAGCCCTTCCCTTCTGCTGCGCGCCCGTCCGCCTCGGCTCCCTTTGCGCTTCTGCTGCCGCCGCCGCCGCTCCCTCGCCTCCCTCGAAGGCAGCTGGAGGGAGCGCGCGTGACGTCACGCCCCGTCAGGACCCCTCCTCCCCGCCCCCCCGCCGGCTCCTCCTCCCGCCTCCTCCGCGCGCCGCTCCAGCCTCGCCGGCCGCCAGGAGGGAGAGACGGGCAGCCGCTCGCTGAGCCGGTGGGAGTTGGGGGGGTCTGTCCTCCTCTGCCCGGAGGAAGAGCTGCTCCCCCCCAGCCCACCCCCGTTGCACCTGCGCGCAGGAGGCTGTAGCCGCGCCCCCGGATCCATCCGGAGTCTTCGCCTCCCGCTCCGAAGGGAGAGGGTTCCGCGAGGCGACCTGCGTCTGGAGGGAGAGGCAGCAGCAGCCCGTCGCCTTTGGGGCGCTGAATCTGCCTGCTGGGACCCATCCAGCTGTAAATGTCCCCCAAGAAATCAGCCGCAACATCCGCTCGGCCTCGCGGCGCTCCCCTCCCAATACTCTTCCTCACACGCGCCCGGAGCCGGGGAGTTCAGGCTTGGCGCCTCGTCCCTTGCGGCGCCGGCCTCGCTGGCCGATTCCGCCTCCTTGAATAAAAGTGGACGTAGTACTTGGTTGTTTAGCAGGCTTAGGATCGCAGCCTGTTAGTCTGTGACAGCACACGCTCCCCTCCCGCGAGTCCCCCCCCCCCCCCGCGCGGCACTTTCCTAGCTGAGCTTTAACGCAAGACTCTCTTCTCTTTGATGTGGTTGCCTTCCCTAGCAGTTACGGATCAAACCTCTGAATTATGCCGCCTTCTGCTCATTGTTGTAAATAATCCTGTAATGTGCGCCGGATAATTTCAAAACCTGCTCCCATCCGCCTTGTGCATCTATCTTCCCACATCCCATTGGAGCTGGGCGGTGGGGAGTCGCTTCGTTGGTGATTAAATGGCAATAAGGAAATGTTAAATTTCACCTGGATACTTCTGTACTCTGTCTGAACTGTGCCCTCCAGATGTTTTGGACTACAACTCCCATCAGCCTGGGATCGAGGGTAGTTTTAGTCTAAAAGAGAGAGGTCCGGCTCTTCCTTCCAAGTGGGCCCCAGCAATACTTCAGCAGGGTCCTAGAGCCCCACAACTCCTTCCCAAAGCACTGGGCTTTGGGAAGGCAGCACGAGGAGTGAGGGGGGTGTCAAATGTTGCTGAGGGGCACCAAAAAAGGCCTCAAGGGCTACACGTGGCCCTCGGGCCACACATTGGACCACCCTAGTCTAAAATATCTGGAGATTGGCAAAGTCTCCTTTAAATGAAGCAAAAACCCCTCTTCACCTCAACTCTTTGTGCGTGCCCTCCCCCACAAATATCCCGTGCTGCAGACTCAAATGTGCCAGGAGGGCTTGTAGTCACTCAGCGATTCAAGGCCCTTTGCACATGAGAAGCAGCAGAGTCATGGGACACCTTAAACGACTTTGGCTGCCAGCCTAAATAGAGTTATTGGCTGGCCCAAGGCATTTAGCTGTCTAAGGTGAAAGAAAAAAAATATTTCCCCTTCTCTCCACCTCGCAATCCCACATACAGAAGTCGACTAGGCTGGAAGTTGAATCTTAGAATTATCGAACTGTGTAGAGTTGGAAGGGATCCCGAGGGTCATCTAGTCCAACGCCCTGCAATGCAGGAATCTCAGCTGAAGCATCCATGACAGATGGTCATCCAAGCTCTGCTTAAAAACCTCCTAGGAAGGAGAGTCTAACAGCTCTTACTGTCAGAAAGTTTTTTCTGACATTTAGTTGGAATCTCCATTCTTGTAACTTGAAGCCATTGGTTTGATTCCTAGTCTCCAGAGCAGGAGAAAGCAAGCTTGTTCCCTCTTCCATGTGACAGGCCTTGAGACACTTGAAGATGGCTATCATATCTCTTCTCACTCTCCTCTTTCTCAGGTTTAACATACCAGCTCCTTCAACTATTCCTCATAAGGCTTGGTTTCCAGTCCCTTGATCCTCTTGGTTGGCCTCCTCTGCACACCTTCCAGCTTGTCAACATCCTTCTTAAATTGTGGTACCCAGAACTGGACACAGTACTTCAGCAATTACAATGGATCAGTGCCCTCCATTATAAGCAATGGGAGTCAGCTACCTTAGCAGACACAGGCTGGTTCTGATGTAGCGCACACAACTCTTGCCTTCTACCACTTTGGCAACACTCCTCAGTCAACCTGCATCGATCTCCTGAGGTAGCTGCTTCAGTCTGCTAATGAACATGTTGCTTCTGTTTGTTGGAGAGTAGCCCCCAGTGAACACAGTGAAATTAACTTCTGAGTAAATGTGTGGAATAGAACAGATGTGGAGTATCATTGTCCTTCCAGATGTTGTTGAACCACAACCCCTAACCACCACAGGTCACTCAGGGGCAGACTTTGGTCATCTTTGGTAGTACAGTATGGAACCCTGACGCGGGTGGCGCTGTGGGTTAAACCACAGAGCTTAGGACTTGCTAATCAGAAGGTTGGCGGTTCAAATCCCCGTGACGGGGTGAGCTCCCATTGCTCGGTCCCTGCTCCTGCCAACCTAGCAGTTCGGAAGCACGTCAAAGTGCAAGTTGATAAATAGGGACCGCTCTGGCGGGAAGGTAAACAGTGTTTCCGTGCGCTGCTCTGGTTCGCCAGAAGAGGCTTAGTCATGCTGGCCACATGACCCGGAAGCTGTACGCCGGCTCCCTCGGCCAGTAAAGCGAGATGAGTGTCTCAACCCCAGAGTCGTCCACGACTGGACCTTTAGTCAGGGTTCCCTTTACCTTACCCTGAACAAGGCCAAAAGTTGGTGGCCTTGAATCTTTTCAAGGATGGATCTTCTCAATTTTGCACCCCCTTAGCTCGGCACCCTGTGCAGCGGAGCCACCCACACCACCCAAAATCCAGCACTGGCCGTTCTTACTGGGGCTGCTGGGAGTGGTTATTCAGCAACATCTGGAGGGCCAAAGGTTCCCTACACCTGATGGAGGGAATTACGTGCTTCACAAGGTTATTGTTTTATAATATTTTATAGGCTAGAGCCTCCGTCAGATGCTCCCTTGTGGACTATGGCCCATGAATGCTTATTTCACAACAAACGTGTTTAGGGCACCACAAGGCTGTTTTGTTGTTTTTGTTGCAACAGGATTTTGCCTCTGGACTTTGTACTTGCCTTTTTTATCAGTTTCACTCCACGTATTTTAGACCTAAACCCAAGCTTTGAAAAAGGCTCAAGGGCTCCCTGTGCCTGTGGAGCCATTACTTGTCGTTTGGGCCACTAGACTTAGGCTAACAAGCCTGAACTCCTAGAGTGCGCCATCATCATGGTTTGGAACTTTTTGACTGCTGTGAGAATGCAAACAATTGGTCTGTCCTGCCCCAGGTCTCCAGCCTTCAAGCAGCAGCTAACCAAAATATGGAGAGCAGCCAAAATGGCAAAATAAACTAAATGCATGCATTTGCTCTTTGCATTGGCAAGAAGGAGACATGATGAGACTCCTTTACTGATTTTCATGAACAACTAAAAATTGGGTGTTAGTTTATATGGAAGTTTCCCTATGCCTTAATGAATGGTATGCATATATTTGACGTGAATGTTGTATTTGTACTGTATTGTAATGGAGGGAGGGGGACACAATATTCTGGGTCCAGGGTAAGCACCAGTGAGCCCTATTTCTCCCTCCAAGCCATACAACCCCTCCCTCCTCACCTGCTAGCTCTCCAGTGGCTCCATTATTTGCAGGGTTTCAGGACTCATGTGACCTCTGAAGGCTACATTCTACCCTCCAAGGTCATAGAATCATAGAATCGTAGAGTTGGAAGGGACCCCAAGGATCATCTAGTCCAGCCTCCTGCAACGCAGGAATCTCAACTAAAGCATCTGTGGCAGATGGCCAAAAGATGAGATGCTTCTGAACAGCAGTCCCTGGGGAATGACAGTGGGAGAGGACTATTGCCTTCATGTCCTGCTTCCATACTTCTCATAGGAAAACAGGATGATGAGCTAGAGAAGCCATTGATCTGATTCAGCATAGGACTCTTTTATACTCCTGCATTCACCTCACCAATTTCCTTCAGCAGTCATGCCTGATCTTTCATCATGTCTTGGATCATCTGCAAGCAACCATAACTTGGCTTGGCTACCACAAAGCCCCATGATAATTCCTAAACCAGCTCCCTTTTGGTCAAGAGAAAATACTATCCTTTAATGCAGAGATGGCTAAACTGTGGCCTTGCAGATGTTGCTGGACTGCAACCCCCATTGATCCAACCACTCCTGGAAGGCCACAGGTTTCTCCCACCACTTCTTTAGTACAAGGGGACCTTGGATTCTTGGAAATTAGGGAGTGCTTAACTTCTAAAATGCCAGGCGCTGGGGCTTAACCCTTCCTCAAATGACTGACCTAGACCCATCATTCCAGCTGTGCCAAGACTGCTTGTCATAATGAATGCCCTGTGCATGCGCTCAAAGGTGCTCTGTGCTCCAAGTCTGTGTTCTGGCACTGAAAGGAGGTTCTTGGACCTGGTTCAAACTGAGTCCTGCAATAGGACTGGTCAAGACTGCCCTTTAGGGCAGGGGAAGCCAACCAGAGCCAGGGCTTTTTCGGCTGTGGCTCCGATCTGGTGGAATGCTCTGCCACAAGAGATTAGGGCCCTGCGGGACTTGACATCTTTCCGCAGGGCCTGCAAGACAGAGCTGTTCTGCCAAGCCTTTGGCCAGGGCACAGCCTGACTCCCTCCTTTGGCAATCTTCACAGAACTCTACCCAATGGTTGCCATCAATTTGATTTGAAGTAATTTTTTAATGAAATGATTTTAAAATGTTGTCTTATTTTATTGTTGTTAGCTGCCCTGAGCCCAGCTTCGGCTGGGGAGGGCGGGATATAAATAAAAAAATATTATTATTATTATTTATTATGGTGCCCTCCAGATGTGTCAGATGACAACTCTCACCCACTGCAGGCAGCGTGGCAGATGTCAAGGGACAGTGGGAGTTGTAGTCCAAAATGTCTGGAAGGCACTACATCTCCTATCCCTGCTTTAGAGTTCATATTGCTGCCTCTTTTCTCTACTGCAGGCCCTGAGACCTGTTGGGTTTCATTTCCTGAAACAGGAAGAAATAAATTTCTTTGGATTGGATCACAGAAGTGCTAGGATTGCCAACAGAGCAAAACAAAAAAATTGACCAGGCTTTGTGGCTTCTGGGGCAGTTGCCTATTGTTATTTTAATACAAAAGCCAGAATTTTGGGCTCACAGCCCACATTTTGCAAGTAACACTGGAAAGGTTTGGGGGCAGGGGAGTGTAGCATCAGCGGCAACATTCTCATGTAATCTTTGAATCCACAATCATATTTGCTGTTTATTGTTCAGCCTTGTAACACACACACACACAAGCTAGGCTGATGAACTCAGCACCCCAGAGCACTTTCAAAGGCCCTGACTCTTTTGTGCCTAAGGGAGCAGAGTGCATGGTGAGTGATAGCCACACAACACCTTAGCTGAGGAATGTTTTAGAGATTGCCTTCACACTCACATTCCCTTCTTCATCCCACACTCAGATCAAAGCATGGTATCTGCCAGCAAAAAGCTTTTACTATTAGCTGTGCCTCTGCTGGTGTCTGCCAGGCTCTGCCTGTCCCTGGGTCTGATCCAGCATCTTCTCCCTGGCCTGCCATGTACCAGAATGTAGCAGGGAATCGAAAGCTGGCAACCTAAGTAAGAGCAGAAGAAGCCAGCAGTCAGGATTCCTGTTCTCTCTGCCTCCATTTCCTGGTGCAAAATGGAATGGCATTGTGTGCATCTGCATTTTGTCACATACACAAATTCACAATTACTGATTTGATTACTTATCTTTGATGGACTAAGAGCCTGAGTCAGTAGAAGATAACTTCCTGTGTTTCTATATTCCTGATTGGCAAATCTGTTAAATGTGTCTAATCTTTTTGTTAAGCTATCTAAATTAGAGGTCAGCACACTACCATAACCTCCAACATTTCTCCGATTAAAATAGGGACGTCACATTCCATAATGATAATTTTACTATTTATACCCCACCCATCTGACTGGGTTGTCCCAGCCTCTCTGGGTGGCTTCCAACATATATAAAAACACCATAAAACATTAAATATTTTTAAAAACTTCCCTTTAAAGGATTGCCTTCAGATGGCTTGGGGTTTGGATAACTCCATACCGTCCAATGTTTCTCCAATGAAAATAGGGACATCCTAAGGAAAAGCAGGATATCTCGGGATGAAATCAGAAACCAGGACAGCATCTCTAAATCAGGGATGTCCCTGGAAAATAGGGACACTTGGAGGGTCTACACTACATCTTGCCAGGGATGCTGTTGTTGCATCCTGCACTGCAGAGCCGGCAGTGAGCAAGGGGTTAAGAAGACCCAATGACCCCAAAGTTCCCTTCTAAGATTCTAATTGCCCCTTCCTCTCATTTGGTGAACCTGAGAGAGGGAGATAAATATAGCACTCCCCACCCCCAACAGCATCCATGTTTTTACAAACCTCAATCATGCATCCCTCCCATTCTAAACTAAAAAATGTCTGATGCTTCAGGCTTTCCTTGAAGAAGGTGCTCCAGTCTCTCCTGGTCACTTTGTCTGCCCTCTTCTGTACTTCATGCAAGGGAGGCCTTTGGTTTAAATAGCCCATTCAGCATTTCATTTGTTCATAACATGAGAACCCTTTTGATCATTGAGATATCTGAACGGAATTTAGTATATGTGCTCAGAACACAATTCTGTGCTTCAAGTTCAAATGCCACCTCAGAGCCTGTCTTTTCCCCTCAAAAGCTAGGTAGAACACATTGAATATAATGCACTGTGCTATATACCAGAAAGATTCAGGCAGCAATCCTAAATGCACTTTTTAGTGTGTAAGCCCCATTGGACAAAATGAGACTTAATTTCTGTGGAAGCAGGCATAAGATTGTGCTCTGAACCAGTGCGAACATTCGGGACCCTGTTGCAGAATTGAAGTTTGCTGCAGCTGTTTCCAAAGGGGCCAGGAAAGATTCAGAACCCACCACAGAGCAATAAATACTTGGAAGAATGAGACATTGCACTGAAAGCAGGCGCTTAGGACCCCCCCCCCATATAAGTTTGAACTACAGCCAGCTTAACGCCTTACTCATTTTCAGAGGAGCCAGGAAATATGTAAACCATACTCTCCCTTGAGCGTGAGGTATTTCAGTGAAATTTGGTATGCATGTTTATGACATAATTCTGTGAATCCTGATCCCTACCTCCAAGTGTGTGTTCGGGGGGCGAGAGGGGAGAGTGGAATGGGGAGGAAAGCTGAAAAACTTTGCTGTTCTAAGTAGTATTCAGAGGTGGCTAAATCCATGCAAAGTCACCTTGATCACTGCCATTTTTGTCCCCTCATAATGTTGCATCTGTTGAAAAGGTGGGCTAAATGATGGAGTGTTAGGTCTCTTGTGTGAGAACGAGACCCAGGCATAGACGGTTCCTCTGCTCCCTTGCCTGGCACTCCTGGCCCTCTTCAGCATAAGATAATTTATATCTCTAATCACTTTGCATCCCCAGCATGCTGCATAAGCCACCAACCTCCTGAAATAAACAGGATTTGCCTCTTAACCCTGCCCAGGAGAGATCGCTTTAAAAAAAGAATCCAAGCTCAGGCACATGATGCCAGGGAAGGTTGCCAGCCTGGCAAGATCTGTCCCTTCCTGTCTCTTCCTAGGGTGGGGAAGCTTCTCCTTCATGGGGGGGGGGGGAGAGGTGTCTTTCCCACCTCCTCACCTCCTACCCACCGGGGAACAGGATAGACTATTCATGTACCGGCTGGGTTTAAAAAACTCCAGCACACATAGCTTGGTGGTTTGTTTGCTTTGCCTTTGGTTGCCAGAAAAACAGGAGGAAGGCTAAAGTTGTACATCAACTTAAACAGACAGGTTTTGTGCTGGACTCTGTTCCCAGCCCCCCTGAAAAACCCCCAATTGGGCTCTGTCCCCAAATTTACAAAATAAAAATACCCTTGGCTCCAATCTGGGCTCCACCTCATCCCCAGAGCAGGGCCAGCCTGAGACATTTCGGCACCTGAGGTGAACCCCAGAATGAGGCACCTCTCCTTCCCGCCAGAGAAGAAGGGGTGGGTGAAGCTCAACATCAGGAACAAGAGGCGGCGGAGCAAGATCAACATGGGTAGCAGCTGCCCCTGGGGAACTTGCTGCCTGAGGCAGGAGCCTCATTTTTGCCTCATGTGTGGGCCAGCCCTGCTCCAGAAAGATCTGCCTCTGGGAATTCAATAGTTCACATCCTTTTTTATTGTTCATATCTACATCTACAATATGGGATGTGGGTGGCACTGTGGGTTAAACCACAGAGCCTTGGACTTGCCAATCAGAAGGTCGATGGTTCAAATCCCCGCGATGGGGTGAACTCCCGTTGCTCGGTCCCCGCTCCTGCCAACCTAGCAGTTCGAAAGCACCTCAAAGTGCAAGTAGATAAATAGATACCGCTCCGGCGGGAAGGTAAACGGTGTTTCCGTGTGCTGCTCTGGTTTCACCAGAAGCGACTTAGTCATGCTGGCCACATGACATGGAAGCTGTACGCCGGCTCCCTCGGCCAATAAAGCGAGATGAGCGCCGCAACCCCAGAGTCGGTCACAACTGGACCTAATGGTCAGGGGTCCCTTTACCTTACATCTACAATATTACAAAACGTGAATTTTGTAAATCACAATTCTATATACGGTAGATGGTGCTGTATAAACCCTTCGTCATTGATGCTGCCTTCGGGGCGGGGCCCCCACTGAAGGGGCAACACCAAAAGGTGTCATCCCTTTAGGGGCAGCACTTTGGGGGTGGAACAGGGCATGGGGCAGCCCCTTTGTGCCGGTGCTCCATTCCAATGAGCTTCTCTCTGCTGGAAGCCAAGCCCAAGAGGGGCTGCTGCTCCTGGCCCTCCAAATGGACTGCCATGCACACCTGTGCTGGCTGCAGCAAAGCCTATGCCAAGAGCTCCTACCTGAAGGCTCATATAGCATGAAAGAGAAGTCAGGATTACAAACCCTGCAGATCTTACCACCTGGACGTGTGTTGCCTCATGCCCTGAGCAGAGCAGAAGCCCCTTCATCAGAGAGGATGTCATCTGTCACAGGGCTGGTGCTTAGCAGCTTCAAATCAAATCAAAAATAGAGTGTCCTACCCCCTCTCCCCACCCCCCTCTCTTTCCCATACACAAACACACGCTCAGGTCCTGTTTGTGGGCTTCCCTTGGGGGCCTCTAGCTGGCCACTGTGAGGGAGGATGCTAGGCTAGATGGCCATGGGTCTGATCCAGCAAGGTTCTTTTTAGGTTCTTATCTAATAATAGGACTCTTTTCTACATTTGCTTGCCTCCTCCTCCTCCTCCTCACCACTCCCTCTGTTCTCCCCTGCATTATCCACATTAAATTGCCAGAGAGGAACCTGCTGAGCTCCTAATGCAATCCCATAGAGGCACGCCGTGCTTCAATTGTATTGTATAAATAAATAATAATCAGGCCACTCCTTAAAAGGGAGAAGTCCAATATGACCCCATTTCTTGTCCCACTGAGACAAAAAAAAACCAAAAGCCTCCTGGCCTCAGGCCTTCACCTGAAACTCTTAATGTCCCTGCCTCTTCCAGGCCTCATATCCCATTCCATATTGGTTCCCTTTACATTATGGGAGGAAAGTCATGGCCTTTCTGAAAATGTGTGTGTGTGAAGACATGTGTTTTTCAGCTGACACATTCCTTGTCACCTTTCCCAGATGGAGGAAAAGTCACCAGTTGGTGAGTCTCATTTCTTCTGCTGAAATTAAATGGGATGAGCAATTTTGCAAAAGGTGGGTGATGAGGGAAGAGGGGATTTCCGTGTTGCCCCAGAAGGTGATGAGATTTCCACTGCAGTTCACACACAAAGCCTTCTGGGGTTTGGCTTTGGCCCACAGACCATCTGGGTTTGGCATGGAAATCTGGCAATGACCCACAGACCAGCTGATTCTTATATAGAAACACTCCAGGGCTTTTCAGTAAAGGAAATGAATGGGAGGAATTGTGGGGGTAAGAAAGGTAAAGGCAGACACTCCAACTCTGCCGTTATATATACCTCACATGACCTTGGGCATGTCACCTGATCTCTCGGGACTTTGCCACCTTGCATGAGGTTTTAATCCTGTGAGTCACTGGTGTAGTGCAATGTATTTCTGATCAAGTTGCAGCCTACAGCGTAATTTAATAAAACCTATTGCTTCCCCCCTTTGCCTCCTTGCTCTATTTTATCGTCTAAATTCAAAGCTTTTTTGCAATACCTGGAAGTTGTCAAATGTTTCAGTGAGCGTCAATTCTCCTCCCCCAATAAGGAGGAGAACAGGGGATAAGGAGCAACATATTTTGGAGCAATGCCCATTAAGAGCAGTCTTGGTATCTCTTGTGCATCAACAGAAGTTGATAACATTGCTTCCAGAGGAGTTCAGTTCCATTCATTCATTCATATTATATTTATCTACTGCCCTTCGCATGGTGCTTTACAGTATAAAAGTATTACTGGGAAGGTTGCATATTTTTTTAAACCAAATCGGTATTGAATTGCATCTTTAACTAATTCCTATTGCAGAATTCTAGTTCTGATTTTGTCCTGAGTTTCTCAGGTTCAGCCCTGCAAATATTTCCATTGCCATCCTGTGGCAACGGGATTTGTCTTTATGATGGTCTTTAAAGTCAAGTAAGTTCTGGCTGAGAAAGCACTGCTGCCTACATGTGGAATGGACATGGAGCCCCCTACTGTAACCAGGTGGAATTTCATGAATGTTCCATAAATGGCCTTAGGGCTGCTCAGAACTGGAGACTTGGGTGGTATCTCCAGACATCCTTTTTATTATACATTCATGATTACTTGTTCTCATGATGGCATTTCTACAAGCCATCCTTATGTTCCTATAACAATAATCTAGGAACTTCCATCACTTTGGAACTAACCTAAGTTTTACTGTCTGCGTTTTTTGAATGCTAGGTTATGCAAAAGCACATGAATCTGATCTTTGGAGAGTTTGTAAATAAACCATTTTTAGCTTACCAAATGTGTGGTCATTTTCTACTCTAGGGGGAGTGAGAAATTTTGGAAGGGACTTAGAAGGACATACCATATTTTTCGCCCTATAGGACGCACTTTTTCCCCTCCAAAAATGAAGGGGAAATGTGTGTGCGTCCTATGGGGCGGATACAGGCTTTTGCTGAAGCCTGGAGAGCGAGAGGGGTCGGTGCGCACCAACCCCTCTCGCTCTCCAGGCTTCAGGAAACTCTGCGCAACCCTCGGGAGCCCGGCAACTCTTGAGGGTTGCGCAGAGCTGCCTGCGCTCCCGGGCTCTGCGCAGCTCCGCGCAACACTCCGGAGCCCAATGCGGCTCCGGCATCGCTCTGGTTCCTGTTCTGGCGGCTGGGGTCCGGGGAAGCTTGGGCTTCCCCCGCCCCAGCCCCGTGCCTGGGGGGGTGGGGGAATACTTTTTTCCCCTTTGTCCCCCCCCCCAATCTAGGTGCGTCCTATGGGCCGGTGCGTCCTATAGGGCGAAAAATACGGTATTTTAAAGGTCTAACAGCCTATATTTCCATGCTTTGCTGCATGTTTTGTGGTTTTAAATCTCTGCTGGGGTTCTCTCACCAAAAGCACTTGCCCCAAACCTGGATCCTGGCATCCAGGGAATTCTCCTTTTTAGAACTAATTCTTCTTTGCCAACCAACAGACCAGTAGTGGAGCATAATCTAAAGGTGCTCTGGGTGGGCGCCTGGGGCACACCCCCAACAGAGGCGAGACCTGTTGTGGCCAGGTGCCTTGCAAGCTGCAGCCTCCCTCCACTGCTGGGTCAGGCTTGACCTGGGAGTGGAGCTGTGGCTGGTGGCGTTGGGCCACACAAGGAAGCTGTCCCTGCAGCTCCCGCACATGCCAGAGTTAGGCTCCAATGAGGGAGGCTGCTGTGGGGGTGCCTGGTTGTGCCCCCTAAAGGAAATGTGCCTGGGGCCACAGCACCCACAGCACCTCCACGCTGCGCCGCTGCAACAGACCACACAACTGGTCACATTATTTGCCTGTCTAGTTTAGTGATGGCGACACTGACTGGCAGGGGCTCGCCAGGATCTTTCCCAATACCCATTAACTGGTGATCCACCCTGAAGTGAGCTGTCCTAGTTAGCTGCTTATGACCCATTTGTACATTTGGTGGGATCATGAAATATACTTGGAGTCGAGTGTGAATTTAATGCTCTTTATTCAGCTCATAGTAGCAATGAATGAAACTTTTCCCCAAAATGTCTAGCTATATATACATTATTTACACAATGGGCCCTGCGTGATTGGCTAATTCCGGGCTCTCCTGTAGGCCAATCAAGTTGTGGATTCACCTCCTCCAGAAGCCTGATTGGCTGCTCCTGCAGGCCAATCCGGTCGCTGATTCACTTCCACCTGGAGCTGGATTGGGTGGCTCCTGCGGACCAATCAGACTGCTGCATTCTAGATCCTATTGATCTAGGATTCAGCTCAGTACCTAACAGATCAACTGATAAAGCTTTTCCTGGATTCTACCACTTTAGGCTGCCAGTTTGAGGTTATGTGTTGGAATGACCCCCTTACAAAATAAAACTTCTTAGGGATAAGGAAAGGCTGAATGTTTCTCCTCCAGCTGTGTGTATGTGTGTGTGCGTAGTCCTTTTAGCATTCAAATATGCGATCCTCTACCTCAGTGGAGATTGGCCTGTGCCTCTTTACCACAAGTCCAGGGTACATCATCATCATCATCATCGTCATAAAAATAATTTTAAAAATATTTATATCCCGCCCTCCCCAGTCGAAGATGGGCTCAGAGTGGCTAACAACAATAAAAGAAACACAGCATTCTAAAATCAATTTATTCTAAAATCAGTTCAAAATCAAATTTATGGCAACCATTGGGTAGAGTTCTGTGAGGATTACCAAATGAGGGGGTCAGCCTGTGCCTTGGCCAAAGGCCTGGTGGAACAGCTCTGTCTTGCAGGCCCTGCAGAAAGATGTCAAGTCCCGCAGGGCCCTAGTCTCTTGTGACAGAGCGTTCCACCAGATCGGGGCCACAACTGAAAAAATATGATCATGGAATCTTGATGGTCTCCCATTCACACACGCAAAAAACACATCCATATCAGCCTTTCCCAGCTTTGTGTCCCCAGGTGGTGTTGGACTGCAACTTCCATCAGCACCAGCCATCATGGTTCAGGGATGGTGGGAATTGTAGTCCAATGACTTTTTGGGGCCCGAGGTTGGGAAAGTCTGGCTTAAATTGTCTCTTGCCTCAAACACAATGCTTTTCAACATACACGTGTACTGCCCACAACCATATGCTTGAGTGTGTTGTTGCCTTACTGAAGCAAACATGCCATCTAGTGTCCACGTGTTGCAAAACAGCTCATTTCTCTGCACGAATGCCAACACTGATCTTTCCCTAACTGCCCTTGGAAAGGAGGATGGTCCATAACTTGTGCCTAGAAGTTATCAGTTGCCCTCCTCTCCTAGGTTGCCAGCCCCCCACTCCCTCCCCTTCTAGACCATTGTGGATATGAGAGGAGAGGCCTATCCCAGGCCGGCCCTAGCATTCAGCGATGTGAGGAGGATGGAAGGGCAGCCCATTTTTAGTTACTTGAATTTATTATTGTTATATATTTTTACTGTCATAGAGGGGCAGAGCCACATGTGCCTGGGACTTTCTGCCTCAGGAGCCAAGATAATTTGAGTGGTTTGTTAGAATTGTGGGTGCCATTTGCCTCAGGCAGCAAAATACCTTGTCTATCAATAGACACTGGCCATGGCAAGGCAAGCAGAGCCTCTAATTAAGGCAGGTTATTTCTTTCCATGATTTTTATCCCGCCTTTCAGCATACAAATCCTTCCAAGACAGCTCACTAGAAACATCAAACCACATTAAAATATACACACATATGCACCAGAATCCTTCCCACAAGACAGTTGGTGTGGGGAGAGAAGGGAATAGTCTAGATGGAACATGTGCGATTGATGGGTGCTGAGGAGCATTGCTTGTGCACTTTCCCTGTTGACTGTGTCAGCATCTTTTGCCATAGATCAGTAATGGGAAACCAGTGGACCTCTGGATCTCATTGTACTCCCGACTCCCAACAGCTTGTATTGCCAGTGCTCAGGGCCAAGGGGTGCTGTAGTCCATCAGTGTCTGCAAGGGCCACAGATTAAGAACAGAAGAAGAGCGCTGCTGGATCAGGCCAAAGGTGCACCTACTCCATCACCTGGTTCTCAAAGGGGCCAACCAGAGGCCTATATCACCTATGATCAGGACTGGGCAAGATTAGCGCTTGCAGTGGTGCCAACTTCAGGGAGCCTGGGCTGCCTGGGCACCCCCATTTTTTTTTGCTGTGGGTGCCTGGCCTCTACCCCTCCCCTCCCCTGCCATTTGCCACCTTACCTCCACTACTCCAGCGCCATGGTGGCGACTTAGACGGAGCCTGCGTCTCCACCCCGTGGGCCTGCCGCAACCAGAGGCACAGGCTCCGGCCCAGTCGCCCCCGTGGCACCAGAGTGTGTGCACCCCACGCCATGCTGTCATGACATCACATGGCATCATGAGGTCATGCCACACAATGTTACAACAGCGCTGCATGCATGCCGGGCACCCACAGTCTGGGGTCCAAGTCGGCACTGCTGAACTGTGATTCAGTTCTTCTATCTGTGTCATCTATAAGAGCCTTGCTGCATCAGAATTTGGGTCAATCTAGCAGGGCAGGCTCAAGACATTTTGGCACCTGAAGCGAACCACAAAATAGTGCCTTCCTTCCTGCTGAGGAATAAGGGATGAGTGAACATTTACATCTGGAACAAGGGGGGTGGGGGAGATCAACATCAGGGACAAGGGTGGGAGGAAACCAGCAGCATATCCCATTTAATAATAATAATAATAATAATAATAATAATAATAATAATAATAATTTTTATTTGTACCCCGCCTTCCCTGGCTGGAGCTGGGCTCAGAGTGGCTAACATCATATAAATAACACAGTATACATAAAAGCAGCCATCAATTAATTAAAATACATCTTAAAATTAATTCAGACAAATTAAAATCTGTACAAATGGCAGTTATCAGGTTAAGATTGAGAGCAGTGAAAACTTGCCAGGACCAACTGTTTTCACTGATCATATAAGGACCTGTGAACAGGCTGGGATAGTGCTAGTTGCAAGTCTGCAGAACTTCACATACATTATCTCAGTAATCCTCGGAGTACCCCTCTAAGCGGAGTAGCATTATTATTCCCATGTTGAAAATGGATTGAGGTCATAAAATACTATTTTCAAAAAACTATGTTAGGAAAAAATGTGTTAGAAATTTGCCAAGAGGTTGCTGGGGGCGGGGGCAGGGGAAGCTGCCAAGGAGGGGGCAGATCCAGCCTCTGGGAAGCGCACCAAAGCTATTGCTGCCACCACAGTAGCAGCAGCGTTGGAAGCGGGCAATGCCTCCCTTGGAGGCTGGGTCTGTCACTACCCTTGGAGGCCGGCCCCGTCATTTGGCACGGGATGCTCTGAACACCAGTGGCTTTGCATGTGCTTGTGGAGTAGCTTACAAGCGGGGCAACACAGGAACAGCCCTGCCTTGCTCTTTGCCCCAGAATCTGTAATAATAAGAACCACCACCAGATGCTGTTAGGAGGATGTTAGAGAGGCGAACAATCTGCTTACACGTGTCAACAAATAACTGAGCCACAGGCTTCCAGGGTCATTCACACGTAACATTTTAAGAGGGTTCAGTCTGCATACGCAGTAACTGAATGTGCAAATCACGGAGTGTACACACACTTGGCCCTGTGGAGACATACTGTAGCTGTGCTCAATACAAGGTGCCACGCGAACAAGCCTGTATTCAGAGTGTTTCACGTGTATGATCTGGTCCTTTTGACAACCATCGCGCAAGGTTAATTAGAAGTGTTCTATGATATCTCTGAATTGCAGTTGGGTTAGCGCTGCAGCACAGGGGGACTTAGTCCCTTCATGTCAGACGCGATCTTCCAACAGAGGACTTCAGCTCCCTCGGCCAAGAGATACACTGCCGCCGCACGTGGAGGCTCTGCTTCGGAGATCGTGCCCGACACCCTGGACCGATCGTATGTCCTCTGATGGTCCCTCCTTCTCAGACAGTAGCGGCTCTGGAGTGACCACTCGTGTCCCCCTCCGGCGATTTCCAGCCTCTCCGGAGAGACCACGGCGCCGGCCAGTTATTTCCTTACAAGGCCGGGCCCGAGCGCTGCTTTAAGGGAGAAGGCGAGGAGGAGGGCGGAGGGAGCCGGCGCGCCAGGCGGGGAGGCGGGAGGCGGGCCGGGCTGCGTGGCTGGCTGGCTCCGTGGGCCGGGAAGGGGCTGCCGGGCTCGGGCATGGGCTGATTCCGCACGGCGCTCCCGCCTGGCTGCCAGCAGGTAGGATGGAGGGCAGCCATCCCGGGGGGGGCAGGCTTGGCGGAGGGCGGGGCAGGGCGAAGCGGGGCTGGGGAGGGAGTGGGATTGCGCGCGGGGGAGTGGGCTGGGGGGGGGGCTGCTTGTGCGCGCGCGCGCATCCCACTCCCGCCGCCCCCGCGAGGCGCACGCAGCGCCAGTCTGGGAAGCGCGCAGGACGCGGACGCCGAAGGAATGCAAACGACGGCGGATTGCGGCGGGAGAAGCGCGCGCGCTGCTGGTGGTTCTGGCAGCGGAGGATCGGGCGCGGGAGTGAAAGGCGGAGCGGTAGGGCAGGGCGCCGGGAAGCCGCGCAGGGCTCGCGGGGCAGGCGGGGGGTTGCGCGGGTCCCGCGCCGGCAGGGCGCTCTCTCGCGGCGAGGCGGGAGCCCAGTCCGGGGTCCTGCGGGTGGGGAGGGGGCGGTGGGCGCCCAAGAAGCCCCGGGCGGCGGGGCGGGTGCGCAAGGGGCAGGGATCTGCCTAGGTGGGCAGAAGGAGAGCGCCAGCCCAGAAAGTTTTATGCACCTATGTAGGCATCGGATCTAACCTAGAAGTCTGGCTCTCGACGGGCAAATGATGGGCGTCTTAAATTTGCTGCAGGCAGTCGAGGGATATCGAATTTGCCGGGTCTGTTTTGGTCGGGTGAAGCTCCCCAAATCGTTCTTCTTTGCTGTGTCCCCAAACAGGAGGATCCACCATTTGCTGAATTGTTTGTGTGTCTGTGAATATGTAAGGTTTCATTGAGCTGTTTCTGTTGTTGCTGAACACATGCGAGACTTGCCTGTTGTGCTTCTGTAGTAGAGCTCCTGCTCTGCTGTTTCTCTGCTTGCTGCACCAAGCTGGCTCGTCGTCCAAGCTTGTATTAGTCCACCAACAGGTTCTTTTCTGTCTCCCCACCCCTCGTCTGAACCCTTTTTATCCAGCCATCAGTTTGTCCAGCCATTTTCTGGATTCTTTCACCCCCCATATGCTCCCCTTCCCATGGCATGCTCATGTGCTGCCTCCGTAAAAATGCCTTTCCTCTTCATCTAATGCTTCATCATTTTCAATCTTCATCAATATTGTGTACCAACTCTTGTCCCTCCATTCACATCTATGCACCACATCCAGATCCTCCCCTCCCATGCCTCCATCCTTATCCATTCATGCCTATTTATATCACTTCATATCCATCTATGCAGCCTCAGGTCTGACTGTCACAAAATGAGACGGTACACATGCACATCCACATTTCAGTTGTATGCAAACACATGTTATTTACACCACAGATTCAAGTGTACCTCCAATGTACGTACATGCAGATTTTCAAAATCTCATGTACTGGCATACATACATGCAAACATATTCATGCAGTGTTTGATAATGCTTCTGCATCTCCCTTGCGTTTCAGTCTTCACATACAGCCCCCCAGTGCTTTCTCCTGGGGGGCTGCAGGGGTACGCATACCCCTAAACATTTTGTGAATCTAAGTTTGGCCTCATTGAGGGGCAGTATTTCAATATGAGTAGGGAAATGAGAATACCTCCTAAACATTTCTTTTTTTAGAAAAAAAGCACTGCAGCCCCCAGTTCCACAGACATCATTTGGGACTTCACACGCGCGTTGCTAGCTCACTGTGATCGTAATATGATGCACGATTTATGCAAACATTATGCTTTCTACTCAAATTTCCCAGTATGTTGGCAACATTCATTGCATGCCAAACATTACACTCCCCCAGCATATACCTCCATCATTCATTAAAAAAACAAGAGCAGTTGAATACACAGTCATCCCCCATCACAATCAGACACATTGGTCCTCACATGTAGATCCAATGCACATTCAGTCCCAGACAGCTATATAACCAAGATGTAACTGAGTGTTTTATAATGACCACAATACTCAGGTAAACAAGGGGAGAATGTGGTATAATTATGGACAGAATATCAGATGGAGTGGAAAGACCTGCTGTTAATCTCAATGCCGTGGGCAATTTATTTCCAGCATTTACTGAAAGTTAATCCTCACAGGCTTGTTGTGCAGATAAAAGGGGGTAACAATCCCAGCTATGCTGCCCTAAGATCCTTGAAGGAAGATACAAATGTGACACTTACGGTAAATAAGAACAGTTTGCTAACACACAGCCCCCCCGTCTCCTTAAACACCCTGGTTGGCAACGCAGTCCCTGATTTAAACATTCTCTTCTGTACACACATTTCAGCATAATTGGTGTGTATGCACATGGCACCTGAGGCACAAAATCCACATCCTTCCTAATTCTGCCCCCACAATACATATATGAATATATATGCACACACACACACAGTCTAAAAAGGGGGAAAGGTTTTACATATTCCCACTCACTGTGCAGTCACCTTGTTTTAGTGAAAGGCACCCATGCGGATTTGGTGGCAGCAGCAGCAGCAGCAGCAGATTTTTAAAATAATAGTTAAGAACACTCTGTCCATTCTGGCTGGTGATAGGTGAGGGGTTGTGGAGGGTGAGGGGCTTCTGTGCCACAAAGACCTCTGGCAGGGGGAGCAGTGGCCTGAGGTCTTCGTGCCACAGGCCACCTTGCAGGCCACCTCCACCCCTCCCTGGCCAGCATTAGGTTCTGTGAGAGAACCAGGATACCCCTGGCTAGGGGTAGAAGGCTAGCTTTGCCCCCCCCCCGAGTGTGACACTTCCCCTCACTTCTGTCAGTGGTATACTTGGGGTGTTGAGTGTTCCTTGCCTCTTAGTGACTCCAACCATGGAGGACAAAGGAAATGAAATAGCACCAGATCTGAGATTGGTACAGGCACTGCCCAAATCCCATCAGATTTCCTTATTGAAATTGCCGTATCTGCAGCTACAATTTGGACCCCCCCAAAAAACACCTCTGGGCACCCATGTGGTGTCACAGTCCCAGTCTGATTTTTATCCCCACTTGCAGAACTGCTGTTTAAAACCCCGAACAATCTTTGCCTATTAATAAAGAAAACATCTGTGCTGGCCCTGAGAATCAAGCTTACCCTTCGTTGCCTTAGCCCATCTAATTGGTTCTGTTTTTGGTCAACACAATGCCAGGTCTGGGGTTGGCTTTTTTCAAGCCCCAATTGTAATGTCAGCCTCCACACTCCTACGCTTTTTATTTCTTCAGTAAACTTTTCTGCCACCACTCAGGCCAACACTCTCTCAAAGTGGCTTATAAGCACAACTAAAATAATATTAGTTTAATAATAATAATAATAATCCAGTTATAAAACTAAAAAGAGCTGCAGTTTAAAAGGCTTTTTGTAAAACGTTTTGTAAAACTCAAGATGGAAACAAATCATTTTTAAAGGATATTTAAAAGTCACATGGGTGTGGGATTTTATGTTCCTTTTGTCTTACTTTTTCTTCTTACTTCTTTGGTTTATTTTGTGATTAAGTGAGTGTATCTTATTGTTTTGTTTGTTTGTTTGTAAGTACGCCTAAATAAAACATTTAATTAAAAAATAAAAATAAAAGTTAACAAATACTTCCTCTGAGAGATAGTTTCAGAGATATGGGGCCACCATGGAAAAGGCCCTGTCTGTAGGCTGGGAAGTGGGGCCTCTGAGGCTTATCTTAAGGCTTGAGCAGGTTCATATGGACTGCTGGGGAAGTTGATGCTACTCTCTGCCATCTGCAACTCCAGTTTGGATGTTTGTTGGTTCAGTCAGGAAGGAAGGGTAGGCACAGTTACACTCCCACCCCAAGCCTGTCCTACCACCAAGCAGCCACCATAGGCAGTTGGATGTTTGGAGGAATTGAGGTTGGCGGAGTGAGAGACAGACAGCTCGGATCCATGGGCCTCTTCATCTCAGTGCAACTTGCACAGGCAAACTTCCCGCTGGATTGCAAATTAAGGGGAGGGGGGGTCTGTCTTTTCAGTTGCCTTCTTCGAACACCCCAGGTGTGTTGGGTTGGCCCTGACCATCTGCCTGCTTTCCTCACAATCCAAAATGTGCAGTGATTGTCTTTGGCAGAGGAAAGGGGCAACCCACATATTCTTCTTGGGATTTTTCAATGTTTTTAATCACCTCTATGTCCCATATCCCTTCTGTTCCCAGGCATTGGGGCAGACTACACCAATTAGAAAGCATCCCGAGGCCTAGCAGAGATGACACTTTTTTAAAATAAAAAAGTAGTAAAGGCAAGGGGAAAAGAGATATCCTGGAAGTATATTTTATACATTACTGTTAACCACCTTGACCAAATTCTATCTTCTTGATAGCTCTTCTGTTCCTTAGGCAGGGGTCTGGGTGCTGGAAGTATATTTTGCCAATCTGTCCCCATAAAAGTGGCCAGAATCTGTAACAAAGTTGACACCCTCTAGCAGCAACTGTTTCACAGTTAAGGGGGGCATGCGCTCCAGCAGAGCATCACACGCACACACATGCACACACACATGTGTATAACATGCAGAGTCCTAAAAGTGAGCAGTGGTCTACAAGTGTGGAGATGGAACTTTGTTCACGTAGTAACATTTTCTTATCACTTAAGCAAAAATTACCTCTTGAAACAACAGGCCAACCACACATCTGGATTTATTTATTTTTAGTTGGTGAACCTTTTAGCTGGCTGTGGTACAGCTCCCATTCTTTTCAAACTCAACTTCTCTCATTCTGGAAATTAATAAAAAGAAACCATCTTTCCAAATACTTACTGTACATAATTTTTGTCTGCCATTTCCTGTACATAATCTATCTTCATCTTTTTGCATAGCTATTATTTTATTGTCAATTATCTTTTGCTGTTGCTGCCACATACTGCAACTAGTTGCTGCTATAATGTATGGCATTAATTTCTCATTTTCAACTTCTGCATAACCCTACATATTTATTAGAGGAGGGGGAAGCAATGGTCCTATATTTACAAAATACTTGGTTTTTCTTTGTTCAGGTCTTTAGCCTAGGGTTTCCAGCTGGCCCCTGGAAGAAACAACGCCCAGCAGCCTGGCCTTGCTCCTCTGCAATTTAGCAGTCATGAGATCTGCAGAAATGAGCAAGCAATGCTTTTCACAGCATATTACTTGTTGATGTCTGCAGGAACTAATAGCACAGGTGCAAGGGCAAATAAAGAAGTAGTCAACCCTGTCTTTACGTGGCCTGTTGCTACACAGTGATGGGGGAGAAGAGACTACAAACTCTTCAGGATGAAATGGCTATTCTTTGTCCCCCCCCCCTTTTGCTTATGTGACCATAACAGCGGTTGAATGGCCTCCTAAATAGTCAGGAGATGAATCCCAAACACAATCAGCATTCTTTTTGTGTTGGACAGCTACTCATTACGAAAGAAAGAAAGAAAGAAAGAAAGAAAGAAAGAAAGAAAGAAAGAAAGAACTTTGCATAAAAATGTGCACATCCTAATTTATATAAAAGGTAAAGGGACCCCTGACCATTAGGTCCAGTTGCGAACAACTCTGGGTTTGCGGTGCTCATCTCGCTTTATTGGCTGAGGGAGCCGGCATACAGTTTCCGGGTCATGTGGCTAGCATGACTAAGCCGCTTCTGGTGAACCAGAGCAACGCACGGAAACACCATTTACCTTCCCGCCGGAGCAGTGCCTATTTATCTACTTGCACTTTGTGCTTTCGAACTGCTAGGTTGGCAGGAGCTGGGACCGAGCAACAGGAGGTCACATCGTCATGGGGATTCGAACCGCTGACCTTTAGATCAGCAAGCCCTAGGCTCTGTGGTTTAGACCACTAATTTATATATGTACATGCAAATTTGGAAATAATGATAACAATAGAAATGAAAATATAATATATCTCACCATAGTGGGGAAGACTTGTGGGCCTGCTCCGTCTGCTTTCCAGGTGCTGCAGATGGACAACTTCAAGGCCCTCTCCCTACTCTCTCTTCTAAGGGCTCTTTATCTTTAAACCACTCGGACCAGAAAGCTGTTCAAGTGGAGGACACCTTCAAATACAGAGGCATGTTCTCTGAAAGCTTTTCAAACAGGGGATGGTCTTCTGTAAAGTAAGACACATGAGCACCCTATTTATATACTCTGGCCTCCTAAACGAGCCCTAACCCCAACTGCTAGGAGTGAAGGAATATCAGGGATACCTGATGCAGACCCCATAGATGCATACTGTGCTGTTGCTCTTCCGCTTGGACCCAAAACTGCTTGCACTCTTGAGGAGTGGGGTGTGTGTGTGTGTGTGTGTGTGTGAGAGAGAGAGAGAGAGAGAGAGAGAGAGAGACTCCTCTTCTGACATTTCCAGAAATTCTTCCCTATGTATCAACCTAGAGGGCCCCTCAAGGGGGTTAGACTAGATGACCCTCGGGATCCCTTCCAACCCTACAGTTCTATGATTCCCCTGGTGGATTCCATGCCTGGCACCAGGTCAGGGCTAGGCATGACGGGACCCAGAAACTGCTGCTAATCAGGTTGAACCAAAACGTTTTGCTGAATGAGGCCAAGCAGCAAATGGCGCACACACACCCATAAGCCAAGATGCATATAGGACCCAAGCAGCGGCGGAGCTAGCCACTCGGGCACCTGGAGTGGTGCATATGCTATGCACCTGGGGGCAGGGCGATCCGCCCAGGGGGGATTTTGTCACTCCCCCCTGGGATGACACCCGGGGCATACCGCCCCCACCGCCCCCCTTCCTACACCCCTGGGCCCAAGGCAAACTATTTTTGCACCTGAGGGAGAAAATCTCACAAGTGCCTTTTTCTTCCCTCGACAGTAGAAATACGCAAATCAATTAAATTAATTAGAACAATATAACAATTTGCTGCCCTTTCATGGTACCCCAAACCAGCTGCTTGAGATGGCTGCTTCGCTTTGTCCAATGGTAGGGCCAGCAGTGGATTTTGGGCACCATTAAGGATGGCCGAGTGGGAGGCAGCTGGTACTCTTCCAGGGATCTCAAGCGCCCAATGTCACTTGGGAGACCTCCCATCTCGTTCATTTCAGAAAAGCTCGAACAGAGAATTAATACATCTGTATGCGGAGCAGGGGAGCTGTTTGGAATTTCTGCCACAGGCATCAAAGTGTCTTGACCTGGCTCTGCACTGGGCCCTACATTCAACAAATGTTTTATATCTCATGACAGAGGAATGATCTCTGAAGTTTCCGGCCGAAGAAGCCGTGGGAATGAGCTGACCCCATTTCAGTGATCTGTTTTGTGTGTGTGTTCCTTCCGACATCTCTGGGCCTAGCTATTCCTGCGCTGCCGGTCTGCAGCCGTCCGCAATGCCGCTCGGGAAAGGCTGGAAGAAAAAGGTTGAGGACATCACCAGCGTCTACGACATCAAAGAGAAGCTGGGCACGTGAGTGAAGCGACAACGGCTAATGGAAGACCTGTGCGGGGCACTCTGTGCCATGTCGGTCCTGCCAACCACACCCAGTTGGGAACTGAGGCTTCCTGGCACTCGTCATTCCTTGATTTTAAAGCCCCCTTTTGCTCCCCATGTTCTGAGCTGCACCTTCTCTGCTGCCACAGCAGACGTCCTTAACCTGGTGACCTCCAGAACTTTTGGACCACAAATCCCATCAGCCCCAGATGGCAAAGTAACGTCCTCTCTTCCTCCCACCCACCTTAACATCATTTTCTCCCTCTGCTCCCAGCCCAATCCTTGGTCAACTGATCTGAACCTACAGGGCTTCTCTCACGGGGATAAACTTTGGTTTTGCTCTGCCATTCCTCAAAGCCCTTCTCCTTAACTTCAGCTGACAAATAAGTACTCATTTTAAACGTTGTCAACATAAGCAAAATTAGCCTTTCCCATGGGTAGTGGTGCCCTTAGGTAATTTTAGATTTCAGACCTCATGGTCTTAAGGGTGGAGCTATTAGGATGGGTAAGGCTGACCACTTATTTTGGAATTTTTAAAGGCAGCTCTGCTGTGTTTGGACACCCTCCTGTCATTCTGCTGAGCAGAGCCCTGTGGGGCTGCCCCCAAATCCTGTCCTGATGGCACCAGTGGGCAGGGAAGGTGATAGGGGTGGCTGTGTGCTATGCTGGCAGCTCACACCTTACCTTCCTAGTTCCAAGCCCAACATGATGCCTCTCTCAATCTGCCACTCTCAACCTGCCCTTCTCTTAGCCCCCTGCCCTATCTCCTCTGCTGCTCCAGCAGTTGGGCACCTGTTCCCCACTGCAGGGTGTCTCTTTCTGCAGAGACACCCCAGGAATGGCGCAGCCTGATGCACTTCATTTGCATGCTGTCATCCTATTGGCTGAACGGGGGGGGGGGGGAGGCTCTCACACATGTCTGACGTGTATGGGACAATAATAGACCAAGAGTCCGGGGAATCAGGAGTGGGGGAGTGAGAACAGCCACAAAGTTAACTCTTCCCTAACTGAGTGTACAAATCTCCCTCCCTCCCCACTTTTGGGGTTTTCAGTGCAGTTAGAATGTGGAGTAGAATGGGGTAGAAATAGGTGCCATTTCAGGAGAGGCATGTAATCTGGAACATGACTCAACTCACCCCCTGCCCACCACTCCACAAAAAAACACTTATTCTGCCTGATCAGGGGAAGCCGCAGGCCTGGGTCCACACATGCATACTTGTCAGCTGTTTTCTCTGTAGCATCCAGTGATTGCGAGGGAACTGGCACGTTGCTAGATGTCGGTTTAGGAACCCTTTCGCTGGAGGCAGCTCACACATTTATCTAAGGACCATCAGATCATGAAACGTCAAGCAGTAAACAGAGCTGTGCAAATCTGTTCCCCATGTGATGAAGAAGCGGGATCCCGCTGTGAGCACTTGCAGTAACTCTCAAAAAGTTATTCCCCTTGTGCATTTTGGTAACACTTGGGTCATTTGCCCTATTAAAAGGAACCCACATCTGATTTAACTTAGTAGTGAAATTCTTAACTGTTTTTGCTGTTGTTCCCAGCACCAGTACAATGCAAGCTGAGGGGTTTTTTTGGACTGGGAACAAACAAATGCTAAGGGCTTCCTGTGAGAAAGTGAGAGAGACAATCTGTGACATTTAAAAGCTGATTCGCTATTTTGCATCTTTTAGGCTGGACTCCTGTAACCACTTTCCTGGGAATAAGTCTCGCTGATCCAACTCAGTGAAACTCACTTCTGGGTAAACATGCATATAGGATTGGGTTATCAAGGGCTACTGCAGCTGTTTTGATTATCCCACCATCCCTGTCCAGACCATAATGGCTGCCTGCATCTTTACTGAAAATATTATAGCCAGTGGTGCAGTTAGGTAAATTTAGACTCTGGATTTTATGTTTTTATGATGAACACCTTTTTAGGGTAAAGCGTGCCACATGGGAAAACAGCTCTGTGGCATTGAGGGAGGTGCACGTGTGTGTGTGTGCGCGCGCGTGCAGACAGGTGGGTTTATTCTGCCTCTCTCTGATCCTCCTGCTCCCCTTTTCTGACAGAGGGGCCTTTTCAGAGGTGGTCTTGGCACAGGAGCATGGATCCCAACGCCTTGTAGCTCTCAAATGTATTCCCAAGAAAGCTCTGCGGGGCAAGGAAGCAGCAGTGGAGAATGAAATTGCTGTCCTCAAAAAGTAAGTAACTGTGTGTGTGTCTGTGTGTGTAGAGATAGATACCTAGATATATTCATGTTCCTTCTGGAATATAAAATGCATCCTCAGAATCTGCTTTCATTACTGGGGTTCAACTCTGTTCAACCAATGGTGATAATGTTAGTTTTATTATGTGCCTCAAAGCATGTACAGAGAACCTTTCCCTAAGTGACTAAAATCTAGTCCCTACAGATCTGGGATTGGGGATCTAGGATCTCCCACTTTTGGGTCAGAGAATGTGGCTTTCAGTTAGACTTTTAACCCCCCCCCCAAGCATTTCCTATACATTGGGTCTCTTGGTTTTTGAGCATCTAAACACAGGTTCAGCATCTTGCAATATTGTTTATAAATTGCATTTATTTCTTAACTTTCCTCCAAGGAGCTCAGGTTCTTTCCCCCCTCCATCCCATGTGGATTAGGCTGAGAGGCAGTGACTGGCCAAGGTCACCTCGCTCACTTTGTGGCCGAGTGGGGATTTGAATTAGGGTCTAGCTTGTCATGCGAGCTAAATCTGTTGAAATTCCCTCTTCTACACTCATGTTAAAGATTCAGGGGGAGCCCTTTCCTCTTTGGCATCTGAGCCACCCTAATTTGAATTTGGGTCTCCCCAGTCCAAGTCCAGCTGGACTCACCACGGCATTCTCAAGCCTTGCATGTAGACCCTTGACTGTATTATGTTCTAGACACAAGCCTGTCTCACAGCCAGGGGAGAAGCCAGGGTTTTCTGACTCATGCCTACTCCTCCATCTCTTTGTTTCTGTTTAATCTCACTGGCACTGCAGGATTCAGCATGAGAACATTGTGGCTCTGGAGGACATTTATGAGAGCCCCACTCACCTGTACCTGACCATGCAGCTGTGAGTAGAAGTCCCTTGTGCTATTCATTTGGGTCTGGGGTGTCCCCAGGGTGTCTTGGAGATGGCTAGCCCTTTCTGAATTGGCTGGGAGTGGCAGGTGTGACACTGGGTTAGGTGGTTCAAGGGCTGGTGGAGCACATGCAGCTACAGGTATTTAGTACTGCTGCAGATGAGAGCTAAGGGGCTACAGTCAGGGCTTAATGCAGAAGCCGGCCTTTGAAGAGAGACCTGACGACGGGAGAGAGGAAGTGCTGTGTTGGAGGATCTCGGCCCATTAGGATTGCTTAAGCCAGGCATGTCCAGAGTCCATTTTGGGGGCCTAATCCAGCCCGCTGGTCAATTTAATCTGGCCCCCATGGCAGTAATGCAAAAAATAGCTAAAAAACTTTGGGGTAAAATCCTTAAAAAAGCTCAACAACATTGGTCAGCCCTCATGCATGTTCACTTCATCAAATCTGGCACTCTTTGAAAAAAGTTTGGGCACCCCTGGCGTAAGCGTCTCAGAATATACCAATCTTGACTCTTGTTATTGGGGAAGGCAGGCAAAATCTGCAAAAGAAACTATTGCAGAAGGTAATTTTTGTAGGGGGAGTTAGATGATGGAACACCTGGATCTGGGCTGGCCCAAGACATTCTGTTGCTTTATATAAAAGACAAGATCACTTATCCCCCTCCCAATCCGTGCATTTCATTTATGGGAGTTAACTGGACCTGCAGTTTAATATTTGGGCACCATCTGCACTGCACATTTAAAGCCATATCGCTACTTTGAGCAGTCATGGCTTGCCCCAAAGAATCCTGGGAATGGTAGTTTGTTAAGGGTGCCCCATCTCCCACACAGAGCTATAATTCCCAATATGGCTTAACAATCAATCCCTCTTCCCAAGAAACTCAGGGAATTGCAGCTTTGTGAGGGGAACAGGGGCTCCTGCTTGAAATGCAGGTGGGGCCTGGAGGTAAGCCACCTGTCTCTGGTTTGCAGCGTGACAGGAGGAGAGCTCTTTGACCGCATCATTGAGCGGGGCTACTACACCGAAAAGGATGCCAGCCAGCTGATCCGGCAGGTGCTGGAGGCAGTGAACTACCTGCACGATCTGGGCATTGTTCATCGGGATCTCAAGGTGAGAGCACAGGGGGCCCTGGGATGGTCTGGGGCAGGAGTGGGGGTGCTATGCATGATGTCAGGTGTGGGGTTGGTGAGCATGTGGTCTCTTGGGTGCCAGAAGAAGACATTTAATCTTCTCAGGCTTTGAAACTGAATTTTTTTAATCCACTTAGTTTTAAACCTGTTGTGTATAGCTAGTGACGTTGTGTATTTTCTGTGTTGTTTTATTCTCTGCTGCTGATTTGTTTTCTGTCCTTTTGCTGTGTTTTAAAGTGTTATTGTTTGCAACCAGCCCAGAGAGCTTGGCTGTTGGGTGGAATTCAAGTGCTACTAATAAATGAATAAAGCAGGGAGGGAGGAAAGGCTACAGTCGCTGCTCACACTTCCATAGGAATTCATTTTCACTCCTGGGGGGCCTTCAGAACTTGTGAGCCACCAAGCCGAATGCAGCACATGAGCCACATAGGCCTGCCGGCCAGGTCACATTCCTCCCCACCATTTTCTGCACCTGCGGGTGAACTGCAAAAATGGGAGGTTCATTGGAGAACTTGGATGGACTGCACTCAGCTTGACAGGCCTGCACAAGTTGTGCATTTGGTGGGTTAGAGTAGCAGGTGGTGCAATTGGCCTCTGTTATTTCTCAAGCTGATGGAGAAAGAAGTTGCGTGGGGACAGTCCTTGGTTCACATGCTAGTTGGGTTTAGTGGCAAAAACCAGACTTTGATGGGGGAGGTTCAAATCCCTCCTCACCCATGAAGCCCAATGGCTGAACTCTTGGTACAACTGCCTCATTGAGGAATCTAATATTTGTAGATAGAATTGTAGAGTTGGAAGGGACCCCGAGGGTCATCTAGTCCAACCCCCTGCAATGCAGGAATCTCAACTGAAGCATCCATGACAGATGGCCGTCCAACCTCTGCTTGAAAACCTCCAAGGAAGGAGAGCCCGCAACCTTCTGTTCCACTGTCAAAGAACTTTTGCCATCAGAAAGTTCTTCCTGGAATCTCCTTTCCTGTAACTTGAATCCATTGGTTTGTGTCCTACCTTCTGGAGCAGGAGAAAGAAGCTTGCAAATAATAATAATAGTAATAATAGTAATAATAGTAATAGTAATAATAATAATAATAATAATAATAATAATAATAATAATAATTTATTATTTGTACCCTGCACATCGAGCTGGGATTCCCCAGCCACTCTGGGCGGCTTCCAACAAAGATTAAAAATACATTAAAATGCCACACATTAAAAGCTTCCCTGAAGTTCAGATGTCTTCTAAATGTCAGGGAGTTGTTTATCTCTTTGGCATCTGGTGGGAGGGCGTTCCACAGGGCAGGCACCACTACCAAGAAGGCCCTCTGCCTTGTTCCCTGTAGCTTTTCTTCTCGCAGTGAGGGAACTGCCAGAAGGCCCTCGGCGCTGGATCTCAGCATCCGGGCAGAACGATGGGGGTGGAGACGCTCCTTCAGGAGGAGCAGGCAAAGAGCCCCTTCAGGGACTGGCTGGCTACAGAGTTCATGGGGGATTCAATAATGCAGTGCAGCCCAGTGAGCTTGAAGGAAGTGCCTGTCAGCTGATGATGGGCACTGCCTTCAAGCTATGGTTTTCTTTTCTGGGTTGGGGCTGGCTAGGGAACTTTGTAGTGAAACTGATCCCAGCTGGTTTGCTCTCACCAGCTGACTGATGGTCACAAGAAGCCTCTCTACTCAATGTACAATTGGAAGTGCACTTTAAGGCTCCCAGTTGTGCACTGGGAGCCGTGTCTCCAGTTGCCCCTCACCTGGCATCAGATGTTATGCCTGGTGTGCAGCCAGCCGCTGGCCATGGTTTGGGGGGAAAGGGCTCAGGCCAAAGTAGGCCAGTGGGATGGACAGTCAGCCATGTTTTACTATTTTGTTTGTCACCTTGGGCTCCTTTGAAAGGAAGGTGTGTCTGCCAGTCCATCAGTTGGGTTGCTTAGGGGAAAGGAGAAATGGAACTAATATGCAGGTAACCCAATTTTCTGCTACACCCCAAACAGCCTGAAAACCTTCTCTATGCTACTCCGTTTGAAGATGCCAAGATTATGATTACAGACTTTGGGCTGTCCAAGATTGAGGCTGATGGGATCATGTCCACAGCTTGTGGTACCCCTGGCTATGTGGGTGAGTGTGGCATGGGGGGGGGGTGGGGTGGGCATTGTAAGCTGAGTGGGAGCAGTGAGATGGAGGGTGCCTCTGCAACTAAAAGGGGAAATTCATCTGCTTTTAGCCTTTCTTCATGTAATTATGGCAAGCTGCAAAAATAGTCTGGTTGGCTGCTCTTTCTAGGGCAGATAATATACAGATGGATGCCTGAAGTATGGATGTTGTGGGGTTTGTGGAGGGATTGAGGTAACAAAGTATACATAAGCAAAACACTGTTCCATTGGCAGAGCTTCCAGAAATACTGACCATGTGTATAGACATAATCTTGAGGTGAAGAATTCTCTATGCTAAAAAGAAAAAAAAATGCCATGATAACCTGAATTCTACAATCTATATAAAATTATGTAACCTTTTTTCTGCTGCTACTATTCACTGAGGATATTGCAAGCAACAATTGCAGGGCACGGAGGCTGTACCCATGACCCCTGGCTAGTGGCGTAGTGTGTGGGGTGCCAGGGATGCTGTTGCCCCAGCCACACAATCGGGTGGGGACATGAACAAAGCTCCCTTTCGCAGAGATCCCTGGCATGCCCCCCATGCCCCATCCCTGCCTGGCACATGAGTGCCTGCCCAGAGGCAGTGGGGGCCAAGGTGCCTTCACCCTCCATGCCCTGGTCCTACACTTGTCTGCCACCTGTGCGCACGCACCCACCCTAGGCGCTGGCAAACAGTGCTACGCCACTGCCCCTGGCAATCTTACACCCATGGCTTTTGAATCTTTGCCAGTCATTAGGTTTACACTTCCATGCATGTTTTTCATAAGTATTCATGCTGCTGCCTTTTAATTAATTACCAGACAAAAGCTGAGGTTTCCAGGTGGCAAATTTGGAGGTGTTTTTGTGCCCCTACAGAATGTCAGCATACACACAACCCTGTTTTGTAATCCCTCAGATTCTCCCAACTGGAGTGATTCAGAAGGGGGTGGGTTGGGGGTGACCTAGCTAAGGCTGCTCGCCCTTAATTGTGCAGGGTCACAGTGCTACATGAGCATACAGGCGTGAATTGTGAACAGGTACAGTCGACAACAGAGGCCCAGTATGACACTTGGCAGCAGGCAGGCAATGTTCTTGGATATTGCCTACAGGGTGAAAGGCTGCTCTGAATTTCTGGAGAGATGCCTGGGCTCAGATCTGGGCGGGGTGGCAGGGAGAGCCCTCCTGTCTGTCACAGAAGGAAGCTCTGCCCCTTAATTCTAACTGTGTGGCGGTCAGGTTGGGTTTGCTCAGAGAAACTAATTCCGTATGCACTCAGGGGTAACGTTATTTGTACAAAAGAGGGAGCGGTCACAAATGGGAGGGTTCTACTAAGTTAGAGGAAGCGGGGGCTGCAGCAATAATAATAATAATAATAATAATAATAATAATAATAATAATAATAATAAATAAATAAATAAATAAATAAATAAATAAAATAATAATTTATTATTTGTACCCTGCCCATCTGGCTGGGTTTCCCCAGCCACTCTAGGCGGCTTCCAACAAAGATTAAAAATACATCAGTGTGTCACACATTTAAAACCTCCCTGAACAGGGCTGCCTTCAAATGTTTTCTATATGTCAGGTAGTTGTTTATCTCTTTGACATCTGATGGGCGGGCGCCACTACTGAGAAGGCCCTCTGCCTGGTTCCCTGTAGCAAGAACAACAGCACCTTTCAAGAAACATTTTGTGGGAGGGTGGACCCTGTGTGTGCTGCTACGCTATCAGGCAGGGATGCACAACCTGCAGCCCTTCAGATGTTGTTGGACTATACCTCCCATCACCCCTGATCACTGGCTATGCTGGCTGGGGCTGATGGCAGTTGTAGTCCAGAAACATCTGGAGGGTGGCAGGTTGTGCCCCCCTGCTAAAAGAGGTGGAATTGAGGACGGGGCACACAGCAAAGCACCATGCCCTCCCCTCACTCATGCCCATTGTGTCCTCTACAGCCCCTGAGATCCTGGAGCAGAAACCGTACGGAAAAGCCGTGGACTCCTGGGCGCTTGGCGTCATCTCCTACATCTTGTGCGTATCTTTCTCTGCCTTCTCCCCTGGACAACCTCTTGCATCTTACCACGGGTAGCGGCCTCTGTGCAGGCCTTTGATTCAGTGCCCTTTGCTGCTCTCTGCAGGCTCTGTGGTTATCCCCCTTTCTATGATGAGAACGACTCCGAGCTTTTCAACCAGATCCTGAAAGCTGAGTATGAGTTTGATTCTCCATACTGGGATGATATCTCTGAGTCAGGTGAGTGGAAGCGGGAGGAGGGCCTGGGGGGGGGGCATAGGGAGGGCCACCTATAGAGTCACTACTAATACGTAAGCAAAAAGAGAGAGAAAACATATCCTCCAAAAAGAGGACAAACACTCATTTATGAAAACTGAGAAATAATTAGCATAACTTACATAGAAATACAACAGAGCCAACCTGATCAATCCAGGGAGGTATTGCCCGAAACCAGATGTTTTAATAACCAGATGTTAATAACACAACAATCTTATATTGTTGTGAGGTTTACCAAAATAAATCAGTCCTTCATGTTTTAACTTCAGTCTTTGTGGGAAATTAGATACAAGACAGACAGAGGGCCATCTTGTAGGATCTCTCATTGGAGACACCACAGAGATGTATCTGAGCTGTTACTTCAAAGCTGCAAGAGTCCTGTGGGTGTTTCAGTCCAGACTATTTATATATTATGACAACACAGCAGCTAGTCAAAAAGCAGCAGCATAAATCTTGGTGCTATTAAACTTGGAACCCCCAGGAGGCTTCAAAGAGGGCAGTAAGAAAATGAGGAGGAGGAAGATAGCATTGCATTGGTGAAGGGGTTTCCATGCCAAGCAAAAAAGCAAAGCCTCGCCGTGGATTTTGGGTTCATTGCAAGGCGGTGGCGGCTGGCAGATCTGGCCGTGGTGTGACAACTAGGCAGCACCAGTGGACAGCTGCAAGATGCCACACGGAACTGTTGAGAAACATGGAAAAACGAAGGCAGGAAAGAAATGGTTATGAAGGAAAAATAAAAGCGTGAGAAGGGAGTGGGGCAGTATGAAAATACTTTAAGCTGAGCTTGAAATAATTGCTCTCAGCAGAAAATCACAGGGAAGGTACTGACTGTGAGTGAAGTAGTCTGAGCACCCCAAACATTTGCAGCCGCATGTGATTTTGAAAGCGGGATTAACTATGACCCTACCTGCCCGTAGCCTTATGAGCACAGGTGATCATGAATGCACAATAAAAAGGGCAGCTGGAGGTAGATTGGTCCATAGAATGGTGATCTACATAAAGGAAATGTCTCAGTGGATAACTCTTTTAGAGGAAGGCTTTCCACTTCAGGGAAGATCATAGACCGTGAAAACCATCTTACTTTGGCCAGCCTTCCTCTGCATCCAGTTTAGGGAGTGTGATAATTTTTACTTCAATGAGTTTATTTTGTTAGAAACTTATTAGGAGACCCAAAATGGAAGAATTTTGTTGATTAGAGAGACATTGGATAGGAAACAGTATACATTTGCCTCACTGTATGCCCCAAATAGTAAACAAAAACAATTCATAATCAAAATGCTTAAGAAATTGATTAAGTTTTCAAAAGCAGAGGTAATGTTGGCCAGAAGCCTAAATTAAAGTTTATTATATGGTTAGAACAAATAAAAACAGAAATATTGTAAACAAATGAAACACTGAAAAAACCCCACCCAATTACAGTAATATTACTTGTTGGAGAAAAAGACGTGGGTGGAATCTTTCTTCCTTAAGTGGTGGATTTCTGTGTGGAGTGAGAGGTTTGTATGGAAGAGTATTACAATAACTGTCTGAGGTGGTAAAAATGTAGATGCAGAGCTACTATGTCACTGAGAACTAGGGATCCATCTTAACAGTAAGCTTTTCAGATAACTGGCAATTGTCCATTGTCAACAACAAAAGGGAACAGCAACACTATTGCTCCCTGCATTTTTCCTCAGCCTACCACATTAACCTGTAGCACGTGAAAGTAAAGTAGGTACCCACTTAGAGTGAACAAGGATCAGGCAGACACAGCTTTTTGGAGAAAGAGAAGGTGAGGTTTTATTGCTAAGCAATAAGGACCCAGTTGGAATCTTTTCCAAAAGGACTGGGACCCCGAGAAACACAAATCCTGAGGTCTTTATACCTGAGCAAATCACAGCAAATCACAGATCATGAGACAATCATGAGACGGTCACAAACGCCAGCGAAAATTAGCCAATTAGCGTGCTTCTTGCCATGCTCCCACCTCCTGGTCAAGCGCAGAATTCTACTCCTAACTTCTGCTTTCCGTTGTCTGCACAAATGATGCACAATGATGCACGATCTGACCTTTTCCCCAGTTCTGACAGAACAGGGAGTGTTGGAGTTTTTGTGGTTTGGTCCTTCCTGTTCTGTGGATTATTTCAGCCCGCATTTGAGGGGGATTTTGTACCAGTGTCTCTGATTCATGTCTTCCCCTTGGTCAGGGTACAAGGATGTTTTCTAGGGGAAAGGTCGGTTCTAAAGTTGCTGTTGCAAGCAGTTTGCAGTTAGCTAAGGCAAAAGCTTTCCTTTGATTCAAAATGGATTATAAAAATACTGTAAGCCCTGATTATGTGAATATATTGATTACTGATAACTGATTATATGAATAGCATAAGGGCAGCCCTTTTTTCCTTGCCTCAAACCGACAAAATGGTGGTTCAGCAACCAAGAAAGTGAGTGCAGCCATGCCAAGGGCGACACTTCAGGCAACAACCTTCTGATTAAATTGTGAGGCTTGCCCCTTTGTTTCCACACAGCCAAAGATTTTATCCGACACCTTCTAGAACGGGACACTGAGAAGCGATTCACCTGTGAGCAGGCCCTGCAGCACCCCTGGTAAGTGCCACCTGAGGGGGGGGGGGCGGTCTGCAAAGGTCTTGGTGGGAAGGGGAAGGAAATAATTTTGCCCACTGCTGGCATTTCTGTTGTGTGGTGAAGAAGAGTTTGGGAGATACGGTGTTACCTCGGGTTACATACGCTTCAGGTTACAGACTCCGCTAACCCAGAAATAGTACCTTGGGTGAAGAACTTTGCTTCAGGATAAGAACAGAAATCATGCTCCGGCGGCACGGCAGCAGCAGGAGGCCCCATTAGCTAAAGTGGTGCTTCAGGTTAAGAACAGTTTCAGGTTAAGAATGGATCTCCGGAACAAATTAAGTACTTAACCCGAGGTACTACTGTATGACAAAGATACATACATAATACTGCGTTAGAACAATACGGTGTTTTGTTTCATGAGCCAAGCTGCCTCCATTTTTGGTGTTCCCATATTATCAGCAATGGCCCTTTAGTGTGTATGTATGTGTAACACACACACACACACACACACACACACACACACCCCTTTGGGAAAGGGAAAGATGGTGTGGAGAGCAGCAGTGAGGAAGGGGGCACTCTAACCCTTCCATGCTTGCTCTTTCTTCTCCCTAAATTCTCCGTTCTCGTGGCTTTTCTGCCAATGGACTAAAAATGCACTTTGGGCTGGGGAGGGGCCAGCTGGTAAGGGAATTTAAAGTGAAGAGCAGCGGGAAGAAGGTTAAGCACTTCCTCGTCCACTCAGAATATTCCTTACCCAAGCTTTGCTTTTCTTCAAAACAGTGGTGAGGCTCCACTAGATCAATGTGATTGTAACAGGAAGGAAAACAATAGATTGCACTTCTGTAGCACACATGCTGGGTTCCGCCCAAGTTTTGGGGGGCCAGACGCATATGGACGTCATGTGGCGGAGGAGGCTCACTGGGGCCTGTTGCAGCCATGGGGAGGCCCACTGGGGCCTTGACATTTTTGGGGGGCCTCGGCCCCAGCCCCAGATGGCACCCCTGTTCTGTAGTATATTGCTTTGATTCTACAACCTTCTGTATTCTGTTGGAGCTTAGGCCCACCTGCAGGCCTAGTACTGAGTACTTTAATTCAGTACCTTAAGTGGTCTCTGAAAATTGTTCTGTCTGGAATGAAATAGGTAGCAAGATTGCACACCAAAGCCTCATGATAAATCCTGCTTTTCTGCTCTGCTCCACGTCTTTCACAGTTTATACGTGTACAGTACCACATTAAACCATAGACACCAGGGCACCAAGATTTTCACACATGGGAATACGAAGTGGCCAGAAAGTGAGATGTGCATCAGTTGAGCTAGTCCAGTCCCAGACCAGTGACGACACCAAGGCAAAATTATCTAACAAAAGATAATTACCCTGCGTGTTATGTATTTCAGGATCTCTGGGGACACGGCTTTGGAGAAAGACATTCATGGCTCTGTGTGTGAGCAGATCCAGAAAAACTTTGCTCGCAGTCAATGGAAGGTAAAGAGGAATGTTTAACTTAAACCCAAGGTGGAGAAGGGTTTGCACTCTTTCTGCATTGCTTAATTTAAAGGAAGTGGTTCTAGGGTCCCTGCAAGCCTCTGCTCCACATCTGATAACAGGTGTAGGATGGGGTTTTTGTGACATGGCCAGAATGTACTTGTGGGCCTCATTAAAAGCATGACCTGCAATAATAATAATAATAATAATAATAATAATAATAATAATAATAATAATATTGTTATAACAGAATAAAACTTCAAACATTAAAAACTTCTGAAGGGCTGCCTTCAGATGTCTTCTAAAAGTTGTATAGTTATTTATCTCCTTGGCATCTGACGGGAGGGCTTCCCACAGAGCGGGCCCCACTACCAAGTATCCCACCACTGCAGAAGAGTTTCCCCTGCTAATTTCTGCAGACCAAGCTGCTGCTTCAGGCCAGGCAGTTTTCTGTTAAGCTGGCAACCTTTTTCACACTTCCATTCTTACAGCGAGCATTCAATGCCACATCCTTCTTGCGCCACATCACCAAGCATGGACCTGGTGCGGAGGGCGAGGAAATTGGAGAGGCCACTTCTGGAGCGCATCATGGGAAATGGTGACCAGAGAGGTGCGTGTGATAGAAGAGCATTTTGCCAGCTGGGGGCTGGGGGGGGGGCAGATCTCTCACTTCTTTCTGCTCACTGCCCCGTACTCCTTACCAGTCACTGGATATGCAGAAATTAAGCAAAGGTGGCTTCTCTTAACATGGAAGCTAAGCAAGCACGGCCTTTCCTTTTATTTCTGCTTGTCAGTGTTATTTTAAAAGCACCGGGGCAGGAATGTAATTAGAAGCTATGCAGTTGTGGGGAGGGACTAAGCTTGAGAGACATACTCACAAGACCACCCTTGCCGGTCTCTGCCCGCTTGGCCTGCGTTTTGCAACGAAGCGTCAGAGGGAGATGAGTTGAAGGGCATCCTGCAGAAGGGGGTGGACTCTCCTTTCTTGGATTTTTTTAAGGTGATGGCCAACTGTCAGGGCTTCCATCATCCCTGACCACTGGTCCTGTGAGCTAGGGATCATGGGAGTTGTAGGCCAGAAACATCTGGGGACCCAAGGTGGAGAACCACTGTAAGGGGTACATTGCCCCCATAGGTAGGTTTTTCTGCTTCCTGCTCATTGGTTTTGTGGCATGATTAGAGCCCGGGAGGGAGGAATGAGGTGGGGGGATGGACCTTGGCAGTGACGTGCAGGAGGGATCCACTAGGGCACGGCTAACTCAGCTGAATTGTGCACAGAGAGCGAGCGAGAGAGCGCAATTTGGTTCACTCTACAGGCTGCTCTCTGAGAGTGACTGCTTCTAGGGACTGCTAGCAACCCAGCCTAGTCCTGGCTGCCATGTTTCATTATTGCAAGCACAGTGCACAAGGAAACCCAGTAGCTGGGACTAAGGCATGGGCAGCATACAGAAATAGGCTGCAGGGCAAATAGCAATGGGAAGGAGGGGCAGTCTCAGTGGGTGCAAGAAGGTCTTATCCAGGACCAGGGCTCCAGAAGATGGGGCTGCTTTGTCCTGGGAGTCCTGGAAGGGCAGGGACTTATTATCACAGAAATGGCCTGTCTTTAACCCATTTCTTGCCACCCGCAGGTGCCTGGAGAGCCTGGGCCGCTGCCCTTTGCATGAGCTACCCTCCTGCATGCGGCTTCACAGCCATGACGCTGCGCCAGTACCCTCACCCAAGAGGTGGGCGTGCCCTTTCATTTCCTGCTCCCCCTTCTGGGGACATCTCTGCCCTGAGGGGCCCAGGAGTCACGTCAAGTCAGCCACTGTCCAGCCTGCTTTTAGCAGGGTTTGAAGTTGCCCTGCTGCCTGGGACCAAAGCCCGCCTCCCCCTTAAGGCTGGTGAAGCCCTCACAACCCTGCTGTGTTACTCACCACACTTCCTTCCATGTTGGCTGTAGAGCCCAGCGAGAGCCCTGGATGGCTTTGGGCGGGGGAGAGGATGCTGTGTTGGTGGAGGGGCTGAAAAAGACACCCTTCCCTATAACCCGTTGGGCGGATTCCAAGATGGATTTGAGACTCTTTCTCCTCCCTGTGAGAGTAGCAACATGGCAGCTGTCGAGCAGAGAAGATCTGGTGGAGCAGAAGGACCCCACAGTAGCTGTGTGGGAATAGTGGAACGGGAAATCGTAAAAAAGCAGCCGCCAGGAATCCTGAGACAGGGAGGTGCCATTTGATAGACATTGGGGGGACCTCGGGAGTTGGGCTCCAGGCGGTGAAGACAGATGTAACATTTTAAAGACGGGTGCTGGTGGTTTGTAGCAGCCTCAATGTCTCCAAACTAACTTATACTTTTCTGTCACGGGGTGCACATTTTGGGGTGGGGGGTGGGGATTCTATAGGGTTTTTCTTAGCATGGTTCAGTTTGAACCAGGGAGAAGTCAGCTGTGATGAGCACCAATTCGCAAGTACCCAGAATATCTCCAACTTACACCTCCACATTCTGAAGCAGTTTTGTAGCCATTAAAAAAAACAAACTTGAGGTTGTGTTTCCTTTTTTTAAGATGAAGGAAGGACGCATCTAAGCCTCAGCACATGGGCAGTGCTGCCGCAAGTAACAAAATCGTAAGAGGCAGACAGGTCTGCTTCACGTACAAGGCATGGGGCAAGGATGTGGGGTTGACACATTGCCTTGCAGTAGGAAGCCACTGGCCAGTCCAGCATTTGACTTGTTGGCATGAGTTGCTTAGCTGGTGCTGCCCTGTGGGGCAAGAGCCTGCTCTGAGAATGCTACGTCTGTCTTTACCTCTTGCTGATTAGTGTTTTGTTTTTCAGTTGGGCCAGTTAGACAAAGTGCTGGTAGATTCTAGGGAAAGAGAGAGTCAGCTGGGACCAGCCAGGAGCAGCCAAGGCCTCCTGCATTCATCAGGTGCTCTGCTTTGTGTTCACAGATCTGTCGCTACCTGCCCCTCTCCCCAGGGAAGAACTGGGCTCCCTAGGACAGTTGCAGCACCCAGTCCGAAATAAAGTTGCTTCTTTGGGTGCAGCTCAGGGATGCCCCACACGGCGGGGGGATGGGCTATCCCCTAATGTTCCCCAAAAGATATTGGTGGGGAAAGCAGGAGGGTCAGCAAGGTCAGTTGCCCTCCTCCTCTATTCCACACCCTCTACCACCTGCCCTTGTATTCCTGTCAGACTGAACATTTGCTTTGCCGTGTTGCTCAGAGCTGGAGATTGTTCTTGTGGTTCTTGTGGGGACTGGTGGGGGGTTGTTTCCGTCATGCTTCCCCTCCCCACACGTGTCAATAAATGAAAACTGTAACACCGTATGGTAATGGTCGTCCTTTCTGTGTGAAGCCGGGCCTCTTCTCCCCCATCCACAGGTTATAACAAGCAGAGATGCCTACCTAGAATGTTGCCCTGCCACAGAATCGGTGGCACTGCTTCACATATCATTTCCCTGACTTGTTTCTCCCAAATAATGAGAACAGTTCTCTTCCACACATTCAAACTGAAGGCTGTCTCTCTCACTTGCCAGTTTGTGCTCCTGGTGAATTATTGTAGGCTAGAAGCCCACGTCTTTCTGCTACTGCTTCCCATGTCAGGGACTACTTCTACTGGGCTGGACAGTCACTTTGAGGGTATAGCAGAGAGCGGGTCAACCCTGTTCCCCTCCTCGTGCCCTGCTGGCTGCTGTTGATGAGTCCTGTGTCCACACCCACTGTCACTGCCAGCTAGACCCACAGTTCTGCCTCTTCCCTGGTATATGGTGGGAGTGGATTTGGCCCTGCACCTGCCACTTGATAATCCTTAGAAAGAAAGTCCATCCACATTGTGATGGTGGATAGAACCCAGGTGTTCTGTCCTTCAACTTCTGCTTGGAGGAGGCAGTCACACTACACTTTGCATTGCTGTAGCACATTTTGCAATGCGTTATGCAAGAAGTCCTTACGAGAGCTCTGAAAGAAAGGTCAGAGTTGCCATCTTCCATGTTACAGATGAGGGACAAGCTAAGACAAGGCAAGCAGCTTGGCTCAGCTGATCCAGGAAGTTCATGGCCCAGGTGAGATATGAAGTGGAGACTTCTCTGTTTGCTTTGTTTGGCACTCTGTTACATCAGCTCTATAATAAGGCAACCTGTTAAGGAGCAGACCATTTGGAGGAATGGCTGAAGAATGCCTGCAAATTAGCAGCAGTGAGTAATCCTACCTAACACTCCAGCAGCTTCCTCCTACATAACCAGAAGAAGAGGGAGGATGTCAGAGAGGAGCAGAAGAATGATTCACAGCCCAATCTTATGCATGTTTACATGGAAGTAAGCCCCACTGTTTTCAAAGGAGCTGACCATGGGCGTAGCCAGGATTTTTTTGGGGGGGCAGACTTTATGTTGGTGGGGTGCAAAACTGAGTTAACTATGATGCAATTGGTCAGTTAAGTATTTTTATTTATTTACTTAATTTAGGGGGGACAGCTGACCCCCCCTGGCTATGCCCATGGAGCTGACTAGCAAGGTATTTAGGACTGCAGCCTTGGAATAAGCCACTGACCAACGAGTCCCATGCTTTAGGACTAGGAACAGGCAAATCTCAATGTTGGTTTCTCGTTTTTCCAATCTTAAATTCAGTTCTCCACATTTCCACATCAGTTTGCAATTATTTTTTGTTAAGCCCTTTTAAAAAATCTGCATTTTATTGTGAATTTCTCCTAATGCACACATTGTTTGTAGTTATCCCTGGTATAACACACATTTTTGTTATTTTCATTAAATATATGCATTTTTAGGAACACTAGCAATTGCATTTTTGTACACATTGCTTAACTAGATAACTACATTTCAAAATTCAAAGAAGAGCAACTATGGAAAGAAGGCTCTCAGTCAACAATTTGCACATTGTTGTGGAAAGTGTGATTTTTGTAAGTTTGCCTTTAAATGCACAACTGACGAACTTCTCCCCTCCCCCTACTCAAGACCCAGCAAACCTCAGCAAGCCCTATTGCATAAACCAGAAATAACTTCACCAGGAGAGGGGGCTACATTGAACCAAAATATATGTGACAAATTTGGGAGTCATGTGACTCTTCTAAAAGTGCTATTCTTTCTGCTTAAAGCAAAGTTAAAAAAAATATTCTGTGTATACAGTGGCGTAGCGTGGGGGGTGCATGGGGGGGGCCGGCTGCACCGGGCGCAACATCTGGGTGTTAGGGTTAGGGGGCGCAAATCCACGGGTTAGGGGGCCCAAATCCACGGGTTAGGGGGCGCAAATTACTTGCCTTGCCCCAAGTGCTGACAACCCACGCTACGCCACTGTGTGTATATTATTGGAGGGAATATTTATCTTATAATTGACTCCAAAAGCAAAGCTGAAGCCTGTGGTTTACTTCGAGCAGATTCTCTGCTTTCAGCACAGTAACACAGTAATTTAGCTTTGGTTGCTTTCGGAGTACAGGAGACCAAGACAGTTATATGGTGTCATCTTCCTACCACTGAATTGCAGAAAATTCAGACCACCCCTCCACCTGCCCACTAAGCAGCAGTTGGAGCTGGCACTGGAAACACTTCTGTTCCTGTGCAGAACTGAAGTGAAGAAATTCTGAATACAAGTTTTGAATGTACATTGCAAACTGATTTTTGAGCAAAAACTGAGCGAGAGCCAAACTCTACATTAAAAGAGACTCAGTGCTGCCGATTCCCTCCGTCAGAGATGCTGGTGCCTCGCGGAGGTGGTAGACCTGCCTCTGTGTTGTACTACTTCAGACACAGGTAGGTAAGCATTTGGTCGCATGACCTTGCAAACCAAAACCCCTCACGTAGAAAATGAGCAAGGTGGGGAGAAGGCTAAGCTAGAACCATATATTTTTTTCTGACACCTGGGCTGTGTAGACAGCATGCATTTAAAGCATGTGACTTCTCCCAAAGAATCCTGTAATAAAAAATTTAAGGTCTTATATATATAATAAATGTTCATAAATGTACCAACCAAACACGTACATAGATATGTGGACCACATGTCTGGAGCAGCACATGAAACCATTTTGACTCCCAAACTGACCAAATGTTTTCTCTGCAAGGAGGGAGGGGGTGAGGGAACCTTCCCATTGTCTCAGGAATTGGGTGATCACCATCTCAAAGGAATGGGCAGACTACCAGAAAAGGCAATCAGATAAGGCATTATTAGATAACCTGGCGGACAGGAAAAACAAAAACTTTCAAATTTCTGTTGTAGACCGCCTTTCCTGTGATGTAGGTATGATGTATGGAGGGGTGGTCTTGAGCTCCAGGGCAGGGAATTTAAAATGTCTGTATAAGGGCAGGCACAACTTTGTTCTGGGTTCCTCCTCCTTCTCCTGCGTGTGAGGGGAGCACCCTGTTGCAACAGTTCAATAAAGATCAGGCTCACTAGCTGCTTTGCATCTCAATATTCTCTGGTTGGCCTCTGTTATTTTCTCCTACCGATGGAGAACCTACAAAGGACTTTGTAAGGGCTCTTGTGTCCCCCATAAGGGAATAAGGGCAGATTTTGTTTACAACATCCTATTTTAAGGGTCCTGGGAATTGTAGCTTTGTGAGGGGTAAACTACAGTTTCCAGGATTCTTTGTGGGGAAATGCATGCTGTGTATACTACCCTAGTTTTCTGCATGGAGTTTTCTTCCCTTCTAAAATGGAGGAGCGATTTATCCTACAGGCTCCCACCTGCAATATGAGGTGATACTGCCCAGATGCAGCCGAGCCTTTGTTTCTTTAATAGTTAAGCCCTACACCTTATATGTGAAAATGCCCAGTTGTTAATATATAATGCAAAGTCGAAGGGAGGCATTTGTAATCTGAATGAGCACTCCTGGCCCCTTGCGGACTACTGCCCTTGCTACTTGAAACCACATGTGTGAAAATGCATCTTCCTGCTTGGACGAGCTCGCTGGTTATGTAAGCTCTGTTTGTGCTGCCTGAGAGCTGTAGACGTCTCTCTCTATCTCTCTCTTGCTGCAAGCGCTCTTCCCCCTGCCTGTTCTTCTGCCTTTATAGTATGTGGTTGCCAGGTTGCAACCTGGAGGGTCTCTCTGTGCCTTTACGCCATTCCTTCCAGCCTTGTGTGCGCTCCTCCCTGCTGTGCTGTGCACCTTGCTTGCTAGACCAAGGGGGGACGGATGGAGGGCAAAAGGACAAGGGAAGGAACAGGCAAGAGAAGCCATGGCTCACTTCGTTGGTTGTTTTAAAAGCATATAGCAAATTGACCTGGCAAACACCCACCCCTTTCCATTTGTGTTCTCTCTGCACTTTAAATAAATGCAAGTTTTAGACTGACATTTGCTTGCACAAATGTGGTCTTCAGTGACAGTAGGACAAGCAGAAATCAAAAAGGCGATGCTTTCCCCATCATCACTTCTTCATGCCAGGAAAAGTGTCGCTTCCTAAACTGGTGCATGGTGGGCTGCTTCTGAATGCACAAGGGTTGTGGTCATTTCTAAATGTTGGCAACTGGTTCTTGTCTCTCTAAAAACTCCGAAGTTAGGCAGCATCAGTGGCGTAGTGTGGGTTGTCAGCACCCGGGGCAAGGCAAGTAATTTGCACCCCCTAAACCGTGGATTTGTGCCCCCTAACACTAACCCCCAGATGTTGCGCCCGGTGTGGCCGGCCCCCCCTGCACCCCTCACGCTACGCCACTGGGCAGCATTCAGGAAGCACAGCACCAATAGAATTTCCTCTGAATTTTGAAAGAAGCTTCAGCAATAGTGTTGCCAGCACAAGGCAGAAGTGTGGGGCACCACTAGGCAGAACAGGGAAGGTCCACAGTTCATTGGTAGAGCATCTGCTTTCCATGAAGAAGGTCCTGGGTTCAAGGCCCACTGGCGTATCCACGTATGGCTGGGAGAGACCCCTGCCTGAAATCCTGGAGAGCAGTTGCCAGTCAGTGTGGACAATACTGAGCTAGATGGGCCAAGGGTCTGACTCAGTGGAAGGCAGCTTCCCTCCTACAAATGAGTATGAGCCGCCGCCACCCCAGGCAGCAGGGTTGGCTTACCACAATTTGAAGCAAGTGAAATAATGCACAAATCACCAACTAAAGAGGTGGGGATAGGAGGTTCTGTAAGACCATTAAGTCCAGAGTGCAAAATTACCCAACTGTCCCACTGAACGTGAGTCTTTTTATATGTAATAAATTGTTGTTAGTTTTCAGTTATAGGCCAGTATAACAATAATAGCCTCAGTATAACAATACCAATTTATAATACAATTATTAATACTAATCATTCAAATACTGAATTAAATAATTTCGTTAATGTTACCCCCCGGTGTGCTAGGTTTGATGATTTCATAATCTTTAATTCTGTGTTCCAAAATCTTATTAGTTTCATAATAATAATCTCTTATACAACAACTACAATATTAATAACTTCTATTTGTGTTGACACATTGAATGATTTAGAAAGCTTCAAGTGAGTAGTAATAATAATAATAATAATAATAATAATAATAATAATAATAATAATAATAAAATACTTATACTCCACCCATCTGGCCGGGTCTCCCCAGCCACTCTGGGTGGCTGCCAATAGAATATTAAAAACATGATAAAACATCAAACATTAAAAACTTCCCTAAACAGGGCTGCCTTCAGATGTCTTCTAAACGTCAGGTAGTTGTTTATTTCCTTGACATGTGATGGGAGGGCGTTCCACAAGGCGGCGCCACTACTGAGAAGGCCCTCTGCCTGTAACCTCACTTCTCGCAGGGATGGAACCGCCAGAAGGCCCTGGGAGCTGGACCTCAACTCAAACTATATTCTTTCTCATCCTGTGTGTGGCAATTATTCTGTCCATGGTATTTCTTCCTGTCCTTGTGTTATGTCTTTCTCTCAGTTGTTGCTGTTATTCATCATGCCTTGGATGGAGCTGATATCCAGAAATTTCTCCATTGCTCTGGCTCATGTTTCATTGTTTTGCACGAAGAGCTTTAACAACAAATGCAAAAGTTGCTCTGTCCCAGTAAATAAACTGTTTTCACCATTTTCCCTCTCAGCCTGGGAAGAGTGGTCTGTTGAATTGCATATGACTCAATAAATAACTTTATCAATTCCTTGGCAGCTCACAGACTCCTTTTATCCTTCCTTCCAGCTGAAGATATATGGCCAGTTATCCTTCCAATTAAATTAAATTAAATTCCAAGCCCTCTTAGCGTTATTCATTTCATTTCATAGATAATAAAGTTTCTAAGTTTCTAAGTGAGCCAGTGTGGTTTAGTGGTTAAGAGTGGTAGACTCGTAATCTGGTGAACTGGGTTCGCTTCCCCGCTCCTCCACATGCAGCTGCTGGGTGACCTTGGGCCAGTCAGACTTCTCTGAGAGGAAGGGAAAGGAGATTGTTAACCACTTTGAGATTCCTTAGGGTAGTGATAAAGCGGGATATCAAATCCAAACTCTTCTTCTTCCATCGTAAACCTGTTGCAAAATATAGCTTCCCTCGCTTTTCCCTTATTTTTACACACACAGTTCTGTTTGATGTTATATTCCAAATTTATAATCCAATTTCTTCCATCCTCACTTGTACAAATATAATTTGAACTAGCATTCAGTGGAGGGTTGCCAAATCCTAATTGTAGAGAAGGAAACTTTAAATAAAGAAACCGTAGGCTCTCCTCCCCCCATCTTTTGCACCGAATGAAGTCTTATCTCAAATTCAAACCTTAAAGTCTACACTTGGTTTGTTCTGCAGTTTGTGAACTCATCTCTTCTAGCATGCACCTGTAAGGTAAAGTAAAGGTAAAGGGACCCCTCACCATTAGGTCCAGTCGTGACCGACTCTGGGGTTGCAGCGCTCATCTCGCTTTATTGGCTGAGGGCGCTGGCGTACAGCTTCCGGGTCATGTGGCCAGCATGACTAAGCTGCTTCTGCCAAACCAGAGCAGCGCACGGAAACGCCATTTACCTTCCCGCTGGAGTGGTACCTATTTATCTACTTGCACTTCGACGTGCTTTTGAACTGCTAGGTTGGCAGGAGCAGGGACCGAGCAACGGGAGCTCACCCCGTCATGGGGATTCGAACCACCGACCTTCTGATCTGCAAGTCCTAGGCTCTGTGGTTTAACCCACAGCGCCACCCGCGTCCCTACATACACCTGTACTTTAGTCCAATTAAGCTCTCATTAGCAGGAGTAGCTCTGCTTCTTAATGGCAGCGTTGGAGTGTTTTTGCCAGGCAAAGGGCTTTTGCACTCAGCTCCTCCTTGCCCCCCGCATTCCATACAGGAGTGAGTGCCAGGTACCAAGACAAAATGCAAGTGAAGCCAGTTTCCACTGTCCGGGGGGGTGGGGGTGGAGGGATTTACAAGGATGGCTTACCCTCAATCATACTTGTTTTTCCTTTGCCTACGATCTCCCGCTGTCATGGGGGCTACCTCCATTAAGGCAGCGCTGAACCAGAAGCCCCACTAAACATGAGTCTTGTCCCTTTTGGAATGTGGTCACTCTTAACTAGATGGGATATTCATTCAGCTACACCTTGCTTCAAAGTGTGACAATAGGGAGCATGAGAGGGAATTTTAGCAGATGCAGCTTTTCCTCAGCCCTGCATGATGTGCTGCTCTTGCCTCAGTTCTGTCTTCTACACTACTAAATCGGCAAGAGCCCTATTGCTTCCTAACGCCAGAGCTCATAAAAATCCCTGCCTGCTTCTTACATTCCTGCAGTCCTGGACGGGAAACATACTGGGCAAACCTTTCCCTTCTCTAGAAAGACAACATGGCAAAACCTGGCTCCTTGGGGTATGTCAGGCCCAGGGGCCACCTGCCCTCCTCTGAGCCTTACTCTCTGGCCCTTGGCACCTTCTGCAGGCCACATGCTCTCGGCTCCCACTCCAGGTCCTCTTGGGCTGCTTCTGCCTGACTAGACTTTGATGAGCCTAGATACACGAGAAGGGGGCTCTGTGTGTGGCCTTTTGTGCAAAGAAAAGCCACGTCCTTGTGCCGCCCGTGCCTTTTCCCTCTTGGAGCGTGGCTCATGGAAGGTTGTCCACAAGGGAGCGGGGCTCTTGGGCTGAAAAATGTTCCCCACCCCAAGATGCAAGGATGGAGAAGGGGCTCTTTTGCCCATGCAGTTCCCTTGACTCGCAGCAGATGGCAGGCACACCCCACCTCAGAGTCAGTTTGCCTCTTGGCATCCCATGCGAACTTGGTGGGTGTTTTGAGGTTGCTGCCAGGATTATGCAACCACCAATGACGAATCCCTCCTGCCTCCTGGCTGAATCACACCTCCCCACACACATCAAGGCAGCCTTTCAGAGCCCTCCTCCTCATCCAAGTGCACAGCTGATCTCGGTGGCCCTTTTGTGGTGGCCCTTTTGTGCTGTGTGAGCGGGGATTGGGGGTTCTTGCCCCCGGAGATGCTGCTGCAACCCAGAGAGAACGGAGAGGGATTATGTAGCACAGGAAGGAGGAGCAAGAGGAGGAAGACTTAGCGGGAGCCATCCAGGGCCTCCTGCCACGGCTCCTTCCCTCCTCACCAGTGCTGCCGGCAGGACAGGGCTTGCAGTTTGGGGAGGGGGGAGATTTCCAGGGATCGAATGAGCAGCTGGGCTCCCAAACACACAGCAGGTCTAGCTCACCACACATAAGAAAACAAGGAGAGTCCTTCTGGATCAGGCCCATGGCCAATCTCCTAGCATCCTGTTCTCACAGGGTGCCAATGAGAAAGCCACAAACAGGAGCCTGGCCACCTGCAATTCCTGGCCACTGGTATCTGTAGCTGCACCACTGTTCCTCTCCCTCTGCAGCGTTTTCATGGCAGAGGGGAAGCTGGTGCCATGAGCAAATCTGGGGGCAGGGTTGGCAGTTAAGCAGAATGGGGGCAGGGACAAAACAGGTGGGCCTGCTCTGGTGCCTGTAACAGCAGCATGATGCGCAGCAATGAGCATGTGAGGCCTTTCCCTGCCCACAGCATGAAGGGTGAAGCATCACCATCACCTGCCATTAGCAGGCATGGCCAAACTTGGCCCTCCAGCTGTTTTGGGACTACAACTCCCATCACCCCTAGTTAACAGGACCAGTGGTCAGGGATGATGGGAATTGTAGTTCCAAAACAGCTGGAGGGCCAAGTTTGGAGGGACGCCTGTGCCTTTAACAGTCCTGGGTCTTCCCCATGTGCAGAGTGCTTTTCTCCCTTGCATGAAAAGCTGCCTCTGCTGTGGTTTCCTTTTCTATGCCTACGTAGCCCTGTCCTCCTTTGAACCTTTGAACCTGGCCATCCCACCTGTTCACACCTTCAGATAAAGTGGCCATTAAAGGAAAGGAGGGGGGGGGGAGTTATAAAGCGGGCAACACTGCCTGTGCTGAAGTCCCTGTTATCATGAGTCTGTGGCACAGGCCCTATGCATTCTGACACATGAAAACCTTCCTTCCGACTCTCCAAAGCACGTGCCTGGTAAAGTAGCCAATGGAACCTCATGGCTCAGTAAAAATGGTCGAGTTTTTAAGGTGTCACATAGCGATGGTTGACTTTAGTCAGATATATTTTTCTCCTCCTTTGTGTGATTTCTGAAATGCTGAAGGTTCAAATTACGCACCTTTGTAAACAATGAAGTGTGTGTGTGTGTGTGTGTGTGTGTGTGTAGGAGTCCACCCTGCCTTATAAATATGAAACCCTGTCCAGCAGAACTTTCCTACGAGCCTGTTTCATGTTGCCCCACCCTGTTTTTTGCCAGAGCTGAGAATGGCTTTCTTTCTTAGGAAGGGCAAGCGCTTCAGCGGAAGCTGCACTTCCCCTTCTCTCAAAGAAGGAAGCCAGATCTGGCTCCAAGATCAGGCTGGCAGGAAGGCCTGTTGGTCTGGGGCAAAAGCCATCATGAAAACAGAAACAGCATTTTTAGTGCAAGCGGTGGCATGTTTTGAGGATGATAATAGGTGGCACCAGAGGGGGGGCATGGGGCTATGCGCTCCCTGAGAGAGGAGCCTACCCTCCATTTCTGAACTTTTGTCATTCACACATGCTGTTATTTTTCTTTTTCGCCCACCTAGAAATATACTTTGCCTCCACGTAATTTTTTTAATGGTGCTGCCACTGAGAAGGATCCTTACTATGCTATGGTTTAGTACAGAGTTTTCTAAACTCTGTGTCGGCTGCAGTGTGTAGATGTGTCGCGTGAACACTCCCTGCTCTCCTCTCAGGGCTGGAAAAGGGTTAGTTTAACCTCTGGTTTGCTAGTAAAACTAAATTGCTGTGTTGCAAAATGATGCAAGTCTAAAAAGTGTGTCACCAACATGGTAAGCTTTGGTTTACAGAGAGCATGCCTTTCCTTTCAAGGGTTGAGCACAGGGCAGCAGTGTTGCGTAAGCTCACGGTGCCTGCAGCAGGCTTGTGGGGTGAGGCATGGAGGGTGAAGAAGCCCACCGGGGCACCCCAGGCCACACCGCCGACCCCACTGGAGCGACCCCACCCCAGAGCCAAGCAGGGCTGCGCTGTGCCACCTGCCCACCCTTGCAGGGGGGAGTCTGGCCAGATGATGTGGCACTTGGTGGGTGCCAACCAGGCATCTCCATGCTGGCACCCCCAAAGCTTTTGTGATAAGGAAAGTGACCTCAGCCACACTGTGCATTTAGCACATTCTTATACCCATTGAATAATCATAGTTTCTTCCAAAGAATCCTGGGGAACTGTAGTTTGTTGGAGTGCTGTTAGGAGACACCTCACAGAGCTACAGTTCCTAGTAACCTAAAAAAACTACAGTTCCCAGGATTCTTTGGGAGAAACAGTGACTGTTAAAGTGGTTGTAAGAGTGCTTGGAATGTATGGTCTGCATGTGACCAATGCAAAACCTCCAAGTGTCCCTATTTTCCAGGGACATCCCTGATTTAGAGAAGCTGTCCTGGTTTCTGATTTCATCCCGAGATGTCCTGCTTTTCCTTAGGATGTCTCAATTTTCATTGGAGAAATGTTGGAAGGTATGGAGTTACCCGACCCCCGAGCAGTCTGAAGGTAATCCTGTATAGGGAAGTTTTTTAATATTTAATATTTTGTTATGTTTTCATATATGTTTCATATATGTTGGAAGCCGCCCAGTCAGATGTGTGGGGTATAAATAGTAAAATTATCTTTATGGAATGGGATGTCCCTTTTTTCATTGGGGAAATGTTGGCGGGTATGCCAGTGATGTGAAAATGCATAGAAAAGTGTGGGATAGCACTTGCTTGATGATGTTGTATAACCTCCCCACAAGCCAATCAGAATGAGTGCCTAAGAAACAACTGACGTCACTTAATGTCCCCGCAAACTTCATGCAAACCATTCAGGATGAATGAGCTGCCCTGGTTTCAGTTTCTCTCTGAGTCATGAGACACATTGGGTGACCTTAGACCAGAGACAATAAAAGACACTATGCTGCCGCCCGGACTCCCACCCAACCTACTTCACAAGGTTGTTGTGAGGATAAAAAGTGCAGAGGCATCTTATTCCACCCTCTGTTCTGAGGAAGAGGGTGGGATATGATTTGGTCCTTGGTTCGACCAAGTGGGCTCTCTAGTCCACCAAAACTTTTGCCACAATATGTTCTTTCATCGTTCTGGTGCCACAGATTATCTCTTGTCATTTTCCCACCCACAAAGCATTTAGCGTCCTGTCTTGTGGCGTTTTTTGTGTGTGGACACAATAAGGACTGTAAAGCACATAGCACAACACAATGAGGACAAGAATGACTGTTCAGGCGACAGCAATCTCCTCTGCATAGGAAGTTGCCCTTCCTGTCCTCTGACAGGAAGAAAACTGGGTGAAAATAATCCCTCGGAAACAGCTTGCAGGAAATGGCTGCAAACAGGGGAAGGGTGGTGGTGGGAACGGAAGCTCACAACCAGAGAACCAAAACTGCGCCTGTGGAAGAGAGACCAAGACACACCGGGGAAGCTAGTTCTCCCTATAGGACTGTGACATATCCCCCCTCCCGTCCCTTGAACACAATGACAGAACTGTTTCCTGGCATGGAGAAAGCATTTTTATTTAGCAATAACCTCTTGCTCCACCACAAGGTGTGGAGAACCTTTGCCTGTCCCCCTGATGCTGCTGAACTATAACTCCCATCACTCCCGGCCATTGCTGGGGCTGATGGGAGATCTAGTTCAGCAACCTCTGGCAAACCAATGGTTCCCCAGACCAGCCATACAAGAAGCGCAAAGTCACACATGTGGTTTTCTCCACACAACCCTTCATCCCTACAACAACTCTTTCAGGTAGATTAGGCCAAGAAAGAGAGAGAACGGCTGGCAAGAGAGAATGTCATATCTGAGTGGGAGCTTGAACCCAGCTCTCCAAGGAATAACATTATAACCCTTCCATCTCCATTCTCTTCTAAGGTAAACAAGGCTGAGAAAGAAATGAGTCGCTCCTCAAGACCAAACCAGGATGCAATCCATGTCCACTTACCTACTCTGACTTTTAAATGGAGTATTTTTCCTTTCTTGAATGCCTGCCTTTGGGCAGCTTTTGAAGGCCCAGCCTATTGGGTGGCGTGGGGAAGATGAAAGCTGGATTAAAGTGGTAGAAAGAGTTTGTCACACGTGTATATATTTCTGTCTTCTCGTGTTGCAACCATTAATTTTTGTCCTCAGGTGCCTCCGTCCTTCAGGTCCAGAAATGATAGCAGGTCTGGGCCTCCCCACGGCTCAATCTGGCATTCGGATGATACCTGCCTGAGGGTGGGCCTGGTTGTGACGTCTAATTGGCAGGTTTCTCCCACACACTTTTCTTTTTAAAAATGGGATAAATTTGTCCCTCTAAAATCTGGTGCGACTGTCAGCAGTGTGACATTCCCAGGAACCCTCTTATGTTGTGGATGCCAGTGACACAGGCCACGCATGTACTGCAGTGTGCCACGCTGCCCCCTGGGGAAGTGAAAGTGTGTTTGTATGCACACACACACACCACACACACAGACAACTGGTAGAAGGGAAAGTCCAATATGGGCACCCCCCAGGATTACAGCTAGTTTCCCTCCCACTCCACCCTCTTCTCAGAACAGAAAAGAGGCTGGTTACCAGGCAACTGAATAGAAGAGTTTTTAAAAAACACAACGAAATGAAAAGACACAAAACAGACACAGATGGGAAGAGTGCAGAGAGCGCCAAGGGAGGAATCTTGTACTAAAGCTGAACCAGCCACCATGCTGAAAAAGGGAACCACAAATTATATCTGAAGCAGGAAACAGGAACATGCAGCCCAGTGCAAAAGGGCACGGATTTGCGGGTCAGCTGAAAAAAAGAAGTACCATTAGATGTGTGGAGATCTCCATCTGAGTTCTTTGCTGCCCATCATCAACACGGGCACCCCTGCCCTTTCTCCCACTCTAGCAAGGTGGCAGAAACTTCCTAGAGCAGCCAGGACCATCTTGGATGTGACCGAAAGAGGCTGCCATGTGAGGAAGCAAATGTTGAGGATGCCACTGAGACACTAGCATTTTCCTTCCAGGCTGTGGAGAGCAGCTAGGCTTGTCAGGTTGTTTTGGCCTGAAATTCACCCAGTTATAGAACTAGCTTACAGAAAACTACGTATCTGCTTATGAGCAGCGATTCCTGCCCCGCAGAGCAACATCCAACTCTCCCCCTTTCGCTTGCTGGTCTTTTTTTACATTTCTGAATTCTGAACCTATTTTTCATTCAGCTGCGCTGCACTGCACTAAAATATTGACCAATGTCATCCTGTAAAGGTTGGGTTATAGCTGGAGTTGTGGCAGTATCTAGGCGAGCCTGGTAAAACATGGCCAGGGATGACGGAAGGATTTTAGTCCAGAAACAGAAACAGAAGGAAGAGGACAGTGAGATGAGGAACAGGCACACATAAAAGGTTAGAATGAAATGTGGTTTAAATGCTTTGAGGGGTAAGTGACCTTAGGAGGACATTGTCCTAAAAGGCAGAATATAATTATATAGGTATATTTGCAAGGCAATCATAAATAGCAATAGCAACTGTCTTTGGAACTGTGCATGTGCGGCCCCCAAATACATTGCGGGACATAAAAGGAAATGTGTGTGATGCAACACTTGGATGCTGTAAGTGGTTGCGGGTGGCACTGTGGTCCAAACCACTGAGCCTCTTGGGCTTGCCGTTCAGGTTGGCAGTTCAAATCCGTACAATGGAGTGAGCTCCTGTTGCTCTGTCCCAGCTCCTGCCTACCTAGCAGTTCAAATGCACGCTAGTGTTTAAACAGATAAATAGGTATCACTATGGTGGGAAGGTAAACAGCGTTTCCGTGCGCTCTGGTTTCTGTCATGGTGTTCCGTTGCGCCAGAAGCGGTTTAGTCATGCTGGCCACATGACCCGGAGAGCTGTCTGTGGACAAATGCCAGCTCCCTTGGCCTAAAAGGGAGATGAGCGCTGCAACCCCATAGTCACCTTTGACTGGACTTAACCATCCAGGGGTCTTTTACCTGCTGTAAGTGGCCTAAAATATGAAACTCCTGGATTTGCCAGGTCTGGTTTAAATACTGGCCTACCAACCCTTCCTTCACTGGTCAATAGCATAGCCAAAGGGATGGGAACCTCCCAAAAGTTGCCGGACTACTACTCCCATCATCCATGGCCAGTGACCACACTGGCTGGGGCTGACAGGAGTTGGTTCCCCACCTCTGCCATAGCCCATCATCACAAACTGTGTAACACCAGGCAATTTCGGTTACAATTAGTTTTGAAATAGTTGCCACTCAAGGCTTCAGGTCTCTGTTAGTGCTTCCCAGAACTCAGTTCTGTCCACTCGCAGAGCAATTTGGTTCCTATCATCATTGTATTTGGCAAGTGCTGCAGATATGAAGTTCTTTCTTTGCTTATGATCTGCTTTCACTTACACACATCCTCTGGAAGAAAGAGTAGCTGTTAATCAAAGACCCTCTGCTCCTCTTATAGCCAGTAATTAACCACAACCATCCTGGGATGCAGCGGGGCAGGAAAAGAGAAGTGTGTTGTACAGGGAAAACATGTTGCCTACATCCATAGTTCAGTCCCAGGCATCTCCAGCCCTGGAAATCCAGTCACGGTCAGTGCAGACCAGGAATGGGCAACCCTTTTCTCCTATGTAGGGGCAGATTGACTCAGGAGTAAATTGTGGGGACAGAACAGAAGCAGTGAGCAGAGACAGAGTTGAAGATGGGTGAAGTGAGAGACAATGTCCTGAATTAATCATCTAGAATAAAGACCCTCATGCTTCAGTCTTCCTCAGATTAGAATGCCAATCCTGTGCAGGTCTTCTCAGAAGGAAAACCTACTGGGTTTGATGGGGTTACTCTCACCTAAGTAGCGGGAGGGTTTTGTTGTTGATGATGTAGTACAGCAGACCAACACAGCTGCTGTTCTGCAAAGCAAGTGAAAGTAACTCCCAATTTTAGTGCCACACACGGAGAACAGGTGCCTACCTAATTATTCTCAGATAGCTGGCAGGTGGACACATTTTTCCAAGGCATAAAAGTGGGAGTTGGGGCGGAATCATGCAAAATACTGTACCAATTTTCCGGAACCTACACAAGAGGGAAGAAACTATTTTAAAAGCCTGGAAAATCGAGGAATTCAAGGAAACCTGGCAGCTAAGGAGGTAGAGGCTAAGGGGCTGCAGGTGTAGAGAATTCTGAGTGAGTGGTCTGACTCTGTGTAAGACAGCTCCTAAAATCACCTCATCTCAGGCTTCTTCTGCCTTCCTGGGAATATCTCTCCTCCCCTGAGCTGCAGTCAAAACCACAAATCTCTCCATTCCGCCTCCCAGCCCCATCCAACCCTCCCATCCTAATCCATTTAACACAGATTACTCTGAAAGAGAAGCTGTTTGCTGACATTCTTTTTTTCTTACATTGGTTCCCCAGATGTTGTTGGACTACTAGGACCCCATCAGCCCCGAGCGCTGGCTAAGTAGCCTGGAGATGATGGGAGCTGCAGTCCATTGAAATTCCGGGACCCAAGACTGGCTCTGTGGTTCCTGCCACCACCTACCAGCTTTTGTTCTGACTTCTGATCAGCCACAGTGAAGGCCACTGGTGGAGAATAGCGCAGCTGGTTAGAGCATGGGGCGGATAATGCCAAGGTTGCAGGATTTCTCCCCATAAGGGACATCTGCACAGCCCTGCATTGCAGTGGGTTGGATGAAGGATCCTCAGGGTCTCCTCCAACTAATTCTGATTCTCTGTATCTAAGAAATGACAATATAAATGGTAAATTCTGCAGAGCCCCACCTCTTTTGGTTCTCCCCACATACTTAGTGTCAGGGGAAGGTTAAACAGTAAGTTGTCTTCTACTCAAAACATGAATGAGTGAGGTTTTTATTTATTTCTGAGTATGTCTATACAGCCACATTTTAAATTATAAAGATGGTGTACACTATAAAACACCATTCTGTTTTTTATTTAAAAATCCAGATGATCTCAGTGATCATAGTCATTAGGGTTATGGCAGATGTGGGGAACCTTTTGCCCTCCAGATGTTGCTGAACTACAGCTCCCAACAGTCCCAGCAAGCTTGGCCAATAGCCAAGAAAGATGGGAGTTGTAGTTCAGCAAACAACTCCAGGGCCAGAGGTTCCTCACAGCTGGGTTAGTGGCTTTCTTTGGATTTGGATTGGTCTTGTGCGTGTGAAGTGGTTCACCATCAGCTGCTTTTCATCAGCATCAACACCAAACAAATCCACACTCCTTCGTATTGTTTAAAGGCCTGTTTTTATTGAAGTGACTGTGTTGCCCATGGCAATGACAGTCCTTGCCTGTCTCTCCAGTTGGCTCCGGAGCCATATACATTCATTTGAAAAACAAAGAGACCAGGATGCCAACCATTATTATTATTATTAATCATTATTATTATTCTTAAAAATGACCATCCTAAGGCAGTTCTCTTAGCTGCCATGAAGAAAAGAGGAAAAGAGAAAATGACGGACCTGCATTTTTCACATACAGGTACACAGGACTGAAGTCTACAGCCAAATAAAATTAAAGGTTGTGTCCAGGCAGTCCAAATTCCCCCCTGCCCAAAGCTGAATTCTGCAACCCACATGAATGGTACTAGATGAGCAAATTTGCGTAATTGCTTGTATTTTGCACAACCTAAGCTGCAGTCCTCTACACCTTTACCTAGGAATAAGTCTCATTGGACATCATAGGACTTAATTCTATGCAGACACATGTAAGATTGCACTGTTACTCTGCAAATTTTTGCTTACAACTCTGCATCCTTTATCTTGCTTTTGCTAATCATAAGGAGGTCCACTATGCAGGACCCTGAAGACCACCCGCTTTGACCCCTGGAGCCCCTCATTCTGCAGCTGCTCCAGATTATTTCAGCAAGCTTTGCCTGCAAGCACTTTTAAGCTTATCTTCATAGCCAAAAGGGCTAAGAAAGTTGCTTTTAAAAAGATCAAGAAAGAAAGGTGGGATCAGGAGAGAGCCAATCCTGCAAAAATACCAACTTATGGAATTGCAGCAGATCCACAGCCCAGCAGATCCACAGTGAAGAAACCTAGGGAACTTATCATTAAGCAGGGGGCACCAGAATGCCCTGGACATAGTTTAGAACATACAGGCACAATCTGTTATCTGACTACACTCACTTACAGGCAATGGTTAAGTTAATTCATTTTTTAAAGGAAGTGCTGAGTGCATGCCTACTTAGTACAAGTCACATCCTTTTACCCAAGAACTGCAGCCTATTGCAGGGGAGCAGTCTGTGGCCAGCAGTCTGCCCATTTACCTACTACTACTTTGATTGTTTCTCTGCCCATGCTCAGAGGTGCTCTCTTCTTTGTTACTACTTAACTTGTGCCTGGACGGAGCACCTGACACTGAAAGCAAGTTTCAGCCCTACGTTCTGGCCACAAATTAAGCCCTGCATGCAGGCTAAGCAGACGCTGTCTAGTACTCACATACACAGCTCTGGCTGCTTACAAGCAGGCATTAAGGCATACACACATTCAAACTTTGTACAAACACAGACATGAAATTCTGAGCTGCTCCACTTTCTCCACCTCTGTGCAGGAACTGATCACCATGCCCCCTACTATCTAGGTCTTCCAGCTGGCTCCCTGATGCAAATCTGCTCCAAAGCTTCCACCCCACACATTTTCCTTCTGCTTTTCCGAAATAGCTGGATTAATTCCAGAGTGGCTGGCCAGCCTGCCTTTGGGATGGGACGTTGTGGGGCAGATGATGGTTGAGGTATGATGAAAGATACAGGCTTCTGAATCTGCATCCAAAGCTCATAGGTTCTTGACCCAGAGATTCCTTAACTGTCCCAGTTCCAGAGCTGCAGTTCTTGCATCAGGCATGATAGGATTAATTCCTAGAACTGGAGGCCAAAGGCTTAAAAGGGTGTAAATTCTTTTGTTTGGTGTCTTGTACCATTCCTGGCAGGGGCTCCTTAAGGCAATTCTAGAGTCTCAGACTATACATGCCGTGACACCGTTTTGGATTCTGTGGTTCATGGTTCTAGAACCAAGAACAAGATAGATAGTTGGGGAACCTTTCACCTTTGGGATATAGGTTTCTAATATGGATTATCCCTTTATTCATTACAGAACTGCCACAGGAGACTTGTTTCCCTCTTTCATACCCCCCCCCATTTCCCCCCTTAAACTGAATGATGTAGCTCTAGAACCAGAAGTCCTGGGGAGAGAGGATTCTCATGGGAGCCGAAGGTCTGCAACCTAACCAGTTTCTAGATTATGGCTGTAGAATGGGAAACATCCTATATAAGATGGGCATTTTAGCAACCAGCAGGTTCCAGCCCTGAAAACGGCCCATTCCAAATCTTTTAAAATCTAACAGGGTGGTCTGGACCACATGGTCTGTGTGTCCAGAGGAGACACTCAACATTTGTCCAGGGATCTTGGGAGAATGGAGAGGCAGGTGGAAGGGTTGTGGGGGCAGGGAGGGTCTTTGGTTATGGATCTGGCCCCATCAGCTGAGCTGCATGTTTGGGAAGGTGTGCAGCATCCACAGCAACCAAGGCAGCTGTAAGAGGTGCCTTCCTCTCTGGCGTGAGGTATTCAGTTGGTCCCCAAAGGGACTCTGCCACCAGGGCAGGCAGGTAACACTGAAGAGGAGGAGGAGGCCAACGACGATGACAAGAAGAGAGGCCACCGCCCTGTTTTGGCCCTACGTGGGATCCAGCTCAAAGACGCTGTCGTCAGTTGGTGAGGTGAAGAAGCAGCTCTGGCCAGAGGGGGGGCGCCGGCTGGCCCTGTTGAGCCCCAGCGACTTCTCAAAGTCCAGCAGCTGTCCCATGAAGTTGAAGTTGGGCGAGATGTTGGACTTCTTCCGCTTCACCAGATCGTAGGCATCATTGAGGGACAGGTTGAGCTTCTGCATGAGGTAGGCTACAGTGACGGTCACTGAGCGGCTGATCCCCGCCAAGCAGTGCACCAGAATGCCACAGTTCCGGGACAGGGCCTCATCTGGGACAGAGAGGGAACGAGAAAGGGAAAAGGGAAAGAACAGGTCGGGCAAGTGAATACGGCTGCACTGGAAGAAAAAAAAGCAGAGACATCACCTTGCCAACAAAGGTCCGTATAGTTAAAGCTATGGTTTTACCAGTAGTGATGTGTGGAAGTGAGAGCTGGACCATAAAGAAGGCTGATCGCTGAAGAATGGATGCTTTTGAATTGTGGTGCTGGAGGAGACTTGAGAGTCCCATGGACTGCAAGAAGATCAAACCTATCCATTCTTAAGGAAATCAGCCCTGAGTGCTCACTGGAAGGACAGATCGTGAAGCTGAGGCTCCAATACTTTGGCCACCTCATGAGAAGACTCCCTGGAAAAGACCCTGATGTTGGGAAAGATGGAGGGCACAAGGAGAAGGGGACGACAGAGGACGAGATGGCTGGACAGTGTTCTTAAAGCTACCAGCCTGAGTTTGACCAAGCTGCGGGAGGCAGTGGAAGACAGGAGTGCCTGGCATGCTCTGGTCCAGGGGGTCACGAAGAGTTGGACATGACTAAACAACAACAAAACTGGGGCTGTAAGGGCTGGGGCAGAGAAAAAAGTGGGGATGAGGAAAGGGTGGCAGGACAAGGGAGGCAGGTGGGGAAGAACCCAAGGGTGTGTGTGTGTGTGTGAATGTTCAGGTAAAGAGCAGCACTGAGGATATCCTGCAACTTCACTAGTGAAGAACTCAGCTTCCTAAGGATCCTATAGTAACTATATATATATATATATATATAGTTTTATATATATATAAAAAAGCAAGTTTCTAGTCCTCAGGGCTGACTGTATATAGACATTGACTGCTGAGATTTCACTAGCCAGCGTGGGGCTGAGTAAAGCTCCCAGTGATTCAATAGGACTTAAGTGCCCCACATACTGCCATGTTCCTCCAACTATATGAAGCAATTAAGAAAGATGTAGATATGCTTGGTCACATAATTTATACATGTCACCGAATTGCTTTGCTCCCCCCCACCCGAATAAAAGTGATCTTGCTTTGACTTTTCACACAGACAGGCTTGCCTAAGGACCACCGCAGCAGGGCAATGGCCCTTTACATCCTGCTAGGGAGAAGCCAGATGCAGACAACTTTGATAAAAGGTCCTTGGTGGGCGTCATCTCTCCTAAACTGTCCCAGAGACTATTCTTCCATCACTCTAATTCTTTTTTAAATGGAAGATTTGATGCTGAATTTTCCAAAGGAAAAGTCTGAGAATTGCATGCCCATGACTGCGTGCACTGCAGCAGCATATTTCAAACTGTGCCAAAGAAACACAAAATCTAGGTTTAGAAAAGAGTGTGCAAATTGTTCTCTTCTGGCTCCAGTTCCAGAAAGGCTTGCAAAGAATTTGGAAGTTTGGGGGCAAAAGGAAGTGGGCAGCAAAAGAGAGAATGAAACAATGAGGAAAAGGGCATTCGAGCTGACATTAGAGGATCAGGGGAGAAAGCTCAAAAAATAGTTGTGGCCCATGATAAGGGACAAAGGTAGGGAGTTTGGGGGAGGGGCAGGCACCCCCTTCCTAACCACCGGAAGGGAGGGGAAGTGGAATGGAGTTGCTGGAATCCTGAACAGCAGCACTCAACACTGCAACATTTTGTTGCAGGGCTCCGCTTGCAAGAAGCACTTTGTGAAAATTTGAGTGGCCAAGCAAAGTGATTAGAATGAGGAATGCAAGTAAGTCAGTTTATGAGAACTCTGTTGAATAGAGAGAGAAGGGAAAATGCCTCTCTTTGAAGATGCGGTCTATGTGCCACAAGTTTTCGAAATGTTTGGTTTAAAACTGTTAACTTTTTAAATAAGAATTCTGTTTTATCAATCAGAGGCACCTGAACAAAATATTTTAAAATAATTAATCTGGCAAATTCATCAATGAAGCATTGCAGGCCTAGTTGGTACCCAGGCATCATATTCTGTAGAGTACTCTACAGATGATGCAGGAACAGAACCAATGTGAGGATGCACAGACCACAGACCTCGCTGTGTGCACACACTGAAGCTGCTCAATGAGAAAGAAAAGGGGGAAACTGGCCAACAGCAAAGAATCAGTTTTGGAGTGTAGGAGACTTAACGTCAGGCAAGACTGCAGGTATGTAATGCAAAGGAAGGGTGAGGTCCCTAAAAGACAGGGGGTGGCTGGAGGGGTGAGTTAACCCAGCCCATGTAGTAGATACCTTGAGCAAGGGCTTATGCTCACAACCATCTAGGGCTAACTTGATGCTCTCAGCAAGTAAAAGACTCCTACTCTCCAGCAGCACGAAATTCAAAACAGATCAGTATGGGGCTGCTTGAAAACTGTGCCTGCTGAGTGTCATGAGAACAAACCAGAATGGAATGGCACACCATCATGTTGCCTTCTCCCCGGGATGCTGAATTACTGTACCTCATCACTAAAGATGTAGATAAACTGGGAGCCCCACAAGTTCTAAGGACTTTGCCTAGTAAGCTGCCTGAGGACCCATGAGCCTTATTCCTGTACAGCAGGTATGGGGAACTTTTGTTTCTCCAGATGTCACCAAACTACAACTCCCCTCAGTCCCAGCAAGCAGCCAGGGATGATGGGAGCTGTAGTGCAGCAACATCTTGTGGGTGGGGGTGGAGGGCAAAGGTTCATCCACAGCTGATGCACAGGAAGCTCTGGCCCCACTGACTCTGGGCGAGGCCTTTGGATCACCCAAGCCAGGGATGAATACTGGAAGCCTCCTGCCCTTCCTTGGTCCTACCTGACCTTAGTTCAACCACCAGCAACTCACTATGGGGACCCTGGCTTGGAAAACCACCCATTTTCAAGTGTATCTACCTGCCCACTGGCCCTGAAAACTAGATGCACTAGTGCAGGCACCCCCAAACTCAGCCCTCCAGATGTTTTGGGACTACAATTCCCATCATCCCTGGCCCCTGGTCCTGTTAGCTAGGGATGATGGGAGTTGTAGTCCGAAAACATCTGGAGGGCCGAGTTTGGGGATGCCTTCACTAGTGGGACAATCTCTGGGGTGTTGGTTCCAGCTCCTTACTCACTTGCAAGCCCCAGGGTACTGAAAGTTCCCAAGTGGTATGTTACAAAAAACTGTGGTAGACACAGTGTTTCTAGGTTCTCCGTCCCCCTTATGAATCAATCGTGAATCACAGAATTGCAGAGTTGGAAGGGACCCCGAAGGTTCATCAAGTCTGTCCCCCCCCCCCCCCGCCCAACATGAAGACCCAAAGGTGAGTGATGGGGCCCAACTAGTAGTCAGTCAGCTGTGAGCTGCAGTGAGAGCCAGTCGCCTCTCAATGGACTCAGATGACTATCTCAGGGACACAAGCCATATTCCCTCAAATGCTTTGCAGGGGTCATGTGAATGGGTCCTCTGATGGCCAGCAGACAACAGCCACAGGAAAACGCAACCGGGAGGCCAAGGGTGGGACTTTCTGCCTTTCTTTCCCTTCACTCACCAATGAACTCAATGGCCTCAGGGAAGAACTGAGAGAGGTTCTGGCTCCAGTGGTCCGAGATCGGGATCTGCTTGTAATGGAAGTCGCCGTTCTTCTCAAAGAGGTTGGGCAGGTTGGGGGTGACGTTGAGGATGTAGCGGATGCCCAGCTTGGCCAGGGTGTCCATGTTGGCAGAGTCACGGGCGCTGCCCAGGTAGAGGTTGGGTAGAATCTGCACGGGGAAGGAGGGGGGGCTCGCCCCTTCCGACTCCATCCCGCTGCTGAGGGGCCCCGACTCTGCATCGGAGCAGTCGGAGCTGAGGCTCAGGCCGCCCAGTCCCACCACAGGAGCTGCCGGGGGCACAGGTGAGCTACTGGCACTGGCTGTGTCCAGGTTGGTCTCACAGAGGTGCGGCCATTCAGCCTGAAATTTATGGAAGCCTCCTGCAAGAAAGGACAAAGCCAAGAGACGACTCAGCAGCAGCACATCCACAGTTGTTACATGCAGAATTAAAGCACTGACACTGGAGGTTCCCCAGTCATATTGGGGACACCCTTTCCTATAACAATTATTAACAATAACATTTTTTTATTTGTACCCTGTCCTGAGTTGCACCAGCCACTCTGGGCAGCTTCCAACAGAATATTAAAAACATAAGACATTAAACATTAAAAAAAATCAGTTCAAATGTCTCCTAAAGGTTATATAATTACTCATCTCTTTAACATCTAATGGGAGGGCATTCCACAGGGTGGGCGCCACTACCAAGAAGGCCCTCTGCCTGATTCCCTGTAACCTCACTTCTTACAGCGAGGGAACTGCCAAAAGGCCCTCGGTGCTGGACAATGGGGGTGGAAATGCTCCTTCGGGTATACAGGACCGAGGACGTTTAGGGCTTTAAAGGTCAGCACCAACACCTGGAATTGTGCTCAGAAACATACTGGGAGCCAGTGTAGGTCTTTCAGGACCGGTGTTATATGGTCCGGGCAGCCACTCCGAGTCACCAGTCTATCTGCTGCATTCTGGATTAGTTGTTTCCGGGTCACCTTCAAAGGTAGCCCCATGTAGAGTGCGTTGCAGTAGTCCAAGTGGGAGATAACTAGAGCATGCACCACTCTGGTGAGACAGTCTGCATGCAGGCAGGCAGGGTCTCAGCCAATGTACCAGGTGGAACTGATAGACAGCTGCCCTGGACACAGAATTAACCTTGGCCTCCATGGGCAGCTGTGAATCCTGCACATCTGGTCCTTTAGGGGCACAGTTACTCCATTCAGGACCAAGGAGTCCCCCACACCTGCCCCCCAGAAGCAGCACTTTTGCTCTACCCATATCCATGACTTTCTGTACTTGGCAGTACAGTTAAGAGGCAGTCAGGAGCTCCAAGTCCTGAATCCTTTCTATTGGAGCCCAGACCTCTTGCCCCCACTTTAACACGCCCCCCCATTTGCTTACAGAGGCTGCTGCAAAGTGTTGTGCCGGGAGATTGTTTGTTTACAGACTGTTGCCTTGGTAATATTACCTTTTGATTGCAGAAATCTACAGGGCATGTTTATCATAGATTACATAACAAAACGCTTTAACCGCTACCATTCCAGGCTTTTTACATTTTTTAAAAGAGCACAGAATCATAGAACTGCAGTGTTAAAGGGACCTTGAGGATCATCTAGCACCAACCCCTTGCAATGCAGGAATGTGGAGCTGTCCCGAAACCTGCAATCCTGGCAGTCTTCAGTGTTGTGGGAGCAGGGGTGAGGAGAATTAGGGAGACCTGGTGAAAAAGGGCTGTGCTCCTGCACTTTTAATAGTTGTGCACAAGAGAGAATTTCAGAGCAGCTTGCACTGTGTGGGGGAAAAACCTGTGTTTTCATCTTCCACTTAATCACTGTTTCCAAAGGACAAAGTGAGCAGCGAACTACATGTTAAATGCTGCTGGGTGTAGCTTTGCCTCAATATATTTTTAAGACCACCTCACATGAAAAGGTAGCCGCAGAGAGAGGTGCAATCTTGAGTGGAAGATCTGTGGGTGGGAAGGAGATGCTTTGCCTATGTTGCTTTTGCGCTGAAAATCACTCACAACTACATTTCTCTCCATGGAGGGAAAAACACAGGTTCAAGAATATTTCCCCTGATGTGGAGAAAAACAGATGAAGGGGTGATTTTGAAGAGACAACCACCGCTGCTGGTGGAAAGGTTAAGCAGTCCCTCTACCCAACTCTGTTGAAAGGCTACGGTTCAAAAATAAATAAATAAAAGAGTATCAGAGTTACACAGAACTGTGCACTGTGTGCAGTTTGGTCTTGAACGTTCAAGTTGTAGTTTGGAAACCCTACAATTAGTCAGTCAATAGGTGGACCTGGATTAAGGGTAGCCAACCTGGCGCCTTCAAAATGTTGTCGAACTACAACTCCCATCATCCCTGACCATGCTGACAGGGACTGATAGGCGTTGTAGTCCATAATCTGGAGGGTGCCCCATGGTCTAGCTAAGGGGTAGCCAAGGGCTGAATCACAGCAAAGCTTCATGCACAAAGTGGGAGCTTCATATACCCTGCTGTAGGAACTAAAGTGGCATTCTCATAGTTTGGACAGTGCTGGTGGCACACTTGCCAAAAGGCTTGCTGAGATTTAGAGTCGCAAACTGATGGGGGGGGGGGGATTGGCAAGCTCTTTCGCATTTAGCAGCAGCATGTTTTGCAGAAATCTGCAAGTGAAGCTTTTCACAGCATGGCAGAGAATCGCCATTTGCTAAGGGTCTGCAAATCAAACTTTTGTTAAAAGCACAGCTACAATGGCCAGTTGAAAAGCTGGCAGCCTTATTCACTACTGTTCTTCTATTCTGGCTCCCGGCCCGGTTGCTCTGATGGGTCAGGCCTAGGGTGACACTTAACAGGCTTGGGCAGCAGCCAGGGAAGTTTCCCAGGGCAGGCCTGGGCTGCGTTGCCATCCAACCCCCCCCCCCCCCCCGGCAGTCCCTCTTGTACATTTAAGAGCTGGGTGATAAAGAAGACCTTGAAAGCATGCAGATGTAGCCAAGGGAAAACACTTCACTTTCTGAATTTCTGTACTTTAGGACTTCCTTTTTTAAAAGTCACAATAACAAACACACACAGTACCCCATCCGTTTAAAAGGCCTGGGAGATGCTTTTGCTGGGCGCCTAAAGATATGTAATGAAGGTGCCGGGCAAACCTCCCTAGGAAGAGATTTAAAATCTCAGGCAGGTGTGAGGAACCAGTGGTACCTTCCAGATGTTCCTGGACTCCAGCGCCCACCATCCCTCAAGCCTTGGCCATGTTGGCTGGAGCTGATGGGAGTTGGAGTCCACAAGAGGGACCCAGGTTCCTCCATCTCTGATACAGGATAATATTCCTGGCTAAGGTCACGAGGAAGGGATGTGTAACAAGACCAAGGCTGTGTCCACACCCCAATTTACTGTGTCCTCACTGCGCTTCCAGGGCTGGGTTTGTAATCCATGTTCCCACAGTGTTATCCAAAATACATACGTATCCTGCACTTTGTTATCAGATGCTACCGTTTGAAGCGTTGTTTCTCAAACTAGCTTCACACTTGATTGGAGGCCTTAAGCCATTCTGTAATTCATCTCTAGCCAATGTGTTGCAGGGTGAAATCATCCGCTGCCTTGTCCCCCCACCCCCACCCACGAGTGTTCCCTGTGTGTTGCACAAACAAAAACAAACTGAACTCTATGGTGCTAATATGGACACACCCTTATGCCAAGTCAAACCCCCTGATGGCCAAGTTCTGCCTCGGCTGTCAGAGGCAGCAATTCTCCTGAGTTCCAGTTGCTGGAAACCTGCTCTGCCCCGTTGCCACAGCTGAAAAACTGCTGATTAGAACAGCTGGGTGACGGGGGGACATGGCAGTACAGGGATGGGTGCAATAGGTGCAAGCAATAGTGGTTATCTCCTCTCCTGATTCAGCAGCAAATTTAAAAACAGAGGAAATCTCTGGCTTGAAATCTGGCAACAATATTCCTGAATCTGCCTGGAAAATGGACTGGTTAGGGGAAGGGCCACAGCTCACAGGTAGAGCACCTGCTTTGCATGCAGAAGGCCCCAGTTTCAATCCCCAGCATCTTTGGGAAGGGTTGGGAGAGGGCACTGCCTCAAACCCTGACGAGAAGCTGCCAGTCAGTGCAGACAACACCAAGATGGACCAATGGCCTGACTGAATATAAGGGAGCTTCCACATCTTTTAGGCAAGGGCCACAGCTCAAAGGTAGGGCATGCATGCAGAAGGTCCCAGGTCCAGGCACCAGTATTTTCAAGTAGGGCTGGGAATACCCGCCCCCCCAAACCCCAGAGAACCTTTGCCAGTCAGTGTGGCTTGTTCTGAGACTGATGAGGTCGACTCAACACAGGGCAGCCCCCTAGGAAAGAGATAGGTTTCCATATGTCGGGTAGCCCTGCCCCATCTCAAAGTTACCTCCCACCTTCACAAATCCTGCTTTCCTCAGCACACCCACCTTGCAGGTAGTAGGCGGGGCAACCTTCCTCCCGCAGCTTCTGCAGAAGCGTCACCAGCACTGACCCTTCGTCCTCCTCCTGGCTCCCTGATGGGGGCAGCTGGAGCGTTCCCTCGTCATATAGGAGCACCGTGCTATCCCTGAGGGCCTGGGGAGGCCCCGGCAGCAAGGACCCGACTGAGAGATTCCCCTTCCGGAGACGACGAAGCAGCAGCCCTGGGAGGGCCACGCTCAGGGCCCGCTCCACGTGGGACGAGTCGTACAGCTCCCGGCTGCGGCAGTCCAGGATGTGGAGGCACGGAGACGGGGAGGCCAGCTCAGCCCGCAGCCACGACGTGGACTTTCCCAGGTCTTCCATGTGGCTACAAGCCACGGTCTGGAAGATGAGAATCTTCACGGTCAAGACTGCCCAAGCCAACCCTGCCAAAATCTCAGAGCACCGCCTGGATTCTCCCCACTCGCAATGAAGCTTGCCACTTCCAGGACCTGAAAAAGGGAGTCTGCAGGGAAAGGTTTTGTCCAATTGGCAGATTGTTCCAAACTCAGGATCCAAAGTCCCAGGTGCCTTTGCCTGAAGGAATCGCTACATCATGTTGCCAGCACAGGTCTCACCCCATCCATCGCAATCCAAACAGTCTGGGCTAGCAAAGCAAGAGGAGGGTACAATGAGGGGTGCCTCCATGCATGGAAATCATCCTTCAGTCTCTTTTTTTGGAGGGGGGAGAAGGGAAAGGAATGGTATGGTGCCCAGTCTCTCAAGAGGTGAAAGTAGAAAAGGAGAGATGGGTCCCAGCACTTTGTGACAGCCTGGAGGAGAAGAGGCTACAGAGGATTCTCGCATAGGGGGGGGGAAGTGGCTTCTTGGACACTCCGCTCAGGATCCTGACCTGCCTTACCGCTGTGCTTTCCCTAGTGCTGCCCCACAAGGGGAGATCTTCCAAATCAGGGTCAGCTGCAGCCAACCAAAATTAGGATCGCAAGTTGTGCCAGATTAGCCTCCCCTGTCTCTGCATGTGAATCCAGCTAATATTGTTCCTCTGCCGTTGCTGCCCTGAGAGTTACCGGTAGATCTCTGCCAGTTGAGGAGAGCCACAACTTGTGTCCCAGCCTGAAGAAAAATCCCTTGATCCTCCTGCCAGCTGAAGTCTATCCAATGTCGCTGGAGAGGATGTGCTGAAGCAGAGGCCAGGGAGGCGTGGGTCTGTGGTAAGCAGGCATCCAGGTAAGCAAGTGGGGGGGGGGGGGAGGTAGAAAATGAAGCAGGGAGAGAGGGAGGGAGAGAGAGAGAGAGATGCACGCTCTGGGTACCAAGAACAGCACCTCAGGCTTCCAGAGAAGAAGGGGATGCTAGCACAGATCCTGGAGGAACCTGCAGTGGGAAAGCAAAATGGGAGAGTGAGGCTGGGGAGTGCGGGAGAGGGAGCACACAGGCAGCAGGCTAAGGGAAACACGGGAAGTGCGTGTTCCCTTCCTGGCACCTTGCTGTCCCCTCCATCCTGGCCAGATGCTGACGAGAGACTTCCTGGCAACCAGAGGGAAGACAGCAGTAACTGCCAAGAGTCGGATGACAACATAGGCTCTGTACACACTGCAGGCACCCGGGGCTTTCATTCCTTAATTTCAAACCAGCCACATTTTGCACACCCAGGAAGCTTTTTGCTCTGAATCCCAGATGTGTGGGGGGTGACTAAAGGTAGTCGGTGTGGGTGCAGGAGGGGAAGAGGCACTCCGCACGAGCTCAGAAGCGCCCTCTGCTAAGGACCATAGCTCCAGTGGTATGTGCCTGAGCAAAGGTCCCAGGTTCAACTCTTGGCTCGTCCACCTAATGGGGCTGGGAAAGGGCTCCGTCTGAGACACAGGACAGTTACTGCCAGTGCTGAGACAAAGGGACCCAGGCTGACTCAGGACAGCAGCTTCTTGCGTTCCTTATACTTTAGGGTTTCAAAAGGAGGAAGTTGACAATTTCCATATTCATGTTTTCCAAAACTATTGTGCAAATCTCTATGTCCAGTTACAGATTATGAATCAGTGGCACATATAATTAATTTATTGTGGTTTAATCAATCCGGAATAATCACCACCCTTGGCTCCATAATGCTCAGTCGTATTTAGGGTTGTCAAACCTAACCCCACCCCTAAAAAACCCTGCCCCATAACCTGGCCTGCTCTTTTCCCTTTAAGAGGCGATTGATCTGCAGAAAATCAGCAGAAAAAAAAGCTTTTTGTGGCCTGGAAATAAACATCACAGGCTAATGCCCGCAGATCAAGTGCTTCTGCTAAACATGCAGGTGCAAGAGCTGGTTGAAAAGTTGGCCAACCGATAGCTGAGAAAGATTAAAGCCTCCACTCAGCAAACAGAAAAGCACACATCTATTCTGAAATGCTTATATAATGAACACAAGCAGGAGAAATTAATCAGCATTTTACAAGTTCCTAGTATTATTATTATTATTACTATTATTATTATTATTATTATCAGCAGTAGCAGTAGTGGCATTTATTAAATTTATATACAGGCAGCAGTGTTTTAGGCACATCCGATATGTGCTTGACCATGCTGAACTTAACCTGAAAATGTTGGAAAAAGGGAGGGATGGGGCCGTAACGGGGTGTGTGCAGGCTTTTTCAATGGTGTTCCAAATATACAATATTTCACTTAAACGTGCGGTGCCTTGGAATGTACCACCCATGTAAATTGGGAGTTGCCTATACTGCCCTTCATCTAAAAATCACAGGGAGGCTTACAGCATAAAAATACAAAATGAGAACACAAAAATACATAACAAAAACAAACAAATCAATAACCCCTCTCCCACAAGCCCACTGAAAAGGCCACAGATCATTTAAACAGTTAAAGGCTGGTTGTAGAGGAACATTTCCACCTGGCACCTAAAGACATATAATGAAGGCTCCAGGCAAGCCCTCCTGGGAAGAACATTTCCCAAGTGGGGAGCCACTGCAGAAAAGGCCCCTTCTCGTGTAGCCATCCTGAGGACCTCTCCTGGAGGGGGCACACAAAGAACCTCAGATAGTGTTAACAGACAACTCTTCCTCTTCTAAGATCTTGGGTAAGTTTGGTGGGGCTTTCCTTTGAGTTTAGATCCCCCCCAGGGCTTTTTTCTGCAGGTCTATTGTGCAACATGACATTCAGGCAATACTAGAGCACTTGTTGTGGATTTATAGTGGACGGTTTACACATCATTCTGCTTTATGAGCTGTTCTGGGATGGTTTCCCCATGTTGCCACATTACTGCCATCTGGAGGGGCACCACTGCGCTATAGTCAACACAAGCGGGACAAGACTCTTGTTCCAACAGGCTTTTGGGAATTGACTGCTTTTAATGAAAAGACTGGTGCTGTGCTTTTTCTTGTAATTATTTGTATGCTTTAAACAAATTTTATATATGTACAGTCATACTTTGGGTTACAGACGCTGCAGGTTGAGTTTTTTTGGGTTGCGGGCCACAACGGGTTACTTCCGGGTTTCGGTGGTTGCGCATGCGCAGAAGTGCTAAACCATACTTTGCGCATGCACAGAAGCGCCGAATTGCAACCCGCGCATGCGCAGACGCGGGTTGCGAACATGCATCCTGCACGGATCATGTTCGCAACCCGAGCGTCCACTGTATAGTTTTAATTCCATTAATGTTTAACTGGATTTAAAAGATTGTGGTCCCCGCCCCGCCCCCCACGTTTTTAATGACTTGTTTTTATCTGTAAACTGCCTTGAGTCCCGTCAGGGAGGAAGATAGGGTATAAATAAATAAATAAAATAATAAAAAGCAAACTGAAACATTTTATTCTGTAAAAACGTACAGCGCTCCAGCAGGAGGTTATGGGGAATGTATCAACTGGAAAGAAAGCAGGATGCCCACCTCAAATCTTTAGCAGGCACAAACAGTTTGGAAAGCAGGGTCCCATATAACCACCCCAATAGTCTCACGAGCACAAATGATCACAAAATCCCCCCCCCCCCCGAAAGGGTGTCTGGATGGGCGCCCAATGTGGAGAGCATGCTGAGCTTGCTGGAGCCATGTCAATAGTGGCTGGTGAGGTGGTACAAGCGGCTGTCCAACACCGCAGGTTGTTGCTGCTTTCAGAGAGGGTTGAGGTCAGGGAGTATGGTGTGGCTTGCAGTGGCAAGAACACTGGATCAGCTGCACTGCCATGCGCCATCCCGCCTAGTTCCCTGTGCCTCTCTACCCTCCTTCCCAGTAACTCAGGAGAGCAAGGGAGTCCCACCCGCACCAGCCACAACTCAGACTAGTTACAGTTTATAATTTATTTGGAACATTTCATTCGGTAAGAATTTTGCAGGCTTCGTCTTCACAACACTGCTGCGAAGTAGAAACAGACAACGTTCACATGCAGTTTGCCTATGGCAAGAGGTGACACAAGTCAAGGTTGCCTTAGATCAGGTGTGGGGAAACCTTGGGCCCTCCAAACATAACCAAACTACAACTCTCATCTACCCCAGCAAGCATGACTAATGGCCAGGGATGATGGGAGTTGTAGTTCAGCAACCTCTAGAGGGCAACAGGTTCCCCACACCTGCTGTAGATACAGTGAACTTTGGGAGGCATAAAAGGTAATGGAGCGGATGACTGGAGTTCTCCTGTGCAAGTCCTGGGCAGGGTGGGGAGATTGTGCCAGGTCAAGTACTGGGAGGGTAGTACTGGTGATGGTGCCATTTGGCTGTTCTGCCTCAGGCCTGTCTTGGGCCTGCTCCATCTATCCCTTTCATCAGTGCTCTTCAATGCTGGGTTCTCAAGATGTTGCTGAACTATAACTCCCACCAACTATAGCTCCCTGTGCTAAGGCAACCTCTTTCCTGCTGCAGCTGAAGCCAACCAAGACTAAACTTTTCATCAAAAAGTCTATTGTTTGAGTCTTGCCTCTGCCACGATCCACTTCACAGACAAGCCTCCACTCTCTTGATCTCACGCTAGCAATGAAGATATTAATAACGACCTTTCTTAAAGAGTGGAGGCAAGGATTGCAAGGTGTGTACAGAAAGGGCATTCTGAAGACCGCCAAGATCCATCCCTAGGAGTGTCCAGTGGAATAACACCCTCCCCCTCAAAATAAAATAAAAATAAAAATATTCTGCTTTGCCTAGTAGCCCTTCTCTTAACCTCTAATGCGCACGGGAGGGCTGCCCGTGGTTCCTTAGTGATGGCACTTTACACATGCTCAAAAGCACCATTTACCTTGTACCGCTATGCAAGTTTACTCAGGGCCTGTAGTTAAAGCAAAAGTACTTCGCGCGTGCCCAGAAGCCCCGACTTCTCTTGAATCCGCCTCCCATCTTCTCAGGACTGGAGTCAACCTGCCCGCCCTCCTGAGTTCAACGAACGGGATCGCAGCTTCAGGCGGGTGGCTTTAGGATTAGGACTTCCCACGAACTTTGTGCACAGAAAAGAAGAGGTGCCGGGGCTGAGCCCTGGCCGCGTCAACGCTGCGTAAAAGCGGAGCCCAAGGCGCGCGTTCCTCTTACCCTGCGGCGCTCGCCGCGCTTTGCGGACGCCTCGCGGAGCGCGGCCATCCCGCCGGCGTCGGCGCCCAGGACGGGCCGCGGTTTTCGGAGCGAGCGGGGAGGACTCCTGCGCCAAGGCGGCTCTCGAGGCCAAGCGCTCCGCCGCCAGCTCGGCTGCTTCGCTGGGCTTCGGCTCAGTCGCCTGATGCGGCTCCTGCGCTTCCGTCGCCGCGAGAAAGGCGACTCGCCGCTGCGGCAGCGGGAGGAGCGACGGAGTCCTCGGCCGCCTCCATCTGCAGGGCGGCGGGGCGCGCGCCCAGGGAGCGATGCTGCGAGCAAGTTCCGCGCGGGGCTGGGCGCGCGGGCCGGAGAGAGACACTGGGGAGACACTTCTTCGGTAAGATGCCCGAGGGAAACAGGTCGGCGGGAGAGGAAGCGCGGCCGGGCGAGGCGGCCTCGAGGCACCGTCTCCAGCGCCGCGCCGCGCGGCCGGCCAGCCTCTCTCTGCCCGCTCGGCCAGGCGCGTCCCCACCCCGGCTCCACGTGGTGGCTGTGTACAGCCCGGAGCCCCGCCCCGCCGCCGCGCCATTGGCCGGAGGCGCCGCCCCGGGAAGGCGGAGCCGCTCATCAAGGCGGCCGGGCGCGCACACGCGCGCGCACATGCGCGTCCATCCAGCCGGACAAGGACGGGGTCAGGTGGGCGCCTTGGGCCGGGGCTCTGCTCCCTCGGGCTTTGAATGGCAGCCTGGCGTCACTGGGGTTTTAATACCCTTGGTCCCCTCCCTGTGTCAGAACGGCGGCTGTGTGGGCTTTTGGCTGCCTCGGCATCATACTGTTACGGATATGAGGTAACAGAGCCTATTAATGAATAGTAAGGAAAAGGTAAAGGGACCCCTGACCATTAGGTCCAATCGCAAACAACTCTGGGGTTGCGGCGCTCATCTCGCTTTATTGACCGAGGGAGCCGGCGTACAGCTTCCGGGTCATGTGGCCAGCAGGACTAAGCCGCTTCTGGCGAACCAGAGCAGCACACGGAACCGCCGTTTACCTTCCCACCAGAGTGGTACCTATTTATCTACTTGCACTTTGACGTGCTTTCGAACTGCTAGGTGGGCAGGAGCAGGGACCGAGCAACGGGACCTCACCCCGTTGTGGGGATTCGAACCGCCAACCTTCTGATTAGCAAGTCCTAGGCTCTGTGGTTTAACCCACAACGCCACCCGCGTCCTGCCTATTAGTGAATAGTAGAAGGTAATAAATGGTAGGGTTTTGATTATCTGAGATATGAAGGGAAAATACCAGCTGCAGAGGGATTCCTTGGCTAGCCTAAGGAAGACGACCTGGCAAGGTACAGGGCCATTTGGCAGTGCAGGAGAACTGTCCCCTGCCCTGAGATGTCAACGGAGACAGGGGATTTGGAAGGTTGCCAGGATAACGGGGTGAGTTGTCACAGGAAGAGTTGGGGGGCCTTTGGCCTTGGAGTAGCTGAGAACAAAGGGCAGAGCCATCTTGGCAGGCTGGCTGAAGGCAGGCTGGGAGAGATGCCGTGGGCTCCAGTGCTGCACTGCTGTGGGGAACAAGCCCCTCTTGAGGTGACCATACTGGACTTCCTCTATGTAGACTAATGGTGTAAATATATGTAATTTAACCATAATTCTAAAAAGGATGACAGTCTCACTGGAGCATAGACTGTGGGTGAGGACCTGGAATCCCCTGGAATCTTGACACAGCTTGGCAGAGATTGGGGGTGGCGTCCAGCTTTTGTAACAATGCATTTAAAACACAGCCCCCACCCCACCCCCAAATCCCGGGAACTGTAGCTTACCCAACTCTGAGCTACATTTCCCAGCACCTGTAACAAACTACAGTTCCCAGGATTCTTGTGGGGAGGGAGGGAGAGGTCCTTTAACTGTGGCGTATATGCTTTAGCAGCCATAGTTCTGTGGCTGTGGCAGATTAGGATATTTTGTGAGATTCTGTATAATGGGGGTGGAGCTTTGGCAAGAAGGGGTTTCCTTACAAACAGGAATGGGGAACTTGTGGCCTTCCGGGTGCTGCTGTGCTCTGACTCCCAGCATCCCTGACCTATGACTGTGCTGGCCAGGGCTGATAGGAGTTGGAGTCCAACAGCATCTGGAAGACTGCAAGTATCCCATGTCTGGTGTAAAAGCATGCACAAGTGCTTTATACAACTGTGTCATATTTCAATGGAGACTGCACAGGAGAATTCTCTCCAGGATAGTGCTTGTCTTTATTTAAAACATATTTGTACACCGCCTTTCATCAAAATTGAGTTCAAGATGCTATACAATATTTTTGTAAAAGTAGAAAATTATTATGTAGTAAACTGACAATAAAGAAACATTTGTCTGAGAGAGCTGTTTCAGTTTCTTGGGACAGGTATAATGTTATGTAATGCAGGTTATGGCATTGAAATAGAAAACAATTCAGTTGACTTCGTCCTAATCCCTGCAGGAAAAACTCAAAAGTTTCATTGGCCATGACAGGTGCAGAGAGACATCACTCTGCACCTTGGTGAAAATTTATATAGCTTGCCTTGAAAGTTAGAATGAAAAACCAGTTTTCAATTTTAGGTCAGAGACAACAAAGATGATTTGTGGATTAGGGCCGCCTTTAAAGCAAAACAAAACAAAGTAAAAAGCACAAGAGGTGTGATAAGTGATGACAATGGATGAAATCTGTCTGCGCTAAGAATCTGAGGAACCCACTAGCAACAGAAGCCCCCCTCCTTGACTGCTGCCACGACTCCCTTTCCACTGTGGTATTGCCAGTGAGCAAGCAGCTGGGGCTTAGAACAGATGGGGTGAGCGGGCATTGGTAGGTGACTCAAGGAAGTGCGGCAGGTGCCACAAGGATATCAGGGTCAGCCAGGATCCAGAGCTTCCTAATCTCCTCTTGAAGGGAGCTGCTGGAGCTGGAGGAAGAAAGTGGCAGTATTCTTTCTGCCCCCCTTCTCAAACCAGTCCCTGCAAAGTTATCCACCTCACCTCCCAGCCACCTTCCCAGCCATTTCAAAATAGCTAACCCATAAATAGTTCTAGTTTTTTACCTTAGCAGAAGCCAGATGCTGGCCTTGCTTGCATGGCCTATTATCAGTTTGTTTGTTTGTTTGTTTGTTTGTTTGTTTGTTTGTCACTTTATTTATTTTGTGAGGTTTTTTTTTTTAAGTCTCAAAGCAACTTAAGAAGATAAAATAGAAAACAGATAAAATCAGTTAGAAGCAATTTTTTAAAAAGTGTACAATACAGTGGTATCTCGGGTTACATACGCTTCAGGTTACATACGCTTCAGCTTACAGACTCTGCTAACCCAGAAATAGTACCTCGGGTTAAGAACTTTGCTTCAGGATGAAAACAGAAATCGTGCTATGGTGGCGCGGCAGCAGCAGGAGGCCCCATTAGCTAAAGTGGTGCTTCAGGTTAAGAACAGTTTCAGGATAAGAACAGACCTCCGGAAAGAATTAAGTACTTAACCCGAGGTGCCACTGTACAAAATTTCTAGAATACTCATCCAACAGCACAGTAGGAAGGACAGGGCCTAACCCAGCTCCCTAAAAGGTGATCAGCACAGCAGAGTCCAGCTTCAATACATTTAAAGCACTTGCCTTCCGCCAGAGAATCCTGGGAACTGTAATTGACCTCTCACAGAACAACAATTCCCAGCCCCCTTAACAAGCTGCAGTTCCCAGGATTCTTTGGGGAAAGTCATGCACTTTAAATGCATGGTGTGCACACAGATTTCATTAGAGACTCTGACTCAGAATCAATTCTGTCTCTGGATTGGCCCTCTTGCGGATCTGTCCCATTTCTGCACTGCCACTCTTCTGGGACTTGCTCCTTCAAGTCTGGCTCTTTACAGCCTTGCACTGACCAAGGTGATGGGCATAATACCCTTGCTTGGTGGCCCATGGAACTATTGTGACATGGATGCAATAAGCAGGTTTTAAAAAACAATGCTAGATGGACGTGCTTTGCATTTTTCTATCCCATCTTTCCTAGTGTTCCTGTTGCCCTTACTGTGCAGGTGAAAACACATGCCTACAGCCCTGTTTCAGTCATGGAGAACTAGCTAAACACGGACCTAGGTAGAAGCTCTGTCAGTGATTCACAGTGAAGAAAGAATCTAGGCAAAGTAAATTTCCAAGAATAGTTTTATGAAACACACACACACACACACGTGTCTGTGTTCTCCCCTCCTCCTCCAGTTCTAATCTCCTTAGCAACCTATCCATTTTCATCTTGTGGCGGGGGGGCATGGGGGGAGCTAAAACAAAAATGGATTTTCCAGTTTCTATGCTATGAGTGGGTGATTTTCTCTATTAATAATGATCCGTAAGTCTTGGTACATGGTAAGGTTTTTCTGTTCTTACATTAGCCAAGAGGGCTCATGGACACCACTTGATTTAACCCAAGCCTTCCTAAAGCTTGCTTAAAAGCAAATGGCAGAGATGGTTGATGGGGGAGAGGGGGGAGGAGTGGGGAAGCCAGCAGTGACCCTGCTTTGAGTGCAACATCCTTTGAAAAACTGCTTTGAGTGCAACATCCTTTGAAAAACTGGCCACTGTCCAAGAGAGGAACCTGGTTCTGTGAGGTGCAGAGAGGGTGGCTGCCCCCAAATCCATACCTGAGTAGGCTCCAGCCTCAGAAACAGAAATCAGAGATTCCATACCTGGATTTTGGAATATTCACCAAAAAACAGTAAGCAGAAGGTACTTCTCTGCCCCTGCCATATATAGTAGAGCTTTCAGTCCATTTAACAACTTTGCATCACCTTGTCTCCCTCCCTGTTCTTGATTACAATTCTTACTGCATTATAGAAAGCCTTATAGAAGTTGTTACCAGCACTTTGACAACCCAAGAGCCATGAATATACCACCCACCATTCAAAACTGGTGGGCACTGCAGTGTGGTGAAGTTCCACTGGGTGGTTGTTTCTTCATTTGATATTGGGTCAGAGGCGCCATCTTCTTAACAGGATTGAGGGGCCCCGTGCACGATGCAAGGAGCCAAGGGGCAGAAACTCTCTTGGGCCTTGGAGTTGGTGCTCCTGTGCTGGTCCCTCTCCTCACCTGCTCACCCTTACTGGCGCCCAGTTGCCTTTCAGCAGCCTTTTGTGGGCGAGTGCAGAATTCTGGCTGGCTGGCTGCCTGGCAGCAGCAGCAGCCAAAAAAAGGCCTCAGGGGATCCAGAGCTTCCCAGCCGGCCCCGCCTTAGATGCTCCTTGGAAGGTAGAGCTGCAGGTATGCAGCCCCACCAAGCCCCCACTGCACCTCACTCACCTCCTCGTTCAAATGGGCTCTGCTCCAGTCCTCCCCATCTGTGCTCCCAATTCTTGGCCCCAGGCTTGTGGAGCTCCCAGGAAAAGTGCCCTTGCAGTGCTGCAAGGAGTCTGGGGGCAGGACTGCATGCCCTTTGACTATGGGGGGGTTCTCTGCCCCCTCAAAAATACTGGGAAAGGGGCAGAAACTGCCTTGTCTCTTAGGAGTTGGCACACCTGTATCGGGTGGTGCTACTTAACCCTGCTGTAATGAACACTGTGGTTAGGGGAATGGCAAGAAAGCAGTCCCTAAAATGAAGGTAGCAAATAGGGGTGCTGGGCAGAGGTAGCCTTAGTCCATATTGTTCCATAGCTAAGCAACTGGTGGGTTTGTATCCATTGCCAAACTCTGCACAGATTACATAAAGGAAATCAGTATATATTTCATGCATATGCACTTTCTAAATAATTCATCTTGCTTCCAAAAAGAGTGACGGAAAGCTTGTGGAGTCTGGGTGAAACTGATCAACAACAGCAGAAAATAATCACAGTCGTGGGAGAAAGATAATATTGTTTTTTAGGATACATTTTCAAGCTGCTCCTGGAAATCCTGAGGGCTAGGAAGTTAAGGACTCTGCTGATACAAAGGCTGGCACCAACCCAATCATAATTTTAGCAGGTTTGAAGGAGTCCCCTGCCCTAGCGATTGCCTCCCCTCGTTATGATTAAAACTGTAGAAAGGGTGCAAAGGCAAGCAGTTGTGTTGTATGGCAAATGCTTCCATCTGATTATTCCTGAAGCAAAGAGTGAAGGGCTGTTGGGAACTTTCCCTTAGGAAGTTTGTTCATTCCCAAAGGGCCTTGTAGCACCAGCCTCTCTTGACTCCCCTTGATGGCAATTCTCCCTCCTCAAATTACTCACTGTCTGCCTACACATCATCCCAACTGTCTCTTCCCTCGCACACAAGGAGCACTCCCATAGTCACACACACAATGCCGACTAAGCCTGCAGTCCTCACATACACTTACCTGGCAGCCAGCCCTGTGGAACTGAAGGCGAGTACACCCTCGCAGCCATACACACACCGCCATTTTCATTTTCATCCCACTAGTACATTTACCCCACAGATGTAAACAGCCGCAGCACTCGCCCTGTGGAGGGACAGACACACACAAAAAGGAATGCTGCTTGCTCCCTCCCACGCACGAACACTTCAAAACACAACTGCAAGCGTGAACACAAACATCCTCTTTTCTCTCTCATGCAAATAAAGGCATCCATTCATCCCACTTGTGAAGCCCAATCATGCCACTCATGGACTGGAGAGCCGTTTCTTTGGCCAATATGTGGAATGAATCTAGGCCCTCCCACCGTCTCTGCATGAGCTGGATTGGCTAGCACACTCTGGCCTGAGACCGATTCTACTTCCCCTCTCATCAAGGCAGGGCTATGGGATTCCTCGTACAGTATTTGTTTTCATTTCTAAAATTTATGAGTGGCTTCTTTGCCAGGCACTTCAGGTGACGTGGGGCTGTTTAAAACCAACACCCAGAGCGGATTTGCACACATTGCTAAGCCAAGCCATGATTTTCTTGTAGGTTGACATCATTATCATCCTTTGGTGCCAGCCAGGTTAAACTGTTTTCCTAGGCTTTTGGAGGATTATGACAAGGTGGTTGATGACCTATTGCCGTGGTTTTCAACCAGTGTGCTGTGGCACCCTGGGGTGCCTTGAATGATGGTCAGGGGTGCCGTGGGAAACACTGGCCTCTGTCCCTCTGTCCCTCTTTCCTTCCTTCCCTCCCTCCTCTGATGCCCTCTCATGTCTCTGCCTCCCCAAGGCTTACATAGCTGTTCATTGCAGCAGCCCTGGCTACAAGCTTTGCAGGCAAATGGTGTGTCTGGGGCTGGCCAGGGGGAGCTTCCCAGACCCCTGTGGGGCAGTGTGAGGAGACATCTCTCTATAGGGGGGGGGGCAACTCAGAGACCAGGGGCAGCAGCAGTGGCTGCCCAGAGGACTCCCAAGGAGAGGGAAGAGAAGAGGCTGAGGGAAATCTCTTTGGATTTAGAAGGTTTTAACAATACTTTTGGGTGGCATGCATATTTGTGGTATGACAAGATTAAAGCACACAAAGCTTTTAAAAATCATATTGTCAGGAAAGCATTGTACAATGTCTGGATTAGATATAAAGATCTGCTGGAAAGTAAAACCCCAAGGTGGTTGTCGCCAATGGAGGCGAAAGCTGTGAAAAAGCTTAATATGGAGTCCAAATGGCTGAGATATTGGGAAATTTTGGAACAAGAAGGGGACAAATTGAAATTGCAGAGTTTTGAGAAATTAAAAGATAAAGTGCGAGACTGGCTTCATTATTATCAAATAATGGAGGTCTACAAGATGGACAGGAAAATTGGCTTCCAGGTGGAAAAATCAAAATTGGAAACAGAATTGTTAGAATCCAATACTAAAAATTTGTCAGAAATGTATAATTTGCTGTTGAAATGGAATACGCAGGATGAAACAGTGAAATCAGCTATGATTAAGTGGGCACAAGACATTGGTCATAACATTATTTTGCTGACTGGGAAAAGTTGTGGACCACCGGTATGAAATTTACGGCATGCAATGCCTTAAGAGAAAACATTATGAAAATGATTTACAGGTGGTACATGACCCCAGTCAAGCTTGCAAAAATTTACCTTGCCTGATAATAAATGTTGGAAATGTAAAGAAAATGAAGGTACCTTTTTTCACCTTTGGTGGACGTGCCCTAAGATTAAGGCATTCTGGGAAATGATATATAATGAATTGAAAAAGGTATTTAAATATACCTTTCTGAAGAAACCAGAGGCCTTTCTCTTGGGTATTGTCAGCCAAACGGTGCCAAAGAAGGATAGAACATTCTTTATGTATGCTACAACAGCAGCAAGAGTACTCAGCGCAAAGTATTGGAAGACACAAGATCTACCCACCTTGGAAGAATGGCAGATGAAGGTGATAGACTATATGGGACTGGCAGAAATGACGGGCAGAATCCGAGACCAGGGGAGAGAGACAGCGGAAGAAGATTGGAAGAAATTTAAGGACTATCTTAAGAAATATTGCAAAATTAATGAGTGTTAGAATGGCGTTGGCTTAGAAATTGCGTGGTTTTCAGCTGAATTGGATAAGTAACAAGAAAAGAAGGGTTAAAAGTTTAAATGAAATTAAGGGGAAGGATTTGCTGAACTAACATAATAGAAATTGGAATACAGAGAGGGGAGGTATGGGGAAGTCGGGAAAGTAAGGTATAAGAAAAAAGGGAATGAAATTATACCTGTTCTTCTTTGTTTTGTTTTGTTTTTTGTCTGTGTTATATTATTGTTTTATTTTGCTGTTATATAATTATTGGAAAACTTAATAAAATTCTTTTTTAAAAAAAGTAAATTAAGGATAGGAGGCATATTATTGATGCCTTGTGTGGCAAAGCAGGGCCTCTCACACATTCCAATATTTCAGATAATTGGTTTTAGATTTGTTTCTGTTTGTGTTCACACCAGGAGTGCTGACCAGGTGTTTGCTCAATGTGTGTGTGTGTGTGTGTATGTGCCTTACAGGCAGCACAATCCTAAACATGTCTACTCAGAGTAAGTCCCATTGAATTAAAGCCTAATATTATGAAATGTAATAAAACAATACCTTCCAGTAGCACCTTAGAGACCAACTAAGTTTGTTATTGGTATTAACTTTCATGTGGTGTGCATGCACACAAAGTAAAAGGTAAAGGTAAAGGTACCCCTGCCCGTACGGGCCAGTCTTGACAGACTCTGGGGTTGTGCGCCCATCTCACTCAAGAGGCCAGGGGCCAGCGCTGTCCGGAGACACATCCGGGTCACGTGGCCAGCGTGACATCGCTGCTCTGGCGAGCCAGAGCCGCACACGGAAACGCCGTTTACCTTCCCGCTAGAAAGCGGTCCCTATTTATCTACTTGCACCCGGAGGTGCTTTCGAACTGCTAGGTTGGCAGGCGCTGGGACCGAGCAGCGGGAGCGCACTCCGCCGCAGGGATTCGAACCGCCGACCTTTCGATCGGCAAGTCCTAGGCACTGAGGCTTTAACCCACAGCGCCACCTGCGTCCCTGCATGCACACAAAAGCTCATACCAATAACAAACTTAGTTGGTCTCTAAGGTCTACTGGAAGGATTTTGTTTGTTTGTTTGTTTCAACTACGACAGACCAACACGGCTACCTAAATGTAAGTAGAATTATGAAATATATGCTTTTAAAAATGTGTATATCACAAAATTCGTACAAATATGTGTATATTACGTGGAAATGTGCACCAAAATTCTGAGGAATTCTCATGAGGACTTTTTTCAAAAGAACTCACAAACGGGTGTGAAAATGACCTGTGAACCAAACTTTAGATTGGAGAAATAGGAAACCAAGAGAAACTGAAATGGACTTATTTGCTGAGCCCAAGTGCCCACAGCAATACAGGAACAACCTACAGAACAAGAGAACAACCCGCATAACATCTTTATTAATGCCCTGTTTCCTTTTCTCTTTTACTTCCAAGATGCAGCAATAACTTATGAAATGTAGTGTGAAGGCCAAGGACTTAAGACAGTTTTAAAAGGGGATTATACAAATTCATGGAAGAAAAGGCTGTCAATGGCTCGTCATCACGATGGCTATGTATTTCAGCCAGAATCAGAGGCGGCATCTCTAAACACCAGTCGCTAAGGAACCACAGAAGGGTAAGAAGGGCGCTGCCCTCATGTCCTGCCTGAAGACGTCCCTTAGGCATCTGGCTGACCACTCAAGGAAACTGGATGCTGGACGAGGTAGGAAGTTGATCTGATCCAGCAGAGTTCTTGTGATGTCTGCAACTCAACACAAACACCTTGCTGAATGGTCAGTGAGCCAGCCATGACTCCCCTGTTCCTCGCAGCTTTTACTTAGCTGAAATGCTGCTGGTCTCTTTCAGTGTATCTCTCAGATGGCACCATCTCTTTTGAAAGGGAGAGACATGCCAGGAGCACATCATCAGTCAGGCTCACACACAAAGGAGCAGAGAGACGGCAAGAATCATCCTGACAAACAAAGGGCTAGCTTCACAGGCCAGCGACCAGCCTTTAAAAGCCTCCCTCCCCTCCCCACTTTAATGGAAGAAGTAGTGAGTATAAACAGATGATCTCATCCCTTGGCTGGTTCATTCTGTTTCTCCATTACCCACTCAAGAGATGCCAGTGTGTGATTCCCGTACTCTCGGCAAAGCTGAGCCAGAGCAGAAAAGAAAGCACAATTTATGATATATGTCAGAGAAGTCACATGTCCTTTATTAAATCTCTCTTTCTTTCTTTCTTTCTTTCTTTCTTTCTTTCTTTCTTTCTTTCTTTCTCTTTCTTTCTTTCTGAAACAGTTGCCTAATGCTTCCCAGACTTCTGATATAAAAAGCACCTTTATTTTCTTCCTCAATTAAAATTGGAGTAGTACTTCCCTCTTACATACTCCTGGGAAGGATTACTTTTAACAGGTGAAAGACAGGCAGGCATTATGGAACAGGATGCGGAAACTGGTGGTTGTTTCTTTAAACAAACCTCAGCTGCGTTCTGATGAAGCACCTGTATTCGGGACACAAATGTTTAACCCAGCCTTTGCCAGACTGGTGCCCTCCAGCCAGATGTTTTGGAATACAGTTCCCATCAGACCCAGGCTGATGAAGGCTGGGATAGCCATTTCTTCTACTGCACTTTGCAATGCATGTCTATCACTGGTCTGGTTCTCTCTGCACATGCACAGAGGGAGGGGTGGACTAAGGCTCTGTCCACACAACAGCCTGTTTAAGGGACCCTGATTGCATAGGCTCCTGAAGATGCTTAGGGAGTCAGGGCAGCAACCTTCTGGCCTGAAGATACTTGGTTCTTCTGTCCATGGCCTCTTGCCTGATGTGTTCACTGCACTCTTGGGCTGGTGAAGAAGTCTGGGAGGCGCTGAATTCCTAGGGCCCGAAGGAACGTGCCTGTGAAGGTCCTGGCTCTGATTTTATCAGAGGTCCTGTGGGAGCCAGTTTAGTCTGCACCAGCCTGCCAGCATCATGTTCCCTGAGTCCCTGATCAGCGCCATCAGGACCAGAGCCAGGAACGTGGTCCCCCTCCTCAGCTTGTGACACCATGGCTTCCGACTTGGAATCTTGGTTGCTGCTGGACCATGAGGCCATGCACAAAGAACTGGGATGGGCAGAGGAAAGCTCTCTTCAAGTCTGGTTTAATGATACAGGACCATAAGGAAGGAGAACAGGAGCGTCTCATCAACAGTTAGTGTGGACAGCTGACTCAGCAGGCTGACATGTCACTTGGTCACAAACTTCCTTACTTGAGTTGTACCAATTTCTAAAATGGCACCTAGGCATATAAATTAGCATAGGTTAATAAATATGTGTTGCTCTTCAAAGTGTGTGTGTATGCCTGCTGCATTTCCTTTTCTTTTTTGGATGATGCAGAAGTGGCCATCCCAAGATCGAAAATGTTGCGGGAAAGGGGACAATTTGACAACTCTTCCTGGGCTCGGATAGTTCAGTGGGGCTGGAGGAACAGATAATTCTATCCATTGATTTTTAAATAAGGTTTAGCTCCCATCATAGAATAGCAATGACATCATCTTAAATTCAGGGTTGCATGAGTCATTCAAGAGGCTATACCAAGGTGAAGAAAAGAAAGATAACATGACATAATACGGTCTGTGGAGAAACAATTGGTTTGTTGTATAAGCCTCTTCATGGGGGAGTGTTCAATCACGGGGCCTTATCTATAGCTTTTGCTTAAGGATGGATATAGCTGATATAGATAGATATAGATATAAATACAGATATAGATGATAGAGCTATAGCTATAGATAAATGGATTCAACCTGCTGTGTGTTTTTCAGTCTCAGCATCCCTCGATACAACCTGAAAACCTACATCCAGGAGAATCTTATCCAATGCAGGGCATTCCCAGGCCGTCTCTGTTTTTAGGTGGGTTTCAATCACATGCCAGCAAATTCGGGTTGCACAGTTATGATTGATTTCAAACTCTTGCCCAATAACCCCTCTCCCAAAGTGGGCTTTTTGCAATCTGGGAAGTGACAGAATAAGTGTAGGATAACATTTGCTTGATGTGGCATTGTCTAACCTCCCTGCAAACAAATCAGAATGAATGTTCAATTAAGCAGGTCATCTGGAAGTGACAAAGCTTTTCATCTGTTTCTCAGAGGGTGCTTCAGACTGCTGCTATTTTCAGGTGGGATTCAGTCACATAGTCATAGTATGACTTTGCTTACATTGCATTCTGTAATTTCTAAAGGGCAAGCGGATGGTGCAGCGGAATTACAGGAGCGGTGCCCTTAAGCACATAGCCACAGGCCCACACCCAGCCATGCTGCTCCTGTTCTCTGGTGACGGGGGTGGAATCAGTGCCGTGGGGATGGTACCTGGAAGAGGAGGGAGCTGTTGAGGAGGAAAGGTGTGCCTCAGAGCCATGCTAGCCACAAACAGGCTCTCATCCCTGGCATGTTGGTGGGTACGGGGAGCTGCCAGTCCTTTGACTCCTTCACACCGATGCTTCCCAGGAGTCTCCCTGCCCTCAAATCAAGGGTCACTGTCACAGACGCTTTGTCAGGATGCAATGATTTTAGCTTCGTATACTTGATTTTATAGTTTATACACTTAGCTGGAGTGCAGCCATCTTGGCTCTTGAGAGAACCTGTATGAATGTGGAGGTGGAACTGTCCATCTTATTTAAGATGATGGTGCTGATGGTGCCATCGCTGTGGCTGGTGCTCTTTCCTGCTGGCACTACAAGCTGTGCTATCCTTGCACAGCCCAAGTCTCTTCCCGGCCCCCTCCCAGCTGTCTGGCTTTTCTGCCTCCTTTCTCAGCCCTCTTTCTGCTGGAGCCGGTGACCGCTGAAAGAGATTTGACACTGAGTGAGGCTGCTATAAATAGAAAAAGGAGAAAAATCAATAACTAAGAGGCCAGACATAATGCAATTGTAAACCACACTGTATCCCATCCCATAGTGCTTGCTCCCCCCTCCCTTGTGTCTTGGCTACCTTGCTTATATTCCTCCCCCTCTGCTCCCAATTGACATTTTAACCAAGATGGTGCTCTTCTTGAATACAGAGTATTTTCAGTGACAGGAAATGTACTTAAGAACAGCTCAACGTAGTTCCCTCCCCCCCTTTAATTCTATATGCACAACAGTTTCTAATTTCATATTTGGAAAAGTTCTCTTTCTGTTCTCATTCTCACATAGCATGTCCCCAAATAACCTCCAAAAATAGGATAGGCAGGGATTTTCATTTAAAAGTCTCAGTACTTCTGAATCACAGATTATTAAATTTATTTTTCCTGGCAAGGGAAAGTCAATTCATAGTTTGAAAGCCTTTGAGGCTGGAAAAATCACATATCATAATGGCTGTGTAGACTCCTGTCCATTTTTCAAAGTGCTGAGATGTCCTGGCCCTGCAGTACATTCACCCGGTCTGGTTTCCTTGGGAAAGAGGTCACTGTACCAGAAGCGGTTTGAGAATTGTGTGACCAGTTTGGCTGCAGGGGGCGCCACTACAGCTCTGCACAGTGGAGCATGAGAGGCAAAGTCTGCCACTGGCTGAACAATTACTGACATTCTGTGGTCTATGGTTTGTGTATGTATACATTCACATACAGGTTGAGCAGATCTCCAAGCCATGCAAAAAAGAAAAGAAAAGAAAAGAAAAGGTCAAGCACATGTGAATCAGCATCCTATTGCAGAGCCCACTGCATTATTCAGTGGTTCTGTTGTGAAATAAAGATAGTGCAGTCTCTGAAAGGCTGCACTTATACCCATTTACCCACTCTGAAGTAAGCCACATTGAACTCAGATGTGCCTAAGATGGTCCTGTAGACCTCTGGTCAGCAGCTAATTTTCCTGAAGGGTCATTTAGAAGGAGGGGGCCACAGGCCAATACATCTGTCCTCTTCAGTGGCCTGTCAGAAAAGCTCCATTGCAAAGGAAGCCAATTTCTTCACACCTCCTTATCTTTTAAGAGGTAGGAACATCTCTCAGATTCAGCACCTCCAATAGTTGAACCATTTGGACTTGTATATTTGGATGGGCAGCTACCTGCAAGGTCCACCCAAGACATTGTGCTACCTGAGGTGAAAGACAAGGTGATATCTCCTCCCCATTCCAGATATAGAGGCTGACTGTGTTGGTGGTTGAATCTTGCTTCAACACTGGTGACTAGGCTGATGTCCTCCCTAGCACACAAGGGCAGCAGGCTAGCTTAGAAGTCACAGGGTAGACTGTGGCCCTCCACGCCTCTCTGTTTGGCCCTTGGAAGTGTCCCCAGTCCACACTTCCCACTTGCTGTGCTTCACAGCCCAAATATGTTGGTCTGACCAGAATGTATCCTTGCTTATTTGGATAAAGAAATGGATAGGAGCATGTGAGGGCGGCTGTGTACACATTCCTGCTTACTCTGCATCCAGCACGCTCCCACTGCTGCCTTGTGAGGCCGCAGACACACAACGTTAGCCGCAATACACGTCTGTTTTGCAGTTCCCACCAAACCAGGTCCAATCTGATTTGAAACAGTAAGTCAAATGGACACCTACTTCCCCTCTCTACCCACTGGTGTAGTCAGACTGTGGGAAACTTGGAAATATATCCAACTATAAATGCTGCCCAAGGTGCTTTTCTCACTGTGCCTAATGGTAGGGATGGCCCTGCCTGGGTCAGGCAAGGAGGGCTCATCCATGGCCACCTGGACTGTTGTTTGACCCTGTTAAATTTGGACAAATGATCCTGAGATGGAAAGGAGGAGTACGTGGTGGTCTGAAAATATCTCTGCTTCCTTGCCTTCTTTTCCCCATGACCTGCAATGTCTTCTCTCTCCCTCCCCCCCAAACCCAATTTGCAGTTAGCATTCTGCCCGCTTCCCTGATGATCAGCGGTGACTTCAAGGAGATGTGATACCTGAGACTTTTAAAAGGCTCGCTACTTGACATACTCCTAATGGGCCTGATTGATTCTCAGGCTGTTCCCTGCCCACCCCACCCCCATGAAGGCTGCTGGAAATCAGCATAGATCCTAGCTAAACAGTAGCAAATAATAAGTTGTTCTCTCCATGTTCCCCCAGCCCAGGGAAAAAAAGTTTCTAGTCACAAACTGATGGCTCACATGTGAATGGAAACCACGGTAACGGGAAGTGGGGGGAGACTGTTTTAGCTTACCTCCCTATGGTGGTGGTGGTGGTTGTTGTGTGTGCACATACACACCCTGTGGTTCTTCAGACAGTGCATTACTTTGTGGCAAATGTAGCACATCAGAGAAAAGGGCTTGGTAGCTTTAGCTGCAACGGCCAGATGGAATGAAGGTTGGGAATCATGAATGCAGAGTCTCACCAGGCTTAATACGTCTAGAACGGCTGCTGCCTACATCTCCTCTTACTGCTTCAGCTCTAGATGCCTTTTTGCATTTATAGGCAGCTTCCGCAACAACATGGATGTGACCTACAGAACAAACACTAACAAGCTTTGGGATGCTACAGTGCCAAACAGCTCCATGCACCTCAAAAACTTTCTTTCTTTGATCAACCCAACATGGCTGACCATCCAAGGAGCTGTGACGCCACATGTGAGAGGGGCTGGATCCATGTGAAACATGGCAGGCGAGGGGATGCCTCACCAGCCTCTGTCCACAGGCCCCTTTTGTTCATTAGATTGCAAGCCCACCAACCTCTGCTTTACATGGGTTTCTCCCTCTGAATCTGCTCCACACTGGAACTGGGATAATTCGTCTTGCTTGCCTCAGAAAGACGCACATGCAGCAAACACTCTGGCTTCCATGGGATTGAAATGGAACCTGCAGTACGAAGGTGAGAGTCCCATCCATTGCTGCTGCCTTTCTTCCCTTTGGCCTTGGCTGCTACAGCAATGTGGACCTCAGAAGGCTCTCCGTGAGGAAATGTGGCCTTTGGGCTGAAAAAGTTTCCTCACACTTGATATAAAGACGCAGTTCTGACACCGGCTGCTTTCTTCAGTAGCACACGGCTCAATGTCCCTGCAGGAAAGGTGATATACAAACGTAATAAGAAAACCTTAGGACTAGAAACCAGCCTTACAAGGTTCTTTCCTCGGGGCTCTTTGCAAAGCTTTGCAGAGAGGTGGTGAACATCTGGCCCACAGGCCACTTTTGACCTTCTAGGCCTCCCCATTTGACCTGTAAGGTTGTTTCCCCTGCAGGCCCCACCCTTGATGTTAAAGTGATGTCAGGCAAGGGGCTGGATCAGCTGCACCCCGTGGAAAACAGGATTGACCTTCCTGCCATCAGCTGAGAGGCAGGGAGAGCAAGTTCCCTGTGGGAACTCAGATGATGTCAGATGACTGAGAGGTTGGGTGGTTCTGTCTATCTGTCAAAGTTGGCTCACAGGGTAGGGGTTGATGAAGATCTGGCCCACTGGGCCAAGAAGGTTCCTCTTCAGTCAGCCATGCTCTTTTTTTGGGGGGGGGGGGAATAAAAGGTAAAGGACCCCTGACAGTTAAGTCCAGTCGTGAATGACTCTGGGGTTGCGATGATCATCTCGCTTTACCGGCCAAGGGAGCCGACGTTTGTCCCCAGACAGTTTTTCTGGGTCATGTGGCCAGCATGACTAAGCCACTTCTGGCGAACCAGAGCAGTGCATGGAAACACCAATTATCTTTCCTCCAGAGCAGTATGTATTTATCTACTTGCACTTTGACGTGCTTTCGAACTGCTAGGTTGGCAGGAGCTGGGACAGAGCAACGGGAGCTCACCCTGTCGCGGGGATTCGAACCACCGACCTTCTGATCGGCAAGCCCTATGCCTAGTGGTTTAGACCACAGCGCCACCTGCATCCATTTGGGGAAATACTCCATTCCATTTCCTCCACAGCAGTCATTCAATGTTTTGTGACCACTAAGAATGCTCAGTCTTTGTTTTTTGGATTATTTTCTAAATATTTTGTTTCTATTTCCAGGAACTGTGGGTTTTGCATGGATGGTGCCCCTTTGACTATATGAGCATTGGCACTGAAATGATGAATGTGTGTGTGCTCTCTCTCTCTCTAATAACATTATTGATACGCTAAAGGCCCACCCCCCCACCATCAGAGGGAAGGGGGTTGCCTTCTTCAGTAGCATGTGGCTCTGTTCCCCTCAATGAGTCACACAAATAATCTAGTAAAACCAATTCCTTGATCTGGAAATACATCTCTGTCGTAGAGTTAAAAGCTGAACCCCAGCTTTCTATTTTCAGCCTTTATTTAATTTAGAATAGTTTTGTTGCCACTTTATAATCCTGAGGGTCTCTCAAACTGCAAAAAAATCTCAATAAAAATCACATCCAGGTCTAGAATCAGGGACATTAATGCCAGAGTGTCTCTGTGGTGCCAGGATTAGTCAGCAAGCATTTCCTGCCTTGGTCTTCCTTTTGGCTGCCATGTGGCTTCTGCCTAGTAGGTAGCAAAGCCTCCTTCTAGGCACAGGACGGGTGCTGGACAGCTGGACCTTGCTCAGCTCATGATGGAGGTGCATCTTCCCTTTCTGGCAGTTGCCAGGCAACAGCTCCCTCTGAGGCAAGAGAGTAGGGCTGAGCATCTGGAACAATGTGGGAACCTCTGTTCAAAGGCAGCACTTAGGAAATTCATTACCACATATGCCATGGCAACTCCCATTGCCACAACCTCAAGGAAAGTCCAAAATCCAGGGAGCTGTGTTGATCCAGGAGTCATGAATTTACATCCCACAGGGCCCAACTGTGGCTCTGTGCATAATTTCCTGGCAGTGAACTGCACTGAACTCAGTAGTGCTTACTTCTGACTGCATAGGTTCAACTTGCAAAGCACACTGAACTTTAAGGCAAGACCTAGGAACACCTTCAGCCAACTGATATACAACATGTAGCTTAGAAAAGGAAACAACTCTGCAAAGTGGTGTTATCATTTTAAATTGCGGGCATGAAGTAGGAACCCCAACAAAAGAAAGCCGTCTCCAGCCTCGCCTTGTTTATTCCCCATCCTTCTCCGACTTCCGTTATGTAATTTACAAGAAACTTGAAATCTTCTTTACCACCTCATTCCATTGTCAAAGCAATGAAGGTTCATCAGCTACCCCCTGGTAAACAGATTTGGCAGATCTGATCTTGTTTCAAAAGCATGCAAAACTTGTTTGACCAGGGACTTGTTGTTGTTGGCATCCGCCTGTCTTAAGAGACAATGGAGTACTACACTTCGGCGTGTGTGTGTGTGTGTGTGTGTGTGTGTGTGTGAAGTAATACCACTAGAGAATCACAGCACCTGCTGTGGCTGCAGAGACCAGTAACTTGTAACTGCTACCTCCTGCATTGTTTTTGCTGTGTTAGCAGCACTAAAGGAACCTCCCTGTGGTGCACGCTTGGGCAGAGTGTATGGGGGTCCTGGGCAGCCCAGACAACAAGACCCCCTCTCTCGGCCTCACTGATGTGGTCCAAAGGAAAGCAGAGCAATACATTTGGCACCGGAAGGAGTTTCCGGAAGGAGGCATACAAGAGACTACTGTGGAACAAAAGGAGTATGTGAGTAGCACACCACATGAGTGCAGTTCTCTCAAGTTTTAAAAACTATTGTCTGTCACTGGCCTAGAATTAGATATATTTCTGCTAAAATGCAAAAGTAGCTCCCACTGTGTTTATCCTGATTTCTCAGCACTCAGCAAAACCCTCACGATGCATCTCTCTGAAGGGTCAATTCATTCTGCTGCTTGTGGCAGCAGTCTCATGCCCAGAGTTTTCCCTGTGTTAAGTGCTCATGCTGCTCTTTCTCACTGAATTCAGACGGAGCTCAGCCTGGGAGATGGCCGGCTTGCAAGCAACGCCTCCCTCTGCTCTTCTGATCCAGGTAGTAGCTGGTGATGATGTGTATGAAACATTTCTGTCAAGGTTGTAGCGTTCTGCACACCAGCAGTGCAAGCTGCCGAGTATCAATTACTGATGGGAGTACAACAGTATGGAACTGGGCAGGTGCCAACTCATGGCTCCTTCGCACCACACTGCAGCTTGGCATGATGTGGCTTCTGGCAAGGGTGCTAAAGAGAAGTTTTAATCCGCCCCCCCCCCCGTGTTAATGAGATTCAAGCAGGATGTTCTAATGGGACGAGGGGAGGTAAAGGGGATTTAAAAGTTCACGAGCCCCACCCTTGACTCACCACCATTTCCCCTCTTCTAAAAGCAACCAAAGAAGCCATCACAAAAGGCAAGGGGGACGGATCCTCTCTGTCCCCCCCCCAATATATCAACACTGGTTTTCAGCTACTGCAAGTCTTAGATACTTAGAACACATAATCTAAGACACAAAGCACAGGTTTTAATATAGTGGAAGATTTCCACATTCTTTATTGGAATAACTCAGGTGAATATAAACTGTTAACCATCAGGGCTGTGTGATATTGAGGAAAACACAGGAAAACCTGAGAATATGTTAGTCTTGTTAGAATTCACCTTTAAGGAAGCTTCATTTACTATAAACTAAACTAAGCTACTTTCTGCTCCTTGTGGTTTCAAAATTCTGTTCTGAGGTTCTAAACAACTTCAGCCTCTGAATGTTGTTGTTCTACTACTACTACTACTACTACTAGTATACTGCCCTTCAACCACAGATCACAGGACAGTTCACAACATAAAAATACACAAGACTACATCACAAAGCAAAACGAAGAATAACAAGCCAATAAACCCTTTCCTTAATTTACACCATCATAATAACTTACGTACATCCCCCCCCCAAATGACCTACAGATATTGAAAGATAATATGTAGGATTTGTGGCTGAGTTGGATTTTGAAACCAGGTTTCACAAGGCCAAGGCCACAGCATTATTTGCTGTGGCACACAGTATTCAAGCTCTGATGTTCCAGAAAATGTAGGTCATGTTTTGTTTGTGGCTTTTATCTTGCTATCTGAATGTGTTCCTTGCACTTCTGTTACCTTTAAATCTTGTTCACTGGTTTTTTTCTTCTGGTGTACCTCAGTGCCCAGTGTGCTCTTCCAATTTACTCTATGTATCTGGTGAAAGTTAGGTTAGGCTTAGTAAATTTGTATTTATATGTTAATAATTTGCACTTTGTGAAATCGACTCCCGACTATGGATTTGAAAGTGCACGTCACAATAAACTGCTTGATTTTTCAGATGTCGCAGGACTTTTTCACTGTGACAGAGACTTGAACCTTGGAGGCATGTTCCTCAGCAGCCTTCTAACGAAAAGGATATCCTCCCAAATGTTGTTTCAGACCCCCAGTCACTGCAATACAAATGCATACATTTAAAATGTGCAACCAACCATGAGTTGAGCAGTCTGCATGAATCCAGGACATTTCCTTTTTTCCAGGCTTCATTGGAGAACTCCACTGGAGGCTGGATGGGGTTGGGGCTGGTGAGGCAGTCGTGGGCTCTCCCATCCATTTTTTTTCCACCTGCTTCTATCATTTGTCTCAACTCCCAGCCCCCACCCTACCAACCTGCTTGGCGAAGAAGTGTGTGAATGGCAGCACCAGATAGAAGAGAGATAGGAAAAGCACCATTCTCAGATTTAAAGGGGGAAACTCTGGGTTGCAAACTGACAACTGTGCTGAAACTGACCAGAGGCTTCCAATAGGGTAAACACCATATGTTTTCCTGTAGAAACACCATTGTGCACAACTGGATGCCCTCGTCTGCCCCAGCTGCAACAAAATAGGCCTCTCCTGCATTGGTCTCAACAGCCACAGCAGGAGCTGTAACTTTCCAACGGGTTGACTTTGCCCTCCAATGGCACACTCTTCCTGAGACAGACAGATGCCATCAAGAAAACCAAGATCAGCTGGCTCTGATGTATATTATGGTATAGAAAAAATAGGGGGTTTGGCTTTTGCTGCCCAACTTCCCAAGGGACTGAATCCCCTAAGTCCATGATCAGTCAGAGATGAATGGATGGAGGCCAAGATCCATAGAAAGCAAGGCAGATCTTTATTTTTCTGTTGCAACAAAGTTCCCTCCCCTCCTTGCAAGGAGGTGGGAGAGACCCAGAACAATGGTGCGCAAGCCCCTAGACTTTTGAAATTGCCCACCCTGTAACCCAAGACCACCCCCAAAACATCATACCTACATCACAGAAAGAGGCGGTCTCCAGCAGAAATTGGAGTGTGTTGCTTCTCTCCTGTCTGCCAGGATACCAGATAATGCCTTACTTGATTGCATTTTTCTGGGTAGCCTGGCCATTCTTTTGAGATGGTAAATACTTTAGTTACTGAACCTCTTACACATATTGATAGTTTGCTCAGCTTAACAGATACTTGCCAGACTGTTTTTGCAGGGAGGTGTAAGCCTCTACAGTCCAAAAACAATTGGAAAGCTTTACCCATTTCCTTCCTCCTTGCAGAGAAATACTTGAGGTCAATTTGGGAGAGTCAAAATGGCTTCAGGATTGCTCTCCTGTACTATTTCAGAGATGTGGTTTATATATGTTTGCCTTGTACATTTATGAACATTGATTCTGTATTTGAGACCTTAAACCTTAGAATTCTTATAACACTTGTCATCAATGTGCATGGTACTTTACAGTCTAATATTTACGTATTCAGCTTTGATTCCTGCATTGCAGGGGTTGGACTCGATGACACTTTGTGTCTCTTCCAAGTGCAGAGTTCTATGAATCATAGAATTGTCGAGTTGGAAAGAACCATGAGGGTCATCTAGTCCTACCCCCTGCAGTGTAGGAATATTTTGTCCAATGTGGGGCTCAAACCCCAAACCCTGAGATTAAGAGTCTCATACTCTACCAACTGGGCTGTGATTTGTATTATAAGATAAACAGGAAAGCAAGAGGGCGACTTCTTCTTTTCCCTATTTTTTATATATGTTGTGGTGTTGGTTATATATTTTTGGTAATGCACTATACTGTTTTTTCTTATGCTGTCTTTTTTCTTTTTCTTCTTTGTGTTTTGTTTGGTCCATAAGTATTATAATTGTGGAAAATGTAATAATTTTTTTTTTTGGGGGGGGGGAAAGGAAAGCAAGAGGACGTGACTGGAGGCAGAGCAAACATGTTGCTTCAGTTGCATTGCTTAGGGTTAGGTCTAGTGTTCGCTGCTGCTTAGCTATTTACTCAGAAGTAAATCCCAGTGTGCCCAATGGGAGGCTTCCTCCTTAGCGATGGGTAACTCCGGACTGCAGCCTCATCCATCCGTCAGGCCATTTGATTCCAGATGAATTTTGAACCGGCACCCTCTCGTGGGGAATCGTCGTAAAACACACGCCACGGCTCTTTTCAGTTACAGGTAACTCGCATCTGACACTTGCACGACCACAGGTTTATGCGGGTGGCGGGGAAATAAAGAAAGGGCGAGTTGGCTCTGCCTTGCTCCCGGAGCCCTCGCGAGTCCTTCCCGGAACCTGGAAGCTCCAAAAGCTCTTTCCGCGCCCGAGCCAGAGCTTCGGGCCTCCGCTTCCCTTGCTTCCCCGAGCCCCGGAGGCGAGGCGGAGGGCGAGGTCGTGTTCCCCCGCGGAGCCCTGTCACTGCGGCGCTGCGCCGAAGAAGCGTGCCCGGGGCAGCATCCGGCGAGCGCAGCGCTGCGCCTGGAAGGGGCCCGGCGCGTGGGAAGCCTCGGCGGGAAAGAAGTCTCCGCCCAGGCGAGGAAGGGAAGGCCGGCCGAGGGGCGGGGAGCAGGAAGAGGGCGCCGCGCCCGAGAGGACGTTTCCTGGCGCGCGCCTCCGGCCCGGCTCCGCTTGGGGGCGACGGGGCCAGGGAGCTGCGCGCCGGCCCGGCTGCCTTTGGTCCGCGCGGAGGCGCCACGCAGCGGCTGCAGCGCGCGGCCGGGCCGGGCTCCTCCTCCTCCCGCGCCGCCAGCCGCGCGCCTCGGCTCCCGCCAGTAGCAGGTCGGCGGAGGCGAGCGAGTGCCCGGGGTGGGTCGGGGCCCGGAGGGGGGCGAGGGCGAGGGGGGGCCCCTGCGCTCTCTCCTTGGAAACCGGGGAGGGTCCGGAGCGGGACGAGCCCCGGGCGGGGGGTGGGCTCTGCAGGGCCGGCGCCATCCTTAGGGCAGCCGGGCAGCCGCCCAGGGCGCAGACCTCTCGAGGGGCGCAGTCTTATGCAGAAAGACCTTCGTTGTATCTTACAAAGTTCTGATAACATTTTACTTTTGTGTTTTATATTTTGAAGGATGTTATAATTTGTACAAGACATGTTATTTTTTGACAAATCGAGGTGAGCGACCAAAAAAATTGGGTGGACATACATCGCCTTCCTAGTGTGCAAACTAGATTGGCACCAGCTGGGCCTAACTTTGCAGACTCTGGGTGCTGCTGCTGCTGCGTAGGCCTCGGCACTGTAATGCCAGAGGGACTTTCCTACCGTGGTTCAGGGGCTGGGCATGGTGTGCCTTTCTTGCGCTCATCCTTCCTTCCACTCCACCGCCTTCACTGACTGGAGAACCCATTTTAAGAAATGTTGCTGGATGCAACTCCCCTGATCTCTTACTGTTGCTCAAATCGGCTGGGGCTTTTGGGCGTCTCAGCAGTACCACAGGTTCCTCCATCCCTGTCTTTAAACAGTCCTGGCATTAATGAATTGTGGGTTTCCCATTGGGGCATCTGGTCAGTCAAGGTGAGAACAGGATGCTGGGTTGGAAAGGCCATTGACATGATCCGGCAGAGCTCTTCTTCCGTTCTGATTCACGGTTGTTGATTCTGAGTGTGTATACTTCCTCTAGAGTAGAAAAGATAGGAGGAGGAGGAGAGTCGCTGCCAATATATATATATCCACATATATGTGTGCTTATATATGTGCATATATGCACATGCTTCCTCCCTTGCCTTCCAGAGCCATATTCTCTCGCAGGGGCTCCCCCACTTACATAGAAAGACACATCACCCCCCCCCCCACGAAGATGTATCATCAGGATGGGGAGGGAGGGCAGATTTAACACCCCCCCCCATCCCATGCACACTGCTATTCGCTTTTCTTAACTCATTTTTATTGGATGGGGAAGTGAAGGCTTAAGACTCCCCCACCCCAGCAATCCTGAGGAACATCACCCATGAATCCCGCCTCTGCTGAACTGTGGGTGAGGTTTTCCCTGCTCTGATGTTGGAGGAGGAGGAGGAGTGTGGCCTTGGCAGAGGTGCCGTGGGCCAGATCCAGCCTGTAGCCTAGTGGTTCTTCCTCACTGGCCTGTACAGATACTTTCACAATGTCCTGCTGGGAACGCCTCTGATTTGTTTGCAGTGGGAGGAATATCAGTGTCACACTCTTCCCATTCGGCTTGCATGGCAGATTCATCTTCCCTCCTCCTCCCCTGTGCTGTTCTGGGGGTTCTCCAACACCCCCTCCCACCCACACCGCTGATTCAGTGGAAGGAGACCAGAGCTGCATCCCTTCTCTTAGTGTGTGCATATAAAGTGTTGCCTTACCATATGTTAGGAACAAGCACGATCTTGTATTTTCTGGATGCTGTTTCTATTTAATCCTGTCCTCCTTGCGCTACAACTTGCTATGAGCATGGGCGCTAGTATTAGGTGCTCCTCTTGACAGGAGTTATAAATAGTGCCCCCCAGCTGTTTTAGATAACGGAGATGGACTTCCCTCCATAAAAAGGTAAAGGTAAAGGACCCCTGACAGTTAAGTCCAGTCGCAAACGACTCTGAGGTTGTGGTGCTCATCTCGCTTTATTGGCCAAGGGAGCTGACATTTGTCCGCAGACAGTTTTTCCAGGTCATGTGGCCAGCATGACTATGCCGCTTCTGGCGAAACTAGAGCAGCGCATGGAAGCGCCGTTTACCTTCCCGCCGGAGCAGTACCTCTTTATCTACTTGCACTTTGATGTGCTTTTGAACTGCTAGGTTGGTAGAAGCTGGGACTGAACAACAGGAGCTCACCCCGTTGCAGGGATTTGAACTGCCAACCTTCCAACCGGCAAGCCCAAGTCTCAGTGGTTTACACCACAGCGCCACCTGCGTCTCTTCCCTCCATATCTGTCCTTAATTCAGTGCAGCATGAGCACGCAAATCTTGCTAGACTGCCATGGCCTTAGGGAGTGGGGCAGGTGGTAGCAGCTGACTGTCAGTCAAAGGAATGGGACTCTTGGAGCAAGGCGCTTTGCCTAGGACGTTTCCTAGGGGCGTTTCCTAAGGTGGTTTTGGGTTCTTTTTGTTTCTGCAGACTCTTTGGAACACACCAACATTTCATGGATTCTGCTGGGTTGTCAGAGGCCGGTCAGGTATCTGCCGATGCCAGGACACACTTCAAAGTCTGCAGGTTCATTATGGAGGCAGGTGAGAGGGGTGCTGGGCTCTGCATTTTGGTGCAGCTGAGAAACGCTTGGTCAGTAGTGCCCCAATCCCTGTGAGAAAGGAGGGTTATGTTGGAAGGGGAAAGGTGATTTGAGGAGATACAGGACCAGGTGCGGCAATCTTTGTGGCTTGGAGGGTAGAGGGTCCTGCCTGGTTGGGTTGGAGGCAAGCCCAGAGCTGCGAAATGGAGGAGTTGGTGGGCGTCATTGTAAGTCAATGAGAAACAGGAAAACAATTCAAGCAGTATGCTCTTTTAAAATTAATGCTGTTTTCAGTTAACTGTAATAAATTGTTAAGCTCAATGACATTTTGTTTTTAAAAATAAATTGCATAGTGTCAGTACTTTTGCACTCACAGGAATACTGAAAGGTGGTGGAGGCAGGCTTGGGGTAAAAACATTGTCTGAATAATTTGTCTTATATCTCCAAAAGGAAAAGGCTGGTTGCTTTATTTTAGAACGGAAGCTAAAACGTCAAGGAAAATCAAGAAATATTGTTTAGGAGGAAATCTGCCCTGATTGAGGGAAGGGGGAGCCCATAGGAATCTCGAGGGTGGAAGCGACATTTAGGTGCCTACAGGCAGAAAATCCCCTTCCTCCCAATGGTTAAAATGGGATGTTATCCACTGGAAAAAAATTCTGAGGCTGCATCACTGAAAGGAATTGGATCTGCGCATGGTTTTGCACAGCTCCCATTCATTTTAGAGAGGTTTGTGCAGGGGAACTTCCCAGTGGATTTTCCCTCACCACAACCTTGTTAGTTTGCCCTCTCCCTCTTCTGCACTCTGCTTTGTGGCCAAGCCACCTGTGAGTCTAGGGGCCCTGCACTTTGCTTCCGCACTCAGTCCCCGATCCTCGCCTTGCTGATTCTCTTTTCCATTGACAGGTGTGAAACTGGGCTTGCGCTCTGTCCCCATTGCCACAGCATGCACCATTTACCACCGGTTCTTTATGGAGGTGCCTCTGGAACCTTATGATCCCTACTTGGTAGCTATGGCTGCCCTTTACCTGGCGGGGAAGGTAGAAGAGCAGCACCTGCGGACAAGGGACATCATCAATGTCAGCCACAGGTAATGTGGACCGAGTGTGAGCGCTGGACTTAGCTGTATTAGGAGTATATATCTACATGGATGCAGAATAAGGCATGCAGTTCAAATTTTTCTATTCCCTCCTCCGCTCTCGCCCCCAACAGCCATTCCTTAGCCATTGGGCTTTTTGGAGGGAGTCCCTTCCTAATTTACTTTTTTTGTACTTCTGCAGACCTTGGGGTTTCCCCAAGCCTACTGATTCCTCCTTCTTGTGCATGAATAGTGGTGTTGTACTTACATAAGGAGGCATACTTGGAGAACTGAGTTTGCTCTTAGGATGTACGGTATGAGGGATTATACAGTTGTGCCCCTCCTCACTCATCTTGCCATTGTACCCTCCGCTTTCCACAGTGGGTGGGTGTGCTTGCAAGAGCAAGGAATAACAAAACCACCCCTCTTTTAATTTGGTTAAAGACATACACATCCCCACTTGCTTTTCTGAACTGCTTAAATCCAGTTATCCTCTTGACTGGCTTATGTCAAAGTTTATTCACAAGTGGCAGTGCAGACATTTGCCCCGTATAGTAAAATTTGTAGGTCAACCCTAATGTGAACAGCCCATGTGGCATAAACAAAAAACGACCACTTGCTGCAACCATCAGCCAGACTAAAGAGAAAACTGACTTAAAAAGTGAAATAAATGCTTTATCAATTAGGCTTTCTCCTTATTGTTTAAAAGTGCCCCCCCCCCACCAATTAATCAACTAACAGCTGTAGTTGATAAATCTACCAGTTATGGGGAACAAAGGCTGTAGCCCCATTCAGAATTCTAGGCAAGGGATTTGGCTTTCCACAAGATTTCCATAAAAGATTGTTCAGGCTTAGAAGGAACGCCTCCCTCTGTAAGACATTTGCACGTAGCTTTTTTTGGGTGTTCAGAGAAAGAGAAAAATCAGTTTAATTTGTCACCTGCAAGAGGGAACCCCATAAACCCCCAGAATTTTTCCTCTTCTCCCCCACAGGTACTTGCACCCACAAAGTGACCCCCTGGAACTGGACATGCATTTCTGGGAGCTGAGAGACAGCATTGTCCAGTGTGAGCTCCTCATGCTGCGGGTGCTGTGCTTCCGTGTCTCTTTCCAGCACCCCCATAAGGTGCGGGCTGCTCAGTGTGGGGGCTCAGGGTGCAAACGGGGTGTGTGACTTGCTTGGGAGGCAAAGGGCTACACCTTCATGACTCTCCTCCCACCTGGAGGAACTGTTCCCTTGCACCCCAAGCCTCTGGGTTCTGCTTCCACCTTCCAGATGGGAACAGACTGCAGAGGGTTAGACTAGGAGGAACAGATCAGAAGTCACAGTTCTGGCCAGAGAAGGGAAGGCAGACATAGTAGCGGGGAGGAAAGATGGTACCCAGAGACACTCGTTCCCCAAGTGGTGGGAGAATGAACCCAGGCAGGCTGGGAGCCAGCACTCCTGACTTTGGAGCCCTTCTCAATGGTTGAGAGCAGGTGCAGTAGGATTGCACCCTGGGGCAGCAGGATGAAGGAATGCAAAAGCCAGTGTGGTGGCATGAATAAAGTACTGGGCTTGCAGGAGAGACCTGAGTTCAAATCCCTCACAAGTCATGAAGCTCACTGGGCAAATAGCTTGCCAGTTGCATCTGCTTTCCAGGGTTATTGTGAGAATAAAAGCAACACCTATTTTGCTTTGAAGAGTTGTGTAGAGATTTTTCCACTACCAAGTGGCCAGGTGGTCTTCAGTGGGGCTGGGGAAGCTGTGGCTTCCACCGTTCTCAATCATTAGTTGGGCTCAGGTTGTGCCTGAGGGCCACAGTGTCCCTGGTGTTCAGGAGTCATCCAGGTTTTTTTCCTAAACCAAGGTGACCTCCATGCTGGAGAGCCACACACACGTGAGGACAAAGTGGGGGAAAGTTGTGAGATTGTGTTGTTAGCTCCAAGGGACTGAATCATGGGACCAGAAGCCAGTGGGGCTGAAGCAAGGGACATGGCCTTCGAAGAGCATCTGCCGTGGATTTGCCACAAGCTCTGATCCCTTTTTGAAAGGAAGAGCTTTTGTGAGAGATGCTGCTCACAAGCGGAGCCCCTGGGTTTTCAGCCAGCGCTGACACTTGCTGTTCTCTTTCTGCAGTACCTTCTCCACTACTTGTTGTCCCTGAAGCACTGGATGAACCGGCACAGCTGGGATCGGACCCCAGTGGCCGTGGCAGCCTGGGCTTTGCTGCGGGACAGCTACCACGGGCCTCTGTGCCTGCAACACCCCCCTCAGCATATTGCTGCATCCGTCCTTTACCTGGCTCTGCAGTGCTACGGGGTGGAGGTGCCTGCTGATGCTGAAGCGGAGAGGCCTTGGTGGCAGGTAAGGGCGCGGGAGTGAGAGGTGGGCAGGCTGCTGGCTGGGGGCAAGCAGTCGGGTATCCCCTTTCAGCCCAACCTGGACCTGGACTCTTGTCTTGGAGCTGGCCCACGCAGCAGCCTTCTTCCTTCTTAATGGTCTGTTTTTATGCTGAATCAGAAGTACAGATAGCGCCACCCGTCGGCTGCTGCGCCTCTGCAGTCACATGGACTCCATGCTCCACACCAGCCACTTCCCTGCCTGTTATACAGTCATACCTTATGTTGCGTTCCGCTCTTGTTGTGGACTTCCAGCTTACGAACATGGCAAACCCTCGGAAGTGTTTACTTCCGGGTTCGCCGCATGCACAGAAGTGATCTGTGCGCTTTGCACACATGCAGAAGCGCTTGATCGTGCCGCGCACATGTGCAGAAGAGGCACTCTAGTTGCAGACTTTTCAGGGTGCGAATGGCACCCCGAAATGGATTAAGTCTGCAGCTAGAGGTACCACTGTACAGGGATGTGCTAGGCCTGGGAACCAGCACAGGGGGAAGTTGCAGGCCTTCCCCTGCTGCTCATGAGACCCCCCTTCAATCCTCGGTATGCCCTTAAGGGACAACTTAGGATTCAGAGGCCAAATGATACAGGATGCAGGTGATCCGCAGTCCTCCCAGTTTTTTATGGGAAAAAGAAAAAAGGCAGATGCAGCCACAGGGTCATTGCACTGGATCAGGACGGGGGCATTAGAGAGCTGCTGCTACTGCTGCTTTGTTTAAAAATCCTTTCTAGGACCCTCGTACCTACGGGACCGCTTCTCCCGGTATGCCCCACGGAGGACCTTAAGGTCCATATATAGCAACACCCTAGAGGTCTCGGGGCCTAAGGAAGTCAGAGTAGCCTCAACCAGAGCCAGGGCCTTTTCAACACTGGCTCCAGCCTGGTGGAACGCTCTGTCTCATGAGACCAGGGCCCTGCAGGATCTGATTTCTTTCCGCAGGGCCTGTAAGACAGAGTTGTTCCACCTGGCCTTTGGCTTAGAATCAGTTTGATTCCATCCCCCTTTCTTTTTCCTTTCTCCTCCTGTGAAGAGTCTGCATCCTAATGTTTTAATGTTGTATTTTAATCAATTTGTTTTTATTATTGGTTGTTAGCCCTCCTGAGCCTGGTCTTGGCTGTGGAGGGCGGGGTATAAATAAAAAATTATTATTATTATTATTATTATTTCCCATACCTTGTGTGCTTGGTTCAAGTGTGCCCCCCCCCCAACCAGCTGCCCTTTAAATTGTAAGCCTGAGGGCAGGACAATCCCTTGTTTGTTTTAAATAAATTGACCATATATAAAAGAATAAATTGACCCATGGAGCAAAACATTCAAGTACCATATGGGGCAAACAGTAGCTGTGTATCAGTTTCAGCTGGGGAAACGGTGTATGTGTGTGTGGGGGGGATCCCTGCAAATTCCATCTAGTTGCACCCAGAGACTGGAGCACATCCTAGCTTCTCTTTGGTGAGAGGAATGGTCACCAGTGCTCCCCCCCCCCGAAATAAAGGTTCCAGTACTCACTATGAAGTTACAACACACAGAGAAATGGGAGTGGGGAGAGAGAAATGGAGGTCTTTCACAATATCTGGGGCCATTTTACAGATATCTCCCCCAATATTTAACTGTTAAGCGAACATGTGATATCTGTACCCAATCGGAAGCACACCTATTTCCTACTCGGCTACTAAATAATCTTCATACTCCGGAGCTGTGACAAATTCCAAATATATCGGAGTGCTACAAAATGCATGCAGCAAAGGAAGCCTAAGGCTTTCTCATAAGGTGGGTAGGTAGCAGTTGAGCAAAGGCGGGGGGGGGGGGTGGCAGAGGAGGAAAGTCTCCTGCATGAAGCAATGGAGAGTTTCAAGGCACTGGGGAGGCCAAGAGGTTGGAGACAGTGAACGCCTGCGAGTTCTGGGCTTCGCCAGCTTCAATGCTAATAAGGAAGTGGGAGCAGCTAGGTCTTGGAAGAGGGAGACAGGGGCGCCCACTTGGGTGCTGCCAAAACCAAAGCTGCCACCACTTCTGCTGCCACTGGAGCAAACTGGGAGGGCAAAGCAGCCTGCCAGGAGCGGCGGCTTTGGACCTGGCAGGTCGGTCTCTCCAGGAGGCCCATCGTATTTTGACAGTGGAGCGGTCTCGCTCGCTTGGGAGGTGGTGACCTCTAATTCCCTGCAGGTTTTTAAGCAGAGGTTAGATGGCCATCTGTCATGGATGCTTTAGCTGAGATTCCTGCATTGCAGGGGGTTGGACTAGATGATCCTTGCGGTCCCTTCCAACTCTACAATTCTATTCTGGTTTTCTCTCCTTCTAGGTGTTCAGCGAAGATCTCTCCAAGAATGTCATTGACCAGATTGTCTTGGGCTTGATCCAGATCTATACTCTGGATACAGAAATTTCTTAAGTACATGGGGCCGTAAGGAGAAGGCTTCAGCGTCCCAAGTCGACTGGTCACTTTAAGTGGGGTTGAGGTGATAGTGTTGCCCCCTGAAAACACACCAAATTTGTATCCTGTTTGTTTTGAGCGACCCAGTAGAACAGAACGGGCTGGATTGGTGTTTGTGCCTGGATAGACTGTGTTCTGTGGTGTCCCTGAATTCCTCTCCAGCCTGGAATTAGACTGAAGCCTTTGATCCTCTACTCTTAACTTGGTGCCAGCTCAGAGTCCATGGGGAAAGAAGAACATGGAGAAGGAACCTGTTGCCTCCCTACTACAGGTGAAACATGTTGCCAGGATATTTCCCCCACCTGTTTCTGGAATGGTTCCCCAAAGCTGCTACGTACTAGTCATAGATCTTGGATGAAGCACCATGACTCCATGACATCTGACAAAGACCCCACTGCTGTGAATGCCTTAATTCCAGAGTAAGAAAAATTCATGGATGAGCTAGGGCTGCCAATGAATAGAAAAAAATGGCACCACTCATTTCAAGCCTCATCATACCCCCTGCAGTTCTTTCCTCCCAGTGTTAAAAACTCAGGCATATAAACTAGGAGCCAAAAGGCACCTTGAATCCAGTTGCGGTTGCCCCAACGGTCTGCCTCTTCACCAGGGGGTTGGACTAGATGGTCCGAGTTCCATCTGTCAAGCTGAAATTCTGGCACTGATTGAACAGTCAGAAGTTCAATCCTTGAGTTCTTCCCTTTGCTCTTTCAAAACTCTAGAACTCGAGTTTCGTCCAGTTACACGGCAGTATCTTCAGGACATGCCAAAGTCTGTATGCTGATAGCACAAAATAATTAACGTGAGATTTATTGCCTTGGAATGTGATGGCTCTTAAAAAGGATTAGGCAAATTTATAAAGCCTTGGTCTGTCACTGCTATTAGCCTTGGTAGCTACTGGATGCCTTACAGGGAGTAATTCATAAATAAAATTAATAATAATAAGTAACGTGTCCACAGACAGTATACCTTTTGAGTGCCGTTTCATTCTTACACCTTTGCCTGTTCCACTTGGGGTGGGGGTCAATTCTCCATGCTTCATAATGGCCAGGTAACAATTGTTAGCCGGTCCTAATGTGGCAGAGAAAGCTCAGGGAGGCTGCCTGCCTTTGGCAACGAGACCAGTGTGGGCCAACTTTCAAGGACATGTTGCAAGTCAGGTCGAAATGATGAGCCACTGCTGCTGCCATGTGCACTACAGTCACCCCACCCCCATTTGTGGTTTGGGGTGGCTTTGCCCCCATCCTTCTGTGAACAGCAGTACAGCAGAGGCAGATGCCAGTAGAGCCCTTTCTAGGGCATAGCTCTTGCGCCAAAGCCCCCTGCTGGCTGTGCAACTGAGGGCTGCCAGCTCACCACTTGCTAACTAGATCTATTCCAGATTGACCTCTCATTGCAGTACATTTGCAGCTCAGCTCTTGCATGTCTGCCATATTTCTACTTTAGTGACACACATCCTGACATTGTAGGAATGACTCTTCAGTCTTCAGTGGCCCCTGGAAGCAAAAATGGCATTTTTTCATCTCTAGGGTGAATGCCCTTTATACTTTGTATTAGAAGTCAGAATGGAAAACCAGTTGCTTCTAGTCCCCCCCCCCAACCTGTGGTGTGTCTTCCAAACCTGGCAGTACCCTTAGCCAGAATACTCTATAAGAGACCATCTACAGAGAGTATTGTCAGGCATCAAGTGGAGAGGCTGCTGGACGTGGAGTTGTAACAAAGGAAGCATCTGCTACTGGTTAGAACAAGTTGGACTAGCCACACGGGGTTGCAGAGAGACATGCTCCAGCTCTTCGTTCTAGCAAGCCAGCCCCCCCTCTCCCCACCACTGTCAGTTGGCATCTTGTGTCCCACACTGCATACTTAGTTTTCATTGTTTTGGGACCCCCTTCTGCTTTTAGGGTTTTTTTCTACAGTTTTTTGGGACAGTGGATGGAGCTTACTATTAGTGTATACTCCTTAGGATGGAGGAGAGTGGGAAAAAAGGTTTACCAAACTTACGCAAACTGTAGGTCCCTTATGGATGGTCCCCAGTGTGGTCCACTTGACACTGATGATGGTAGCAGCCAAAGAAAGGAAATAAACTCTACATACTATTTATTACAGCCCATTGCATTTTGAGAAAAGGTCCTTTATCAAAGGCACTGTAAATGTACAAATAACAAGAAGGATAACTGGTACAAAATGCAATAGATGATCATAAATGCATGTTAAAATTTATCCAATACCCAAGTTCGGTGGTTTATATATTACTTGTACATTTACAATGCTCTTGATATATTTTTTTCCCCAAAACAAATTGGGCTTACAAACAATATTTTGTAGCACTTGTAGTTTATTTCTCCCCCATTTTTGCTTGAAAGTGTTGCTATCCTGGGACTATGGCTGGTTTTCTGCTTTCGCTTTGGGTAGCAGCCTGGTCTTGTTTTAATAATCATGTCATTAAAGCAGTTTAGCTTTAAAGATCTAGGGGTCTTTTAGCCTGGTGGCTTTGTGATTTTTGGATAGCTTCTTCCATTTGGACAAATGTACAAGCGCTTCTTCTTTTTTACTTATTATTATTATTTATTATTATTTTTAAAAAACCTTTCACCCTCTCCCCCTTTTTACTATGATTTAGGAAAAAAAATACCCCCAATGAAACGCAATCCCCCCTCCCTTAGAAGGAATGCCCTTACCCTCCCGCCCTTGTGAAATAGCAGAAACTCACTGATAAGCACCTGGCAAATTTGTACAGCAGCAAAGTGATCTCTTTTTTCTTCGGATGGGGTGTGTGTGTGCATATATAAGCCCAGACGGGGACTAAAGCTTTCCTTTGGTGGCCCATTCCGTTTACTTGAAAATTAAACACTTAAGATTTCCATTTTTATTTTTTCCCCTTTAAACACTCAGATGAGGAAAAAGAAACTTTTTTTTGTTTTCATTGTTTTTCTTGGAAAGAAAAGATGACGACAAAAAGATTTACAGATGGGTTTGGCATTTGCCCTTCCGTGGAAGGGATGGCTTTTCTGACAGTGCTGCAGCTGGTATTTTCAAGCAGGTTTGCCCTGGGAAAATGCAGAGTATGTTCCACAGTTTCTAAATATTACAGACTTTTAGCTACGTGTTTTTTATACGCGGAGAAAGCTGGGGCTGCGAGGGGTTGAGGGCCACTCATCTTTGCAGCAAAAGACAAAACAGTCTGGTCAGGGACAGCACCCATGAATCCTGGCTCCTTCCCCATTTCCCCCTGGCTGCTGTAGGTACAGCTCCTTTGTCACCGTGTGTGACAGAACTATGAATGGTTCTTTGGTGGCCTCTATGTAGCCCCATATTGCGGAACTGTATCAGTGCAGACCACGGCACCAGATACTTGTAAGAAACCCTCAGCAGCATCAAAAGGGTGCTGGCCCTTCATTTAAGTTCAGTGGTTGCACTCTGCCCAGATCCGTGCTTGCTGCCATGGAGAGCCAGTGGCAGTTAGGAGCTTTTCCCAGGTTCTTTCTGGCAGGAATGTTGTATAACTGAGGTTAAGATAAGCTGGTTTGGTTTGGAAGAAGATGAACGCAAGATTAACCTGGTGGAAGGCAGTATTTTCTCTGGGCGATAAAGACGTTTTTCTGACCTTATGACACCATGTGCTGCTGTGCCGTGAACCTCAACTTTTCTTTCCCTGCCCTCCCCTGCTAGACCAAAGGTTCTCTAAGCCAATGCAGTGCATCCATCCAATAGTGCGTCAGGGTTAAACAAGGGAAATCACACCTAGCCATGGAAGCTACTTGGTGGTCTCTAATACGGCATGAGATTCTTGATCTCAGGATCCTGGGTTTGATCCCACCTTAGGCAAAAGACTGCTGCAATTTTGGACTAGATGGTCCCTTTCAACCCTAGGATTCTATGAACTCATTCTCTAACTCTCTCTGTCCTGACAGGATTGTTGCAGGACTAACATAGAATAATGCGCTGTAGGCTACCCTGAATGGAGAGGAAGAGTAGGATATAAACGAGCAAAGAAAACATTACCTCCTCACCACCACCTCACAGCACTTATCTCTGCATAAGATCAAGGTAGCATGTGAGCCAGGAATACACACTGCTCAGCTGCAGGAATCTCTGCCACCTTCAAACGATTGCCTTGTGATTGGTACACATTCTCTACTGCTCACTAGTATGAGGCACAGCCCATCAGGCCATTCACCCAAACGGGCTGAACCGTAATGCATGGGAGCTGCAAGAAAAGGCAGCAGTGCTCTCTTTTCTCTGTGCGGCAGACCAGCTTCCCAGTGCGTTGGCCTCATGGTCCTGTCTCCCACCTTGTCACTCCTAAGGGCACCCCAGTCCTTGCTGCCGTGGTACCTTTGGGATCTTCTCTGATTGTGGGGATTGCAGAGGCTGAATTTGTGGGTTCGTGGCTCCCATGGTAGACAACTGTGTGAAGGAAAAAATAGTGAAGTAGAATGGATATGCATGAAGTCTCCTTAAGGAAAAGTGGAATTCTCTTAGTAACCTTGTTTCTCCCAGCCCAGCATTTGCAGGTACTGTCATCGGGTCTGGAGATATGCAGTCCTTGAAACCAGTGTAAAAGGAAAAGCATTGTAACATGACTAATCTCTGGAATAAAACTGGATGTAAATCAGCATTATTAAGTAAAAATGAGTGGAAGCCAGAACTACTTGTTGAGAAGTCATTAATTGCTGGCCACTAAGCCTGCATGCTTTCAAATGTCTTTCCACAACCATGAGGGCTAGAAACCTATTCCTTCATTTTGGGCACAAAACATAAGATTATCAGAAATACAACTTCTTTGCCAGTCTGATCAATGCTTTGAATGAGAAATTTCAAATATCAAGAAAGTTGTTGCTTTCTTTCTTGGTAGATTAAAAAAAAAGTAGTTCAATCTTTATCTTTCCCCCTCTTCTAAACAGTCTCTTTTGCTCAGTTATTTATTGGAAGCTGATCAAAATTACCAGCTTTAGGAAGCATTTGGATTGAGAGTACTTCCAGGGAGGGGCCTTGGGGGGCAGGACACCATTTCAGGGAGGTCTGCTTTGGGTCAGGTTCTGGATAACTGCCTGAAAAGGCCCAAATTTGTGCCAGTGCAACTAGACCCTTAATTTCCGCCACTCTGCATCTGTGCAGGACCCAGCCCACCAGGGTTTCTGTTGCTGTACTCAGCAACTGCCTCACAGTCAATTCCCACTCCCAAGAGGAAATAATCAGTGTTCTTTCCCTGGCAAACCCTGATATAAAATACAAGCTACAGCAAGCAATGATCTTTTTTAAAAAAAACAAAACAAAAACAGATTTGCCCCAGGCTGAAATTCCCTTGGGGGAGAGGGGAAAGGAGAAAAGAGGGTTTGATAACAGGCATGCGTTATGGTCAGAAGGTCCGTTAATACATCTGTTGGTTGGTATCATATATATATATTTAGGATAATAGATGTCTAGATTATTCCTCTTTTTTCCTTTTTCCTTTTTTTTTGTTCTTTTTCCGGTGCAAATATAGTTCCTTTGTTAAACTTTTTTTTGGGGGGGAGGGGAAACCTGAAAAGAGGTCCCAGAAATAAATCAAAGCAACCCCCAAACGGGGGATTATCGTGGGTTCGGTGAGTGTGTTTTGTGTCCAAAGAGAAACGAAGAACAGACTAGAGAAATGGGTGGTTGTTTTTTTCCTGTACACCCTCCGGGACTCAGCCACAAACCCCTCATGGGTGATTCTGAAGAAAACTTTTCTCCCCCTTCACAGTTTGTCTATCGCTTTTCATTGCATCAATTCAGTTTCTCGTCTTCATTTGCCTGAGCCAACCAGTGGCAGAAACCGTGTCCATTTCCACCCCGTTAAGAGAAAAAACCTCCAGTGTCAAGAGGAGAAACACCATCTCCTGCCCGCTTTCTTTCCTGACTCACTCAGCTAGTCCTTGTCTCCCAGGAGGAACTGAGCACCCCTGCTGTGCACAAAGTCATTTTGACTGGTTGCATGGTGGGGTTGTGTTAGAGGGAAGTTTCCATGCTGTGGAGCGGGCTAACAGGGCTGGACGAGGAGGTAGGTGTCTTGCTGGCATCCGTGCTTAGGTAGATGCCGCTGTCAATGGCGTTGTTGTTCTTGTTGGGGGATGGTGGGGGACTGGCCCGGAAGCGCCGTCTCGGGGGACCCTCGCTCTCCTCCACGTCTGTATCATCAATGAGGGGGATGTTGTGGATGTAGTCGTTGATCAAGAACTCGGGCGTTGTCATGAAGTTATGGATGGAGGTCTTCGTATCTGGCTTCTCCAGCCCTTCGTAGAGGGAACTACGGAACGCTTTCACTACGCGGATCTGCAGGGAAGGCCAAGAGGAAAGAGAAGAGAGAGAATGAGAGCTTGTCTCTTGAGAGCCGGAACTGACGCCAGGCCACATTGGTGGGACTTGCTAACTTTGTCCTTTGCCAAGCTGGCTTGGTCAAGGAGAAGGCTGAGGAGAAGGGATAGGACCTTGCAGTCCTAACACTTAACCTTTCTCCTCATTCCAGCCCATGTCAGTGCGGGCCAAGCATTGTCAGTGGTTCTCCAGGGTTTCATAAATATCTCAGGTGAATTTGTTTTCAGCCCTGCTAGCTAATTGAGGGCACCTCTATGCTACAAAACAGCATATATCAGCTTTATACCAGTTTAACTGTCATGGCTTCCCTCAGCAAATTGTAGCACAGTGAGGGGGCTAAGAATTCTGTATGTCCCTAATTCCAATTAAAGAGTTACGATTTCATGGGAATGACTGTTAAGCCAGGATAAGTCTGTGATATTGTACATTTTAAGGTGATGGTAACTTGGACGTAAGCCATACACATTTTGTGTGCTGCATAAGCTCTGCTCTGACCCACCTTTCATAGGTTATAAGCAGAAGCAAAGAGGCCAAAGACAGGCTTGTGCAGCTTTATACAGCTTTATTCTGTTCTTAATATCACCTCCCGCTGCCCTACTTCATTTTCTTTGGCTTCTAAGTCCCAAGGCCTGACTCAAAGCTGGTGGAAAGAGTGGCCGCCCATGCGGACAACCAGCCCCTCTGCTTTCTTAACTATAGCCCAGTTTTCGTGTGTTTTGTTGTTCTTTATTTTCCATTTCCTCGCCATACCTGGGATATTATTTATGATTCCTGGTGGACATTGATGGAAGGCGTGATTGGGGAGAAAGGTGAGGGGGACTAAAGGAGCCCTCATCAGCAGTGAAGAACTAAAAAAAACTAAAAGGGATGAGAAGAAGAATCAATAGAAAAAATGGCAAGTGCGGATGGTTAGAAGAGGAATGGGGGAGGGTGTTATGTGGCCAACATTTTTTCATTGGGTGAAACAATCTAGTGGCTTTGTAAGGGACAGACAGTGGAGGGTGGAAATGAATTTAATCTAAAGAAAGTGAGAGAACGGAAAAGAAGTGTGTGTGTGTGTGTGTGTGTGTGTGTGTGTGTGTGTGTGTGTGTAAAATCCTCTACACTCAGGAAAAAATCCTGAACTTTTTGTTTTGGGGTACAGCATTTCATACCTGCTCTGTTTCTTTGCTGCTTGTTTCCCCCCATCTTCTCGCCCCTCAGTCTGGCAATTGACACAGGCGTTTAAAATTCAGTTGGGCTCCCCTTAATTTCCTCAGAGTTGAGAGCATAGCAGCTAATTTACCAAAGGTGACAGGGGAGTTGCATTTGATTTCCCAGCTTCAGAAAAAGCTTAAAATATTCTCAGCCTGTCTGGTTTCACAAACAAAACGAACCTGCTGCCTCTTTCAAGGAAGGGCTGGGGGGAAATGGCCCAAAAATAAACAAGCAGTGTGCTTACTGCCATGTCCATCTTAATCAGCCCTGCAGTGCTTTGTGGGTAAAAATCCTAGACCATTCTGCTCCTAGCTCAAAATTTCTGGTGCGTTTTGGTGTGGGAGAAGGGGGAACACTTTTTCTCCCATGAGAGAGGAGTGGCTCATCTCGATTAGCGCTTAGGAAGCTGGTGGTGGACAAGAGGCGCATAATGTGGACTAGTCTGCATGCCCAGTGAGCAAAAGAAGTAGGACAGAAGCACAACATTCCAGGGCAGCACATGCAGTTGGGTGCCTTCATGCCACATCATGCTTTAGTGGCCCAGAATCCAGTTCCTGTACCCAGGAGATGGGGTGGGAAGGATCAAGCTGAGGAGAAGGCCTAAAAGAGAAAGACAAAAAGCAACAAAGCAAAACCCAGAACCCCAGCACAATTCAGAAGCATGCAGGAAAGGCAGAAATACTGGGTCATATACTGAAAGGTAGCTAAGCAAGTAAGAATGGAGCTTAGAGAGAATATGGTATTTGAAGGTCTGAGGCTCCTAAATGCTCTTTCCTCCATTGGGAAGGGTGTGCGGCTATTATGTGAGAAGAGAACCATTTTAGGTTCTACAGTCAGCGATGAGAAAAAGGTGGTTCTCTTGCTGTTCATGGTAAAGCAAGGAGTCCTACAACCAACTTTCAGCTTTGCGCAGAAAGTGAAAAACAAAACTAGAACCCAACATTTTAATGTGGCTGCTCGGAGTAAACTTTTAGTGAATACACACGATTTTTTGCTGGGTGGTAAGATACTAGATGGTGCACACAACCATTTGGTAAGCCCATTGTTTCTATTGTTCTGCCAGGTTGGGAGGAAAATCTTCATACTTATCAGAAACCCAGGAAATAAGGGGAGAGGTAAAATTTGTGTTAGCACATGATAAAACCATGCTGGCTTAAGAAGTGGTTACATGTACACTGGTAAATTACCAGCTAGTAAATGGTCAGCTGCATGAAGGGAAAGGGGGCAAGTTCCTATGCAATTGTGTAGTCATGAATGTAGCAGGTGCTACATTCTACTTAGGCCTCTCTGGGACTGGGAGTGGAAAGATTTGTCTTAGCATCATATAATAAATCTAAAAGACTAGGAATATGTTCAGTTTACTCTGTTCCATGTTGGCAATGTCATTACTTTGCTCTTCAACCCTGGCCTCTGATTAGTCAAAGAAGGTAATTATATCACCCTGGGTTATATCATGTTTCAGTCCCAGGTATCTTGGTTGCTGCATTATGTGTTTAACTTAACATTATCTGTTGAGCCTTTCCCCCCTCATGGTAACACTGTGCCCCTGCCATGAGGTAAAGCGAGCTTGTTGCCTCAGGCAGATTTTGTGCACCATTAAGGGCAGCAGAGTTGGAGACCAGTCCAATGCATGAAGCTCAATCCACCAGGATGTTCTCATGCACAAGTCCCACTAAAATGAACAACTGCTTCATAATGATACAGTGGTTCATTTCAAAAGGGTGTACATATGAGACATTTTCAAGGTTAGCTAGCAGGAGCGAGGCCATGTTGTTTTTCCATTTCATTATGTCTTTGGTCAGCCCTGTCTACCTTAAACAGTGCTCTCCTTTTTGGCTTCCTGGCTCTTTCTTGCTCCCTGAACTGTTGGCAGTTGACTATCTCAGACCAGTGACCTCTCAGCATATCACCATCTACAGGGCAAGTTTTAAACGTTTCTGAGCACAGTTCAAAGTGTTGGTGCTGACCTTTAAAGCCCTAAACGGCCTCGGTCCAGTATACCTGAAGGAGCGTCTCCACCTCCATCTTTCTGCCCGGACACTGAGGTCCAGCGCCGAGGGCCTTCTGGCGGTTCCCTCCCTGCGAGAAGCCAAGTTACAGGGAACCAGGTAGAGGGCCTTCTCCGTAGTGGTGCCTGCCCTGTGGAATGCCGTCCCACCAGATGTCAAAGAGAAAAACAACTACCAGACTTTTATAAGACATCTGAAGGCAGCCCTGTTTAGGGAAGCTTTTAATGAATAATAGGTTATTGTATTTTAGTGTTCTGTTGGAAGCTGCCCAGAGTGGCTGGGGGAAACCCAGCCAAATGGATGGGGTATAAATATTATTATTATTATTATTATTATTATTATTATTATTATTATTATTATTAGATTGTTAGGGTTCCCCCTGTCAAAGAAGGTAGATTGCCAATCATCATACTGGAAAGACCTAAATCATTCTCAGAACTACATTTCTCACAAGAGGCAAAAAGCTTTTGGGGGGCTGGTGGTGGGGGTTTCTTTTTAGTAGATAAAGACCTAAAGGGCAATGGGTAAAAACCAAAAATAAAACAGCCCTCCATGCAGCATGTCTTCATGTGCAGCTTGTCTCTAAAACCTGAAGGTGGAGCAGGGATGCATCACCTTTTCTCTGTCCGGTTCAAATTGCCATAAATGGGTATTGTAACCAGACTGTATGTAGCTCACAGGAGAGTTGAGAGGATGAATTAAATGAGACCTACATAATTTGTAATTCACCAGGCCAGCCCACGAGCTTCCTGTTTTTGGTATCTGCCTGTTGGTGTCAAGTATCTACCAACTGGTGGTATCTACACAGCTGGTGGGCTACATTCAATTTGCAGGGCCAAAGGCTGTGCAGAGCTGAATGAAATGATCCCATAGTGCTTTTTCCCTCTTAAGAAGGGATGGAAACACAGGATTATTACTGGGTCAGGAAGGGAATCAACTAAAACAATTTGAGGTTTGAAATAGGGATATTGGTTGGGGGTTTTCGTTTAAAGGAATCTGGTGATGCCATCAGACCACATTCCTAACCAAGCCATGGACCCACTTGGAGTGCTGCCCTCTTAGGAAAAGGTCGCAGTGTTGTGCTGTGCAGAGGGGAAAGCAAGGTGGTGGATGGTTTGCAGCTGCTGGTACATATAGCAACACGCGCCCCCCCCCCCAATGCACCACTGGGAGAGTGCAAGTTTTGGATGGAGGAAGTGGAGATGAGGAAGGAGGGGTTGCTTTCATGCTGCAAGAAAACCAGGGCAGAAAACCCCAAACTGTGACTTCAGAGAAGCAAAACAGCTCAGACAGACAGACAGACAGACAGTGAAAGATGCCTCCAATCACAGCCTCAGGACACGAAGTGAAGAAAGACCCATGCATTGCTGCAACAGTACGGTAAACTTTCGAGTATTGAGGCCCATCCTTGCTGTTTTGGGGAGGAGACAAGGGAAGGGAGGATTATGAGGTCATGCTGTGCCACTGGTGCCTCCGTCCATGCCCCACAGGCTACCCTCTTGCCCCTGCTCCAAAGCGGATGGTAAGACACAGAAAAGAAAGATGAGCCAGCAGGTTGAGGGAAAGCAGCAGGTGAGGGGGGCAGGATACAACCCTGTTGGAACATAAGGGCTCAAGACACTGGAAATATAGTGGAAATACATATGATTCAGCATTGGCTCTGCACTAGCAGTTCAGGAAAGGTTACAAAACCCACTGCTAACACTCCCCCCCCCCCCACGACATGTCTGAATTCCAGCCATAAACTGATCAAGTAGCAGTTCTGCTTCTGGGAAACTGCAGTTCTCTGACAGGAGCTATGTTTCTGTAATGGAGAATTCTCACCACCCTTACCAAACTACAATTCCCAGGGTTCCCAAGGGGAAACTGACCTAGGCCTGCCCCACTAACAGGCTGAAGTTTCAAGTGTTCCAGATTTGATAGAATTTACTTTGTACTCTAGAACTCAGATGAAACCACTGATTCCTGAAATTGCCTGCCATCCCTTTGTCTCGGCACTTCTGCCTCAGCGGAGGCTGCCTCGAGGTTCCATATTGTGGTCATGTTAGAGCAGGGGCGGAGAACCTGGTACTCTCCAAATGTTGTTGAGCTCCAGCTCCCATCAGTCCCAACCCAGCATACCCAGTGGTCAAGGATGATGGGAACTGCAACATTTGGAGGGCCACAGGTTCCCCCCGCCTGTGTGACAGAACCACTGGCTTTTATAAGATGAAATTTAGATGCCAGATCTAAACTCCAGCCCTCTTGTGTCTCCAACCTTAGCAAACTCATTCAGCCAGGGGAGGACTTTGGTCCTTCAAATTTCAGCAGCACCCTATGCAAGGCAAAAAATTGGCCCCTGGCCTTTGCCTTCCTTTCTGCTCAATTCACTACTTCATAGTTGTGGTGCCCTGTGCTGCCCCCCCCCCCCCAGGCTGAAAGCCTGGTGCAGTGGAAATGGTTATGCTGCCCTAAACCTGCCTCTGATTGAGCTACTGTAGGCATCCCTTGCAAGAGAGCCTTCTTATATTAATGGGGGCTGGACAAGTAGAAGCTCCTCCCCTCCAAGAATGAATGACACCACTCACATACATGGGTGAAAGTAAAGGCATGTATTCAGGAATACCACATGGATAGGGGAATCCAGTGGGTTTTCTTCCTCTCAACACTGTTCTGGATTTTAGCATTTACTTTATTCTAACTTCTGATTGGGGATTTTCCAACTAGATCAATGTGGGGCCTCTGGATTTCAGATCTGCTTTCTCCTTTATTAAGAGGCCCAAATGCCTGGTGAGCCTCACTCTCAGCTTTCTAAAATGCCCTCTACACGGTCAGATAGAAACCGTATTCTAAAACTGATGTTGCTGGTTTAGCAGGCATCTCTCTCTTTGTTGATCCTAAAGAAGCAGCCACTATAGAAAATCTGGACCTTACATAGCTGAGGGCCATGCTAAAATAGCTGAGGGTCTTCCTATCTTTTTCATTCTTTCTTCTTTTGGTGAGGTGGCAAGGGTACCTGGGAAGGCAGGCTGCATCCTATACCTGCATGTGATGACCCACGTCCCCATGAGAAAGCAGAAAGCAGCAGTGATGAGATGAAGGTGGCAGGTGAAGAGAAAACGAGGAAAGGGAGTTGGGGGAGGGAGAAGGGAACACTTGGGCTGGTTTATTGTTTGGGGTTATTGTTTTTTGTGTCTATTTTTTCTTTTTCTTTTTTTTTACAAAAACACTACAGGAAATCCCCGGCTGATACTGAGGTGGTTCCATCCATGATATCTCGGCAGCTGCAAAGGGGAGAGAATAGGAAGGGAAAGTTTGTAAGGGAAAGGTGCAAGGGAGAAGGAAGAGGACAGGGGGTTCATGTCAGGCTCATGAAAAGGGGTTCCAAAAATAGGTTCCAGAAAAGTCCAATGCAGCCTTCCCTCACCTGCTTCCATCCACCTATTTTGGATTACTGCTCCCATCAGCCTTAGCTACTGAGTTCTGAGGTTGATGGGAGATGTTATCCAAAACTCCTAGAGGGGACCAGGTTAGGGAAGTCTGGTCTAGTGAATATTGGGCAGCAGCCTGTGGGAGGCTGCAACCTTCTACTTAGGTATCCAATATATCTTAGACTTGGGTATCGAATATTGGGTTTTGTTTTATGTTGTTTTTTTAATATGAACTCAGCCTCCCTGGGAAGGTGTTAGCGGAACTGGGAGTGTCTCCCTAATACTTCCTATTGTCAACTACAACCAATTATACCTTGATAACGTTATTAGTACAGACTTCAACTACCACATTCTGGTTCCAGATTTACAAACATGAATCAGAGCCCAAGTCTTTACTAGCCCTTGTTATGACGACAGCAGGATGGCTATTAGTGGGCAACAAAGTCTGTGTTGTCCTATACATGCTTATCTGGGAGCAAGTCCCATTGAATTCAGCTTATTTCTGAGCAGAGAGGTTTAGGCTTGCAGTGAAAGTTGCAAGTTGTGATTCTGATTATGCACTCCTAGGATGCCTCACATCATGGCTGAGCTGGCAAATTGTGTACAGATTATAGCTTTCCAGATCCATGGAGGTGGTATTGTAGAGGTCATACAATGCTTATAATACATGTGCCCCATTTTGTGTGTATGTGCAACTGCTCTCACAGTATTGGCCAATTTGATTTTGCAATGTAACAAATTCCTGAATGTATGACCAGGACTGCTGTAGTAGATACTTTTACCTCAGCAGTGGAGCACTTGGGTAATTTTGGATTCTGACTAATGGTCTTATGTGTGAGAGATGTCTTTAGAATATCTGATTATTTCAATATGTAGCTAGCCAGTCCTTTTGAGTTTGGGGGCTCTCCTGATCATTCTGCTGAGTAGGACCTTGGACATCTGCCCCAGAATCTTGCCCTGACAGTGTCACTGCTGTTCATGATAAACACAGCTAATTTTGTCTTTCTAGCTTATGGTCAGGGAAAGTAACACTATGATAAAAACATATAAGCAAACATTTAAATTGAATAAATTTTCTTAAAATAAATATTAAAACTCCACCCCTCTCTTATTTAAACACTAGCCCTAGCAAATAATGAAATGTACACCCATCTCCAGATATGATTCTTACGTAGGGTCTACAATACCTGGCACATCTTTAAGAGTACAGGTAACTCACAACTTACGCACATTTAACTTGTGTGCATTCAGCTTTACATGCTTGGCAAAAAATGTGCTTTGACTATACGCAGAATGTAAGCCAGTGTAAGTTGAGAGTCGCCTGCATATCAAAACAGATGAGCACTTGAGCAGTCAAAGTTTTTCCAAGCAGGCAGCTGCAGCCTTGAAGGAACTTTCACTTGTCACCAATTTGGATGTCGGAGTCTGCTATGAATGGCACAGAAGTCTTGTCAATAACTGCTCAGCTCATGTGTATGAGATATGATGTTAAGGGCTCGTCCGCACTTCCACTTGTTCCACTGCTTTTCCACCAGGGAAACCTGCTGTTTACCACTGAATCAGAACAAACCTGTTTTTCTGCAGATTGATGTTTGTCATAATTCACAGCAGGGGGTTTTCCCAGGGGAAAGTGGTGGGACAAGCGGAAGTGTGGACAAGCCCAAAGCTACAAGGGGAATTGCAATTAACTTTCCATGCTATCAAGAGGTATATGTGTAGTTTTCTGTGCAGGCATCCTGTTGTGTTCTATTCCAACCTGCTGTGGTTGAAGCAATCTGAAATTCATTCACTATAACCCATGCAGTGAGTGGCGTTTATGACACCACTTTTTTAAAAAATCATTTTAAATTAGATCTGAAATGTTATTCCACCTTTATTTTCTTTAATGAAAGACAGTTATGCAACAGGAAAATGCTGTTAAGTGTCTTTCTGTATTAAGGTGTTATAGTGCTAAAACACTGTAAAATAATAATGCTAACTAGTAATTTGTTGCCACCTTGCTAAGGCCCTGTCTAGGTAAGCTGCAGCAATGCTGGTGTCAAATAGGGATTTTTTTTTTTTTTACAGTTCTGCCTACTACTGATGATAATTCTTTATTTAAAAAAGATGTAATAAACTTTTGGGATGACATCCATTTTATCAACATGGTTAACGGCAGTGACCAAAAAGGGTTCTTGGTGTATAGGACTATACGCCTCTTTAAGTAAATACATCTACATTTGTGGAAATTGTGTCACTATTCTGTTCATGTCAATTTCACCCTAATCATTTAGTGTAGAAGCACTCTTAACACAGAAGCATTTGTGCCACCATGATAAGAGGAGGAAGGTTACATTGGAATCTATCAGGCTTTATTCCAAGAGGTGAGGTGAGATAGCTGCCTGTGGCAGTGATTTTAGGTGTCATTAACAGTTGCAGGACACAATCCACTGGGACGTTCTTGTGCAGCTGCCACTTTGAAATGAACTGTTACATGGGTTTATTCATTTCATGATGACTTGATCAGGGGAGCTGCTCAGTATTTTGTGCCATGTGCTAATTAGGGGCAGGGAAGAGGGACGGTGGAAAGTGCAGTTTGGATTTTTTGTTTCATGCACCAAAATGTTTCAGGTGGTCCCTGTTTATTCTGTGAGCCTGAAATGACAAACTCCCCTTTGGAAAAATTAGGGTGGAGAAACCCATTTGCCATCCACAACATGGTTCCTAAAAAAGAAACATAATCATCATCAAAACAAAATAAACCAAAATAACTGACACAGCACTTCCAAGATGCAAGAGGTGGGGGAAAGACCAAAGGCCATTAATGGATATCAATTTCCCAAGGAGCAACAGCAGTTCGCTGGAAGGGAGGAAGAGAGTTTAATATAAAGGCAGCATTTAAAGAGAAAAAGAGAGAGAGAGAGAGAGAAACAACTGCTGAAATTGCAGCAAAGATTACAAGGCCATACTCGAAGGTTTACATGGTAGGGTGCACACCCTTTGAAAAGCAAGGCCAGTACATGTCATACCAAAAGGTACCATGAAACTGCCACACCACAGCGCTGGCATGAACACCAGCATGGCTTTGATTGGTTAAAAGAAAAGAAAAGAGACTGTTGAAATATTCTAAACAAACCAACTTGCTGAGAATACCTGAGACCTAATCCGAGAGCTGGAGTTCAGGGAGTGGACAGCTTACCTCTTTGGTTCTTTCACTGTCGTGCAAAAAATGAAAAATAAAGAGGGTTTTTGTGCCCCCCCTCCAAGAAAGCATTGGCATAGCATAGTTTCTGAAGAGGGAAGGATAGGTGAGGCGCAGGAAAGAGACTGAGGAGGAAAAAAGGAGCAAGGGAACCACTTTTTTCATTAACATACGGAGGAACTGGTCCATGACACCCCTGTGGGTGCCTTCAATTCTCACCTTTTGCTTCTGAGCAAAGCGAAAGGCTCCCCTTTCCTGACACATCCCAGACCCCAGAGTTTCAGTCCTTTCCATAAACATGCTTTTCACTCTTGTAATGCCTTGAGCCTTCAGAGCAAGGATTGTTGTTTTCTCACACATTCTCTTTCAAAGTATTTGTTTATTCAGAGGCTTTCTATAATAAATTCACTTTGAGTGGGGGGTGAACAAGAGCTGCTGTGACATCTTCTCTGGACCCCATATGCTGCCTACCATGCATATTTCAACCAGTTTCAAACCTGCTGCGCTGCTTTGGCTCCCTGTCTAGGAACCAAGACAGTTCTGATCTAACATACAAATAAATGTAGTTTGCTGAGGATGCTGAGAATTCTGTTCGAGATCCTTGCCCTGCTCCTCCACACAGAACTGCAGTCCCCAGGGTTCCCAAGGAAGAAGGAGGAACTGTTAAATGTGCCTGGAATCATAGATTTATGATAGCTATCTTACAAAAAAGAAAAAAAAAAAAGAAAAAGACAAATCTACTCAACACCCTGGATTTTTGATGGGCAAGCCTGACACTAAACCTGTCCACGCTGGTTTAAATGTGAAGTGTAGGTGGAAGATGATATTTGGAATCATGTAAGTGAAGATGTTTGCAGCCGCTGTTGAGCAAAGCCTCTTTATTCCAATGTGAATTGCACCACAGCTGTGATTATTAGTGGCCTGAATCAGCCTCATCTGGTGTTTAGAGGTAACAATAAGAGTCTGACCTGCCAGCTCATTCTAGTGTCCTCTCCAGTCAGGGGCATGAAGTCACGGTTAGAAGGAAGAACTTCTCCTGTGTTGGTTGACTGGTTCTATGCAAAAAACTGCATTTCTTTTTCTTTTTGGTACTGACTTCCTACAGATTTAATCTACATCAGAATTGCCTTGATCCTCACTATGATCAGCAGATGACTTCATCTTTATCCCAGGAATGGTGATGCAATAAGCTGTTATTGTCCAAAAGTTTCATGTTGTGGGGTTTGGTACCCAATCTTTTGCTCTCCTCTATGCAACACCCATCCACCCCACCCCAGCAAAACTCTGACGTGCAACAGTGAGTGACACACACCAAACACCACAATAAACACCAATCACCATCAAGATGTGTGGCTAGGCCGAGAAACGAAGCTGGATCCCCAGCTGGTAGTGCTCTATGGTGCTTCAGTTCCTTTGGCTGAAACACAACCCCCTGCCCATGCAGACCCCTCCCTCCGTGCCCATGACCTCACCAGCTGGGGATCTGACTCCAGTCCATTAAAAACCAGCAGCCACTGATAGAGAAGGTGAAAGAGGTGAGCAAACGAAGGAGAAAAGGGGTGCAGGTGGCTAAAGAAGGAGGGGCAAAGCGCAGAAATTGTATGGCTTTATATAAGTTGTAAATCCGGCGTGACTGAGACCGGACAGAGAAAAAACTGAAATAAATAATATTGCAACAGTGATTGCAGCAACGAGGGGCCAAGGGGGTGGGTGGGTGGGTGGGGTGGATAGAAGAGAAGGGAGGGGATTCTGGAGGGGGGCAGAAATAAGATGGGGTTTTTTTTGTCTTTGTTTGGTTTGGTTTTTTTAAAAAAAATCACAAGCAGTAAGAGGAAATCAAGACTCACTCCCGGCACCGGCGCTGGCATTTGCGGCGGAGAGAATTACGTGAGTGGGGGTAGAAATATTGGTTACATCGTGCAGTTGGCTGAGGACGGAAGAGCGGCGTCGGACAGCCCCCTGAAAGGAGCCACTTCTCTTGAAGGTGCTAACTACCTCCATCTGCGGGAGAGAAAATGAGATAGAAAATTTGGATGGCAGCGGGCAGCGGCTGCAGTGGAACAGCGCATACCAGCCAGAATTGGCCATGCTGGGGGTTTGGCCTCCTGCCACAGTCTATGAAGCATTATGCACCAGAGGCCAGCTAGTGGGAGTTGGCACCACACTGATGTTCTTTTATGGAAAGAGCAAATTGCACCAGCAGAAGATCGAGGCAACTGGTCACACTTGAAGGCTCCATTTCTAAAGAGTTTACACAAAGTACAAACCCTTAGCAGCACATTATACCAGAATTGTTGGGGGGAAATCCAGCAAGACACAAATGGCTGTAGCCAATCCATTAAGAACAGAGTGCAAGGCACAACTGACCTGAGGAACCCGTTGCTACAAGATGTTTGTGAAGACCAGTGTTACAGCTTTGTTGGGGGAAATAATAAAATAATTAAAAGACAAGAATCATGGACAATAGGTTCATCATTAGCCATCACCAAGGGGCAAAGAGTACAGCCTCAAACAAGAGGATGGTCATAAAACATTTGCACATTTCAAATTGCTATACAGTGGTACCTCAGGTTATATATGCTTCAGGTTACATATGCTTCAGGTTACAGACTCCGCTAACCCAGAAATAGTACCTCAGGTTAAGAACTTTGCTTCAGGATGAGAACAGAAATTGTGCTCCGGCGGTGCAGCAGCAGCAGGAGGCCCCATTAGCTAAAGTGGTGCTTCAGGTTAAGAACAGTTTCAGGTTAAGAACAGAGCTCCGGAACGAATTAAGTACTTAACCCGAGGTACCACTGTATAACTGAGCAGTAATACAAATCTCTCATTCAAGAAAAGTCTGTTCCTTCTCAACATATGGCCACATTCTAGCATGCCCAAGGAACTGAACCCAAGATAGGATTTTACACATGAAGGGGTGGGGTTTTGTAGAACAGCTGGCTGCATCCTTGAGGACTGGGGTGACCAGCGATAGGGAGTAGGGTTACCTCCACTTCTAATTGTGTCCCAGTGTATACCGTTTCACTTCCTCTTGTGCATGTGAACAGCTGGCATTAATTCCTAAGGGGAAAAGAAAAGCACTGCCCTTGAGGTCATGGTTGCTGTCAAGGCAAAATCCGCTCCCTAGTGCCTGGCCTTCCTTGGCAGGATTCCGACAGAAGGAAGTGCAGTCTCTAAACGGTGCATTTTGCAGTTCCCCTGCTCTGAATCTTGGGGGATACCTGTACTATGTATGTTTTGAGCAAGATTGTCCTGAACCCAAGCACAGTTGATTGCATGAGAAGTCGCTGTAAGAAGATACCCAGCTCCATGAAACTTTCCACATGCGTGGAAGCCCACCAGGAGCCATACACAACTGAAACATAGTTGTTGATTCCCTTATGTTATGTCAACCACTTTGAGATATTCTTGTGGATAAGCAGCATATAAATATTTTCTAAATAAATCTGAGACAAATTATAAATATAAGGCTAATTCACACATTCATACAATGAGATTCTATTTCTTTTATACTGTTGAAGTTGCCAAAGAAAATCGATTCTCCACTTCTGATTCGTTGAAACCACATGAACACAGTAGGCTTACTCAGAACAAAGTGCTATTTTGTTCTGTTGTTTTTATTTCCTGCTAATGCACTTAGAATTGCAGCCTAAATACTGTATATAAAAACCATCCCTCTTTATTGTTGAAGGTTGATTATGAGTAGCTTTTCATTCTGTAGCCTATCTCATTGTTGGAGGCTGGCTAGGAACTTATTTTGTTTTGTTTAATCTTAGTTACGCAAATAAAAATTGCTGACTAAATTAAGTATAAAATAAAATGTCTTCAGCAGAGTGCTGGGAGTGTGGCTGGTTTGTGAGCACTGGGCGCAGAGCCACAGGGGATGTCAGAACTATACTTCAGAATGGAGAGGGGGGAGGCACTGGATTTTGGCCCTGCACAGGGCGCCGGGTAAATTTGAGACCCCGAGGTCCCCCACTGCTGGCAGGACTAGGGCAATATTAAGTCTGAGATGGAACAGCAAAGTAGCACCCCTGCCTTCCTGTTGCATACGCCTTATGGGGAAAAAATTGAAGAGTGTGCTGTTGTGCAGCTAGCTAGATGAATGCTCCAGTGTGGGTCTGTATAGAAAGGGAACACACTGCTGCCCAAGAGATAAATAAAAGAACAAAAAGAATAGTAAATTATCATTAAATTGCTAGGTCGTGTGTGAGCGGAGACGTTTGCTACCTACATTTGCCACTTTTTTGCTTTAAAATTGAGCTGCCCTACATTGAAGCATGCCGTGCCATGCCATATAAGTAATGAATCAAAGGACTAATATTAGAATATTACGGTGTAGAAAAGGCTGTCTACCTGAACAAAATAATCACAGAGCATCTACCTTCCAATCCTGCAAATTACCCTCCTTGAATTCTTCTTTGATATAGGTAAAGGTAAAGGTACCCCTGCCCGTACGGGCCAGTCTTGACAGACTCTGGGGTTGTGCGCCCATCTCACTCAAGAGGCCAGGGGCCAGCGCTGTCCGGAGACACTTCCGGGTCACGTGGCCAGCGTGACAAAGCTGCACCTGGCGAGCCAGAGCCACACGGAAACGCCGTTTACCTTCCCGCTGGTAAGCGGTCCCTATTTATCTACTTGCACCCGGAGGTGCTTTCGAACTGCTAGGTTGGCAGGCGCTGGGACCGAGCAGCGGGAGCGCACCCCGCCGCAGGGATTCAAACCGCCGACCTTTCGATCGGCAAGTCCTAGGCGCTGAGGCTTTAACCCACAGCGCCACCTGCGTCCCTTCTTTGATATAGTTCACTACTATACCAGAGTGTGAAAGCAAACAGGCCAAGATGTTTATCGAAGACTCAAGCAAGCAAGTAAGTCATAGTCACATGGTTAGGAAGACACCCCCTCCCCAGATTTAACGGGGGGGGGGGCATTTCCCCTGCCCAAATATAGCAGTTGTATTTGGTACTTCTGAAACACACATAGCTAATTCATGCAGCAGGGTTATTGGGATGGATAGTGGTGTCATCCATTTCTGCAAATGCCTAAGTGAGTATTCATTGCTCACATATTTGTCCATTGAGAAAGAGGAGTGCAGGCATCCTAGGGACAAGCCTGCTCCCATAGGCATTTATGTTTGTAGACCCTGGTTCAAAGTTTTTGACAGAGGTAAAAACACACCTGACTGCATGTGTCACCTGCATGCCAGGGTTCTCTTTAAGCCAGCCCTTAGCCACTAATCGTCTCATCTCATCTCCTTCCCACCCAAAAAAGCATAATGAGGTATTAAAGCAATTGATAGATTCAGCAGAATTAACCAGCGAAGCTTTTCCTAGCACTTTGGGGAATGTTCCGCAGAAACAAACTTGCACAAGTAGAAAACTAGTATGTCAGGGAAAACATGCCTTGATATGCCATTTTTCTAAATGCAAGGATGTGTCATTTATTTTTATTTTTATTGTAGGAGGAATCATTCCAGTATGTAAGCAACACCTGCAATAGGAAATGGTCTAGTGATAGAAAGCCTTACCATTTGAATTGCACTGAATGTATGAACAAGGTGTGTCCCATGCACCCGACTGAGAACTATGTCTAGGGGGCTCAGTGACGCCGCAGGGGAAAGGATGGTGGGGAAGGGAAAGAGCCCTTCAGTGAACCATGCATAAATAACTGAACCATAGAATATAGGAGTTGGAAGGGATCCCAAGGATCACCTAGTCCAACCCCCTGCAGTGCAGGAATCTCAACAAGAGCATCCATGACAGGTGGCCATCTGACGTACCAGAATAAGAAACAAAAATCTGACTGCCGTTAGCAGTTCTCAAATATAGGCAATTGTATGGAACATGTGATGAATTTCTTCTGTTGCAGAAATCATAATTCTCTCAATTCTCAGTCTTGTGGAGTATTTCAGTCACACTGCAAGCTCACCTTCATTGCACCTTCACTTTTTCATGACTACCAGCAACATGTGAACAGTGGCACAAAGCCAGTGTGGCTCTGCAGGGAAAATAAATTAAGTGTGAGAGTTTTAGCTCAGACATGGACTCACTGAGGTGGCCTTTGGCAAGTCACTCTCTTGGCTGCACTTCCCCCCAGTTATGCAAAGGGGAACTTGTCCTCACTAGGTTGCAGCAAAGGTTGTGTATATTGTTATAAAACCAAATGAACCCATCAGGGAATGGAGGGAAGGCCATGGACCAGTTGGGAATTCTTGATCTCCTGCTGGTGCAAATGGGATGAGCAGCTGGATGCAGGAGAGCCTCCATCGTTCTGAGGCCAGTCATCTTTTTATGCAAGGCATATTCTGAACCACAGGAAGCACTCTGCTCCCTTCTTCCTAGGCTGGCACCACAAAAAAAGCAAACGCATCAGCCAAAAAGGAGGACAAAGGAGGACACAGATTGCATACAATTTGTATATGCTAGTTTATATGTATAGGTGCAAGTTTAGAAATAATTACTTTAATTTAAGTCAAAATACAGCACATCTCACCATAGCAGGGAAGAAGACCATGACTAGCTGAGCTCTGTGTGTCTGCACAGTCCATATGCTAACTATTGATGGGCAACCTCAAGACAAGGCTCTTTAAACAGGGCCTGGACCAGACAGATAGCCCTTCAGGTACAGGATTATCCCCTGCAGAGCAAGACACATGGTCATCCTACCTCTTTAACAGCTAGCCGGCCTCTTGGGAAATGCTTCCACCTTGCAAGTTGATGCAGATTGGTATTAACACCAGGTTGCTGCCATGCTTTGCCACCATCTCACAGGATAAAGCCAGTTTAGCGGGCTGGGGATAAGGCACAGTGCTTAAAAGTGAAAGAGCTGGGGCTTGGGCCTGTCTGGAAGCCCTACACTCCATTCTGGAAGCCCTGCTCCTTCATTCCTGTAGGGGAACGTTTTGTGAAGTTTACCGTATGGAGCAAAACCAGGATCCCTGGGTTGCATTGCATTGCTGACACATGCTGCATATGAGTGTGTGTTGTTTTCTTCTTAGAAAAGGGAAACAAGAGGATGGGGACAGCTGAGCAGTCTCCCTCACTTTGGGATGCCTTGGAATCAGCCATATTTACATGGAATGGAGCTGGTGCAGGAGAAGAGTTGGGATTCCGGATTCATTTCATTTCATCCATTAAGCAACAACTTTGCTATGCAACATGCCATTGGTCATTCCTCATCATGCTCCAGGCCTGAGAACTTCTGAGATCCCATGAGCATCAAGTCTTAAGGCAAGAACAAACCACCTTTTGTTTGACTTGCTAAAGGGAAAGAAAAATTGCCAGGCACATGTCCCACCCCCTCTTTAAGGCAGTTTGAGGAAGTGGGAAGGGAGGAGGGGGTGAGGAAGGGCTGCAATCAGAAAGCATGTTGTTAGAACATAGAAGCTAGACATGGTTGTCTTGAAATCGTTCCTCTCACATGGACCTAGTTTGAAGTATGTGGCACAGAAGCCCCACAATGGCTAGAGGTGGTACAACCTGCCCTCAGGTGGGTTTTGTGTCCGAGTATAATCTTGCATTCTTTTATTGCAGAGCTAAGACTGTGGTACTTGATCTTCAGTGCTGATGTCAGATACCAGATAATCCTAGATTTGATTTGCCTTTTAGAAATAAGACACAAGTTTCTGGACCTCATGGCTGTTTACAAGCCTGATGAAGTAAAAGTGGTTGCCTGAGGGTGCTTCCAGACTGTAGGCTATTAGAGCTACCCAGACATTGCTCTTCTGCTTTAAACAACATGTGAAACTGAAATGGACTTCCCATACTTCACTCAGCATTGCACTTTTGGAGTATGTACATCTTACTCTGTTCTGTCCATACTAAAGGGCGTAACATAGCATTATAGGTAAGAAAGTAAGGCAGGTTATTGTGGACACTGGGCTTAGCCACACTTGCATTTTGCCCTACTCTTTAGTGTGGATAAGCCCACTGTTCTGCTCATGCTTCCAAGTTTTTCACAGCATCCACACAACAACAACATCATCATCAAACAGATGTCCCATACACTCCCCCATTTAACCCCTATTTATCATTTTCACAGGTTCCCTTTTGATGAAGACAACTTTGAGTGGGTGCTGCGCAAAACTTGTATGTATGAGCAGCACCAAGGCTGCTACAATGAACTGCCACGTGGAAGCGGTGTAAAAATGCATTTCAGCAGCATGTTCATTTTATTTGTTAATTTTAACATTTGCAGTAGAATACCCTTTCAGTGAAGTGTTAGTGTGTCGCTGCTTTTATTGTTTTGTATTAACAAATACATTTTAACACAAATCTAAAAGTAAAGCTTAAAAAATTCAACACTGTTAAAATGGAGCCAGATGGATAGGTAATAATGAGTGTTCTAAGGTGAAAAGGTGTGGCAGATTAGGGCTCAGTTGTCCCAAATGTCACTGCACACATCAAAACCACATTTCTTAAAAAGATTAAAAGGACAGAAGAGTAGAGTTAAGGTGCTTCTGCAGCAGTTCCATTCTATTCAAACAATGTTGGCATTTGTGGGCTCTCAAAAGAAGTTGAAAAAAGTACAGGGAAAATATAGTGCAGCTGCAATTTAATGACAATGTCATGTAGATGTCCCTTAAAAGAGTAAGTGGACAAAGAATGGCAGTTCCAGAATAAACCCCTAGTGTGGAAGCAGCCTGAGACTTGAAGGAGAGTTGCAAGGTTTCCAGTAACTGGAATGGAAGGAGTTCTTTTCTGTGTGTCATAGTGCCTATTTTCTGTGAATACCTCTTTTCCTTATAACTGGGATAATATCAGTGTCACTGGGTGGTATTCAACTAAGATTTACTCAGGATAGGCCTACTGAAATTAATGGATCTGACTTAGGGCTTATCCGTACTTCCTGTTGTCCTGTTGCTCTTCCCTGGGGAAAACTGCTCTTTAGCGCTCCCTCAGAGCAAACAGCAATCAGGTTTTCTGTAGATTGTCATTTGTTCAGATTTACAGCTAAAGAGGGGATTTTCCCTGGGAAAGGAGCAAGGCAGGGGGGGAACTGCTTGGACCCATGCCTAGAAAATGGGTTAAGCAGAAAACTGCTTTCTGGGCGTGAGAAAAGTGGAAGTGTGGATGAGCCCTTAGTCATGTTCATTAACTTATACAGGCCTACTCTGAGAAAACATCCACCGTGTCACTGTTGTAGGTGCCAAATGAAACTTGTGTCTAATAGATCACATTTGAATGATTTATGGGTGTGGTAGAAAACTAACTACCCAGTCAATTAAGCACATTTGCAGAATTTGATATCCATAGTTTATTCTTATTGTGGCAAACTTGTAAAATCTGGCTATAAGGAAAGCAAGGTCTGTCTTACAGAGGTAACAAGGTGCATGTTCATACTTTGAGGCTCTAGATGCTACTCAGTGCAGTCGCCACCATATGGGGACTACGGACATCATTAATCTACAGGGAGGTATGTTCCTGCCACTAGTAAGATGAAGGGATATAAAACCCAAATGACTTGAAGGGCCAAATTCCTCATCACTCCACCACCGAAATGCCCATTCTCCTTCAATTTGACAAATATCATTTCCCCCAAACCTATATTCCATTTGTCCACCACCCACTGCAAGTGCTTAACTTTCTAAAATATATTCCAGGCAGGGAAGAAAAGAGGCTTTGAAAGAGGGTTCATAACAAAAGTCTGCTTCCTGCACCTCCCCAGTACAAGGAGGCACACAGACATCTGCAAGCATGTCTTAGGCACAGATACCAATTTAATGTCAATAGCTTGGGCTATTTCAACAGTGACTTGGTTTGAGAGTAAGTACACCAGCCTGTGGCTTTGTGGCCCTGCAAATGTTCAGATTGTGTAGACTATAGTAGGGTGAAAACACTGCAGGATCTTATGTTTGATGCCCCAGCTTTAATACCACACTGGGTTCCTGAAAAAACAGGAGTAATGGAGCATGGAGCATAACATCTTGGGTGATTCAGACAGTGCATGTTCTGCTGGCCTTACTATGGCTGCCTTCTGCCCTTCAAATGGGGCAAGAGCACAGAATATGGGCTCAGCTCAGGGAGCATGTGGCTTTGCAGGGATCCTTGCAGGGATCCTCCAGGGATCAGAGAGGTCAGAACTGAGTCCATCTTTAGCTACAGCCACACTGGATGGTCTTGGACAAGTCACCATCTCTCATCCTCCATTCCCTAAAAGTAATATGGGAATTCAAATGACCTGCCTGATAACTATAGAAAGGACTACTCTCTGACTGCTGTTACTACTGCTACTTCCACCACCACCACTTCTGCTGCTACCATCTCAGCCACAGATTTTGTTCTCATTTTTCTGGGCATTTCCAAACCACCCAGCAACTCGTCATCCCATTTCTGCTTCTATAGGCTGCCTCTGTTCATGCATCCAAGCACTGCATTCATTAGTTCTTTCTGCTGAAACAAGGCAGCGGGGAAATGAAATGCTTAGACCAGCATTGGAGGTCTCTCTCTCTCTCCCCCAGGCATGAGCATCAGGTGTCTTGGGATGGGGTAGGAGATAACCAGATGAAAGGTTTATTGTCAAGTCACTGCTAAAGCAAAGGAAGGGTTGGGCAAGGGTGAGGGAAGCCCTGGCGGGAGGTGCCTCCCCATTATCTCATACCTGGGTCTGGATACGGTTGAGGCCACGGAACCAAAGGATCTGGCCACGACGGAGTTCCCGCTCAGCATGGTCAATTTCCTCCTCATCCTCCGCCATTTCCTCATCAGTGATCTCATCCTTCCCGGGGCCATGCCCTGCCTCCTTCAAGCATTTCAGGTGGCTGGTGGGGATGGTGGCAATGACCTACAGAAGGGAGCAGATGTCGGTTGCACATTTCAACATTTTCTCACTAGAATAGGAGCCCTTATGTGACTGCATAGCTTAAGCCAGGGGTCAGCAAAGTTTTTCAGCAGGTGGCCAGTCCACTGTCCCTCAGAGCTTGTGGAGGGCCGGACTATATTTTGAAAAAAAATTATGAATGAATTCCTATGCCCCACAAATAACCCAGAGATGCATTTTAAATAAAAGCAAACATTCTACTCATGTAAAAACATGCTGATTCCTGGACCGTCCATGGGCTGGATTTAGAAGGCAATTGTGCCGGATCCAGTCCTCAGGCCTTAGTTTGCCTACCCATGGCTTAAGCACACAAGAGCTGAATTTGGTCGGCTAATTACGTGTTACTTACGAATGCATGCCACTTGATCTCAATGCCATTTACTAAATTACATTAAATGAAAAAGCCACTTTAGGAGTGGGGAATTGGGAGAGAAGTATTAACAGGGCAGAAAAGGAGCACTCAATCATTTCCCATGTGACTTCAATCCCTATCAAGATCCCCAGAATCTGCCCAAACTCTCTAGCACCTCCAGAAGCAGCAAAAACAGGTTTTTTTTTACAAGTATAAATTTGCTTGATTGCATGTGTTTGTGTGCAATGTTTGGTTATAGTTCTCAAGATTCACAGCATTGGTTTTTTTGTTTGTTTGTTTAACAAAAAGATTCTAGCTCTTCAGGTGAGGTCATGGGTTGCAGACAGTGGTGGATCACCTTGACCTTACAGCACTGGAGTTGCTGCAATTTACCCAGAGGATACGAGGGGCAAGGCCAGCATGCTGCAAACACATCGGTGGGAGCACTAGATAGACTCCCCAGCACTTTGCCCGTCTCTCAGTGACCCCTGCCAGAGGGGTCAGGTAAGAAGCCCCTCCACTCTGCTCCACCTACTGCCGACAGTAGGTAGGACTCCATTGCCTTCTGGGGAGCCCATTGGGGATCATATGCCAGTGCCCCAAAAGTGAACACCCCACAGCTCTAGTATGTCCAGTTAATGAGTCAGCTCATTAACTGGACATACTAGAGCTAAACAAGGGTGTTGATTGGTGCTTCCCCAGTTCCAAGAGAACGTGGCATGCCTGTCTTTAGTATCTGACTATATGGTGCACTCTGACAACTCACAATAAAAGAAGAGGTATAAAAAACTTGATCTTCTAATCCTACCCGGTTGTTGTGCCAGTGGGCAGGATTCAGTGGCTTGCAATTTCTCAGGACAGCAAGAAAGAAGTACCTGCATATGCTGCCTCTGTGCACAGTCCTTCCTAAACATTAGTCTGCCAGATCAGCATTTTGTTCCCAAGCCAGGGCCGGCCCACTCATGAGGCAGTTGCCTCAGGCAATGCACATGCCCAGCTGCCTGCCTCCTTTTACTCAGTGGCGTAGCGTGGGTTGTCAGCACCCGGGGCAAGGCAAGTAATTTGCGCCCCCTAACCCGTGGATTTGCGCCCCCTAACCCTAACCCCCAGATGTTGCGCCCGCTCGCCACGTTTCTGGCGTGGCCAAAGAGTAGACGGCAATCCACCTGTCTGCCTCTTGCCGCCTACCACTTCAGGAGGGCGTCAGGACGCGAAGCCATCGGAGGCGCCTCTGGTCACTCCCCCTGCAGGGAGAGTCAATCAGGACCCCTTGCACCCCTCCCCCTAAAGCCTTTCCACGCTCGGTAAGGTTGGCCAGAGCAGCGCCCCCGCTCCACCCCCCCCAACGCCGGACACGTTTCCCTTCTCCAAAGAGGCAGCTCCCTGCCACCTTCTTGGCCAGATCTTCGCCCGCCTCCAACATCTGGCATAGCCATGACTCTCTGATCGTACGTCTCTCCACCCCCGCCGCAGGCACGCAGAGTGCGCCGCCCCTGATCCCCAATTTTGGCCTAAGCTGAAAAGGGCACATTGGATCACCCCTTGTCCTGGGGCCCAGCTGAGCTCCTGGGTGCCCCCACTGCCGTCGGAGGGATGAAGCCTTTGGAGAAATTTCCGAAGAAGCAGGGGTCTCACTTGGCAGCCCGGGCTGGCCCCGGGAGTTGTGGGCAGCTGCCTCGCAGGCAAAGCGTCTCCAAGATCCTGCTGCCCGGATTCCTCAAGGAGCCCCCCCCGAGGAGCCCCCTGAAGGAGGCACGGACACTGCTGGCGATGGGCGATGGCTGGAGCTGCCCCCCCATTCCTCTCTGCGCTCCCCAACGTCCGTGTGGAGATTCTTCCCTCCCCACCTCTGCGCCCAGCAAAGCGAGGCGCGTGCCCTTGGCCCCCGCAGGGCTTTCCCCAAGCCGACGAAGCGTCCCGGCTTGCTTGCAATCTGAATCTCTCCTGTTTCCTCCACCAGCCCGCAGCCTCTGCCTCATCTCCTTCGCCTTTGCCACTCCGTGCGCCCTGCGCGCGCGCGCCCTATTCGCCAGGCTGCTGCTGCCGCTGCAAGCGGGAGTGAGCCAGGTAGGGGCAGAGAGCTGCGAGTGCGCCCCCCAAAATGTTGCGCCCGGTGCGGCTGGCACCCCCTGCACCCCCCACGCTACGCCACTGCTTTTACTCCTCACGCTGCCTCAGGTGGCAGCACAGGCATGCAATGGCATTTTCCATTGCCCAGGGCAGCAAAACCACATAGGCCCAAGGTAGCCAAAATTCTGTGCATAGAAAAGCTAGAGTCTGTAACACATGTACATCATGCAAAGCAAGCATGTTTTCATATATTTGTGTTGAGTTCGCAAGATACATTCTGTTTCTCCAAGCCATAAAAAAGAGGTAGGATACAATCAGGACACTGAAACCATACTCATGGCTTCTGAGATTTTACTGTGCATTTAATGCCATCTTTGCAGCCACAAGGACTAGAAATTTGATATTTGTTTTAAAAAATGAAAACAAAGATTCTTAGGAAGCTGAGTTCTGCACTCTGCACCCAGAGGTTTTTCTGCATTGTTTGGGATACTGCAGTGTTACAGCACGGCTGGGAAGTTTAAATGCTACACGAGTATGGGAAATAATCTTGAGCCAAAATAATATTTCAAGTTTTGCTAGATAATCAAAGGTTAAAAGACACATGGAGTTCCTCTGTAAATTCCCAGAGCGGACACTCTGTGAGGTCTCATCTCCTGCTTGCCCCGGTGGGAAGTAACAAAGGAAAAGAATCCTCACTACTTCCTCTCTCCTCAGATTTCAGTCTCGTTTTGCCATGTAACTGGTGTTCTCCTGAGAGCAGATTTCATTTTTTATCTCAACCATACATTTTATAGCATAGAAGTACAGTATATTCTGCCTGTCTTGTTTTCACTGCTGTATCCAAGTTTGGAACTTTATGTAAGCAAACAATATTTTTATCCTGACATGGCTTCTGTGTGATTCTTTGTTTAGAGGGATGAAAAGGGGGAAGGCCCAGCCTGCTAAATTATTATCTGTCCTGGATAATTATTAACAAGGTTAAGCAACCTTGTCCCAGAGGTTTCTTCATTTTATGCTGCACTCTGCTAACCAGACACTAAACTCACACAAGTGAGGAAGAGGAAGGATTAATAATAAATAATATCCTATCCTCCACTCCAAAACCATCCAATGATGAGCACAAATGAAGACGTCAGAAGAAGGGTTTTCTTACCTGTCCCCAGACAAGCTCCCCAAAGCCCACAAAGAGACACCAGAGCCATTGCTGTGCATTCAGTGGCGAACAGCTGAACGGTTTCCCCCCAAACTGCACAATGACGATCTGTGGGGGGAAGAGAGGCAGAGTGAGAGAAACTCCTGTAGAGGGAAGCCCACCCTCCGTATCTTATACGCACTGTTGGGAAAGGGTGGGCTCATGGAAGCTTGTGGCCAGGCAGGACTGCATATAGACGAGAGGAGATAAAAGACTGGATCCAGGAAGATCAGAGTGGGCAATACTGACAATGGGAACGGAGAGCACACAACCAAGGGTGCTTAATACTCTCAATGGGTCATTGGTTATTGTCATTATATTGGATTTCCCCATAAAGGGCTAATCTAGATTAAGAGTCACCTTGGTTCCCAACTTGAGAGAAAGGTGGGATACAAATACATTAAATAAATAACTAAAAATATGGACTGGAATATTGATGACAATAACACTGGGCGGACACTGCAAAAAAACTTGTATGCATGAGAACCAATCCCACAATAAAAACATGTCTGGAAGCACCCCAAGTTGAAGGAAAGAGTCACAGATGTACCAGCAGGACAAGGAGAACCAGAGGTCTGAAGAGGACAACCATGAAGATACAAGGAGCCAGAGCTCGCTCTGAGGTGGAGCTATGGAATTTGCTCTTCTTGTGTTCTTAACCAAACTGCCCACAGACTTGTCCTGACTTTTTGAAGGGCTGCTGGGATATGGGGCTAGAGCAACAGATGTTTATTCCAGCTGTGCCTCATTCCTCACCCCTCAAGAGAAAGTGAAGCCTAAATACATATATATGCAATTGTACACACCTGTCTCCTGTTAAGGATGCCTCCCCCTTTCCCTCCCTCACTCATCTTCCTCACTTTCATCATTTATACAGCAAGCTCCTTGGGGCAGGGGCCTGTCTATTTCCCCTTTTGTTACTTGAGGCTGTGTATACACACCACACCTTTAAAGCATATTCAAAACACATACTTTCCCTCAAAGATTTCTGGACACTTGTTTACCTTTCACGGCGTTACAATGTTCAGCAACCCGGGTTTTTCCCCCAGCTGGAACTCACCAGAGCGCAGTTCCGGCACTTCTCAGGTGGGTGCCCTTTCCATTCTAAGAGAACAAGGGAGGCATTGAGTCCTGACACCTCTTTTTCTAGAAAAATAGCACTGCCAGCAACCCTCAATAAATAACAGCGCCCAGAATTCTTTGAAGTGGCAATGTGCTTCGGATATGCTTTAAAGGTTTAGTGTGTACACAACCTCAGTTAAGATGCCTGATATATTGATATAATAGCAACAACAGCCTATGGAGCCAGGGGCCTATGAAACCTTATAAGACACGAAGAGCACAAGCAACACTGTATGATAAAATTTATTATTAAAGCAAGAGTGTATGAAAAGCCCAGTTTCTTAAAAAACCAAAAACAACTAGCCAGCCAGCAAGACATCCATGTATTCATCCATCCCTCTTGTCTTTCCCACCCACCCCAGCTCAACTTGGTTCTTCACATCCATTTAGACCAGGCCTGTACCTGTATGCCAAAGGTTCCCAGCACAATACTGCAGAAAATGGGGTTGCCAAAAATGCCATCAAAGACATTGCGCTCGCCGTGAATTTTGCGGGCGTTGATCTCATTGAAGAGTTGCATCATGACAAAGGTGTTGAAGATGATGGTGTAGTGCTCTGAGGGCGGAGAGTGCAGGGGCGCATTGCGGCCGCTGTCAATGTCAAAGAAAACCTCACCTGCGGGTGAGGAAGGTGGGGTGTAAAGCAGTGCATCACAGAGAAGACACTACACCCAGCAAACCAAGCCTCTCCCTCCTCCCTCTCCGAACCGTGGACCCAGACCCACCCCTGCCCCTCCCAACTCCAGCTCAGTGTCCTAAGAACCCACCCACAAAGAGGAGGGTGAAGATGATAATAAGCTGGTAGACAGCATGGCCCAAAATATTCTTCATCATGGTGCGGGAAATGAGGGGTTTGTTCCGTCCGTACGGCTTGCGCAGCAGCAGGGCCTCTGTCGGGGGTTCGGTGGCCAGAGCCAGGGAAGCAAAAGTGTCCATAATCAGGTTAACCCACAGCATCTGAACTGCTTTGAGTGGAGAGTCCTGCAAGAAAAGTGGAGATGAAGGGGCATTGCGGCATTGGAACGTCAGGTATTTGATGGGCAGGGATGGCATTTTGATGGCAATGACATTGTACGGATGCTGTGAAAAAACATGCATACGTCAGTTCCACAGTAAATAAGCTCCTCTATCAGGAAGTATCCAGTGCCATCGGGCGAATGGGGTGGGAACTCCCATTTGTCTTGAAATAGGTAGTTCTGCCCTGAGGGTTTGGAGAGTCAGAGTAGTCATTGGCTCAGGAAGTCCTTAGACTAGACGGGCCAATGGTCTACGGGAGCCTCATATGCTTGCATTTATTTTGGTTCAATCCACTTTGCAAAGGTTTGTTAGGGCATGGAAAGCAATGAACTGGACCGGTATTAAATCATCTACAGGATTAGTTCAATCCAGAGAGAATTTACAGATCAAATTTGGAGCTGTTTCTTCACACTGTTCCTGTCTGCTAAAAACACCCCTGTTATGTCTCTGAAATATTCCTGATTCAAAATCACAAAGCAGTGGTTCTGTTTACCTTTATCCTTCAAGACAAATGGGCCTTACCTCACAGATTATCTTTGGAGCCTGGTAAGCAACTATTCCTAAACGACCAATTTACTCAGCCCCAGAATTCTTCCCCACTTTCTCAACATTCTACTCAGAACATGGAGCTGGGCCTCAAATCTGCTTCCTGCCTGGTTCTCAAGTATGTTCTTATAGGAGAACTTGCCTTGATATTCTCCAAGAGCCATGTATAATAGAGCAACTGTATTCAGCATTTCTCTCATGTCAGCTTAACCTCGCTGCTCCTCAAACATTCATTTTCCATGCACCTTACCATGATTCTCCCCATACGGCTACTCAGTCTCAGAAAGGCTATGAGATACACCTACAACTCCCAAATGTGTAATTTCCTAATTTTCGGGCAACATTAGCTATGTTCAGCAGGCATTTGCTTAAACGTGCAGTTGAACAGGGATGGGAACATACATACAAGGGACATACAAGCACCCCACCCCCAATGTCCCAGGGCACACACGTCAGATCTCTATGCAGGTTGGTGAAGAGGGTTTACACCCCTCAGAAATGGTCCCCACAATCAGGAAGCCTGATATGGCTGGCTCCTACTTGTGGGGAAGTTTCTAAGCACATCACATCAAACACGCTCAGAAATCCTCTCCCGGGGCTGGCTGAGGTTGGTGGGGCAAGTGTCCTCTTCCTCCTCATGGGCCAACCTCCTCTAGGCTTTGCCACTACTGCACAGCAGTGAAGCCTACCTGTGTGATGCAGGCGCCAGTGAAGGCCACAATGACTGCCACCACATTGACTGTGAGCTGGAACTGCAGGAATTTGGATATGCTGTCATAAACGTTGCGCCCCCACATCACTGCCTTCACAATGCTGGAGAAGTTGTCGTCAGTCAAGATGATGTCAGAGGCCTCCTTTGCCACATCAGTGCCTGCTATGCCCTGGGAATGGCACAAAATGAAGGGTACTTTATGACAAGAATCCTCAACCGTCTCTCTCCCTTGGGCCCAGTGGGTCAACTTTATAATAGCACTTTAGCCTCACTGATGCACAAGGACCAAGCCAGCAATTCAGAGAAGGACTTCTTCTGCAGGAGCTTGAATTGATTCTGCCTTCATCGTCTCTTGTTGGGAAAGATGTAACCTGTTAAGTTTTTCTACAAACAACACAACCACAAATTTCATGCCTTTCTCCACCACTTCCTTTCCTCTTGGATGTCAAGATTTACCTTGCCAGAAAACTCTGAACACTTTCAAAACTTGACTGCTGGGAATATAATACATTATGGGTGGTAACCAGGCAGTTAAATTACAGCGGTACCTCGGGATGCAAACGGAATCCGTTCTGGAGCCCCGTTCGCATCCTGAATGGAACGTAAGACGCGATGGCACATCTGCACGTGCGCGTGTTGCATTTCTCCGTTTCCACGCATGCGCGTGACATCATTTTGAGCGTCTGCCCATGCGCAAGCGGTGAAACCCGGAAGTAACACGCTCCATTACTTCCAGCTTGCTGTGGAGTGCAACCCAAAAGCACTCAAACTGAAGCATATTCAACTCCAGTTATGAGTGTAGTTGCATTTCCCCCAGGAAAATAAATGAGGCTTAAGATATGTCACACAACTAACTTCTTCAATTGATTTCAGTGGGATCTGTGTTCAACTAACAGGTTAGTCTGCATCCATCCCTTTGCAATTTGAAGCATGCAGTTTTATTGGCTTTACATAATTAATTGGATTGAGGTATTTGTGTTTCATCAGGTAGCTGCATTTTAATTGCATATTCAGTATTAAGTCTTCATTTACATTTATCACACATCTGCAGAACATATCCGTAAACTGAAGGGATAGCAACAATGTTAACAAAGAATAACTGTTCACCTGGAGCTATGGGTGGGCAACATCTGCCACATGGCATGGTTGTGGTGGGTCCAGAGAAGCTGCCATCTTCTTCCGTGGCCAAGGGGAGGGGTTGGTCACCTGGTGCCACCCCACCTCTGGCTGCAACAGTCTTTCAGGTATGGGCAGGCAATGCCCAAAAGGCCAATCAGGGGCAGGGGCAGGGGCTTGGGGGCTGCACCTAGCCCACTCCTAGCCTATTTAAAAGAGTGGCAAGGGGCAGGCTGGATTTCCCCAGCCACCCACCCTGTCTGTTAGGGCCTGATCAAGTGGGGAGCGGGCGTGTGGTGTATGGACCTTGCTATGGTTTACTCAGTTGCCATATTCAGGGCCAGGAAGGAATTTTCTCCTGGGCAAGCAAATTGGCTGGCTTGCAGGTTTTTGCCTACCTCCTAGCAACCGTAACAACTTTCGCGGATAAGGCATTGGGCTGGATCCTTAGTCACTGGAGTACCCTGATAGAGGGGTCCAGGAGGTACCTCGATAGACTCTGTCCAGCAGTCCACAGGGGGCCCAATGGGCCAATACACTTTGCCCCATGGTGGCCTGTGTGGGGTCATGGCACCCAATCCATGTTGGGGGCAACTCCCCAACACAGGCTGACCTCACCAGGTTCCTATGCATGCCCAATGCCTGAGCCAAACCTACTCTTTCCTGTAATCAAAGTTGTGGCCTAATTCAACACAATACCAGTTTCCACTATGCGCCTGCACTGGCAAAGAAATGTCTATGGAACATATTTTAACCTCTCCTTTCTCCTGCCTAACCTAGAATCATAGAATCATAGAGTTGGAAGAGACCACAAGGGCCATCGAGTCCAACCCCCTGCCAAGCAGGAAACACCATCAGAGCACTCCTGACATATGGTTGTCAAGCCTCTCCTTAAAGACCTCCAAAGAAGGAGACTCCACCACACTCCTTGGCAGCAAATTCCACTGTCAAACAGCTCTTACTGTCAGGAAGTTCTTCCTAATGTTTAGGTGGAATCTTCTTTCTTGTAGTTTGGATCCATTGCTCCGTGTCCGCTTCTCTGGAGCAGCAGAAAACAACCTTTCTCCCTCCTCTATGTGACATCCGTTTATATATTTGAACATGGCTATCATATTACCCCTTAACCTCCTCTTCTCCAGGCTAAACATGCCCAGCTCCCTTAGCCGTTCCTCATAAGGCATCGTTTCCAGGCCTTTGACCATTTTGGTTGCCCTCCTCTGGACATGTTCCAGTTTGTCAGTGTCCTTCTTGAACTGTGGTGCCCAGAACTGGACACAGTACTCCAGGTGAGGTCTGACAGTGAAATTTTCTGCCAAGGAGTGTGGTGGAGTCTCCTTGTTTGAGGTCTTTAAGCAGAGGCTTGGCAACCATATGTCAGGAGTGCTCTGATGGTGTTTCCTGCTTGGCAGGGGGTTGGACTCGATGGCCCTTGTGGTCTCTTCCAACTCTATGATTCTATGATTCTATTCTATGATCTGTCTTTAAAAAAACAACCAACCTATGTTTGCTGTTTTGTTCTTCTATCTATGACTGTTGTGGGATAACCAGCCTCATATAATTAACATGCTTAAGTCTAATTAATGCCTGAAGGAGTTAATACCACAGAGTAAGCTGTCCTGCCAGGCTTAGCTATGTCCACTTCCCTATTGTTCTTCTTCAGTCAACCCTGAGAAGCTCAGGGTTTGAAGAGGTTTAAGCTAGTTGCTCCAGCTCAGACTGCACACCAAGCCACTTATAGTTCCTATACCAATAATTTAGAAACTTATACCACTTTGTAACTAAGCCAAGTTTTACTGCCTGTGCAACATTTTCTGAATGCTGTATGAATAAAGCACATGAATCTGATCATGGGAGACTTTATAAGTACACCATTTTTAACTTACCAAATGTGTGGTATTTTCTATGCTAGGGGAAGAGGGAAACTTCGGAACTCACTTTAACAGGGCACATCTTAAGGTTTTACAGTTTATATTTCCACATTTTACTTTGTTGCATGTTTTGTGCATGCAAAATCTCTACAGTATTGGGGTTCTCTCACCAAAGAGTACTTGCCCCAAATTTGGATCCAGGAATTCTCATTTGTATATACTGATTTTTTCCCCTCGCACTGACAAATGGAATACGAATGGAATGGAATTTAGTGAATTTTCAGAGAAATTGTTTGGCAGTTACACAAGTTCTTCCAGGACAGGCTTCTTGTGATTCACTCATTGTGCAAATTTCTGGGATATGACAAAATATTTGGCAAGTGTAAAGGTGAAATTGCTCACTGCACTGATAACCAACTTGTTATATAGAAATTATCCTCCAAAGGAACAATGACTGAACATGTCCCACAACATGCGGACTAGAAGCAGCCATTCCATCAGGTTGCAGCAGCAGGAGAGATGAGACTACAGGGCCACTCCATCAGCAATGCTGGGAGACCAGCTCCATGTGGTTCCTCTCAACTGTTTCCACCTCAGCTGGTCATTATGAGAACTTTGCAACTTTAAGAACTGGTGCCTGAGTTTGCTTGTTGTCCTCTTTCCTCCTCACTCCTTTTTCCTTTTGTGTCCTGTCTTTACCGAGTTTATGTAAGCTGCTTTGGGAGCCTTTTCAGCTGAAGAGCAGGGTAAAAAAAGCTTCAAATAAATAATCAAAGAGTTGCCCCCAGCATTTTGCTTTTGCTTTTGCACTTGGGATTCACTTTTTTGTCAGTCTATATTGAGACCAGTAGGCTCTGAGACATCTTCTGAGTGCAGCACAAAAATGCACATGGCTATCTAGTGAGATTTCTTTGATATATTTTTGGACTGGATACTTGGGTAGCCTGATTCCATATTTCAGGTCCTATAAAGTGAATTCAGCATCAGAGTTTAAAATTTCGTAAACTAATATTGTACCTTTATTCTGAATATTTGCTGTTTTCAGGATCATACATATTTATGAAGCAGGTTCCTGGACCACAAAGTTTAAATAAAAGTTGTATCAATTGAATATATTGCCAGAATGCAAATATAGGGAACACACATTTTTGTTGCAACTCCAGAAACGAAAGGATATTAGCTTCATGATTAACGCCATTGCACTGTTATACATACAGGATTCACAAACACAGGATTTTGTAGAAATTCTTAGATCCTGAGATATTTCCATATTGGAGCTAGAATATGTATAACTGGGACTATTCCTCTTTACTAGTTTAAAAATCACAGGAGTTTCAATGTGCAAGATGGGTTTGTGCTTTGCAGACAGTGCTGCTGGCCCTTCAAGCAGGGCTGTTACCACTGATCCAAATCTTACTCAGTTCTTGTACAATCTGATGGAGTCGATTTCATTGGCTTTCAAAGCACTCCTATACATGTCCACTCAGAAGGAAGAGATTGAATTCAATAGGACTTGCAGCCTGTGCTGTATGATAAATTTAAAGCCTAACAAGGTTAAAATTTGGGATGTGCTGAATTTTCATTTTGAACATTTTTGATGTAAAAATAGTGCTTTTAAGGGCTAGAATAACCACCAGCCTGAATCCTCAGACTCCATTTTCACTCTTGTTTGAGGTCTGTTCACTTTTCAATTAGCTGTTTGTTCTGCACCATTATTTGCTTATTTTCAATAGCAGGGGTTGTGTTCAATGAACTTTTACTCTGACTAACTAACTAACTACCTTAAAACTATTAATTTCACCAGGTCTACGCTGAAGAAAGGTTAGCTGGATACAACACAAGGGCTTCTTCCTGGCTATGAGATTCCAACTAATTGGAGATCAAAGAACTAGCATGACAGTGACAAAACATGCAGCCAATTGGATGTGGCTATGTGATGCCAATTCAGAGCGAGGGCAGGCAAACTGTCCTCACTCTACATGGGCAAGCATTTCCCTCCCTGTCTGCAGACCCCACAGACAAAGGATATGTGACACGCTCTATTTTTATATTACATCCTGTTTCCCTGTGAAGGAAATGTCCCTGTGGACACGGGAGGGGAACTCAGTTCAGCATCTCTTACCATGGCAAAACCCACATCGGCCTTCTTGAGTGCTGGTCCATCATTCGTCCCATCACCAGTGACAGCAACCACCTGGCGCTGGTCCCCGATAGTGCTGTCGATTATGCCTTCAAGGGCAAGAATGTGGGTTAGCTAGTAGTGAGTGAGCTACGCATTCAAATAAATACCAGTGACTTTACAGAGAAGTTTGCATCCATATATGGGTAAGACTTGCATAGATAACCTGATCTGCATATCTGGAGTTCACCGGCAGAAAATGACAACCAGACCCCTGACTCCCACCACCCCATGTTGCTCTCTCTTGCATTGACTAAGGGCAAAGAGACAGGCAATCTCTTACCTTTCACCAAGGTGTGTTTGTCGGTAGGTGACGACCGAGCCAGAACCCTCAGTTTTGGCCAGATTTTATCAAGGCGTTCTTGTTCTATCTGCAGGGCAGAGAGGCAGAGACAAGTAAGATATGGTTACCAGATTTTTTTTCAATGAATCCGGGACACTATTTTATTTTTTTTTGGAAGCTGAGTAGCAACAGGTAGTGGGGATAGTGAGGCAAAAGGCCCTGGGCCCAAGCACACATGCATATTGTATAAAGGTGCAAGCCCTTCTTTTGTACCCTATAAAACACAAATGCACAGTTTTTTAAAAACTGGGCAACGGTGTGCCGCCTGCCAGTAACTCCCAAGCCTTCCCTGATCTCCTGCCCCCTTCTCCCTTTGTTATGACAGATCGGGGGAGGCTTGGGAGTCATGGGTGGCTGGCCATTGCCCAGTTTTTTAAAAACTCTGCACGTTTATGTTTCGCAGGGTGCAAAAGAAGGGCTTTGCACCTTGCCTGGCAGAGAAACCATGTGGCTTGCACCCCTCCTGGGCAACGGCCAGGGGCCCGCAACTCCTGAGCCTCCCCCAATCTGTCAAAACAAAGGGGGAAGGAGGCAGGAGATCTGTACCACTGGATGTCCCCGGTTCACCTTCGGCAGTGGCGGCGGCAGTGAGCAGCTCCTGAAGCCAGCCAGAGCCAACTGCACTCCGGGCTGCCGAGGCTGCTGCTGCCACGTTTCCCGGGGACAGATTTGCAAATCTGGGGATGTCTGGTAACCCTAAAGTAAGAACTACTCACTAATAAAGCGAAATGAGCTGCCTTCTATTGAGTTTGGTATTGATTGGACCAGCTGGCAGTGACCTTCTAGGGTTTCAGACAGTGTCTTCCCAGTCCTACCTGGAGTCACTAAAGACTGAACCCGGAACCCTTTTCATGCAAAGCATGTGCTCTGCTGCTGAGACCCTGGACCTTCCCAGACACGGACCACACTTACACAGTTTCTCTCAAATACTTCAGGACTAGTTCAAACAGGCATGGTAATCCTTTGATGGCTGGCAGTGCAATCCGAACCTTGATGACTGACAGCACAATCAGAAAAGACTGGACGGCCATCCATCATGGATGCTTTAGTTGAGATTCCTGCATTGCTGGGGGTTGGACTAGATGACCCTCGGGGTCCCTTCCAACTATGCAATTCTAGATTCTATGAAAGTGGTGTTAGGACTACAGCCTGGAATACACCTTCCCAGGCAGAACTTTCAATACAGTCACTGCAACACTTGTTGCAGACTGAGGCAAAAATATGGCAGTAGACTGGGTTGCACTGTTGCATATTTTATTCATTAATAGAAGGATCTATACACCACCCTTAAGTATGACCTATCAGGGCAGCTAATAATATAACAAAACAATGTAAAAGTCTGTCAAATTCAGAAGAAGAATTCAGTTCTTTAAAATGTTCCTCCCTGGGGGAAAAGGAGGTGGCAGAACTGGGAAAACTTCCCTGTGGTTTGTTCAAAACTGAAAAACGGAATGCAAAAGCTTCTGACTTCCTCTTCTGGTGTGCAAAAGAGGAGGAGAATAAAAGGAACACAGGAAGCTGCCTCACTAAGTCTGACCATTGGTTTAGCTCAGTGCTGTCTGCACCAGGGAATAGAAGCCTCAGGTCTGGAGCCCACCAAACATCTGTACCTGACCCTCAAGACTCTCTCCAGGCCACATCCCTCACCAGCCCTCACTGAGTGTTTTTGCCTGGCTGCAGTGCGTCCCTGAACTCTGACAATGCTACTTGCTCGCCTGGATGGAAGATAGTGAGGGGGTTGTGAGCATGAAGAAACTAGCCTGCTGTGCAAAAGAAAAAGTCATAGTTAATACTTGCCCGACTTTTGCCTCTGGCCCTGCCCACCATTGGCATGTGGCCCTCATAAGGTTGACCAGGAGAGAATGTGAAAAAGGTCCTAGGGATCTTAGTGAACCTCAAGCTTAACATGAGTCAACAGCAGCAAAGAAGAAGAAGAAGAAGAAGAAGAAGAAGAAGAAGAAGAAGAAGAAGAAGAAGAAGAAGAAGAAGAAGAAATGCTATTCTAGGTGGTATCAACAGAAGTCTAGTGACCAGATCAAGGGAAATAATAGCACGATTGTATTCTGCCTTGGTCAGACCACACCTGGAATATTTTATTGCGTGTTTTAAAGTTATGTTTTATTATCACATTTTTGTATTGTATTGCATTGGATTGTTATAGGGTGTACATTCTTTGTTTCTTCAGCTTGTAAACCGCCTTGGCTATTGTAAGTTAGAAAGATGGTATACAAAGTAAAAGTGATGATGATGGAATACTGTGTCCAATTCTGGGCACCACCATTTAGGAAGGATGTTTACAAGCTGGAACATGTGCAGAGGAGGGCAATCAAGATGATCAATGGTCTAGAAATGAAGGCTCAAATCTGCTATCACTTTGCACTGCTATTGATAATCATAGAATTTTAGGAGCAGCACCATTCCAGACACTTAAAATAATTTATTCAGTCACCTCTCCCTTTTCATTGCGGATCCGCCGGTTGAACTCCTTTCCTTCTAGGCACAAGAAGTCCTCCCCTGGCTGGATGATGCCACACTTGGCGGCAATGGCCCGGGCTGTGTTTATGTTGTCTCCTGTCACCATGCGAACTGTGATGCCGGCACGTTGGCATTTGCGAATGGCATCTGGCACCTGCAAAGGAGGCACAGGGCTCACGTTGATTTTCTGCAATTCAGCATGTTTGCTGAGCGAGCACTTGCCCCCATATTGAAACTGCTAGCTGGCTTTGTTGTAATATACAGTTATTGACTCCCTCAAATGCATGAAAGGGTTAACCTGAGCCCTGAGCTCAAGTTACCAGAGAGGATCAGTCTCTCCCCCGCCCCCTTCTTGGTCTTTTCTCTTGGTGCTTCCTGCAACAAACAAGAAGCCATGTTAAGCTGACTTCTATATATTACTCAAATGAAGGAAATGGGCACAAATTTTCTTACATTTGCAAATTATTCTGCTAATTTTGCTAATCATGGGAATTCCTTCTCCAACTACTGGAAATCAGTTAGCCATTTCTCTGGCTTCTAAAATTTCAGTAGGCATTGCTAGTTATGCCTTTGCTGCTATGAGAGCTAGAAACATGATGCCCATTTTGCCTAAAAATATAAAAGCAGAAATTCTTAGGACGCTGAATTCTGCAACAAATTCTGGGTTGTTGTTGGGCCATTCAGCAGAATTGCAGCATTCATGGAGCATTAGCAAAGTTCTCCCTGGGTCCAAGTCCAACATACTATCTACTGTATCATGCAGGTGGTTGAAATCCATATTTTTGTCCTTGTTATTAGCAGGGGTCCTGTCTGTCTGAGATCTTAGAACTGGAATCAATTCTCCTCACCCAGAAAACACTCAGGATGGGCTGTGAGTCCAAAGGGACAGACAGGGATTTGTTCACAGAAAAGGCACCCTAGTTTAGCTGTTACCTCAGGCCGCACGGGATCCTCAATTCCCACCACAGCAATGCACGTCAAGTCTATTACAATATCGTTCTCACTGTCCCATTCGGGCTCCTTCCCTGCTGGGAAATCGCGGTAGGCTATGCAGATAGTCCTCAGTCCATCACATGCCATGGGCTCTATCACCTTCTTCACCATTTCATCTCGGTCACGGGGCCGGAAGGTGCGCAACTCCCCATTACTGTTGAGAATGTTTGTGCACCTGGAAAAGGGGTAAAGAGGAACAGTTTACAGAGGATTATTTTCTCTGGAATATGCAGCTTTGCCACACATGATATGCAGCGGCTTGGTCCACCAGGCTCCTTATTACTTGCGCCTGAAGGGGTGCCGCAGGGTTCTGTCCTAGGCCTGTTGTTGTTCAACATCTTAATACACAACTTGGATAGAGGAATTGAGGCGATGCTCCTCAAATTTGCAGATGACCTCCAACTGGGGGCAGGATAGCTAATGCCACCAAAGACAGCATCGGGATTCAAAACAACCTTAACAGACTGGAGAACTGGACCAAAACTAACAATATGAATTGCAATATAGGGCCAAATGTAAGGTTTTACACTTAGGCAGGAATAACCAGCTGCACAAATCTAAGATGGGGAACGCTTCCACTGTGATTACTTTTGTTGGCATCCATCTGTTGCAATAGACAATGGAGTGCACCTCCAGGGGTGAAGTCAAGCCGCTGGAGAATCACAGCACCTGCTGTGGCTGCAGAGACCAGGCTCTGACTTCTGGACATTCGCAATGGTCTCACTGCCTTCTGAAGTAAGGCAACCTTCTCAGTACAGTACCGACATCCAGTAGTCCAAAAGTGCCCTGAAATTTCCTTTTCCCCAATGTGAAGACCTTTTTATTTGCTTACTTCTTAAAATATAATTTGACACTGTTTTATGTGTCCCCTAACATCACCGCCATTAGTGTTGTATACTTCTCTGCAGCTTTCTTGTTTTAGTGAAATTTGCTCTTTTCATTGGTTTTAAATTGTGAGCAACTCTGAAAGCATTTTTGGAGTTGAAGAGCAGGGCAGAGATGCTGCCAAAGGACTGCATGATTTTGTGCATACATTATCGTGTATTCTCAAGTGTTGTTGTTATGCTGGTGCAAATTTCAGAGCTAGAATGAGCACTCAGCAGTAGCAACAACTTGTGTGGGCATCATTTAAACTCATACAAGGGAGTGCAGACTCACTTTTTAAGGACGATTTCAGAAGCGCCTTTGCTGAAGAGGCGGTAGCCGCCATCAGGCATGCAGATGACGGTGCTCATGGATTTGCGGACAGAATTAAAGGTGTAAACCTTGTAGAGCTTCTCCTCAGGGATCTGTTCACGCACAGGCTGGTAGTCACGCCGCAGGTCAAGCACAAAGCCCAGCAGTGAACACTCCGTCTTGTTGCCGACCTGGCGTGGCAAGCCCCCTTCTTTCTCTGGAGGCTGAAGGAAGCAGAGAATAAGAAAGGAGAACCTCATTCTTCAGTTCTCCAAACCTCATCCGTTTCCTCTGCCTATGGGCTGAACTAAAAGTTTTGGGATCCCACAACCACAGCCCTGCAACAGGCCTTGAATCTGGAGGCATATCTACACTATACATTCATACTGTGGCTTCCTCTCTGCATGGATTTTTGGGAACTGTAGTGGATTACAACTTTCTGATCAAAAGTTATTGGTGTCCTCAAACTACAATTCCCAGGGTTACTTGGGGAGCACAACAACAGAAATACAGCTGTGTAACCAACGTAAGTATGCAGAATGCAGGTGAGGAGAGCTGAATCCTTCCCAAATCCTCTGTCTATCTTCCTGCTGGCTCTCTTCCTTATTATTTTATTTATGATTATGATTATCATTGCATTTATTCATGGCTTACTACATAAAATACCTCAAAGTTACTTACAATTATGAAAGTGTGTGTAATACAAAAATAAAAACACACCAGAAAGGTCAAATAGCATTATTGCTCATCCTGCAATAATATAAAAAGGAAAAATCCTATGTCAATCTACTAGACACTTTTTATTCTAACTGGGTTTATATCCTGTACTGGAGCCTTGCTGGGGGGAAAAATGTTTGGGAAGCAGATTGCAAGGAGGTAAACCCAAGGAATCAGGAGGGTTCAGATCCTCTCTCACTCATGCCAGACCAGCTCTGAAAACTGATATTTCTCCCTTGCTTTATAAATGACAGGGGCAAAGTAACATTTACAGTGGATCAAGAGAATATGCCAGAGTCTTCCACAACATTTATGAGTTCCACCCCTCTGAGCTGCCCTAACATTCAAATGGCACCCAAAGGTAGTATTGCAGCATTGGCCTATCTAGCCTGAGGATGCAGTGGGGCATCCCTGGCCGCCACTCACTAGTATCTTGGTGGTGTAGGCACTGTTGATGGCGATGGCGTGCACAAGCAGATCCAGATTCTTGGGTGTAAGGTTGCTGGGGTCAGGGGTCTCCCTGTAGTGAGTGTCACCCATGTAGGACTGCACAACGGTCATGCGATTGGTGGTCAAGGTGCCTGTCTTGTCAGAGCAGATGGCAGTGGCATTGCCCATGGTCTCACAGGCATCCAGGTGTCGAACCAGGTTATTGTCCTTCATCATTTTCTGCAGTCAAAGAATGAGATCAGAAGTTTAGCTGCACTCTAGTGTCTTCCTCTAAGGTGCTGAGGGGTGTGTTGAACCAGGACCTCCCACAGTCAGCTACCATCTAGGCTGTCAGCTGACCCCACAGAAGACCCCACAGTCAGCTGACATCCCAAAATATGCAGAGGCACCAGTCATTCCTTCGAAGCATGTCAAGTCATCTGAAAAATGCTTCCCTTCAGCCAGCAATGCAGACTCTCTCTTGCTTTGCCTAACATCATACTAGCCCTGAACCATCTCCCTTTACATCATATATCTAATGCAGTATTTGACCTCCACCCTCTTCTGCTTCTGTGTCATGGTTCAGCCGACACAGACCTTGAACCCGATGAGGACCAAGGGGAGCAGGACCCTCCAACGATGTTCATACTACCAATGACCCCAACAAACCAACACATCTGGACATATTTGCCCCAGGACTGGAGATACCTCACACCAGTTGCCACTCTGCCCCTTATTTCTCACCCTAGGGTCAAGGAGCAATGGAGACAGAGAGCTGGGCAGGAACTTCAGAGATGCTGCTGAAATGCTTGCACATGAGGCTGTCCAGGGGATGGGGAAGTGCAGGGAGACAACTGCTTGGACCAGGGCCTGGTGGGCCTCCAGCTCCTACACAAGCTTACAGTTTGAGCTGCTGCATTGCTGAAGCAACAAGAACCACCTAAGCTGCAGCCTTCCTGACCTGGGGAAATGGACACTCCTATTTTCCTGACCTGTAGCTTGTTCATGACTATGCCTCCTGTCTAGCATGTCTATGGCCTTATCAAGGTCAGGCCCGGATTCTTTGGCACCTGCTGTAAGCTAGGCCCCAGGCCTGGCACTCTATTGACTGAATCTAACAGAAGGATCTAAAACACCATGCATCTAACTCCCATTGAAGTCTACAACATCAATGCTATACCTTAATTTGTAAGAGACGACTATCAGAGGGCACTACTTTTGCCAACCTGGTATTTCAGAGACAGTCTCTCACACGAGAAGGATACCAACCCTGTGATGTATGCCAGACACTGAAAATTTGATTCTTACCTTCACAGAATAGGCTAAAGAGATAGTGACGGCCAATGGGAGGCCTTCAGGGACGGCCACGACCAGGACAGTGACACCAATAATGAAGAACTTGACAAAGTATTGCACATAGACAGGGGTGCACTCAGCCAACCATGCCTTCCCATCGATTACAAATGTCTCAATAACAAAATACAGAACCAGGATGATGACAGTGATGGCTGACATCACCAGCCCTGGCAGGAGTAAGAGAAAGAAAGAGAAACGGACAATCAGGTGTGACAATTAGACCTAAGCCTGAGTACCTGTGATCACCCACCCAGCCCAAGTTCCACACTTTAAGAATATTCTGGCTCTAAAGCCAGAACACAAGGAATTGAAACTAAGGCTGTGTACACACAACGTTATATTCAATGCTCACTGAGATCTTGTTTTTTCTATCTAGTCTACACACATTCAGGACATATTGCACATTTTATGCCCCTGAAAATAGCTTTTCACAATTCCAAAAATAAAGGCTCAATGCAAATTGATTTTGCAATACACCTCACCCCTCCCATGTCCATTTGAAAATGGACGGAGTCAGTCCCAGTAATGAGGGTGTATCCACACCTGCCTAACAATGTTGTGGGCATAATAAGGTCACAATTACCAATTCTTCATTCACCTGGGGCATGTGCAGGAAGGAAAAGGTGTGGATAACCTAACTGAGGGATTTCAAGCACATTATCAAGGAATCCCACCACCCCCTTGTGGGCAGCAGGATCATTCTAGAATTTAAGTTGAGGATTAGCATGAATGATTCCATATTCAAAAAAACTACATTTTTGCACTACAGATAGGAAGTGTGTCCACATCCTAAGACTCCTTTGCAAGGCCCCTTTGCACATTACTCATTCAGTCCCCAAAGCCACGTCAGGTATTTTCTGCTAAGACAAGGGTTGATAGGAGCAGGCTATCTAGAAAGGCAAAGGAATTAAAATGTTCAGAAACTTGCAAGGTGATGGGGTGGAAGAGAAAGAGGATCAGTGGGTAACCTCTTTTATATTGTTTCATATCTAAGTTGAGCAGTGAGAAATTGGGGGCAGCCTTCACAGGTCACAGATATTTTTGGAGAACTGAGCACTGGAGACTTGTTATTTACAAATATGCAAATTGATTTATGGAGGTGCCAGAGGAAGCAAACAGGTGATCAGTGCTGCCTCGCTGCAACAACTGAGTTTCTAACCACTTTTTTGCTACCCAAATTCAAACTACTGTATTTTTCGCTGTATAACACGCACCCGACCATAACACGCACATAGTTTTTAGAGGAGGAAAATCCGTAGGCATGCCACCCGTAGGCATTCCCTCCATAACACGCACAGACATTTCCCCTTACTTTTTAGGAGGGAAAAAGTGAGTGTTATGGTGCAAAAAATACGATAAACACTATTCAGTTCTCTTTGTTCACAAAGTTCTTTTGACCTTCCTCAGATCGGAAAAACCTGATTTCCCACCTTCACCTTAGCTTCCCACCTTCCCACCTTAGAGTTAGGTGTGATTTCCATTCTAGACAATTGAGGCAGCCAAGTGCCCATTCTCTCCTCTCAATGACCAGACCAGGCAGATCTGCTATGAAACCAATGAAGCTTAAGCTCCAGGGTCCCTAATCCCTGAGGGGCCCCAGAAGCGACTTCAGTGCACATTGCTTTAAAAAATGGGTCTAGTACAACTCAAATTAATTTTTTGTTGTATGTATTTCAAAAATCCCAAAGTTTGAGTCTATAGCATGGATGTAGCAAAGGTGGAGGATTGTGTCAAGTTGGCTGGTCTGCTGTGGTTAATGTAATTCTTCCCCCTTTTTAGCACAGGTCAAGACCGCTGAGATGAATAACAATGAGTTCATGAAAGTACTTAAGCAGATACCAAAAATCACACTCACAGAAGATTTGTGGAGATCTGCCACGGAACAACCCCATTGAAGAAGATAGCAGTGGTTACCTTGTTGCTGGTTGTGAAGCCCCCCCCCCCAATAGTTCAAGCTTCAGGGCCCCCAAAATGTAGGTCCATCACTGGACCAGACCATGCAAGGCTTAAGGAGAGACCCATTTCTCTGCAGAGCAAAGTGGGGACTGGGTCACACAACATTACTAATTGAAAGAGATCTCAAAAATGGGGCAGGTCAATGATGCATTGGGCATCATCACCTCCAGTCCGTATGGGAAAAGGCTGCGTGTCAAATTCAGCTTCCTGAGAATCTCTGTTTCTAGTCCTTGTTATGGTTATGAGGATATGCCTCAAAGTGGTCAATGCCTGATGAAACCTCAGAAGACAGAGGGGAGGCTGAATATGGTTTTCATTGCTTCTGGTTGGGGCTCCAATAACCAAGACATTTCATTTCATTGTCCCTCCCAAACATTCATAAAACCTGAAGGAATGATCAAAAGTGTAAAAAGAGAGAAATAAATCGTTCAAAATAAAAGGAAATAAATTCATGCAGTACTTGCTTTTCTTCTTCTTTTTTGGGGGGTGGGAAGGAGAAGAGGAATTCATTTCTTTTTGTCATGCAGAGCACAAAGTCCTAGCTGCATCTTGTTTCCCATTCCATAAGAAAGGCCACCCTCCTGCTATTTCTCAACATGGGTCGTTCTGCTTGGTCCTGTGAGACGGCATCCCAACATACCTGCTTTCCCGATCTGCACAGCCAGTTTGGTGAGCTTCCCTTGCAGGACAGATTTCTCTTTTTTGGGCACACTGGCTTTCTTCTTCTCTCGCTCTTCCATCTCACCACCTTCTGCACTTTTCAGGGGTTGCATCTCCATGGCAACTGCCCCATCCTGCTTTTTGGCTGCAGAGGGAAAGTGGGAGCAAAACACTGGTTCACCCATAAGGGAAGAATATCTGTCCTACCCTACTGTCATATTAATCCTACAGCTAGGATTGACACAAAACAAAACAAAAACAAACAAATAGAAAAGCCCCCCTGCTCTTGTTCTGCTAAACAGCGTCCTGAGGCACTAGAAATAAGGTACTGAAGCAGGAGCTGGGCAGCCATCTGTCAGGGGTGCTGCCATTGCAAGATTCATGCATTGAGCAGAGGGTTGGATAAGATGATACAGGAAGCTACCTTCTACCTTTGGTCCATGTAGCTCAATATTGTCTACACTGGCTGGCAGCAGCTCTCCAGGATTTGAGGCTGGAGTCTCTCTCAGCCCTACCTGGAGATGCCAGCGGGGACTGAACCTGGGACCTTCTTGCATGCTCTATCACTGAGCTACAGCCCTTCCCTTAGAGTCCTCTAATGACTTCCAAGGCCCTTTCCAACTCTAAATTCTATGGCAGATGAGGTTTTCCACATATCTCTCCCCTCCCCCCCCAAATCACCAGCTGAATTTCTGTGTCACATGCTGATGTCAAGAAGGGTCTGGGTCACAGAAAAAGCAGCAGCCCCATCCCCTGACTGCTCTAGTGGGGCTCCATTCCCCGCAGCACACCTGGTGCTATCAGGGATGGGGAAGCCTTCCCCTTCTGGGGGCCGCATCCTGGTGGTGATCAGGGCCAAAGGCAAAAGCCCATGGGGCAACAGGCGTGACTTTGTACAATATGCCACTTTCCAGCCATGCAAAAAAGAACAGCAACACCCACCCAGGAGTCCCCGCCTCTCTCTCATACCTCCCCCCAAGCAAGCAAGAGGCAAGCAGGAGTTCATGGACACATTCAAGCAGCCAGATGCCCTTGAAGAGAGGGTGCAGTAGCGAGGAGTGTGGCCTGGGGAGAGTCCTGCTGAGGGCCAGACAGAGAGGAGTGGAAAGCTAGATTTGGCCCCTGGCTTGATCTTCCATTCCCCTGTTCCAGATGCTTCCTTGGGGGAAATAGGAATTTGCCTCCTCCTACGGTAAAGTCAAGTGAGGAGCTGCTTTCTTAGAGGACCAGTTTCAGATCTGTCCGCAGAAGGCAGCACACACAGGCATCCACACTGTCTCTTGTTGCCTCTTTTACATTTTCTCTCAACCCACAATACACCCCAGCTGTGCAAAGATATATACAGCCACTCTAGTGCAGTCTTATCATGGGAATATCTCCCATGTAGAGAAAGTGGAACTAAATGTGGTTTAATTGTCATAGCTTCTCCCAGTGAACTCTGTGAATTGTGGTTCCCTGAATGAGATCTTTCTGACAAAAATCTCAGCACCTTCACACAAAACTACAATTCCTACAGTCTTTTAGAGGAAAGTCCTTCTAGTGAACAATTCAGGTGAACAATTCTTTACATGGTAGGTTCAAAAAAATCTTGTGCTCAGATGGTCAGCACTTTCTAATACTTACATATGTGGCTATTGAACCAAGAGAAATACAGGCCTGCATGCGCGCACACACATGCACACCACTCCTATCCCTTGTGGTTCTAAATACCCAACACTGTCTGACATGCCAACATGTATTTTGATAACACTCTCCCACTAGCCTTTGTACAAGATGCTTATTTCCTATGAACCATAGGAGTGTCAGGTCCAATACTGGAGTTCCAAAAAATCTCTGAGTTTATATTCCAGCTCAATAACTGACAAATATATGCAATCTCTGCACTTTGGTACACCCCTGTCTGTAAACAGGGAATATTTTTATTCTTTTGCAACAACTACAGGAACTTTTCTGGCTGTGTTGGCTCTGCTTATTTTGGGCAGCACATGGCAGGCCAAGGACTCTCTTAGTGTGACCAGAGACAGAAACCCTCTTGCTTTCATAATTGCACAGAAGGAAGAATGTGGAGAGGTGCAGCTTGGCATGGAAAGGTTGGAAAAATTGTACCCGCTTGCCAACTGACCAGGATAAATACAGCTTGGCTACCTTTTATGATTTTTAGGCCAGTTGCTAGAAAAACAAGGGGCAAAATCACTCTACCCCTCAATCCTCATTCACATGTGTGTGTTTTAAGCTGTACAGCTTAGGTGAATACAAAGATTTTCTGCTGGGTTACCATCTGAAGACCACCAAATTCAGGAACCCACTGTGAAATTGTAAGAAAATAATGTATTACATGTGTCAGAACATTTTAATATAATCATTTGAATATACCACGCTTGTAATGTACTACTGTAAATCAAAGTTGTTTTGTGCAGTTATGGTGCATGTCACAAATCAATGAGGTTTCTCGTTTGCCTTGAAATGAGAAAGTCTCAACTGTTAGACTTGTTCAGAATGTATGGGCTCAGCCCACAACTTACCCAAACCTCACTGGGCTCTGCTCCTGTCTCCATTGCAGGCTGGCTCTGGGCTTTGCTCCCCAAGTTAGCAAGCTTAGTACCCAGCTCCACCTCTCATGTATTTCAAGAGATAACAACCCTAACAGGAGCTCTGCATGCTTTTGCCTCTGGTCACACAAGGTCTTGCTTTGCTTTGTTTAAACATGTCCGTTTTCTGAATGCAAATTACATATACGGCTAGGAAATCTAGAATCAGTCTGTTAAAGCCTAGTGATGACTAACTGTTTCCACTCTGGATACTACTCTAGCTAAATGTAGAACTACAGGGGAGGCATTCAAAATGTGTTGGGGGAGTGTCCCGGGATTTTTACCTTTGTTCTGATTATTCTCCACTGCCCCATCCTGCTGCTTTCCTACAACAGAAGAAGGGAACGCAAACACAGGACGCTTGAGAACAGACAACACGGCACCAGCACAGAACACACAGTATGGAGACAGCATGGGCATTGACAAACAAGACATTCCACCCCATCCCACTTTGCCCCATGGAAGAAGCTGGCTAGGTGGCTTTACAAGGACATATGGGCAGGGAGAGCATCTACTGAGAAAGAAAACGGACTTAATCTGGCAGGCTCCATTTCTGAGTCAGTTGGCAGATTTCCTGCTCCACCCACTACAAAACCAAGCACATAGCCCATAGCACATAGATATCTTATTGGTTGTAGAAGTGCAGAGGGTGGGAGCTGGTTAAGGCTAACCATGATGCAGGTTACTATTAGTGCACAGTGCTCAAGGTGAGAGAGAAAAGGAAGTGGGACAGTTTAGTGTCTGGTTAGGCTGGACTTGAACTGCATCCATTGAAAAGAAATGGGATAGCTGCAGATCCCTCTGAAAAAGAGGGGGTAGCAACTGACTCTGTCTCAACCCATAGCAAGCCCTGGATGTACATGCAGAATACATGGATATAATGAAGTGTGCATTAATACAGCAACAGATATGCATATGTTTATTGGTTATTTAAAGTGAAATGCACTGAAAAACAGCATGTTTCCTACTATATAGGATGTTTCTTAGGGCTGTTGGAATTGGTGCTGTTTTTGTGTGACCCAGTGTTTCCATGGAGGCAGCCACGGTCCCCCCCCCCCCAATACAATTCCCTCAGAGAATGACAGAAGGTCACCAGATACTGGTATTTTTAGGGGAACTTGCTTCGTTCCACTGAAAGCAGCAGCAGCAAAAAGATCTGTCACATCAGCTGCTCCAGAATTCTTCTCAGCTTTCTAAAGACGGGAGGGGCTTTTGGCAGAGGACCAAGGCAGGCATTGCTGGGCCCTCAGATTGGTAGGATTGTGAGTTCTAAAGTGGATTCCGTGATCTGGTCATGATGATCCTTGATGATCCATGATGATGGCTCCCATCAGGTGAGATCCAAGCACTGCTGCTTCCTCCTCCATCCCTGCCCATATATTATAAACTGCTGCGGCTTTGACAGCATCAACTACATTCCCTGGGCTCTCCTGCCAGACTTTCCTTTTTGGTTTTAATGGTGCTGCTTTAAAAAGGATTGATTGTGCTGCTGTTGCAGCGAGCCACCCTGGTGCGCCTCCGGCAAGTTGGATGGCAGGTAATGAACAAGCAAGCAAGCAAGCAAGCAAGCAAGCAAGCAAGCAAGCAAATAACCTAAATGGCAGCAGTGTGGGTTGTCTGTGTTGCAATCACAGCTGACAGGAGTGCCCCTTCAAGGGAGCTGTGGCTTAGTGTGTGCATCTCTATGTGTGTGGAGGAATTGCTGCCTTCTAAGAATGTGCAAGGGGGATGAAGGGGAATGCTTAGAAATGCATGTTGTCAGTGTCACATAGTGAGGTGGCAGCAGCATGCCTCTGATTGACAGCTGCTAGGAGGGCAAAGAGGACGGTGGTGTTAGGGATGCTGTCCTCATGCCCTGCTTGTGAGCTTCTGAGGGGCATCTGGCTGGACATTGAGAGGAACAAGGTCGTTGAACTAGGTGGACCTCTGGCCTGAACCAGCCAGGCTCTTCTAATGTTCTCGCTGGTGGGGACATATGTGTCATGGATGCATGTCTAGCATGCATGGTTGGCCTGTCTGGGAGCGTATGCATGTATTCTGGAGACGCAGATATATGCCCTTCTGCACATACCCCCCTTGTTCTCAGTTTCGGAAGTCTCTGCATTAGCGTCTAGGGGAAATGAATGAAAGAAGGGACCATGGGAAAAAGGAGGTTGGAGTGCAAGAGGAGGGGAAGTGCAACAGGGGTCAGACGTGGTGGGGATCAGGGAAAAGAAAAACAAAACATTAATAAATAAATTTTCAGGGTGAACTGACAGAACACAGCCGCCAGGGGGCCAAAAGGCCCTCTCCCAATGCTCCTTTCTGGGCTTGGTCCTGAAGGCAGGTTCAGAACCAACGAAACACAGTGCTCCAAATTCCTCCTCCCCAGAGCTGATCCAGGAGGATATGAAGGCTGATGGTAGACCTGGGTGATATTTCAGTTCAATAACAGTCTGAAACTGGTATGAAGTTCAAATTGTGATACTGGCTTCAGAATTTTTGAGCTGGCAATACATTGTGGCTCCCTGGCTGCCACCAGCACAGGGCATTTTACTCCCTGTATGTTTGCCTTCGCCCGAGCAAGCTGGGTCGGTCAGGAGGAAAGAGGCAGCCTGCTCCGCTTGGCAAAGGCCAGCACACAGGCAGGCAGGCAGGCAGGCAGGCAGGCAGGCAGGTGGAGCACCTTCTCAGGCTCTCCCTGCTGAGGCTGGGTTGCAGAGGGAGGGAGGGAGCGCGGGGGCAGGATCTCCTTTGCCCAAGCAAGTGGACAGCCTCCTTCCCTTCCTCCTGGTTGCTCCTCTCTCCCTCCACAGCCCAGCTGCTTTTTCAGCCTTTCCCTGTGTTATTTCAGACACTGCGTTATTTCACTATATTGCAATGGTTAGCTGGTGATATATCACAATGTTGAAAACCAGATATTGCCCAGCCCTTGTTGATGGTATCAAATGCCAACAAGAGATCAGGAAGCAGGAGTAAGGACACACTCCAGCTATCCTGCTCTCTGCAGAGGTCATCCATCTGACAAAGGCCAACTCAGTTCCATGAGCAGGCCTGAACCCAAATTGGAACGGATCTATATACTACTACAGCGATACCTTGGTTCTCGAACTTAATCCATTCCCGGAGTCTGTTCAACTCCTGAAACCATTTCAAAACCAAGGCGTGGCTTCCAATTGGCTGGAGGAGCTTCCTGCCCTCATGCAGAAGCAGCATCAGATGTTTGGCTTCCAAAAAACGTTTGCAAACCGGAACACTTGCGTGTGGGTTTGCGGCATTCGGGAGCCGATTTGTTCGAGCCACTAAGCCGTTCGGGAACCAAGGTTCCACTGTACTAACAATAACAATAACAATGATGATTTTATTATGTGTACCTCGCCCATCTGACTGGATTGCCCCAGCCACTCTGGGCAGCGTCGAATAAAATACAAAAACACAGTAAAATATCAAACATTAAAAACTTCCCTCTACAGGGCTGCTTCCAGATGTCTTTTAAAAGTCAGATAGTTGTTTACTTCCTTGACATCTGATGGGAGGGTGTTCCACACGGCGGGCGCTACTACTGATCAGGCCTTCTGCCCTGGTTCCCTGTAGCTTAACTTCTCACAGTGAGGGAACCATCAGAAGACCCTTGGTGCTGGATCTCAGCATTTGAGCTGAATGATGGGGGTGGAGATGCTTCTTCAGGTATACAGGGTTGAGGCCATTTAGGGCTTTAAAGGTTAGCACAAGCACTCTTAAACATACTGGGAGCCAATGTAGGTTTTTGGACCAGTGTTGTAGGTTCCCATTGGCCACTCCCAGTCATCAGTCTAACATCCGCATTCTGGATTAATTGTAGTTTCTGAGTCATCTTCAAAGGTAGTCCCACATAGAATGCATTGCAGTTCAAGTGGGAGATAACCAGAACATGAACCATTCTGGTGAGACAGTCCACAGGCAGGTAGGGTCTCAGCAGGCATATTAAAAGGAGCTGGTAAGCAGCTGTCCGGAATGCAGAATTAATCTGGCCTCCATGGACAGCTGTGAGTCCAAAATGACTCCCAGGCAGTACACCTGGTTCTTTAGGGACACAGTTACCTCATTTAGGACCAGGGAGTCCCCCACACCTACTCACCCCCTGTCCCCCATAAATAGTACTTTTCAGGATTCAACCTCAATACATTGACTGCCATCCATCTTCCAACTGCCTCCAGACAGGCACACAGGACATTCACTGCCTTCACTGGTTCCAATTTAACCAAGAGGTAGAGCTGGGTATCATCCACATATTGGTGAACACCCAGCCTCAGCCGCCTGATGGTCTCTCCCAGTGGCTTTATATAAAAAGCACAGCAGAGTGGACGGAGTCCTGAGTCACCCCACAAGTAAGCACCCAGGGGTCCAAACACTCACCCCAACACTACTTTCTGGACATGGCCCAGGAAGAAGGAACAGAACCACTGCATAACAGTGTCGCCAGCTCCCAACCCTTCCACGGTTTTTGGGAACGATAGACCAGCAGAATTGTTTAGCTTTTTTTGGGGGGGGGCAACAAGGATCGACAAGGAATGGCCCGTGATCGACTGGTTGGACATTCCTGGATTAAGATATGTTTATAGAATTAGGCTGCCTGTTGGAAACAGCAGAAGGAGAAGACTGGGAGGAGTGGAAAAGATTTTATCCTATAGAGCTACTTTCCTTGAAAACTGGAACCTTGTTGTGCTGGGAGTGATTGAGGGGAGTTACTTCAGTGTTTCTACACCTTATGTGGGTCTGAGGTAGTTAATGAGTTGAACCCTTCTTGTACTGAAGGCCCAACAATAAAGAGACAAACGCCGAAGGCTTTGAGTCATGACCAGTCTCTTTTCTGAATCAGACTCCAAAAATGATGAGCCATAATTCAGCAGATGAGTCAACAATGTTGAGCAAGAGTGCCGAGTCAAATGCAATTACACTGTGATGCCCTTTAGATGTTCTTCTGGCTGTGTGGGAGTCACTTATCCATGTGCAACTGAGAGAACATTTAAATGGCCCAATCACATGGGCCTTTCCCATGGAATCAGCAAACCCTCTCCTGCTCCAGGTGCAGCACCTTTTCTGGGCGAAGGACCCTCGTAGTTTACCTCTGTGCATGTGACTGGGCTATTTAAATGCTCCCAGTTGCATGAGGAGCTGCCTATGAATAAGCAGCTCCTATGTCGCTACAAGAACATTGAAAGGACACTTGTGCAAAGGACAGCTGGATGGGACTGTTTTACGTCAGGGAAAAGAGGTGACCTGCACCTGCACCTGGATCTGGATCAATAGGGCAAAGGGATGATGGGAAAATTGAGAGGAGGGCTGGCAGTAGAGCTGGCTGGTCAAGCATTTCTGCTTCAATTTTTGATTTTCTTTTTTTAAAAAAACACAAGTTCTTGTGAAAGTTCATCAGTATTTTAGTGTGGATTTCTTCAAATATACACATTTTTGTATGCCATTTTGCCTAATATGTAGGAACTAGGTAAGCTGAAGAGAGGCGCAGACTGCCAAGAAGTGAAGGATGTTAGACAAAAGCAGGAATGATGAGCAAGGTCTGTAACAACTGTGTCGGGTTTCACAGATGGAGAAGTCACAGGAAAAGGTAGTAGGGACTGAAAGAGGCAAGATCCAGTCCTGATAGGGAAGGTGGTAAAGTGAGGGACAGAGCCAGAAAAGCTGGTGGGCCCAGGAGATTTAATGAGCCCAACAGAGGTGCAGTTCTGTCTCAGCCCTCAAGTTTGAGCCTGCTCTCCACCACTGTAAGAAACCCCCTAAAGTGCTATCCAGGAACAACAGGTCAACATCTACAGCCCACAAAATACTTATTTGGTATCCAGTGCTACTGAGCCCATACCAATGATGCTGAGTTATAGTATGTGGCAAACATGTTTAATAGTTAAACAGCCGATTCAGGGAAAGATCTGGGCAGCAATATAGTACTGTGTGAGATACTTACTCTGTCTACATTCTACCTTTGCAGCACTTTGGAATCACATTATTTCCCTCAAATAATTCTGGGCATTGTAGTTTGTTAAGGGCTGGAAATTGTTTGTGAAAGGTAAACGACAGTGCCCAGAATTCTTTAGGGAAGGAATGCCTGAAGGCACAGAACTGCTTGTATAACCAAGGACAGCAGGATGATGCTAAACTTGAGGGCACTTGAATGAATTTGATGACCTTGAAGGCAATATCTAAGTAGTGAGGTCCTATTATGTTGTAACCATGATTGTGTGCATTGACTTAATACTACACAGATGAGAGACATTGTGGACAAAAGCTGGCCAATTTTGAAAACATTGTTGAAAGACGGACCCGAGAGAGACTGATCATGTCACTCTTGCATTGGTAAACAAATGGCTGACCTGAACATGAAGACTTGAAATGTGTCACAAAGGCTACAGATATGCACTGGGGAATGGCTTACCTACGCCAGAGGGAATACCTTACCTTTTTTGTCTTTCTTTTCCTCCTCTTCTCCACCAGCACCCAGCAAAGTGAAGATAATCCCAGTCTGTGAGTTGACCCCAACGGCTGTAACAACCATTCGCCCAGAGCCTTCCATGACGTGGGTGCCTGGGAAAACAAAGGGAGAGTCAGTAGGGTATCAGAAGAAAGTTGGAAACCAAGCCAGGAGCAGAAGGCTTATATCACTTGGAGTCACTACAAGATCCCATAGTCCAGTGGCTATTCAACTGTGCCCTGGGGAACACCGTGGTTCCGTGGAAGCTTAACAGGAATTTCTTGATGAGAAGACCAATAAAGGCAAACAACACCCCTGAAAGCTAATTTGCCAGCCACTAACAATTTTCCTTCATGATCTGCAGCCACAGGAAAGTACTGGGTGATTTTTAGGTACATGATGTTTATGTGGGACATTGGTGAGCCTGAAAGTTCTGGCCAACACTCTGCATGTGCCCCCTAGACCACCCTCCAGGATCTTTTGTAAATGTTCACGAGTGTTTTGACAGACAAAATGAGGTGCAGAAGGTTTCCTGAAGGTGGAAATTTTGAAAACCATGCGATGGTAGCCTACTAAGTGTTGCTCAGAGTAGACCAATTGAAATGAACAAACCTAACTTAGCAAGAGTCATTCATTTCAGTGGGTCTGTTCTGAGTAAAACTTAGTTAAATACCACCCCACAGTTGAGTAAATGATCACTTGAGTAGCCCCACTTCTCCCAGCTTCTGCCCCTTGTTGTACAGGAATTATGGGACTTGGGTGCCAACTGTAGTAGATGGATGAGGAGGAAGATTGTCAGGGTCCTCAAGCAGTGTGAGGTGCTTCCAGCCCCATATTTCCTGAAAGGAGATGGCAAAAATGCAATTTAGTAGACTAGTAAAAATAATGGGCCTTGGTGCTAGCTTGGTGCTTGCAAGGAGCTAGCTTGCAAGGGTGATTGGGGGCCCCTATGTCATGTGTGTGATGTTGTGATGTCCCAGTGTTGCACATGTGACGTCAAGATGTTGGGAGGAGCCAGAGATGGGTGGGCTTTGGGAAGGTGGTGGGAGGGCTCTTGGACCTGGTCGGAGCATTGCGCCTCCCTCCCTAAGCTGGGCAGAAGCTTCCTGGGCTTTGGGAAGGGGGCGCCAGGCCTGTGACAGGATGCTGGAGCCCTCCTTCCTCCTTCCCAAAGCTCTGTGCTTTTGGGACTTCGGGGTGGGATGGCAGTGGCTTCTTTCTCCTCCATGGCCGTCTCTGAATGTGTCCTTCTCCCTCCCTTTCACTGTGCTAGGCTTTAGTCTCTCTGCTCTCTCTCCAAATTTCAACTCTCCTTAGAATCTTCTCTAGCTCTCTCCCAGCCTCTTCAGAATCTCCTCCAAACCCTCCAGGCTCCTGTAGTAGCTCCTGCAACAGCTCCCAACATGCTTCAGATGTGCTACTGCAAGCTAAATGGTGTTAAGATCAGCAGAGAGAGCCTTCTAAGCTACTGAATAGCAACAATAATAATTTATTTATTGGTACCCTGCCATCTGACTGGGTTGCTCCAGCTACTCTGGGTGGCTTCCAACAAATATAAAAGCATAAGAAAACATCCCTTCTCACAGAGGTCCATGCATCTGGTCCCTTCATTGTATAGCTTTTGCCATACGCTGAAGACCGCACCCTATTATTTCAATAATAAATTGTTTTAACTTATTTTAATATTGTGTTTTTCAATTGTTGTAACACACCCTTATGGTGAAGGCCGAGTAATAAATCTAATAAATAATAATAATAAGTTGCATTTTGCAGTTGCACTTTGTTTTAAAATATTGTTGCAAGGGTGACTGTCACACTTATTGTGAACGGAGTATGGTTTTGCAACAGGAGCTGGAACTGATGGCAGGCAATAGGAGAACTGGCCCAGTCGCCGAGGCAATGGGGGCACACTTCTGCTCCTGGCACCCATTTCGACATCCTTCGGCATATGCCAAAGTCAGCATGGGTGCCATAGCAGCATTCGCAAGCTCTCCTACAGCAGAGGTTTTCAAGTTGTGATCCAGGGAGCTCCGAGGGAAGTTTATCCGGGGCTTTGCAAGGAGAAGATCAGCAGTGGTGACAGCAGCTACAGGTGAAGTGGTGGGTGGTGCTTTAAGACTCAGCTCATGTGAGGCAAGAATGCCCCCAGCTCCTTAAACCAAAAGGGGCTCTATGGCAGCCACACTCGTTCCTTGCAGATGCACCACAGTGGAAAGGGTTTCCTGAAACCAGAGAATTTGGAGGCTACTGTCAGGGGCGGAGGAAGGGGTGTGTGGTGGGGGCGGTGTGCCCCAGGTGTCATCTCTGAGGGGGGGGGGTGACATTCGGCTTGCCGCCTGCCTATGACTCCCAAGCCTACCCTGAGCTGTCGGGGGAAGGGGTGGAGCTGTGCCACCTTGCCAGCGGCCTTTCCCCCTTCCTCCTTCATTTTGACAGCTTGGGGGAGGCTTGGGAGTCACGGGTGGGTGGCGTGCCATTGCCCCCCACTCCCGGGCTGCTTCCTGGGGGAGGGAAGCCTCCCCCGAGCTGTCAAAAGGAACGGGGAAGGGAGGAAGGCTACTGGCAAAGCAGTGTGGCTCCCCCCCACCCAGGAAACAGCCGGCCATGGGTGGCTCACTCCGCCCCATGGGCGTCTCGCCCCCAGGATGCTGGCCCTGCCCCATGGGACACTGGCCCCGTCTCTGGGTGCACAGGGGCAGCTAGTTCCGCCTCTGGCTACTGTCAGTGCACAGCAACCAAATCAGCACATGATCCTTCTGGCTTTCCTAAACTGCATCCCTTTCTTTCTTGTACCGCTCACCTGACAGCAGCATGGGATCCTTTTCCACTGATTTGCGCACGTGATCTGACTCTCCCGTCAAGGAGCTCTCATCAATCTTGAGATCGTTCCCCTGGATAAGCACCCCATCTGCAGGAAGCAAGTCACCTGGAGAAAGAAGCAGGTCAGAGTCATGGTCTCAAAGAACAACTCTGCTTAGGCTGCAATCCTATAAACACTTACCTAAGAGGAGTAATTCCCACAGGACTCAGTGCATCTCAGGAGACATGCACAGGATAGTGCTGTTCATCTCCAAATACCACCTTCTGTTCCTTATCCCATCTCAGTTTCCTAGCGCTACCAGGGGTGCCCATTTAATTACCCAATCCATATACTATGTTTGGAAAATGTGGTCTGCTAGAAGGATGCTCTCAATGTTTGTTCTACCACTGCAAAGCTTTCTGAACCTGGAATTATGAGGATGCCTTCTCCCCCAAGCGCCACATCTGCAAGGGAACCTCACATAGAGGTAGGCTCTTGGTAACTGCTCCACAGCCGTGAACCAGCCCCATCTGATGCCACAGGCACCCTTCATGCAGCAAGGATCTCAAGTATTCCTCAGCAGATGTTAGATCTCAGGACTGTCACAGATCAAATCCCAAAAGTTTATCTTGATATCATTACCCAGGCTCTCCCTGTAACAGTCACGCCTTCAGCAAGCCCCCAGTAATAAATCCAGCCCAGCCCGCCAGCCCCTTCCTTGTCCCTTACCATATTTGATTTGAGCAATGTCCCCGGCAACCAGTTCAGCCACAGGGATCTGGACCTGTTGCCCATTGCGGATGACGGCAAACTTCTGCTCCTGCTCTATGCGGCTCTGCAGACCTCGGAACTGCTTCTCCTTACTCCAGTCATTGAAGGCTGTGACCAACACTACACAGATCACCGAGAGCAGGATGGCAGCACCCTCAATCCAACCAGCTTCTGACTCACCCTCATCCTCTGCACTGGCTGCCACGTTCCCGCAGACTAGAAAAAAGGGGGAGAAAAAGAAGGTGTTGGAGAGGGAGGAGGCTCCTATCCTTATGACCAGATCATTCTTCAGTCAGGGATGACGAACCAAGGTACCTCCAGAAGACACTGGATGACAACTCCCATCATTCTTAGCCACGGAGTGGGGATGGTGGGAGTTGGAGTACAACAGTCTCTAGAAGGCCACCATTTCCCGATACCTGCCTTAAGTCTTTGAGGTTTTTTCTTACAATCAAGTGGTGCAGAATTTTTATTAAAGGCAGAGGTCTGGGGCCCTGCTCAGCAGATCACTTTGCCATCTAAAGCAGGGGTGGGGGCTAGACATGAAGTCCAGAGTCTGAAATTACCTAAATCACATAGCCCTAGTCCTTATTCCAGATTGTCAGTTCCCATTCTGTGAATGAAGCAACTTAATTTTCTGGTGTGCATATGTCCTGAACATCTCACAACCTTCAAGTATGTTCCATAAATATAAATTTATCTTGGTGAATTTGTTTGTTGTTAACTACCAGCCACAACTACATGGATCTGGATGATTGCCAAAGGCTACCCTAAATGGGTCATTGCATGGGTACGCTTGGAGTGTAAAGCCCATTTCAGACATGGACTTGTGCAGGAGGACTATGAGAATAGCAGTCCTCTACCACAGAGGGTTGTTATGTAGCTGAAGGAAGTAGAGAATCACATAATACTCTTTGTACATTAAAAGTACTTCATAGGAACAGGAAAACGAATGAATCAGCAGGGTAGATAAATGGAGCAGTCAGTGGAAAGTGATGGAGAACTCGATAAATTTCAGAAGACTGGAAAGCAGAAATAGTTGTTGATTCGATGGATGTTTCAAGAAGGCACATTGATCTTCTGTTGAAAGACAGATCTTAGTTTTGACCTCAGCACCGTGAAGCCAAAGGCAGTCTGTGTGGGCCTGGGATCAGGCCTGGGATCCCCAACATATGAAGCTCACCTTGCTTCTACAAGATAGAAGGGCATTCAAGTCTGTTAGCACCTAGGCTGTGGGACACCTTGCCTTGTAATATTAAGCAAGCACTTCAACACTTTGCTTCAAATACCTGCTTAAGACCTTATATTGTTGTTTAATGAATGCTAGCTGTCCCAGGCTCTTATCTTCAGGTGGGACATAAGGTGACCAGCTAGCTAGCTAATGGGGGAACCTATGGCGCTTCAGGTGTTGTTGGACTTCCAGCTCCCATCAGCCCAGGCCCTCACAGCCAATGGTCAAGGATGATGCAGCTCAACATCTTCTGGAGGGCCACAGGCTACCAGCCCTGCTGCAGGGTCTTATGGGAAAGGCAATATCCTAGATAGGTTGGCTCAGAGCCCGCCTTCTTCCTTTAATTCCAAGACTAGCAGGCCATGACCTCCTTGAGAAGGGAGTTCTGCTCTCCAGCAGATCTAATGACTCTATAAGGAGCACATCTCACCTTCGCTTTCTTCGCCTGGTGGAGCATAAAAAGACAACCCCAGGGAGATTATGGCAGCAATTTCAAGAATGATCAGTGTCACATCTTGGAGGGCCTCCCATACTAACTGCAGGAAGGTCTTAGGCTTCTTTGGGGGGATGAAGTTCTGTCCGTAGATCTGCCTTCTCTTTTCCAGGTCAGCTGTGTTGTCCGAGAGGCCTGCGGGGGTGGAGGGGGGAAGAAGAGAGCGCAGATGACATCAAGCTGTAAAAGTTGTAATTCCAAAACTAGGTGATTTATGGAGGGCTGTTGCCTGCTCTTCCATACAAATGCTCCAAGTGGTGTGTAAAGTTCAAACGTACTAGGAAAAAATACATTAAAAAAACAAAGAGTGGATTTCCTGAATTGGTGAGGGGTTGGGTAGATGGCTTTTGAGGGCCCCTTCCATCTCCAGTGTCTCTTTGTGTAATTTCCAGTTCCCAACATTCTTTCTCCCTGTGGCCTAGGCTTAAATACATGCCCTTGATATGCTACTCTTCCATATGCAAGCTATTTTCTTTTAGCGTGGAGAAGCATCCAGTTATGTGAACCCATCCCCTTGTACTTTGAAATGGTACAGCCCAAACACAGGCTAACTATCCCAGTGAGAAATTCCTGACTCCAGGTGCCTAGACCTGGGATGGGGAACCTGATCTTTCCTGATCATTAGCCATGCTGACTGGGACTTGAGTCCAGCAGGTTTGCCACGCATGACCTAGACTATGAAATGTCATGGATGGAATCAGGAGTTCCCTGTTGCTGTTGTTTTGGTTTAAGAGAGACAGGGAGCACCTCCAGTCTATTGCCATTTTGGAGTGGGATTCAATCCTATACAGTGGTACCTCGGGTTACAGATGCTTTGGGTTACAAATTCCATTAATCAGGAAGTGGTTGCTCCAGGTTTAGAACTTTGCCCCAGGATAAGAATGGAAATCGCGCGCCAGCAGTGCAGCAGCAGTGGGAGGCCCCATGAGTGAAAGCGTGCCTCAGATTAAGAACCCTTTCAGGTTAAGAACGAACCTCTGGCACAAATTAAGTTCTTAACCAGAGGTACCACTGTACTGTACTGGCAAATTCAGGATATATGGTTACAGTTGATTGGGAGGTCTTCTGCAATAAACCCACTTCCTCCTAAAGTGAAAGTGAAATGCAGCAGAAAGGTTGGGGTACACTTGCTTTGATGCAACATAATCTAACCTCACAAGCAAATCAGAATAAATGCTCATTATATATCCAACCTCCTCTAATCTCCCTGGAAACAACTCAGGATGAATGCTCAATAAACTGGTTGTCTGGAAGCAGCCAAAGAGAGGCCCAATAAAGTCATTGCCTGGCTTCCTGACTGGTGTGTCCTCTAAGCCAGGGATGGGGAATCTCTGGCCCTCTAGATGCTGTTAGACTCATCAGCCTCAGGCAGCAAAGGCAATGGTCAGGAATGATGGGAATTGTAGTCCAACAAATATCTTGAAGGCCACAGGTTCCCCAGACCCTGCCCTTAGCTTTCTACAACAACAGGATGCATTTCTTTGGGGGGGGGGAAGGGTGATGGAATGGAAGTTGTTCACTGGTATTTGGGTATTTCACCCAGAATCATAGAATTGTAGAATTGTAGAACCTGCTTCACCACAGCTTGGGCTGGTCACATGAGGATCCACAAAGAGGAATTTGCTCATTCGGTTAAAGGTGCTCAAGGACTGGCTCTCCCCATATGAACTGACCCGGACCCTGCAATACATGGGGCTGTCGATGAAGACCATTCACAAACTTCAGATGGTGTAGAATTCAGCGGCCAGGTTGCTCACCAGGGCAAGACAGTTTGAGCATATAACACCAATCCTGACCCAACTGCACTGGCTGCCAATTAGTTTCCGGGCCCAATTCAAAGTGCTGGTTTTGACATATAAAGCCTTATGGCTCAGAACAGCAACACCTTAAGGACTGCCTCTCCTCAGACGAACCTTTCTGAACCCTGTAATCATCATCTTATTTGTGTGCCTCCTCCACGAGGGGCCTTGAGGGTGGAAACAATGAATGGGCGTTTTCTGCAGTGGCTCCTTGTTTGTGGAACATGCTCCCCAAGGAGGCCTGCTTGGTGCCTTTGTTACATATCTTTAGGCATCAGGGACAAGCATTCCTCTTCTCCCAGGCCTTTGGCTAATTAAACAATGGGGGGGATGTTATTGTTTTTGTTTATTACTGTGGTGTGTATTTTTGTGCGTTTATATTGTAAACTGCCCTGAGATCCTCAGATGATGGGCGGAATATAAATTAAATAAATAAATACAGAATTAAAAAATACCCCCAATACTCTCCAACCTTATCTGTTTAGTACTCCCTCTTCTTACACTGGTGGGGAACTATTAGGAGGATCAGCTGCATATCTGAGTGGGGGCAGACGCATCTGGATTGGGGTGCACATGGATGGCAACCAGTGTTAGAAACTCAGGTATAGAAACCAGGCGCTAAATGCAACTAAGGTTGCAGTCACCAAAACAGGATGTCTAGTTGCCATTTTGGGGCAAGTCGGCTCTAAAGTCTCATTTTCCAAATGATGGATTGACTGTGATTGATTCTCAGTTAAACATCTGGCTAGCTGAGATGACAACCTTGAGCTAGGCTAAGAACGTTGAGAAGAAGTTCTTCTCAAAACAGAAAAGTCCCTTGATCCAGGGACAGTCCACATACTGTATATATTGGCCTATTCCTCCTTCTTTTTCTTAATGGTGACTGCTCCTGCTCAGGCTGCACAGAAAAAGCCCTTTGGTTCCTGAAATTCATTCTGATTGTGTAGATAGAATATAACTAATAGAATTCTATAGGATGTGGTGTTAGTGTGTTAAATCAATCAAGATCCAATGGTCCCTATACATGCAGCTCCAGATGGTGGAGATCTCAGGTGCCAGCCTGGCATCCAGGCATCTTCACTTGGCTGGAAGTGGTTGACAGCCAGGTGCAAAAAGCGCCTGGCTCCTGGTTGATTTCAAAAACTGATATTGGCCACTAAACACCAGTGTGTGGCAACCCTTGCTCTATACTCTCCTATACACAAAGGACAGAATGCTCTGAATGTGTTTGAACTCACAGCTGATCTCTCACCTGATCTGCTGTGATATCAAACATTCAGTGAAAACATTCTAAAGTACTACCACATTTTTCCATATATAAGATGCCCCCTATTTTTTTGAACCCTAAATTAAGAAATCAATATTTTAAACATCAAGCAGAACAACTTTGATATTTTATTAAATATTCAAAGCACCAGCACCGGTGTAACAACTCCTGCTGGTTCCTGGGGTGGTGGGGGTGCTCACTCATGGGCAGCAGCACAGCCTGCCCCCCAACACCTGAGATTGCCCAAAGTTGCTGTGCTTTTCGGGGGGAGATCAGCCAAGCCAAGCACCTGGGAAGGTCAGTGGCAGCTTCTGGCAGCTTCCTCATGGCAGCTGCAAGAAGGTACCATAAGTAGTGTTTTGTTTTTTTAACCATCCGTGTATAAGACGACCCTCAAATTTTGTGTAAACCTTTTTAGCAAAAAGCATTGTCTTCTACAAGGAAAAATACAGTATTTTCTTTTGTTTCAAGTAAATGGCTATCGGCTGTATACACACCATACATTTAAAGCACATTGCACACTTCAAAGAATTCTGGAAACTGTAGTTTACCCCCCAGCGAACTACAATTCACAGCACTGTTAACAAATTACAGCTCCCAGGATTCTTGGGGGTGGGGAAATGTGCTTTAAATGCCTGGTTTGCATGCAGCCAGGATGGCCAGTTTAACTTCATAGAGCAAGCAGGGAAGAGACTTTAGCAATGTGCAGTCAAGACAGCGATCCTTTCTCATACTAATAAGAATTTATCACACAAGAGTGCTACTATTTTCAACTGCAAAATGCTGGAAAGCCTGGGCATCCCAAGTATTCTCAAGAAACAGACAACAATGCCGAAAGCACTGTTGTCATGCAGCAAAATTTGTCCTGAACTGCTGTACACCTGTGTTATAGACATTTCAAAGAGTTAACACCTGTGGCGATGGAGGAGGCCTTCGCCCCAGGCCCGGATCCCACTCCTGTGAGATGAAAGAGCCCCAGGGTAGCACTGCAGTCATTCTCTCTTCCTTTGCTTAGCCTTGGACTCAGGGTGGGAGGGCTTTGTGAAATATTAAAAATGTCAGAGACCCAGGCAGCCAGCAGGAACCACAACTCAGGGTCTGTTGTCAGATCCCCTCCACAGCTGGCCATGAAAGAGACCGGCCAGCAGATCACAGAAACCCTGAGTCCCTCTGACTAGGTGTGACTACCTTCCCAAAGCCAGTGATTCAGATTCCACTGACACTGCCTCCCAATCTGCTCCTTCTCCCTCTGACGCAGGGGTGAAACAAGGCTTTATTTCACCTGGGTCAAAAACCCAGTTTGGCATCACCAGCACACAAATATACACACACAGGCTGCAAGCCTCGTTGGTGCCCCTCTGGAGGCTTCACCCAGGGCTTCTGCTCTGACCACTCATTGTCATCCCACCACCAGTGGCGTAGCGTGGGGGGTGCAGGGGGGGCCGGGTGCCCCGGGCGCAACATCTGGGGGCGCGCGCTCACACTCGCAGCTCTCTGCCCCTACTAAAATCCACGGGTTAGGGGGCACAAATTACTTGCCTTGCCCCGGGTGCTGACAACCCACGCTACGCCACTGCCCACTACCAATCCTCTGACTCTGAGCCCTCTTCCCTGGGGGTTCCGGGCTGGTGCCTCCCACCGCTCCTCTGGGGAAAGGGTTAAACCTGCAGCTCCCCCCCATCTCAAACAAATCAGAATGAATGCTGAATAAACAGCCAACACCAGGAGCTTCCAGACAACCTAGTTACTGAGCAATTCATCCTGATTTGTTGGCAGGGAGATTAGACAACATTGGCTATTTAATATGCATGTTTGTTTGTTTGTTTGCAGGGATATTAGATACTGTTGCGTTCCAGTGCATTTTTCAACCTTTGGAGAATGTGGGCTTGTGAGAGGCTTCCCAGCCGTGCCAGAATTTGCTGCTTTGTGATTGAATCCCATCAAAATATAGTGACAGTCAGGAAGCGGCCGTCATGTAACCTCTCCACAAACTTTGTGCAAACATATCGAGATGAACACTTAAGAAACAGGTTGTCCAGAAATGACCCTCTGCCCACAGGTGGAAAATAAGGACCAGTCTTTCCCCCTTTTATTAGAAAACAAAATGCCATAAACTTTGATGGTGCTACATAATAAAGCTGCAATTCTAAATGCATTTGCTAAGGTGTAAGCTCTCCTGAACACAGTGGGACTTGTTTGGGTAAGCATGCAGGGGAACTGTGCCCAAAGTATTTTGGGGGTGATTGTAATAAAGAGAGTCTATAAAGATCAAGGAGAGAATTGCTGTTTGATGGACAAGATGGCACAGATGCCTGAGATGTTTGAGGCCAAGAAGGGATCTACTGACATTTTCCTATCTCTGATGCTATTGCTTCTCTCCCCCTGAACATTCAACTTGGATTTTGTAGTGCTGCAGGCAGATCTGAGCCGCCATCACTCCCTCCAATCAAATTGTTTGCTCCCTCTCACACACTGAGAAACTCCAAGTACGGGTTTGGGACTTCCCCCTAGTGAAAAAGGATGACTTTTTTCAGTTACACTTGATGCTTAGAGCAATCCTACCTTCAGCCCATATTATATTCCACTTGTGACCGTGAACAGGGCTGGCCCTACTATTAGGCAGAGTGAGGAAACTATCTCACACAGCTGATTTTGAAAGTCACAGCAGGACAGCACCATGTGACTTTTAAATTTATTATTATTATTATTTTGCTCCCAGGGAGAAGCGCTTGTAAGATGTTGTGCCTCAGCTGCCAACAGCAATTGACCAGCCTAGGTATAAGGCACTTTGACTTGAGTTGCGTTAGCAGCAAAATGTCCAGAGCTGGTCCTGGTAGTGAGGCCTCTAACACAGAGTGGCTGAGCTGGGATAACACTTAACCACTTGGCCTTTGGGTCTCTTTTGACTTTGTTGTTCTGTTTGATCTGGAGGATTTTGTGTGTGTGCTTTGATTTTCAACATGCAAAGTTTCCAAAGCATGGTACACACATTATTATCAGGAATTCCTAAACTAGCACCCTGTGATGTAGGACGGTATAGCACCTCTTATAAATGAGACTGAAGCCTCGTTTATAAAAACACCAATCAGAGGTGACATGCAATGCCCACAAACAGTTCCCTGAACTGGACCCCTGCTTGCTCCCTGAAATCCAGCCTCAAGGGGTGGGCAAGTGACTTTGACTGGAGAAGCAGTTTGGGGAAGGAGGGAAAGAAGTGTGTGTGTGATTTGTGTGTGGGGTGTGTGTGTGTGTGTGTGTGTGTTTAACCCTTTCCCCTCAGACCATTTTCCTGACCAATATCCCCCCTCCCTGAGCTGCACTCCTCCCTCCTATTTTTCCCTCTTGTGGAAATAGCAGCCTGGGTGTGTGTGGCTTTTGGTCAGAAAAACAGTGCAGTGGCCAGAGGCGGGGTGGGGGGTGGCACTTCTAGAAGACCTGCTTGTTGTGTGTTCAGCCTGATTTGTCTGCAGGGAGATGAGATGGTGCTGACTATTTACTGACTGTTCATTCTGACTGGTTTGTGGGGAGGCAGGAAGACAGATGCATCAAGGCAAGTGTTGTCCCACACTCCGTAGTGCATTTTCCCACTACTTTCCTCATGCAGGAAGCCTGATATTTTTGAAGAAGTGGGTTTACTGAGCAAGTTTCCCCAATCAGCTGCAAATGCACATCTGGGGGCTTATTCACACTCCCCTTTAGCCCTGCTCTTTCCAGGCACAGCTTTAAAGCTCCATGTCTGAGCACCCTTTTTTTTTGCCACAGAGCTTTCCCTGTGAAAACCTGCTTTTTAAAGCTGACACACAACAAATGGCAATTTGGGTTTTCTGCTGGAGAACGCAGAGGAAATGTACGGTAAGTGTGGAGAAGTGCTGAATTTGCTAGTGTGTGATTGAATCCCACCCCAAAATAGTGACAGACTGGAAGTGCCTAGAGACAGGACTCCTGTTATCAGTGATGGATGGAAGGAAGAGGAAATATCAGCAGGTGTGGCTTGCTGTGTGGGGTGGAGGGGGGGGAGTGACACCATCCAAATCTGGACCCATGAAGTAGAAGTGCAGGAGCCCTGGAGCCTTCTTTGCACCCCCTCATGCAGACAACCTGCCAGCAACCATTGCATTTGGAATGCTCCCTGGGTTCACCTGTTTCCTCCTTCCCACAGCCTTGGTCAGACAGCTCCCGCTCCCTCCCCTGCTCCTCCTCAGTTGCAGGCACCTGCTGCCCTCCTCATTTGCCTGATTCCTCCTTCCCTTCTCCTCTCTGTGTGATGGGGAAAGAAGCCTTTAGCTCCCTGCAGCAGAGAGACAGTACCGGCTGCTGCTGCTGCTGCTGCTGCTGCCGCAACCTCAAGGACAATTCAAGGGGAAACCGGCAAAGAGAGAGATGCAGGCAGGCGGCTGGACCAGTCTGCCATGAATCTTCTGGCAGTTTCCGAAGGTCTCCTCATCAGGCACCATTGCCCACAGAGGAAGGAGCCTTACAGGGGGCTAAGAGGGGACCGCCTGAGCAGAGCAAGCCCCCATCGCCTCCCCACACACAGACAAAGGGAAGAGGGATGCAAACATGGGCATGCCAAGATTTGAACCTATAGCTGATGCTGGCCATTAACCATGGTCAGGGGCAGATCTTTAAAAACAAACCACCCCCACACCTTGGAGAAATGCCTTTGAATAGACTGGATATCCTGCCCCTAAACCCAGAAGTGTGAGGGCTGTCTTTGGTCACTCACTAGCTGCTAAATGAAATATATTCTGCATGTGTTCTGAGGCACTCTTTCTTTTCACACCCTTCACTGTGCTGAGGGGCAGACCAACAGGCAGATTAAACACATGATTAAAGGCAAAGGTGAAGGGAACCCTGACAGTTAAGTCCAGCCGCAGACGACTCTGGGGTTGCGGTGCTCATCTCGCTTTACAGGCCGAGGGAGCCGGCGTTTGTCCACAGACAGTTCTTCCGGGTCATGTGGCCAGCATGACTAAGCCGCTTCTGGTGCAACGGAACACCAAAACCACAGCAGCGCACGGAAACACCGTTTACCTTCCCTCTGGAGCAGTACCTATTTATCTACTTGCACTTTGGGGCGTGTTTTCGAACTGCTGGGTTGGCAGGAGCTGGGACCAAGCAACAGAAGCTCACCCCGTCCCGGAGTGATCAACAAGCCCAAGAGGTTCAGTGGTTTGTACCATAGCGCCACCTGCATCCCCAAGCACATGATTAGGGCATCATTAAAGCAGAGGCAAAAAACAAACCACCTAATTTTTAGGTTTTTTGTGGGGGGTAGATCTAAGTAGCCACCTGGAAAACCTAGAAAGAATCTATTTCCACTTCAGCATACCTGTAAATTTGGTGTCATTTTGAGAACTTTGCCCTGCAGTATCTTGCATTACCTTAGTGGGCTCAGCTTCCACATTAGAAAGGTAATGTGAGGAATGACCCATGATCTTTTATTCTCTTTTTTTAAGTACATCAGAGGTGAGGAATCTTTTCAGCCTGTGGGCTGCAGATTATTAAATGCATAGTCTGCATTTCTAGATTACTACCTAGGATTCCATTCAGAACACATACAGTGTAGCCTTCATTTCAAAACAGCTGCATTGGTCACCACTCATCTCCAGGCCCAATTCAAGCTGTTGAAAGTCCATTAGTGTTTAAAGTCCTAAATGCCCCATGCCCCAAATATCTGAGAGACCACTTCCTTCCCTACAGGCCCTCTCAGGAGCTAAGATCAGCTGGGGGGGGGGGCTGTCTTGGTAGTTCTGCTACTGTTAGAATCTGGGCGGAGGAGGGGTGGCAACCCAAAAGGGGGTATTATCTGCAGCAGCCCCTAAATTGTGGAACTCCCTCATCAAAGAGCTGCACCTGGCACCACCAAGATGCAGTTTGGGATGCATGCTGAGGATGCACTTCTTCACCCTGGCCTTTAACTCCCCATTCTTTATTTCTGATTGCAATTTGTTTTAAATGTTGTGTTTTAAATTGTAACCTCCTCTGGGAACTCAGGACGAAGGGTGGGTAATAAATTAAAATAATAATGGTAGCACACATCCACACCCACCCATACACAATTTCACACATGCATTCATACATAGCTGTTAATTCAGACATACACTGACCCACCCATTCACTCACCTGCTATCTTACTTACATCTGCTCAGAGTGATTTAAGTCACGACCCCACCCTCTTAGCTTTAACAACGCAGCTGGGCCATGTCTCCTCTGACTATTCTCTTCTTCCACCTTTCAGTGACCCGGGTTTTATGAAAATCTTCAACCCAGACAGAAATAGCCAGTGAATGAGTCACAAATGCCAAAGGTCCTAATAGTGTTAGAGCTGCCTATGTTGAGTCCATCTAGTCTAGTGCTCTATCCAGCAACTGGATGTGTCTTGAAGAGTGTCCAAATGGGTTGGAGTAGGGAGAAAGGGGGCTTTTAATGAAATTGCGAATTACCGGTATTTACCCCCACTGTTAGCCAAATCATGCCCCTTAATCTTCTCAGACAGGAGCCAAGTTGCTGTCTGAAAAGGTAGAGCACTGGCCTCTGTTTTCCTTCCCCACCCCCCACCCCCATAAATTGAACACTGCTCTGGAAAACTCACAAATGAAGAAGACAGTCAGGGGCAATTCTTTGTTGTTTCCCCCCAACATTTGGTAACTGGAGGTACAGTTCCTTTAGATATGGGAGACAGTATTTGGAATCACAGCAGAGACTGCAATGCCAAGGTGGGGTAGGAGGGGAACGCAATGTGGGGGTCTTCAGGTATAAGAGTCTTCTCAACCCATGCTCCAATTCTGCAGATCAGAATTGGTAGCTAAATCTTCCCTTCTGCCTCTGGAACCACACACACTGACCAACCCACATGGTCGCCCGTGTAAGTCACAGTGGTAAGGAGAGGAGAAGTGTGAACGTGGGTCTGAAAACTTGTTGCAAACCAACTGGATGAGATGGGATCAGGGAGGAATCAGTGTCCTCAGGGAGCCCTGGCTAGTTCTTTGAGTACCATGGTTTTATTGAAGAGTGAGTGAAGTTTCTTTTCCACTTCCTCACCATAAACTTACTGTCAAGTCTTAGGAACATAGAATTCCATTTTATATGGAGTCAGGCCATTGGTCCACCTAGTCAGTATTGTCTACACTGGCTGGCAGCAGCTCTCAAGAGTTTCTGGCAGGGGTTTCCCCTGGGGTCTTCTGCATGCACAACAGATACTCTGCCCCTTCTCTCTTCCCTTGCCACAAAGTCAGAACTGAACAGATGATGAAGCAGGAGGGGATCCATTTCTGACACCAGAGCTTTTAAATGTCAATGCTGAATGGCACAGAGGATCAAAAAGGAAAGGGAGAGCTCCCTTTGATGAACCGTGGCCTAGGCAAAGACACTGGTTTATGCAACCATCGAAGAAGGATAGCAAGCTTTGGGTCAAGCTGCCCACAGGAGGGGTGAGCTACTTTCTTTTCATGGACTGCCAAATCAAACCCAGTTGGCTATTAGCGCCTGTCTGTATTAACCTTTGGTGGCCAAGCAGCCCAGTTCCCTTGCTGTGTCAAGGGAAACAGAAGCTGGAAGCTAAAGGTAGCACAGCTCCACTTCTATCCATTTACACTGGTTTTTAGCAGTACCTTGGTCCTGACCCTATTATCTCTGAAGGAAACAACACTTCCAAATTCTGAATTGGAAGTCTGCAAAACACAAATCAATTTTTAGCGTTTATGCCTCCAGCAATCCATCAGCCAATTTTGCTTCTGAGTCGCAAACGCAGCAGCAGAATTGACTAAACAGATGAACATTGGTTAGATTATAAATAACAATAACAATAATAGTAATAGTAATCATGCCAAAATGATTCACTATACTTAAACCTAGAACTTGCCATGAAGATATGCCTGTCAGTCTAAGACTAAAACAAACTGTAATAAACAGCTGGTCTTGTTCCACAACTGAGAAGTAGCTGCATCTCAGCATCATAAGAAGAGGGATCAGACCAAAGGAGCCAACTGCATGTCTATGGGAAGCTCAGGCACATGAGGCCAGTAGCCTTTTCCTGCTGGTGGTATTCATGAGGCAGACTGCCCCTGCGGTAATATAAAGCCATCATGGCAAAGAACCATAGAGTGCCTTGTCTTCCAAGTATCTGTCTAATTTCATTTCAAAGCTGAACCGCTGGCCATCACCACATCTCAGAACATTTCGTTGTTTTAACTATGGTGCAGAAGTCCTCTTTGCCTGCTCTAAACTTGTCATGGTTCAGCTTCATTGGGTGACCTGGGGATCAAGTACTGTGAGAGATGGAGAAAAAACTTCTCTCAATCCATGTCCCCCATGTCATGCAAGCTTTTTGCACTCCAAGGTGCAAGTGAACCTCATTCCATGCACATAGCATAGTTTAATCCTGCCTGTTTTGGGGATTCCAAATGCCATCAGCCCCAGCCAGCAGGGACCAATGCCAGGGGGACAGGAAGCTGCATTCCAAAAACATCCAATGTTCCCCACTCTAGGAGCCAGGATCAATGGCTCCTATTAATTCTGGGATAAAAATAAGAGTTGCTGGTGATAATAAAAAGTATCATCATCATCAACAACACCATTGTTATTAATAAATTAATTAAAGTAATATCCTTCTCTTCCACCCAAAGGAGCCCAGAGTGGCAAACACAAAAGGATCAAAAATAAAATAAAAGCGCATTTAACACATTTCAAAACATGTAAAATTAGGTTGAGATGGGACAGACTGGAGCCTTCCATTCCTCTAATGAAAGTATGATAATGAGAAATCAGCAAGTGGAGTTTTAAAAAGACACTGGAGGCAAATATCATCACCTGCTTGTTTGTCGCAGAGCTGCCACTAAAGGGTCAGAAGCAGGAGCATGTTAAAAAGCCGGCAGTCTCAAAAATTGGCAAGTTTAAGAGCCAGTGCTCCTGGGTCCTGTTCTCACAGAGCAGGACGATATGGAGGCTCTGAGGTTGTGTCCCCAGCTCTACAGATTGGGGGCAATTCGGGTGGAGAGATAGAGGTTTCTTAACAAGTAAGAGAACTGACATTTTGCGTTCTGGGGTTTAAGTTTAAACTGCATGAGTCACAAAGCAAAGAAATCTAAATGTGGGTAGCCCAATAACTGTAGTTTATCCCTACAAACCCCCATCACCCTTCACAAACTACAGTTCCCAGGATTGGGAGGAATCATGCACTTTAAATGCACTTTAAAGGCATGGGGTGTGTGCAGCTTAAATAAAAGGGCTAAAAGCAATAAATAAAACAAAACTACAAAGCTCAAAATTCAAGGAAGTGGCCTGCTGAAACATTCCGAATCGGGCCAAAAGTTTTCAAGCTCTCACTGTAGCTGAGGCTTTGGACTGGTGTGTAAGGGTTGTGTGAACAAATGTCATAAATGTCAGCGGTAGTAAAAAAGAAGAAGCAGAGACATCACCTTGCCAACAAAGGTGCATATAGTTAAAGCTATGGTTTTCCCAGTATGGAAGTGAGAGCTGGACCATAAAGAAGGCTGATCACCGAAGAATTAATGCTTTTGAATTATGGTGCCGGAGGAGTCTCTTGAGAGTCCCATTGACTGCAAGAAGATCAAACCTCTCCACTCTGAAGGAAATCAGCCCTGAGTGCTCACTGGAAGGACAGATCCTGAAGCTGAGGCTCCAAGACTTTGGCCACCTCAGGAGAAGAGAAGAGTCCCTGGAAAAGACCCTGATGTTGGGAAAGATGGACGGCACAAGGAGAAGGGGACAACAGAAGACGAGATGGTGGGACAGTGTTCTCAAAGCTACCAGCATGAGTCTGACCAAACTGCGGGAGGCAGTGGAAGACAGGAGTGCCTGGCATGCTCTGGTCCAAGGGGTTACGAAGAGGCAGACACGACTAAACGACTAAACAACAACAGTAATGCTTCTGAATACCCATTCCTGGAAACCATAGAAAGGGTGAGGGATCTTGTGCTTGGGTCCTGCTTGCCAGATTCCCACACGAATCTGGTTGGCCACTGAGAACAGGATCCTGAGAACAGGCTCTCTCCTTCTGTTCTTAAGCATGGGAGACTGTGGGGACTGCCTGCCTATTCTGCCCACCCAGCCCTACCCAAAGCCTGGTACCTTCAGTGGGGGAGGTCTTGAGTCTCCTGCAGAGCCCATTGACATCGGTGTAGGTCTCCTGGACTTTCTGGATTGCCTCGGCGCCACGCAGCTCCATGAGGGAGCGCAACTCCGCCAGGGTGCAGCCGAAGCCGCCCGCATGGTTCAACTCTCGCCGTTGGCTTTTGGGGTAGAAATCCACGGAGCTGTTGGCCATGTCTCCCATGGTGGAGGTGAAGCTGCAGCTGAGCTGAGCTACGCTGGGCAAAGGTGTGGGGAAAGGGGGCAGGGGGTGAAGAGTTGCCTTGGGCTAGGTCAGCCTGGTAGACAGAAGGAGAAACCTGTGGGGATGGAACAGGAAAAGCCGTTCATTGGAGGGAAAGGAAGTAATTCCAGGAAATAACTTTGATCCCCCCCCCATGCCCTGGATAGTAACCTGCTCAGCTTCCCTGCTTACCTGCTCAGTCACAGTGGTGTCCTCTGTTCATCCTACAGAGCCCCAGATGGAGGAGCCACAAAGTGTTATAGAGGCCAGCCAGGGGACCAAGCCATGGAAGAGGTGGAAGAGAAGTCCTTGTCAGAGTGTGGCACCACAGGTCTCCCCACTGCAGAAAGAGAACCTGTCAGAAAGGCAACATGGGTGTTAGCAGAAAATTAAAAAGATAACCTTGCCATATACATGCATCTGCGCAAACATAAGCTGGATGTTTCTCTCCCCCACCCCCACAGCCCCTTTCATTTATTAATCCCTTGTTTGTTTGTTTGCTTATTTCCAGTATGGCCCTCTACATCCCAAGGTGTAGAGTCCTGGGTTCGAATCTCCCCATGACCATGAAGCTCATTGGACCAGTCACAGTCTCTCAGCCTGAAATACATCAGAGAATTGTTGTGAGAATAAAACGGGGAGGAAGGGGACCATGTATGCCACTTTGGGCACCTTGGAGGAAAGGTGGGATAAAAATGTGATAAGTAATATACAAATAACAGCTTAATAAACAAAAGCTACTACTTGTTTATAGAAGGAATGGCCATCTTTAATATTTTCTCCCATTTCCTGTAATACACCTGAGATACTTTCTCTCTCTCTCATGCGCTAATCTTGCTAGGTCAATTCATCACCAGTGGCCAGTAGTTGACAGTAGGTCACATCCATGTTCATAACAACTTATATTCATTTGAGTCGATTCTGTGATACTGTAACACACTTGCCTGCTATCTCTTATTCTGCTTGGTAAAACACACACACATTTTCTCCTTCTCTTTCCATTCATGATAAACCCATTCACTTAAGATTCACTTCATTCACTTCATGCATCTGACAAACTGAACTGTGGCCTACAAGGTTTCTGCCAGAAAAAGTTAGTCTTTACAGTATTAAATAATACTATTCCTTCTTAAAATATTACAAAGCTCTTTGTTCTAAAACCTTTCCCTTGATATGCTATTTCTCTGCATGCAGAGTGTTTTTTGAGGGCACGCATAAACATGAATACACACCTGTAGCTGAAGTGATGTGCTCCAATGAAATTATCACTCATTTCCATTGAATGTGTGAACTTGCCCTCATTAGACCTCAAATGTAAACCAAACTGGCCCCAGAGAGTATTCTTTCCCCATAAACAGGTGAGGACTACATGCTTATTCCTGATTCTGAGGGAGGATTCCTTTACATAGTGTTTAGAGCAGGATGGGGAACAACTGCCGGGGTCCAGGACACAACTTTGTCCCCAGCTCAGGCAGCAAGCCTCATGGGGAGTCTGTAGGTTTGCATAAGTGCTGCCTGGGGCTGATTAACAAGGGGATGTCTCCAGTCCGCCCCCCCATGCTTTAAGAAGTTAAGCACAATATTAAACTTTAATTGTTACGTATTGATTAAGGAATATACTGCATGAATGCTTGCTGAATGCATGTATGAATGCATATTTTAACAGCTGGGTAACTGACACTCCTAAATTAAAGCTTTGAGATATCAAACAATCAATGTACCCACCAGTGTCTAAGGCTATAAACAAGATGTACACTGTCTGGGGCCTCCCAATCCAATGCTGCTCGCAGGATGCGATAGCAAAATAAAATAAATCTGCATTTATTAATATATTTTACTCTATTTTCTTCACCTCCAAGATCCTGAATGAGTATGGCACAATAAGCTGCTGGAAAGGATGAAGAGCTGTCCAGGGTCCTGAAGCAGGTTCCTCAGCCCAAAGCTGTGCTTGGTGCTGATGCAGAGGAATTTAGACAATATTTTATGGTGACTGTACTAGTATTCCCACAATGGAACTTCTGTGTGACTATTACTTGTGTAAATATAGTAACATGTCGCAGACTAGTGAAATCGCAGCTCATCTCCTCCTGAAATTCCTCTGAAATATGGGGTATTTTGGACATATACTGCTTGCCTATTAATACATTGGTTAACCTCTGCTTTAAGAATGTTCTCTTTGAAAAAGTGTTGAGAACCCAGATCTACAGCAAAGATCTATCTTTCTTTGTCTTAAACACTTTAATCACTTCAGTTTTTGTATGTGCAGGGAGTTCCCATCCCCGCCCCAAGATAGGACCAAACATGCTATTTCTCACCTGAAAGATACAGTCCAGGAAATGTTTACCCCTGAATCTGCTGACACTATAAACTGTATCTCATCCATCACTGTTCATAAACCTGGCATCTCCACTGGTTCTACCATTACTGCCTAGCCCTGTTTTCATGACCTTGTCTCATTTCATAATCTTGTCTCATTTTAGCAAGGAGAACCCCCTGAACTCAGCTATAATCTGTTAGAATGCTCTGCATGTGTTAATTTCTGTTCTGCAAGATCTCATAGAATCATTGAATCACAGAATCATAGAGTTGGAAGAGACCACAAGGGCCATCGAGTCCAACTCCCTGCCAAGCAGGAAACACCATCAGAGCACTCCTGACATATGGTTGTCAAGCCTCTGCTTAAAGACCTCCAAAGAAGGAGACTCCACCACACTCCTTGGCAGCAAATTCCACTGTCGAACAGCTCTTACTGTCAAGAAGTTCTTCCTAATGTTTAGGTGGAATCTTCTATCTTGTAGTTTGGAACCATTGCGCCGTGTCCGCTTCTCTGGAGCAGCAGAAAACAACATTTCTCCCTCCTCTATGTGACACCCTTTTATATATTTGAACATGGCTATCATATCACCCCTTAACCTCCTCTTCTCCAGGCTAAACATGCCCAGCTCCCTTAGACGTTCCTCATAAGGCATCGTTTCCGGGCTTTGACCATTTTGGTTTCCCTCCACTGGACACGTTCCAGTTTGTCAGTGTCCTTCTTGAACTGTGGTGCCCAGAACTGGACACAGTACTCCAGGTGAGGTCTGACCAGAGCAGAATACAGTGGCACTATTACTTCCCTTGCTCTAGATGCTATACTCCTATTGATGCAGCCCAGAATTGCATTGGCTTTCATCTGATGCATGAAGACGTTCCCTTTTGTAGGAGATGAGGAGTCAACAATGGCACTGTAACTATGCAAAATTATAAAATGCTCTGAAGACCATAAGACAAACCAATCCTTCCTAAAATGAATTGTGTTTGAGGGAAGCATGTTGCTGAATGTCTTGTGCCAAGTGATTCAGGTGTGTGTGTTTCCCCAGAAGAGACACATTCCCATCCACCTGACCACCCTCCCGGCCCCACTAGAATCAACCTTATCTCTGCTCTTGTAATTGTAATCATCAGCCAAGAGTTAAGTAACTGGGTGTTGTGTTATGCACACTCAACAGGGCTTTGGGCTTGGGCTTGTTGAACAAGCATTGCCATCAGCAGAATGCCACAAAGCAAACTGCTTAAAAACTGAAGGGAATTGTAAAAGCAGCTTGTGACATTGGACAGGAGGAAATCACCACTGTTCAAGTTGGGGGGAAGTGAAAACCCCCACATGGTATGCCCAAACACTCAAATTTACAAAAATATATAGCAATTACTTTGATCCAATACGTAAGCTGGGTAAACCTAATCCCTTCCTATTTCCCCAAAATTTGTGGAAACTGAGCTGTCTTCACATACTCAACCAGGCATGTGGGAGCTCATTTGTTAAGGTGTGCCCCACCCTGCAGGTGTGCTATGTGTGCAAACTCCAGGAACCACTTGGGCAAGGCCAGTCACATGGGCTGCCTGCATGACTGGATGAGTGTCTGAAGGAGGCCTAATTCAGGGGACAGATTCCAAAGCCATGGCCAGGGCTGTAGGAACACTGCTATTCTGCATAATGAGAGGAACTGTGCAGAGCTGGCTATTGGATACCAATTGGAGCGGCTGATAGAGCTCTTTAGTGGTCAGTGGGTGGCACTTCAGTCTCCTTTGCATATCTCTTTGTTCCTTCCCAGTAGCAGCCAGAGTGGCGGGGAGGGGCAACTCTCCTGCCACCAGCGTTATCACAGTTCACATGGGCAGGGCTGGGGCAGGGTGGCAGTGAGGTCGCAGCTGTGTGGGTGCACTGACAGAGATGCTGGTTTGGCTCTGCCGGTGCATCTGCGCAGCCCAGACCTCACCACAATGCTGCTCCACCAGAGCCCCGTCCAGTGAAGCTGCACCGATGCTGGTGATGGGATGGCTGTTCTGTAGTCCTGTCCCACCACACAGGTTGCTATCACTCTTCCCCGTCACTTCCAGAAGTAGATATACAAATGACACAAAATAAAATAAACCATGTAAAGGTGCTTAATTTACACAGATTGCAGATATCAGCTTTTCTTGGCACAGAACTGGGGTTACCTGGATGCAGAATTTTGCTTATTTTAGCACACACAGCCCTGGTCATGCTTGCACTTGGATCTCCTCCCTTCTCTTGCTTCTGGTTGGTGGAGTTGACTGAATGGGAATTCGAATCTTTAAACAAAGTCCTTTGCAGCTGCCTAGTAACTGGATGACATGCTCCTTAACCACTTCCAGATCAGCCCCAAATGGGTGGGAGTGCATCCTGCCGTTGCTAAGAAACCATACAAGGCTTCTCCCCTAGTGTTGCAGTTTCTGCCAGAGATAGAAAAACAGCAATTGCTCATTGGCATGTATGCAGATCTCCTCATACCCTAGTAATGAGCCAAGGCTCAGTAACTAATCAACCAGGTCTCAAAAGATGCTTAAATTGGGAGCCTCTAGACCTGCACTGGACTACAATTCCCATAAACCCTGACCGTTGGCCATGCTGGCTAGGGATGATGGGAGTTGGAGTCCAACAACATCTGGAGGACCACAGATTTACCATCCCAACCAAAAGCATACACAGTGATCAGTTTGTAACAAATTTAGCATAAAGTCATCTACCTTACCATTACACGTACATCATTTTGTTAATTGCTTTCTATTTGTTATTGCTCAGGTTTTTTAAGAACTCAATTATATTATAAGGTGCATATTTTTTTTCTGAGAGTGGGTGATACACATTTCGGCTGCTGAGCTCCCAAAATACTACCAATAGATATAAAGGGATTAAACAGCTGGACATTTCTGTAATAATACCTAAGAAATTATTTCAATAATACATCTTTAATACTGCAAATACTAATGAAACAGTCTTTTCCTTCATTACAACCTCAAAAGCTATGTAGCAATTTCTAGCATATTTTATTGATCTTATATGGGCTCAACCACTATTGATAATGGATTTCAAGGACACCTTTTTAAAAGCCCAAACAACTGATGAGGAACAATATTTCAGATGGTAGCCTGCCAAGGTGGTTTAGAGAACAGGGTGCTGAATTCAGTACTTGGGGAAATTGTTTCCAAATCTTAACCAGGAATCTCACTCAGTGACTTTGGATCAGTCATTATCCTCTCCTTCTACCCTGCCCTGAAGGATTGTTAAGAGCATCACAGCCAGCCCAACACATTTTTCTACCAGGGGCAGAACAGCAAACAGTACCTACTCCTCAAGTCCAGGTGTATAGGACCCTAGACTGGCCAAGTTATTTTGGCACCCACGGCAGAAAGTCCCATAAGTGCCATTCATCCCATGGGAGTAAAAATAGAACAATAAACGAAAAGGTAACATTGACTAGTTTTTCATGGCACCCAGACTCTGCTGCCTAAGGCAGCTGCTGAACTCCGCCAAACAGTAGGGAATGAAATGGAGAAAATCGCGATCCAGCTGCCCTGAACTCCTTGGAGAAACAGATAAAAATGTGGTGAATGAATAAACAACACTACTATTCCATGTTCCATGTTCCAAAAGTAGGGGAACTTATGTAGAGAGTTGAGGAGAGCTTCCCCGCTTTTGTGGCTATCTTTCAGTCCCTAATGAAGGCTGGGCCATAAATGCGTAAAATAAAATACATCGGTATCAACTGAAGGTATGAATGGACTAGTAACTTTTTGCAAACCTATTTACAAGGCTGAGCTAAATAAAGAATGTGCAGTAGGCAGCTGGGAGCAATGAGGGATACAGGGAATGTGGACTTTTAAGGCCTGCAGCTCATGCTGGAATCTGTTACAAGGACAAACATTAAATCCTAAAGTGCCCCCTAAAGGTACAGTATATAGAGATGTTCTCTCACTTCTGTTTGTTGAGTGCCCAACTGCTTCTGGATTCAGTCCCATCATATAACATTCACAAAGCATCCTCTTGAAAACAGCCACACCTGAATAATTCTGAATTTTTAGCATCCATTTACAAACAACTAAATTTTTGCTGCTGCACTAGTACCAGGAAATCCTGAATTCCTGGGCAGGTGTAACTTGAATACAGAGCTAACTCATGCTCTGGCAATTTATGCACACACCTGCCCCCCACATTACTTGCTCTTTGTGGGGCTGCCCTTGAAAATGGCCTTGAAACTTCAACTGGTGCAGTAGGTGGCTGCCAGACTGCTAACCAGCTCTGGCAGCTGGAATCATTCTGGAATACTTGTACTGGTTGCCTATACACTTCTAGGCCAAATTCAAGGTGTTAGTGATGACTTATAAAGCCCTGAATGACTCGGGACCTGGATAGCGAAAGGAGCTCCCCTCCCAGAACTAGACTTCCCGTGTTTAAGATCTTTATACTGTGGTGTGGGAAGGGGCCTTCTCTGTGGTGATGCCCTGTTTATGTCACACACTGAGGGACAGTTGTTGCTGACTCTGCCTTTGTTTGTTCTAACTTAAGATGTAGCTGTATACCAAGGCTTTAAAAAGATGTTAGTTCAGACAGGATTACGGCAGAAGGAAGGAAATATTCTGCACAGCAAGGATGGGGAACCTTTGGCTCTCCAGATGTTGCAGGGCTACAATTCCCATAATCCCCACTGGCTGAGGCTGATGGGAGTTTGAGTCCAGCAGCATGCCGAAGGCCACAGGATCCCCACTCCTGTCCTACAGTCTTAAAGGCAATAACTGCTGTTATTATTAATATTTTATCTGCCCTGCCATTCTGGGTAGTGCATTGTTGTTCATATTAAACCTTTGTGGTTTTTAAAAAATCCAGTTTCAGTACATGTTAAACATAAATTTAAATTTTACCACAAAACAGGTATTGAAATGTGTAATTCGTGTCAATATTTGAATTTCCAAATGTGTTTTATGCTAAATTATGTATCTTTTTAATGCATTTTGATCCATTATTTGAGATGGGAATTGTATATCACAAAATTCAGAGAAGTGCAAAATGTGAAAGGCAAATATGTTCCAGTCCATCATATGCAAATGGGCTCAGTTCACTTAAAATTCTCCCTTATTCCTGGACACAAAGAGGCTGCTACTTCCTAACCATGTTTGTAGCTAGGATATCCAGCCTAGATTTCTGTTTCACATGAGCTTCTGCTTTTCTGCTTAAGAGAAAACTCTTTGCTGTCACCAAGGGTCATTCTTACACTCGTGAAAATGGCCATATGCAGTCAGACCAGTGGCCTAGTTAACCCTGTTGTCTGTTGACAGGGACCACACAGATATGACAGGCGGACTCTCAAGCAAGGCAAGGTTCTCAAATTGGACCCCTTCCCTGTTATTAGTCTCCGCTCCCTGGTATTCAGAGGCATACTATCTCTGAATACCTTTCATAAACCTATCTTCAATTTGTTTAAAAACCATCACAATGCCATGTGGGCCTGAGTTCCTCAGGACAAATTAAACACTGCATGAAGAAGCATTTAGTCATCTTTGAAACTGTTGTTTTCACTTTGAAAAATGATGTGACATATATGTGCTATGAAATAATAACAAACTATTTAAAGTTTTACTAGTGACAATCATTTGTTCCTATTATTATTATTATTATCAGCAGCAGCAGCAACAGCAGTAGGGCAGATTAGAATGCAGCGCGTCATGGCTCAGTGTCAAACTGCAGACACACAGAACGGGTCACCTGATACCTTTTATTGGACCAACTTTCACACACATACACCAAAAGAAGTTTGTCCAGCAAAACAAATCTCTTTCCTCATCTCTTTCCTTGGAACCAATAGATCAATAATCTCTGCAACTTGCTGTGAGGAGGTAACAGGCAGCATTCCACTAGAATGGCACCATTTCGTAATGACTTGAGTGAAGGAAACTCATCTGATCTTTCAGATAATTAAAACATATAAATGTTGCTAGTCGCAACGACTGCAGAGGATGTGATTTTAAACCTAAAATGATTTTGGTTTATTTGAGTACCAGGCTGGAAGCAATAAAATTAAATTGAGCACATTCAAACCATTACATATGAGAAATAAAAACAAAATGAGCGACAGTTATCTTGGCTTAGGAGCTGCTGTGGAATATCATATGTGAGCTACAAGGAAATATGAGCACCATTTAGGGCTTAGCTGGACTATTGCATCTGTTTTGGTCAACATAATTTAAGGAGCAAACAAGCAAATTTGAGATTATTTGTGTTAGCAGCAAGGATTAGAAATGGTTTGAACATGAGACTACTGAAATATTATTTATTTTATTTCATAAAATTTATATACCACTTGACTGTAAAAAACCCAAAAAACCCTAACCCTCAAAGCACTTTATAACAAGAAAAACAGACAATGACATTATCGGTAAAAACCATTAAAACAACTATTTTAAGCATTCAAATTTCCCCAACCCCATATTCAGGTGAATTGTTCTACAAGGATTCACAGGGGCTCTCTAGGGTAGTCTGGTTGGCAAAGGTTGCTCTGGGGTTTCAGTGAGAAGGGTGGGGGGGAGATGCTGCTCAGGATGCAGGGCCGGCCCACCCATGAGACAAGGTGAGACAACTGCCTCAGGTGACAGGATCCACAGGGGCAGCAGATCCCAATGCAGATCTTTCTTTCCCCTCTTGCTCCTGATGTAGACCTTCACTCCCCACTTCTTCTCTAGCAGGGAGAGCGGAGGCATTTTGTCGTTTGCCTCACGTGCCAAAATGTCTCAGAGAATGTTGGGCAAAGGGGTATTGAGAAGCTTTCGTTGGGGTGTTATTTGAATTATGTTTTTGTATTGTTAAGGTTTACTATGAATGATGAGAGATTTGTTTGATTTTATTATATGATTCTCAATGAGAATGTTTTTATTAACATATTATTTGAATATTTAAATGTTGCCATATTTTGTAATCATGTAATCCCCCCTCCCCTTGTTGTAAACCACCTTAAGCATGGGAAAGCAACATGCAAATAAATGGGGATGTTTCTTGGAGATGCTGGGGGTCAATCCTGGGACCTTTTGCATGCAACCTGCTATGCCCTGCCACTCAGCTGTGGCTTTTGCTAGGTTGCAGCCTGCAGGATTTTTCTATAGAACAAAAGGTATGTAGGTATCTGCACAGGTGTGTATTGATGCGCAGGTGGGCATGCAAATGAATAGATTTGATACCGATCAATGTCTGCTTTGTGCATCACCTTGAGGAGCCTTATGGCCAAAGAGCAGACCCAAAATGTTATAGATAAATAAATATTGTGTGGCCAGATCTTCTGGGCACCTCAGTGGAGGAATCTGGTCATTGGTGTGGGCTGTCACAGCAGCCCTGTGGGGCCCCCTCCCCTGTCAGGAAGTGGCGCTATTAGAGTGGAGCACCCAGAAGATGGAGAGTGGGCAAGAGTTGCAGGAGGAAGAAAAAGGGAGGGAGGGAGGGAGGGAGGGAGGCAGACAGATGGACCAACGGAGGAGGAGCAGCAGAGCAGACCTGACCCCAATGGCCACGTAAGAAGTCACTGGCAGAGTGTGAAAAGTGACAAAAAGCAAACTTTTTGAGTTTCTGGTCCATGGTCTCTCCCAGCTTTAGAGGCTCCGATACACCTCCTTGCCAAGGGCGCAAGGGAGCCCAATACACTTCTGTTGCTGTTTGATCCATCTGAGTGCTAAAGAGCAGTTTCCCTGGGGGAAACAGTGGGACGAGAGAAAATGTGAAAAATCCCTAAGTCTAAGGCAGCTTCCCAGGCTCGTAATGGCATAAGAATTGGCCAGACTCTTCTCTCCCTCACCCCCTTCTGGTCAACTGGCTACCCTATTTATATCCAGCAGCATTGATGGTGGTTCCCATGGCCTCCCCTCCCCCTTTATAGCCACACAACAACCCTGCGAAGCAGATGAATCGGAGAGGTCGGGACTGCTCAGGCGGACCCAACAAGCTTTATGGCGGAGCAGACATGCATGAATCAGGGCCTCAGAGCTGACTCACTACCATACGCTACTCCACACTGGCTCAGAATTCACTGCTTCTGCTGGGGGCTTTTCAAAATTAAATCTGGCAATCTTGGCTAAATATATCCATTATACTGCTTTCTGCCTGATTTCAATCCACATCAAGGTCTGAGTGACCACTCAGACTTCCCCCTGTTTCTGAAGTCCAGAGGTGAGAGTGTAGGTCCTTCACTGGGGTTGGCACCCAACCTGTGTAAGACAGAATTGTCCCTTATTCCAATGTAAAATGCTATGTCCTGTATTGATTCAATACAGGATGCAGTTTATATTTCCCCTACTTCCTCTGCACTCCCTTTTCCTCCCTCCCCTCCCCCTCCCCTGCCTCCGCTCTGGCTTCTTTTCTTTTTTCTCCTTGCTCCCTCTCCTCATCCCGCAAGGAGGAGGAGGGGGGCAAGGCTTTCTTGCTGCCCCTTCCAGTTCTTGCTGCTTTGGCTGGGCTAAGGAGACCATCCCCCCTTCATGGATCACTGCCTTGCCGTGGCGAAGGGGCTTGAAGAACTCAGAGAAGCTATGAACTATGCCGAGCAGGGCACCCAAGATGAACAGGTCATAGTGGAGAGTTTTGACCAAACGTGATCCACCTGGAGGAGGAACCGGCAAGCCACTCCAGTATCCCTGCCAAGAAAACTCCATGGACAAAGACAACAGGCATATAAAAGATATGACGCTGGAAGATGAGCCCCTCAGGTCGGAAGGCGTCCAACATGCTACTGGGGAAGAGCGGAGGGCAAGTACAAGTAGATCCAGAGCTGATGAAGCGGCTGGGCCAAAGCCGAAAGGACGCTCAGTTGCGGATATGCCTGGAAGCGAAAGGAAAGTCCAATGCTGTAAAGAAAAATATTGCATAGGAACCTGGAATGTAAGAACCATGAACCTGGGGAAGTTGGAGGTGGTCAAAAATGAGATGGCAAGAATAAATATTGACATCCTGGGCATCAGTGAACTAAAATGGACGGGAATGGGTGAATTCAGTTCGGATGACCATCATATCTACTACTGTGGGCAAGAAACCCGTAAAAGAAATGGGGTGGCCCTCATAGTCAACAAAAGAGTGGCGAAAGCTGTACTGGGATGCAATCTCAAAAATGATAGAATGATCTCGATACGAATCCAAGGCAGACCTTTTAACATCACAGTAATCCAAGTTTATGCACCAACTACTTGTGCTGAAGAAACTGAAATTGACCAATTCTATGAAGACTTACAAGACCTTATAGAAGTGACACCAAAGAAGGATGTTCTTCTCATTATAGGGGATTGGAATGCTAAAGTAGGGAGTCAAGAGATAAAAGGAACAACTGGCAAGTTTGGCCTTGGAGATCAAAACGAAGCAGGGCAAAGGCTAATAGAGTTCTGTCAAGAGAACAAGCTGGTCATCACAAACACGCTTTTCCAACAACACAAGAGACGACTCTACACATGGACATCACCAGATGGGCAGCATCGAAATCAGATTGATTATATTCTCTGCAGCCAAAGATGGAGAAGCTCTATACAGTCAGCAAAAACAAGACCTGGAGCTGACTGTGGCTCAGATCATCAGCTTCTTATAGCAAAATTCAAGCTTAAACTGAAGAAAGTAGGAAAAACCACTGGGCCAGTAAGATACAATCTAAGTCAAATCCCTTATGAATACACAGTGGAAGTGAGGAACAGGTTTAAGGATTTAGATTTGGTGGACAGAATGCCTGAAGAACTATGGATGGAGGCTCGTAACATTATACAGGAGGCAGCAACGAAAACCATCCCAATGAAAAGGAAATGCAAGAAAGCAAAGTGGCTGTCCAATGAGGCCTTACAAATAGTGGGGGAGAGAAGGCAAGCAAAATGCGAGGGAGATGGTGAAAGATACAGGAAATTGAATGCAGATTTCCAAAGAATAGCAAGGAGAGACAAGAAGACCTTCTTAAACGAGCAATGCAAAGAAATAGAGGAAAGCAATAGAATGGGAAGAACCAGAGATCTGTTCAAGAAAATTGGAGATATGAAAGGAACATTTCGTACAAAGATTTCCATAATAAAGGACAAAAGTGGAAAGGACCTAACAGAAGCAGAAGACATCAAGAAGAGGTGGCAAGAATACACAGAGGAATTATACCAGAAAGAAATGGATGTCTCGTATACCCCAGGTAGTGTGGTTGCTGACCTTGAGCCAGACATCCTGGAAAGTGAAGTCAAATGGGCCTTAGAAAGCACTGCAAATAACAAGGCCAGTGGAAGTGATGGTATTCCAGCTGAACTATTTAAAATTTTAAAAGATGATGCTGTTAAGGTGCTACACTCAATATGCCAGCAAGTTTGGAAAACTCAGCAGTGGCCAGAAGATTGGAGAAGATCAGTCTACATCCCAATCCCAAAGAAGGGCAGTGCCAAAGAATGCTCCAACTACCGCACAATTGCACTCATTTCACACGCTAGCAAGGTTATGCTTAAAATTCTACAAGGAAGGCTCAAGCAGTATGTGGACCGAGAACTCCCAGAAGTGCAAGCTGGATTTAGAAGAGGCAGAGGAACCAGAGACCAAATTGCAAACATGCACTGGATTATGGAGAAAGCTAGAGAGTTCCAGAAAGACATCTACTTCTGCTTCATTGACTATGCAAAAGCCTTTGACTGTGTCGACCACGGCAAACTATGGCAAGTTCTTAAAGAAATGGGAGTGCCAGATCACCTCATCTGTCTCCTAAGAAATCTCTATGTGGGACAAGAAGCTACAGTTAGAACTGGATATGGAACAACTGATTGGTTCAAAATTGGGAAAGGAGTACGACAAGGCTGTATTTTGTCTCCCTGCTTATTTAACTTATATGCAGAATTCATCATGCGAAAGGCTGGGCTGGATGAATCCCTAGCCGGAATTAAGATTGCCGGAAGAAATATCAACAACCTCAGATATGCAGATGACACAACCTTGATGGCAGAAAGTGAGGAGGAATTATAGAACTTTTTAATGAAGCTGAAAGAGGAGAGCGCAAAATATGGTCTGAAGCTCAACATCAAAAAAACAAAGATCATGGCCACTGGTCCCATCACCTCCTGGCAAATAGAAGGGGAAGAAATGGAGGTAGTGAGAGATTTTACTTTCTTGGGCTCAATGATCACTGCAGATGGTGACAGCAGCCACGAAATTAAAAGACGCCTGCTTCTTGGGAGAAGGGCAATGACAGGCCTAGACAGCATCTTGAGAAGTAGAGACATCACCTTGCCAACAAAGGTTCGTATAGTTAAAGCTATGGTTTTCCCAGTAGTGATGTATGGAAGTGAGAGCTGGACCATAAAGAAGGCTGATCGCCGAAGAATTGATGCTTTTGAATTATGGTGCTGGAGGAGACTCTTGAGAGTCCCATGGACTGCAAGAAGATCAAACCTCTCTATACTGAAGGAAATCAACCCTGAGTGCTCACTGGAAGGATAGATTGTGAAGCTGAGGCTCCAGTACTTTGGCCACCTCATGAGAAGAGAAGACTCCCTGGAGAAGACCCTGATGTTGGGAAAGATGGAGGGCACAAGGAGAAGGGGAAGGCAGAGGACGAGATGGTTGGATAGTGTTTTCGAGGTTACCAGCATGAGTTTGACCAAACTGCGGGAGGCAGTGGAGGACAGAGGTGCCTGGCGTTCTCTGGTCCATGGGGTCACGAAGAGTCGGACACGACTGAATGACTAAACAACAACAACAACAAAGGAGACCATCCACAGAGCTGCAGCCTGGAAGTCCTGGGCCCAGTCCCTCAGAGAGCAACAGGTTCTGAGTCTCTAGAAACAAACGGTTTTGTGTCACTGTAGCTCAAAAGCCCCAGTTCTGAACGCGATCTGCATGATATTTGAGAGAGGCGGAGCGAGGGCGAGAAATCACTCCCCACAAGGCATGTCCTCCCCCCCCCCCCGCCCTTAATGGGTTTTTTTGCTAAAGCGCCACAACTCACATGTTGGGAGGCTCCTCCAACTAGCCTGTCAGGGAGAAGGGAATATATTTGTATGAAAAAGCCCTCCATTGTGAGAACCTGCAGTCTGAAGTGACAAAAGTCCAGATGCAGGTACCATATATCCTTCAACTATCATGAGGCAGCTGTTTCCAGAATGGGGACTTAGCTTGGCTTCCATGCCTTCTCCTTCCACACCACAGGGCTTGCACATCCAGCTCCCTTAGGCAACTGTCCATACCACTAGCAGAGCCATTAACAGGCCATTAACACTTTAAGGGATGCTTCTTCCACAAACCTTACAGGAGAGAAAGTAAGGAGTGTGGTGGAGTCTCCTTCTTTGGAGGTCTTTAAGCAGAGGCTTGACAACCATATGTCAGGAGTGCTCTGATGGTGTTTCCTGCTTGGCAGGGGGTTGGACTCGATGGCCCTTGTGGTCTCTTCCAACTCTATGATTCTATGATTCTATAAACATGGTGCTCTCCAGCTGTCCTGGACTTCAGCTCCCATCATCCTTGACAGACTGGCCAAGCTGATGAGAGATATAGTTCAGCAACCTCTGCAGACCCTGGGTGAGGAGAAGCAGTAACAACACCAGGTTTATTTAAGGATTCCAGTTATGGTAACTCCTGTTCTTATTCAAACTGCAATAGCTTATTCATTGCAATAGCTTAAATTGGACAGTACTAGATTGCATTCATGGGCATCATGTGAGTATTTCTTTTAATTATTATTGTATGATTGCTAAACCATTCTGCTGTAAGGAATAGTTTTAGTGAAAGACATTGCAACCCCTAAACTGGTAAAGGGGTAGTTGGAAGGGCATAATGCCCTAGGAAGGCCTGTGAGCAATTTGGCAGGGTTCGCTCATGTCTCACCCTCATTTATCCTCAGGTTTAGTTAACACAGTCAACTGAAAGAGGCAGAAAAACTTTTTCCAGAAGTCTACCAATTTAGATTATGGGTGAGGTGGGGTGGAGGATAAGAAGGATGTTAAATGTTTGAATGGCACTCTGCCATGGAGCAAAGCAGCACTGCTGCAGCTGGCAATGACTGACACCACCTCAGATTCCCAGAGAATGGCCTAGAATTGAATCCCATGGTGCAGCCTTCCAGCTCACTATTTCTCTCTCTGAGCCAAACTGCACATTGGCTCCACATTTTTTCTGCCATCCCTGCTTCTTAGCTCAAGGGCTAAAGAGACAAACTCCAATGGGTGTTACATTCCAAAAACTGGAGAGAGGTTCTTAGTTATCAGGAACGCATCTCCTGCAGTTCGCTTTCACTGATGCAAAACGATTATTAGTAAGTAATAAAGGATGGTCAGCCAACATCCCCACAGCACCTTCCAGACTGCAAAAGTTGCCAGAGCTGGGATCTGTGTGAGCTCCCTGTTCACCCTGTGGTTGCTTCCTTTGGTCTCAGACCACAGCCAGGTACGACCATCTGCCAGGCCAAATGTGGAGATATACTTTAGCTTGCTTAGCTTGCTCTGAACACCAGCTACACCTGGCGAATAAGAAGGTGTGCATTCACTAAGCTATTAAAGTACTCCTGCAGGTTTAAGAACAACATATAGTTTATTTCTTCAGAGTGCTGCTAGTTCTGGAAACTCACTAGTTGTGCACACACCGACGCATGAGAACAATTAAATGGGCATATGCACTAGGCATGCATGCAAACAGAGGCATACCTGGGCTCCCTTGGCAAGGAGCTGTATTGGTACCTCACCCCCATCCCTTGTGCCCTTGGCAAGGAGCAGCCTGGGAAGTGTGCAGATAGCCTCTGGAGAGGTGCGATTTTTGCACCGGCTCTAGGCCTGCACCCTTGGCAGGTACCCCACTGCATGCAAAAGACACATATCCCTCTTCTTGACTACAATGTACAAATAACATTGCTGCCTACCTATCTCCCTGTTTATCTGCCCAGCATCTACTGTATATATTAACACACTGCACACTGTTAAAATATTTTTTGCCATTTGTTCTTGAATATATACAAGAAAGGGCCTTTAAACTTGGTTGAAAATCTCACCACTGCTTTTAAAATCTCACCTTTGCTTACAAATGAAATCTAAAATGGCAGATTTGCAAGTAGGTATTCCAATGAAAGATGCTCACACAGTTATTTGGTAACCATGGTGAGCAGCCTGAAACAGAGTCAAAGGAAAGGCTGAAGGGGGGCGGGGGCGAGATTGAGAAAAAGCTGAAGCAAGCCAGCAAGTCAGGTATGGCCCATCATTGATGGTGGACCACCAGTGATTTGCAGCCCTGACTTTTAGCCTATTCTGTCAAGCATAGATTCCCCCACAACCCCGAGAGCTGTTTATACAACACACTCTCTTAGTCTCTGTTATTTATTTTCATAGAATCATAGAGTTGAAAGAGACCACAAGGGCCATCGAGTACAACCCCCTGCCAAGCAGGAAACACCATCAGAGCACTCCTGACATATGGTTGTCAAGCCTCTGCTTAAAGACCTCCAAAGAAGGAGACTCCACCACACTCCTTGGCAGCAAATTCCACTGTCGAACAGCTCTTACTGTCAGGAAGTTCTTCCTAATGTTTAGGTGGAATCTTCTTTCTTGTAGTTTGGATCCATTGCTCCGTGTCCGCTTCTCTGGAGCAGCAGAAAACAACCTTTCTCCCTCCTCTATGTGACATCCTTTTATATATTTTAACTGTCCTTCTTAATAACTGTTAATATTGCTGCATTTGTCAGGTTTGATTTTTAGATTATTATAACCCATGGCTCTTCCAGACTGTTTTCAGGTGGGATTCAATCACATAATGACAAATGCAGGTTGTACACTTGTATCTGACTGTGAACCCCCTTCCCCCCAACACAGGACTTTTTGCAATCTGGAAAGTGACAGAGAAACTTGTTGGAAAGTGTGAGCTAAGACTGGCTTTGATGCAGCACCATTTAACCTTCTCACAAACAGATCAGAATGAACATTCATTAAATAACCAACATTGCCTGATCTCCCTGTACACAAATCAGGATAAAAGCTCATTAAACAGGTTGTCTGGAAGTGCCCCGTCCCAAATATGACATGATCTACAGCAAAATATGCCTCAGTGGGAATCACAAAATTACATATGCTTTGAGACTACAGATCCTGTGGCTGAGCATGACTTGGGGTGAAAAATATACGTATGTGAGGATATGCAGCTTCAAGAATACAACCCCATGTACATCACTACATTACGCATTTAAGAGACTTATGTGGGAGGCAAAAAACCCCAAACAAATGATTGCAAGTGGAGAGCAAGAAGTGCCTCCAGGGACCCTCGTTCTGTTTCTTTTAGGCTATAGAACACCAGCAATGCTCATTGAAAGGAAATTCCAGGAGAGCCCTTTATAGTGTCCTTGGAAAGAAGAAGAGTGCTGCAGATTTCTAGTGCTTTTGCCACATCATCTGAAAAGCATGCTCAGCATTTTGTGACGTTTTAGTCAGTCCTAAAAAAGGCATAACACACTATAGATCTTGAAAGTTTTCTTATGGACCAACATGGCTGCTTTGATTCTTGTAACAACAACAACAACTCCTATTATTCAGTCAATAAAAAGTCTCCAAGTGACCCCCTATCTGGTTTACATTCTGGAAGAAGCAGGCAGAGAACAAGACAGAAAGTTATAGTTGTTAAAGGAACATCATCCCCCCAAAAGTAACACCACTTAAGAGACAGTACTGGTATTTAGCAGTATCTAAACATATGAAGAAAGAAAGGAAGGAAGGAAGGAAGGAAGGAAGGAAGGAAGGAAGGAAGGAAGGAAGGAAGGAAGAAAGAAAGAAAGAAAGAAAGAAAGAAAGAAAGAAAGAAAGAAAGAAAGAAAGAATATACACCATGCCTTCTCTCCTCTACCACCACTACACCAAACAACCTTGCTTGGTAGCCAGATGCTGTTCAACTACAACTTTGATCAGCCTCAGTCAGAATGGCCACTAGGCAGGGATGATGGAAGTTGTTGTCTGGCAACACCCGGAGGGCTACCCCTCATCTGACCTGGTGTAAATGTAAGCGCTTCTTCCAATCTCATTCGCCTGAGCTGCAAGATCTGCAGACAGTGGAGTCCTGTACAGCTTGCAATATTGTTTTGTGGCATTTTGGCTGGTCTAAGAAAGACAGTGTGTATATCTGTGTTGTGTATTATAATGTTTTAATTATAGGTGATATAATATGTTTTTTTGAGATCTGTCTGTTTTATGTTTGTTTTTGGCTATAACCTGTATTTGGTTGACAAATAAAATCTGATGCTGATGAAATTGTCCTAATGCAGATTTCTTTTGGAATCTTTCTTCCGGGTGAAGCTTTTAGATTTGACTTCACACTTTACGGCTCTCCTAGATTCTGAGGCAGGGGGGTAAAGGTGTCCCTAGGAGGGCCGTTGGCTAAATGGGCTTCAGATGAGGGCAGCGAGGGCACTTGGCACTCCATTCCCTGCTGGGGCCTCCTGTTCCACAACCCCTTTACTCCCAGGGAGCTCTTGCTATAATTAACTTCAGCCAGCTGGAAATTCCGCTCATCTGTTCCTATGAGCTCTATTTCCTTGGCCACCTTCTCAGAAGCTTGTAAAAATAATTATGCAAAGGGAAAAAACCTCAAGAATCAAGCAGTGGATGGAGGACTCCCAAGGGTGTGTGAATGTGAAAGTGGGGGGGGGGGTTATTCTCTAGAATATTGCTTTTCTGAATTAAAAGGCTAGCTAGCACAAGTTTCCAAACAGGCACAGCTTGGAATCTGTCATGCTGGAATGTCACTACGACTCTGACCAGGAAGGATGCCACCAGGTCAGATATAGCTCAGCCGAGGAAGCCCTGAAACAAAGCAAGGGGAGGGGAGGGGAGTGAAGTTGGGGGCACATTCATTGATTTATTAAATTTAAATCCCAACTTTTCCTCCATGGAGATGGGTGAAACAAGGAATTATTCTGGAAATCCTTGTCAAGATTCTGTGGAACTGTAGTAAGCTCCCATTTGGATTTTATGAACATTCAAAGACATATGTGGAACAGAAACTAGCAAATATTTGGACTCTATGCATGAACTGATCTATTGGGACTTCTGTTTACTTTGTTGTACTTTATGTGTTTATGTGCGAGAGAAATATTTGATACTGTGATAAATACAGAAGAGCATTGTTTATGTGAATGCAAAACAAAACAAAACAATCCTGTATAGCGGGATGACCCATAGTCGCCTTTGACTGTACTTAACCATCCCAGGGTCCTTTGCCTTACCTTTAGGTTAGGCTGAGACTTACGTCCCTGGCACATGGTCACCCAGTGAGCTTTGTAGCCGAGGGAGGACTGAATCCAGTCCTAGTCCAGCACTCTGCTCACTATACCAGAGATTAGGAACATGTGGCTATCTAGATATTATTCAGTTCCAACTCCCATCAGCCTAAGCCAGGATGGTCAATGATCAAGGATTCACGGGGAAAGCTTCACCTATGGGATTTCTACCTGGCAGGCAGGTATTTCTACCCATTAAATTGGGGTGCCTGACCTGTAGCCCTCTATATGTTGCTGAACTACAACTCCCATCCTCAGTGGCCATTGGCCATGCTGGCTGGGCTGATAGCCCAGCAACATCTGGAGGGCCACAGAATCTCTGCAAGAAATACAGGTGGCAACTTTACTGAGCCTTATCATTTGAAATAGATTTTGGAGCTGAGATGTGGCAAGCTCTGGTTCAAGCAAGCATTGCTGCTCTGTCACTAGGGCCACAGCCTCTCACTGTGGCCTCCCATCTCTGCCCATTTGAGTCTCTGTGTTTGTTGCCTTGCCTTTCTTCCTAAAGTCCGTGGGCTGGGGGAGAGATGGAAATAACCCCGGGACAACGCTGTTCCCTGCTAAAGATGCCCCATTCCAAAGTACACTGTCCAATCGGATTAACGTAGGGAAATCAAGAGAGTGCACTGCTGTTGTGCCTTATTTTATTTACATGACTCATTCACATCAGATTTGGATTTCTCAGTACGTAGATGATTGAAGGGTTTTTATGCAAATAGTTATCATGACCAGATATATATTAGCAAGTGTTCGAGAAATCTCTGAACATGTCTTTGACAGTTTTTCCGTAATAAAATATATTGTCGTGGGTGACCTTGGTCTCATAAACAAGGGCAATTCAGGTAACAGGGGTGGGGGTCCAGAACAAGCAACGCTGCATCATGCTGAATAATGTCTCAGCACCCCTGAGACAATCCTGGCACATAAAAGCTGAGCACATAAAACAGAGCAAGAATTCACTTGGAGAAGGCGCTCGGAGCAGAAATGACTGGACGTTTCTCCTGCAGCTTCCCCCGCCCTCCAGCGCTTGAAATAAATAGGGCATGCCGAAGGTTCCTGTGCTGGTGCCACTCACCCTCTCCCTCCCCCACCCCACCTGCCGCCCCATATCTCTATATTTGCAGAAGGGTGTTTCCCAAAGTGGGACATCTGGCTTCCTATGACAAGTGGAGCAGCCCAGTAGGTAGGAGCAGATATCGACTCAGGGAAACTGCCGGTTGAGGAGTCTTTCCGCAGCACAGGGAGGCTGCGGGGTTGCAGAGGAGACCTGCTGGGATGGAAGACTGCAGAGCTTTGTCTGTCCTGTCTGGCAAGGCAAAGTCCCTGGCCAGGCAAAGGGGTGACTTTTCATTCCATGCCCTGGTGAATAGAAGCTGGTGACAGGCTCACTTCCCAGACATTACAATCATGATTATTTCGATTTATAGTTTGCCCTTCCTCCCCAAGGAGCCCAGGGCAGCAGACACAGCAATAACAAACTTTGTTAAAAATTCTGAAAACAGTTAAAGGCATTTTGAAGAGAGTTTAAAAAACATTATACGGACATAAAAAAAATTCTTTAATTTTCAGTTGCAAAAATACAAAGAACACTATAGCTTCATATTGTAAGTAAAACAGTTAATTCAGATTTGCCAGGAACAGCACCTTTTGGTAACCAATGCCTAGGTAAACAGGAACATTAAAAAATTTCTCCTGACAATAGTGAAGGTGGCAGACACACCTCACTTTTGAAGGTCCCAAACTTGGACCCACTATCAGAAGGCTTGAGCTGGTTGACATTGGGGGAGGCCTGCTTTTAGGTACTGGGTCCCAATATATGCTAGTGCTAGCACCTTGAATTTGGCCCAGTAGCTCCTTGTCAGCCAACACAGTACATTCCAGACACAGGGTCCCACCAGGCAACAGTGCTTACTAGCACTCACATTCTGCACTAGCGGCAGCCTGCAGACCATCTACAAGGGCAGCCCCACATGCAGTGCATGGGAGGAAGTCACCAAGGCATGGACAACTGAGACCACTCTATCCCAATATAGAAATGGCCATGGCTGGTGAACCAGTTTAGGCTGGGCATAAGCCCTCCTAGCCACATTTGACTCCTGTGACTAGTTGGAATCCAGACCATGAACCTGTTCCTTCAGCGGGAGGGCAGTCCCTCACAGAAGAAGTGGTGCACCTAATTCCCAGAAATGGGAACCATCGACCAACAGCACTTCCGTCAGACTCAGTATTTATTGGCTACCATCCAGTCCACCACTGCCTCTAGACACCTGCCCAACACCTTCACAGCTTCTCCTGATTCCAGAGACAAGGAGAGACCAATGTCACTGTACTTCCAAAGCCCAGGGCTGGATCTAGACACATAAAAACAAGCGTTTCAGAAAAACACGTTGCAAACCTCAAAGCGGGAAATCACGTTGGTGAAAGGTGGAACTCCACAGCACCACCTGGTGCCACAGTGTTATAACACATATTTATTTACGAATGCAGCTGAGTCCCAGGATGAGAGTTCCCAATATTTTCATATGGATATTAAATATCATAGGAGACAGAATGGACCTTTGGGGGGAAAACCCACGGCCCCCAAAGCCAAGGAAGTGAGCAATGTTCTCCTAGTGCTACTTTCTGGTAGTGATTCTGCAAGTAGGAGTAGAACAACTGCAATACAGTCCTTCCAACTTCTCTCTGAGAGGTTCCAGAACACCAATAGCGTCAAAAGCTGCTGAGAGGCTCATCCACCCGTCCATCCAGCCCCCTACATGCCTCTCCTGACGGCTCACAGAATCAAGAGTATGCCCCCACCTAGCCCCACACAGAGGTCAGATTAACCTTGAGCCTAATTTCCTTCAACCCACTCTGAGCCTCAGTCAGCCCAAACCAGCAGGCTTTACCATTCTTATGAAATTTCATCAAGGTTGGACTGAATCTGCAGTGGGAAGGAGTATCTCAAACAGAGAACAGCCACCACCAAGATCCAGTCTATTCCTGCTGCCTGAAGCTGGCAAGTGGTCTGTCCCATTAAGGCTCCAAGGGTGTAATCTTTTTCTCAGTTTTAAAAAGCAACCGTAAGGCAGCCCCAGGTGGAGAAAAACAACAGGAGAGGGTGGAAAATTCAAGAGGAAAAACACACAGCAGGTTAAGTACTCCTCTTACAGCTTCTGACCAGTCACTCCTCGCTCAAGATTGCAGCCTCTGAGGCCGCTTTGCATTAAGAAAATTAAAGTCAGAAGAATGTGACATGTATGTGTGAGTAATCTCTCTAGTCGTCTGATCTTTTGCAGATTTCAGAGCGCCATCATCATGTGCAGTGGGTGGGTGGGTGGGGGGACTTGATGGAAAGCTGTCTGTAAGGGAAGCTGTTTCTCCTGGGTTTTCCGGATTCAAATGACCCAGTTGCGTTTTCCAGGCCCTGCAGTTCGGTAGCCCTGGGCTCCTCAGTTTCCTTTACAGCTGGGACAAAGTGAGATGCTGAGAGAGAAGATGACACAGCTGACCTTTGTCTGACGGTGACAAAGCCAATTTTGACTGAGGTGCTTTTAATCTTGAACCATGCTATTATTAGCCAAACACCTTGTGAGAGTGAAAGAGAATGAATGAACAGCATCTCCTTTCCCAGGAGAACATTCAGGTTGGCCATCAAACAAAATGGGGAGTGCAACAGGGAAGTTAGCAGTAGAAATAACCTTAACTCTGCCCCTGTGCTTCAGTCAGAGAATTGATTTGTTCCGTCTCCGCCCCGTCCCCCTGCCCCGTGAGACACAAGACTCGTTTTGATGGTGGTGGTTTAGAAAAACAAAATGTTGCCGTGCTGCTGAGTACTCCTGTTCCACATTCCAGTGAGCCAGCCAGCCAAGCTCCCCTTCCAAGCTATACCATTGCATGTGGCTATACTTCAGGGTCTATTCCATTGCACCTCCCTCTTCCCTGCCCCCCTAACACAACAGTCAGCATTCTGTGGGCACTGAGCATGCCCAGTCCATGCTGGATTATATAGGGTTTTTATTTCCTTTTCTAAAGATACTTCAGCAAACCATGTAAACTCTCCTTGCCTGTTGATGACACTGTTTTGGCTGCACGACACGCAGACAAGAACTTGTAAATCTGTCTGTGCTTTGCTACCTAGAGCTTAAAGAGATGACCTTTCACACCCCTGCAGAAATGCATGCAGGCCAGGGCAAAATAAACAAATAAAGAGTGGGGGCATATTATGATGAAGGAACAAGCTTGTTCCACATATTAAATTTCTGAAGGAGAGAAAAAACTGACTTGGGAGGGGTCAGGAGAACCCTAAGAACTGCGTACAGGTGAAGGAGAAGGAGGGCGTCTGTCAAGCTGCAGTGCTTGCGCTTGTCATAGCGTGACATTGAATCCCCCCAATATAATTAATGAGACCCTTCAACTGTCCCTATTTTCCAGGGACAGTCCCGGATTTACAGGAGCCGTCCTGGTTCTGATTTGATCCGTGGAATGTCCCACTTTTCCTTAGGATGTCCCTGTTTTCATTGAAGAAATGTTGGAGGGTATAGAGCTATATGACCCCAGAGCCAAGGAGATAAGTAGCTAAACAATCTTTAGAAGACATCTGAAGGCAGCCCTGTATAGGGAAGTTTTTAATGTTTTTATTTTGTTTTATTCTGTTTTGTTTTATTCTTGTTTTATTCAGTTTTATTCTGTTTTTATATATTTTGGAAGCCGCCCAGAGTGGCTGGGGCAACACAGTCAGATGAGTGAGGTATAACAACAACAACAACAACAACAATTGAATGGGACATCCCTATTTTCATCGGAGAAATGTTGGAGGGTATGAATTAATGGGATGAACAGACCTCCAGTAGAATGAACTTCTATAACCCAGATTCAGTCAGCTGGTGATTACAGAAGCATAGCATAATAGAATTGTACAGCTGGAAGGGACCCTGAGGATAATCTAGTCCAACCCCCTGCAATGCAGGAATATGCAGCTATCCCATACAGGGGTAGAACCTGCAACCTTGGCATTATCAGCACCATGCTATAACTAACTGAGTTATCCATCAGCCCCAGCCAGCAATGGCCAACAGTCAGGGTGATGGGAATTGTAGTTCAGCATCATCTGGGGGGCATCAAGTTCTCCATCCCTGTCGTAAAGCAAGAGGAAATGGTCCTTCTCTTCCCAGAGCAAGAGAGGATGCAATGGGTCAGCAAGTTTTTTCAGCAGGGGGCCGGTCCACTGTCCCTCAGACCTTGTGGGGGGCTGGACTATATTTTGAAAGGGAAAAAAAATGAACGAATTCCTATGCCCCACAAATAACCCAGAGGTGCATTTTAAATAAAAGGACACATTCTACTCGTGTCAAAACATGCCGATTCCCGGACCGTCTATGGGCCGGATTTAGGTGATTGGGCCGGATCCGGCCCCCGTGCCTTAGTTTGCCTACCCATGGTGTACATCATCACTGCTCTAGTCCACTGAAATCCCTCAGTGTCATTGAGGCTCCGAGCCCTGCATTCTCTTTGCCGTGTTCCAAAATTTGCAGGATTTTGGGGGCTTCTGATTGTTCTGCCTCTCTCTCTCTCTCTCTCCTCCCCATCTAGTGCCAGGACTGGAGCAGTGAGTGGAAGCTGCAGTGATGCTGCCTGTGAAATATTAATGAGACTGTCTCTCTCTCTCCACCCCCAGCTAGTTCCAAAGCAGCAGCAACAACAACCCCACAAGTTAGGTGAGGGTGACTTGCCTGATGGGAGCACCATAGCTGAGCAAGGATTTGAGTGACCCACGTCTCCCTGTTTCAAGTGTAGCCCGGCCCTGCTGGCAGTCCTGGCCCACCATCTCCATAAGCAGCAGAGTTATATGTAGTTAGGCCATTGAGCTGCACACTTCATGTGCTGTTGGCAGCAGGAGCTCCCCAGGGTTCCCAGGAAAAGGCCTTTCCCAGCTCTGTTACCTGATGGCTCTTAACTAGAAGCAGCAGCAGCAGCAGCAGCAAGAACAACCACCACCTTTGAGGCTAATTACAGCAAAAGCTTTCATGGACTAGAGAACGCTTTCACCAGTTGCAGATAATAATAATAATAATAATAATAATAATTTTTTATTTATACCCCGCCCTCCCCAGCCAAGGCCGGGCTCAGAGCGGCTTACAAGTAATAATAAAAACAAGATGAATGATTACAACTTAAAAACAAAAATAAAATACAACATTAAAATAATAAAATGTAGCCTCATCACAGGAGAAGGAAAAGAAAGAGAGAGAGAGAGAGAGAGAGAGAGAGAGAGAGAGAGAGAGAGAGGGAGAGGGAATCAAATTGGCTCCAAGCCAAAGGCCAGGCGGAACAACTCTGTCTTACAGGCCCTGCGGAAAGAAATCAGATCCTGCAGGGCCCTGGTCTCATGAGGCAGAGCGTTCCACCAGGCCGGAGCTAGTGTTGAAAAGGCCCTGGCTCTGGTTGAAGCCAATCTAACTTCCTTAGGGCCTGGGACCACTGGGGTGTTGTTATTTATGGACCTTGAGGCTCTCCGTGGGGCAGACCAGGAGAGGCGGTCCCGTAGGTACGAGGGTCCTAGGCCGTGAAGGGCTTTAAAGGTCAAAAGCAGCACCTTAAATCTGACCCTGTACTCCACCGGGAGCCAGTGCAGCTTGAAAAGCACTGGGTGAATATGCTCCCATGGCAGAGACCCCGTGAGGAGCCTCGCTGCAGCATTCTGTACCCGCTGGAGTTTCTGGGACAGCTTCAAGGGCAGCCCCGCATAGAGCGAATTACAGTAGTCAAGCCTGGAGATGACCGTCGCATGGATCACTGTGGCCAGGTCGGGGCGGGAAAGGTAAGGGACCAACTGCTTGATGCGGCAAAGGTGGAAAAATGTCGCCTTGGCTGTTGCTGTAACTTGCGCCTCCATGGAAAGGGAGGCGTCAAGGATTACACCCAAACTCTTAACGGAAGGCAATGGCACTAATTGGGCCCCCAATTAGATGGACCAGATTATGATGCCATAATCAATTTGCTAGTCTAGCCTTCAAGACCTGTGGTGCAGTAAGGCAATTTTAGACTCTGTATTGCCTCACTGGCTTCACAATGCAGCAAGCCACTTCTGCTGCCTCGAGAGGCCCTCTTGCTCAGTGGGGCCTGGATTTGTCCCTCAAAGTCTCTCCCACCCACATGGCATTTTGCTACAGCGGACCAGCACAGCGCAGCCTGTCCTCTAGTTAAAAGTAACAGTCAGGCGTGGACTGAACCAGGAGCCTTCTGCCTCCAAAGTGTGCACTGCTGCACCACTGAGCTTTGGTGCTTCCCCACAATCCTCTGACGGGTCAAAGGCCCTCATAGCGGAATGCAGCTATTCTTCAACGTTTGCGCTTCTCTGAACAAATGCATATATTAGGGAACAGCCACACCATGATGCATTGTATTAAAAGAAATCACTTGGAATAATGTGTGTATTACGTACAATTTGAAACCAAAATGTGTACCTTGGGTTACATATGCTTCAGGTTACAGACTCCGCTAACCCAGAAATAGTACCTCGGGTTAAGAACTTTGCCCCAGGATGAGAACAGAAATCGCGTGCTGGTGGAGCGGCAGCAGCGGGAGGCCCCATTAGCTAAAGGTTAACCTCAGGTTAAGAACAGTTTCAGGTTAAGAACGGACCTCCAGAATGAATTAAGTTCTTAACCCGAGGTACCACTGTATATTAGAAGTGACTATGAAATGCGTACAAATTATTGCGTTGGTATTTGGGGGGGGGGGAGCAAGATTGCAAACTGATGTGGAAATGGGGTGAACTCAACTTAAAATTGGAAAAATAAGAAACAGAGGGCCATTGAAATTGACAGATTTCTTCACTCCTATTCTACATAAAATTGTAGAACTGGAAGGGACCCTGAGGGTCATCTAGTCCAATCCCTGTGATGCAGGAATCTCAATTTAAAGCATGCATGGCAGATGGCCAGCCAACCTTGGCTTAAAAACCCCCAAGGAAGGAGAGTCCACCATCTTCCCAGAAAGGCTCTACTGTCAAACAGCTCTTACTGTAGAAGGAATGTCCTGGTTCTCAGGAAACTGTATGAAGAGATGCTAGATTTCTAAGCAATAGAAATCTTGCACTAGCTCTGCTCTGAGGTGATTTGATCTGATGGATCATTTTTTCCATATTGAAAACATCCCATAGAGCTTTTTCCAAGTTAGAAGCAACAGCACATGGCTCTGAAGTGGTACAGTCCAGAGTCCTACCAGCTCTTCCTCTATACACAATGTACCCACTGACTCTTAGCCTTTTGTGCAGGACAAATGTTGTGTGCATAAGATGCAGCCCAGGCACCTGTGGAAATGAAGGAGAGAAAAGCAGAAGGGAAAGAGGCACAGACATGGTGGGCTGATTGTGCAGAGGGCCAGATATTTCTCCCAAGCAACCCAGCAAAGGAAAATTTAAATGCAGTGGAGGTGAAAACCTTCTTTCCCGAGGCAACAATCTCTGGGGAAAACAGCAAGTTCTGTCCATCTCAGCTCTGGCTGGTATTCTGATCTTGCCCACATCAGAACCCAAAACTTCTCACTCAGCCCACCAAGCCAAGTGCCCAACGGGATGTGATGCAGCTTCCAGGAGCAGCAATAGCAGGAGCCCCCTGGAAAGGGTATCCCTGCCCTGACCAAGAGAGACGAGGGCAGGACTGTGCAAGCAGGAGACAACTTCCATTTCCTAGGGGCAGAGCAATGTTTTCTGGTGCTCGTCCTTGGCAAACCACTGCCCTGTTGTAGCTTTTGGAGAATACTTCTTAAAAAAGAGAGAGAGAATTTTGCACTTCCTTCGCTTCTGCTGCACTAGTACAGCAGCCACAAACAGGAAACTGTGAGGCCTGGCTTTTTTTAACAAGCCGGAAGCCAGTGCAAAAGGCAGACTACTTGCGGAGTAAAACGACTAACCTACACCTAGGATTGCCAACACTTCCTCCTGCGTGTTTAACAGCGGCTTGATCTGCAGCAGTGAGCAGGTGATGACATTTCTCTCCATGCTGCAAAAAGGCTTTTGCTGTTGCCAACCCGACTACACCTACAGCAGACAGAGCACGTGGGCCTTCAGCAATTTGCCATGACAGAAGAGGTGAATCATAGAACTGTAGGGTTGGAAGGAACCCTGAAGATCATTCTAATCCAAGCCCCTGCAATGCAGGAATATGTAGCTGTCCCATACGGGGATCGAACCTGCAACCTTGGCGTTATCAGCACCAGCTGAGCTATCTAGGCTGAAGGGCCACTGCTCGGGGGCAGGCACAGGCTCTGCATGCAGAAGGTCCCGGGTTCAATCCTCAGCATTTCCAGATAGGGCAGCCAGAGACTACTGCCTGAAATCCTGGATTGCTGCTGCCATTCAGTGTTTGCAGTACTGAGCTAGGTGAACAAGTGGCCTGGCAAAATGATACTGGGTGTGAGGGCGGGGTGGTAGAAGTACACTGTTGCAGTGGCCCTGCTTTCAGCTGTGAGATGACCTTGCGCTGGGTCCATCCAGCCCAGTTGGCAGTCCCTCTCCAGTGGCATCTTTCTCGCCCCTAATACTCAGCATAAGAAGAGCCCTGCTGGGTCAGAGCAAGGGCACAGCAAGGTCCAACAGCCCCTTCTCACAATGGCCCTGACAGTGGAGGAGGGACACAGCCATTGTGGCTAGCAGCCACTGGTAGCTTCTTGTGTTCTGTCGCTCTTGCCCTGCCCCTGTCTGCTTCTAACTACTGGCCCCTAATATTAGGAATCACTGCTCAACCTCTTTTCTCCCACTGGGGTCCCGTTCCTCTTGCCTGGCCCTTCCTTGCCCCATTGGCATAGTGCTGGACAATCTGCCTGCCTGCTGCCATCCCTGTGTAGCATCGAGGGCAGTGCCATGCTGGGGGAGGGGGAAACGCCTTTGATCTCCAGCTGCTGAGCAGGTGCTCCAGGTGTCTGCCTAGTGGCAGAGTTGTCCCTGCCTCTTGGTGCTGCAGTGCCCTGGCCTGCCAGTGCCAGGCAGCCTATTCCCCTTGAGGCCTGTCTCTCCACCGGCCTCTCATTTCCAAGCCACAGATCCCTCCTAGCTCAACCCACCAGCCACTCTCAGCCCAATTACCACGTCAGAGCCGAGATATATACCGTTGCTATATTGACCGATGCAGCCGTCTCTGTGTCTGGCCAAGGGAGATTGAAGGGGTGAGGTCGGGGGAGTGACTCAAACTTCTCTTCCCCATTTAGGTCATTACTCAGGCCCTGAGCAGTTCCAGCAGGTGCTGGGAAGGACGATGTGAACTCCAGGCCCGGCTTCTAATGGAGCCATTAGCTGCTTGTTAGGCGGAGAGCAGATCTTTGGTGGAAGGCCAAAGCAGCTTAATGCACTGGCTCTGGTGCCCGAAAGAGGGTCCCCGAGGGCAAGGCAGGGTAGGGGAAGAGAGGGAGAAAGTGGGAAATGGTGGGTGAGACATTCAAATCCAGACCAAAGTCCTTGCTTTAACTCATTGGGATTTATCACTATTTAAATTGGGCCCATTTATGCATCCGATCTGGTTATTGACACCCCCCTGCCTGGCCCACTACTTGGGGTCAGGAAGGTCTCCTCAACACCAGGTCAGATTGGCTAATAATTCTAAAGAGTGTTTTTCTTTTTTAGCTTTCCCTATTACATGTGATTTAAGACCTTTCTGAAATAATCTGAAAACAAGACTGTACATGGGGGGGGGGGGTGTATGCGGTGCAAGGGTAGGGGTTGTGTCTCTGGTGGGCTTGGGCCCCAAAAAGGCCACCAGTGCTGTTAACACAGTGGTTTAGCTTGCGCCTCAGGGAGGTCACTTTGGTGCTGCTAGGGCAGCAGTTTGACTTCACCCCCCCCCACCACCCGAGGTGTACTCCATTGTCTCTCAAGGCAGACGGACGCCAACAACAACAAAAACATACTTGCCACCAGTGGCGGCTGGTGCCAGTAGGGTCTGGTGGGGCCCCAGGCAGGGCACCCTGCCGTTGGTTGGAGCCAGAGCCAATGACGAGTGGAATGGACTGAGTCTAGTATTGCTCCATCGCCCTCCCTGCTAAGTTCCACAAGGAGCAACACTGAGACTAAGGAGGTGAAACCTGGCAGGCAGCACTGCCATCCCCAACAGAATGGTTGGAAGGGAGAAGGCAGGCAGGTAGAGACTGGCTAAGGGCAGACTGGGGTTGTTGGGTCAGTGCCTCATTCCCCTAATGGACCAGCCTTCATTGCTCAGCACTAATATTTATACAGGGCTGGATTCTGTAACCTATATAAAATTGTGCAAATTGAGCACATTTGCACATTTCTTTTTTCTTTCTTTGCATAATGCATTTTGCAATTTTGGTTACTATTTTTGCCAAAGTCTTGTTGCGCTAATCACAAGTGCGGGAGGCAGGGATGGCAAGGGAATGAGCTATGCAGAGTGCTGAAAACCTCCCCACCCCTCAGTCCTCTGAAAATCTATTTTGGCCACCCCTCTCACTTCCCAGATTTCAGCAAGTGTTTCACCCACTCTCTCTCTCTCTCTCTCTCTCTCTCTCTCTCTGTGTGTGTGTGTGTGTGTGTGTGTGTGTGTAGGCTGGGGTTCTCTGGAAACCACATTCATAGCTTAATAGCAATTTCTCCTCTTTTTCTGTACACCAGTGGAGATCTCAGCATGCATGCAGCCCTGTCTAAAGCTACCGGTTCTGCCAGCATTTGACTGCAGTACATCTGCATGCACACCACTGTTTCCAGTGTTCAGGCTGTGAGTGCCATGGATTAGGGTGGCAAAACATAATGACCCATGCTGAAGAGGGAGATATCAAGAGGCTTTGGTGATGGTGAGGAGGGAGCAAATCCCAGGTATGCAGTGCTCTGGAACACAAGGTCTTGGCTACAGTTGTCTGCTAACTTATTGAATTATTGTGGGGACAGGGCACATTTTAGGAGACAGCATGTGGCTGGAGGCTGACCTAGCACCCAACTCTCCTCTGAGTAGGGCAGGGGGTGGGAGGATCATTCCTTGTTCAGCAGCATCACATCCCTTCTTGCACCAAATCAGTTCATTGGCCCATTTTAGCTCATTATAGTCTATGATGATGGGCAGTGCTTCTGCAGGGTTTCAGACAGGTGACTTTCTCAGCCCTACCTGGGGATGCCATTGGGGACTGAACCTGAGTCCGGCTGCATGCAAGGCTTTCAGGATACTTGTTCAGGTAGTGGGGAGACTGTGGCTTCCCCTTATGCCTAAACCAGGTTGAAGCCTCCAGTCACTTTGCACTCCTATCAGTGTGTGTGTCTGTGTTTTTCAGGAGAACCTCTCCAAATCCTCCTAATGACTGCCCTCTGACTCTAGAAGAAGAAAAGCCACTGACTAGAATGGAATTTTTAAAGCAGCATTTCCAACAGCAGTCTCTCTTGGAGATGCCTGGGATTGAACCTGGGACCCTCTCCTTGCAAAGCAAGTGCTCTGATCCTGAGCTACAGCCCTTCCCCAACTCTAGAAAAGGGGCTCCCTTGAGGGGCACTGGACACCTGGAAGAGAGAGTGCAAAATTCCAGGGAAAAGGTCTGGGCTTGAGCCTTCCAGCCCTTATCAGCCAAGCCCATGGTGGGAAGATCTGAGGTCAAAAAGTTTGAGAAACCCTGCATAACAGCATGCTGAGCTTGCCCCAAAGACTATCTCTTTGCCCCAGGCCTGTCACTGAGTGCCTGGTCCTGGTCCTCTAAGACTGCAGCATCAGAACAGCCAAATTCTTCCAAAGCCTGTGCTATTTTTACCATCTGTTGCCAAGCGATGGGAGGTGGAGCCGCCTGTTTCCAGCATTGCCACGTTCCCTAACTTGGCACAAGCCCATTGCAGGGAATAAGAGTTGGGAAGCCAATGGAAGGGAGCTTAGGGGCTGCGGTAAGTATTCCCAGGAACATCAGCCTTGTCTTGCTGATCAGGCCAGCCTCACACAGCAGCTGGGCAGGGGCCACTGGAAGCATGGTGGAGATGGCCACCCCTGTTTAGCTCTAGCATTCCAAGGTATGCTGTCTTTGGACACAGAGGCTCAATTTTTAGATCTTTCCTTCATAATCCCCCATCTTTTTGGAAAGCCATATATGTGTGTGGCTGTAACACATCTTGAGGCAATTGTGCACTGCATGAAATATTTCCACCTTTGCCTCAATTCCACTTCATGATCTTGAGTTCAAAAGTTCTGAGAGTGGTTGGGAATGGAGAAGACACCTCTCTCCACAACACTCATAATTTTATAAATCTCCATCATGTTTTGCTCACATGCATCAAACCCACTCAGATTTTTCTTTTTCTAAACAGTTGCAACATTTAGAGCTTTGCTTTGCAAGGATGACTTCTTGGTAGTGGCACCCACCCTGTGGAACACCCTCCCACCAGATGTCAAAGGAAAAAACAACTACCAGACTTTTAGAAGACATCAGAGGGCAGCCCTGTTTAGGGAAGCTTTTAATATCTGAAGGACTATTGCGTTTTAATATTGTGTTGGAAGCTGTCCAGAGTGGCTGGGGAAACCCAGGCATATGGGTGGGGTATAAATAAATTGTTGTTGTTGTTGTTATCATCATCATCTTCATCATCTGAGGGCCGGCCCACCCACAAAGTACATTGCGAGAACTGCCTCGGGCAGCAGGATCCACAAAGGCAGCAGATCACAATGCAGAACTTTATTTCCTCCTGCCTTGTTCCTGATATAGAACTTCACTCATCCCTTTTTCCCTCAGGGGAAGGGGGCCATTTCGTGGTTCACCTCAGGTGCCAGAATGCCTTGGGCTCACCCTGCTTTCTCCCATCTTTTGGCAACCTAGTGTCCTCCTGATGTTTTGAGCTACAACTCCTGTCTGCCCAGCTAGCTGGGATTGGCGATGTCTGCTCCATCCCTTTCCACACTGCTTCAGGTGCCTCTTCAACACCTTGGCTGTATGATCCCCATTTTGAGGCGGCCTGAAGAGCATTGCCTACAGCATCCCAAACAGATTGATATAACAGCAGCATTTTGTTTTCAAAGTTTTGTTGGTGGAGAGGGAAGGTGGCGGAAGAAGTGGGAGGAAATTCAGGCTTCTGCTCCTAGTCCTGCCAGGGTCATTCAGTCCTGATCCACAAGCTAGCCCAACCTGGCACTGATCTGGGCGCAGTCCCAATCCGCATTCCTTCCATGAGTCTGCTTAGGGCAGTCAGGAAGTGCTAGATTTGACTGAAGCCTGTAAGCAAGGGAAATGGGATCAAGGGGTCATTGATTCAATGAAACCAAAGACTTCTGGTTCCCATTTGAAATTCAGGGCAATCAGTGGGTAGGAGCGAGTAGGAGATTTACAAAGCACCACAGTAGTTTCTCCCTTTTCCATGAGCTCCTTTCTTACAGATGACAGCTTTCAAACAGAAAATAGAAGGTAGGTACAACTCTGTAGGTACAACTCTTTTAATTTTTGGTATCTGTCTGTTGGCATTTCCTGTCCATAATGAGTCCTTTAGGGAGAGCCTGGATAGCTTACTTGGTTAGAGCATGGTGCTGATAAATGAGCCCTTCATTTCCTTGGCTGCAACACAATGAGTATTTACTTGAGAGTAAGCCCCACTGAAGCTTTCTCTCACTTTCTTGGCTGCATTTCTATGCATATTTGGAGTAATCCTCGTTGGAATTTGTGGGGCTCACTTCTGAGAAAACATGCATAGAATCAGGCTGCACATTGGTTTAAATGAGTGGAATTCTTATATGTCTTGCTACTTTTGGAATGATTGAAATATTTGTCCATCCTAAATGACCAAGTGCATGTCTCATTTTTATCTTACAAAAAGGTGAATTGTGAAAAATTGTGAAAAATGCATTTAAAAATCGTGGTGATTGGAAGAACATTTAGTTGTTGAAAGGAGAAGAACAAATGATGTCTCACCTCAGTGGACTACTTCCCACCTGAAAACTTGCCACTTGATAACCACAGCATCAAAGAAGGACTTGCTTGTGTGAAAGAGCCATCATCACCATGGAGGGCATGTCCACCTTCTCTCAATGGCAGACAAGGCTTGTCAGTGGCTTCAGTTCACACATGAAGCATTGTGCAACCAAGTGAAGAGAAATCAAAGAGGCAGACAGAAGTATGTGTGAATCATGCTGTAGATTTCAGTCTCCATGTGAACTCAAATGGTAGCCTTAGAGAAAGACACAATCTTTTGCCTCCCCCATTGGCTAAGAGGACAAACAGATTCAAAATGTGAAATGGCCTGCATGTTGCTATGTACTACTCACCCCTCGCCTAGTTGGTGTTGGATGGCCTGGTAATATGTTTTTGGAACTTGGGTCTCATGGGCTGGTCCATGCATGCATGTTACTATCATTTACTGCCACGTGAAGGGATTACCTACATGTATGAATGGACTATTGCATATCTAGCACCACAGAAAGAAACAATGTAAATATATGTGTGAACTAGGCTTAGGTGGTGGAGAATAGAAATAGGTGGAAAAGATGGGCTACAACTTCTGATTGGACCCAGTAATGGGAGGTAGATATAGAGATGGATGATGATAGATATTGATAGATAGATGATCGATAGATAGATAGATAGATAGATAGATAGATAGATAGATAGATAGATATAGATAGATGATAGATAGATAGATAGATAGATAGATAGATAGATAGATAGATAGATAGAAAGATGATAGATAGATAGATGATAGATAGATGATAAATAGATAGATGATAGATAGATAGATAGATAGATAGATAGATGATAGATAGATAGATAGATAGATAGATAGATAGATAGATAGATAGATATAGATAGATGATAGATCGATAGATCGATACATCGATAGATAGATAGATAGTTAGATAGATAGATAGATGATAGATGACAGATGATAGAGATAGATAGATAAATAGATGATAGATAGATAGATGATAGATGATAGATGATAGATAGATAGATAGATAGATAGATAGATGATAGATGATAGAGATAGATAGATGATAGATAGATAGATAGATAGATAGATAGATAGATATAGATAGATGATAGATAGATAGATGATAGATAGATGATAGATAGATAGATGATAGATGATAGATGATAGATAGATAGATTAGATATAGATAGATAGATAGATATAGATAGATAGATAGATAGATAGATGATAGATAGATAGATGATAGATTAGATAGATGATAGATAGATAGATAGATAGATAGATAGATAGATAGATAGATAGATAGATAGATGATTGATAGATAGATAGTTAGATAGATGATAGATGATAGATAGATAGATAGATAGATAGATAGATAGATAGATAGATAGAGATAGATAGATAGATATAGATAGATAGATGATAGAGATAGATAGATAGATAGATAGATAGATAGATAGATAGATAGATAGATAGATGATAGATAGATAGATATAGATAGATAATAGATAGATGATAGACAGATTGACAGAGGTGTGGGTGGGTGGGTGTATTTAGTAAGTATAAAGATAAGATAAAGACATGAAAATTAACCAGCAGTTCTGACTATCAGGCCTTCCACTGTTCTCTTTAAGGCTTCTAAGGAAGGCAGAACATCCAAGTTAATGGCTGGCAAACTTAGAAAATGAAAGAATTCAGATTCAGGCCTCAGCTGTGACCCACCTCCCTAGTCAGATGGGTAGCCAGATGGCAACCAGATGGCACATCCTTCAAAACCTGACATAGGAAAACAATTGCATTTATTTTATATATGAGAACATTTGGATTCAGCAAGCCAAATGAGTGTACCATTTTGTAGAGTGTGATCTTGGATGCCATGTCCTGCAAAAGCAACTGTGAAAAATAAATTTTGGGGTTTACATTTCCCTACGACTCGATAAACACATTTTCACTTTACGGTGTTATAAAATTGAAAGGGGACTTTAAAAAGAAAGTGTTTGTGTTCTACTGCAAACACACCTTCTTCTCCAAATGCTTAAATCTGCCAGAAATTCGGTGTGTTAGTAGAGTTGTGAAATTCAGTTTCCAAGTAACTCAGATGCTATTGTGCCAAACCACATTGAGGCAAATGGAATGATTGCGACAGCACATAATCCTTTCTAGTGAGGCTTACAGAGGGGGGAAAGCCCCCAGTGAGATGCACCAATATGTAGAAGGGAGATTATTAATTTAAGAAAACTGACAGCATATCAAGGGCATATAAGAGACTGCAGAAGAATAGCAGAAAGCTGGGAACCAACAGTAACATATATCACAACTATAATATGATTCTTGTTGGGCTGTATGGAGTTTTAGGGGAGGGTTAGTACCTCCAGTGTAGGACATGTCATGCTTCTTCTGGGGTTGTTTGCCCACCTTTGGTCCCAACCCTGCACTCAGCTCTCACCTGTGGCTCCTAGAAGCTGTCAGCATGCGGCAGTGGCCACACCCTGGGAAATAGCTTCAACTGGCCAGATAAACCAGGTGAAGGGAGCTGATGGGTCTCAAGCCCTCGGTGAGTTAGAGACTTCACCTGCATGCAAAGGGGGGGGGGTTAGTGATGTTGGGAAATCTTAGCAGGCTAAAACTTTGGCTCATGTTAAAGAAGAGCATTGTGGGAGAGCCAGGTCCTGCAGAATCCTGGGAATGTGTATCTGTTTCTTTAAATGCAGACTTTCTGTCTTTAAGAGTGTGAGTAAGTTATCTTCTCCATCTGTAGGAAAGGGAGTTTCTAGCTGATTTGTGGTTTTTGACACCTGGCTGTCCTGGACAGACATGGATTCAGTGTGAACGGGCTATCTTGTTAATTTGCAACTCAAAGAATCTGGTTGTCTGTGGGAATGCTTTAATCTTCAAGGTCTTGGGACAAACAGGATTCAGCTGCCAATTTTGAACACCAGTTCTGAAAGACCTACATTGGCTCCCAGTACATTTCCAAGCACAATTCAAAGTGTTGGTGCTGACCTTTAAAGCCCTAAACGGCCTCAGTCCAATATATCTGAAGGTGCATCTCCACACCCATCATTCTACCTGGACACTGAGGTCCAGCTCCAAGGGCCTTCTGGCAGTTCCCTCACTGTGAGAAGCAAAGCTACAGGGAGCCAGGCAGAGGGCCTTCTTGGTAGTGGCGCCTGCCCTGTGGAACGCCCTCCCATCAGATGTCAAAGAGATAAACAACTACCTGACATTTGGAAGACATCTGAAGGCAGCCCTGTTTAGGGAAGTTTTTAATGTGTGACATTTTAATGTATTTTTTATCTTTGTTGGAAGCCACCCAGAGTGGCTGGGGTACAAATAAATTATTGTTGTTGTTGTTGTTGTTTCTTTGACTTTTGACAGCTGGAGCACAGAGTGGTGGTTGTTAAAACTGGAGGGACACATCATCCTCTGCATAACAACAACAACAACAACAACAACAACAACAACAATAACAACAACAACTACATATTCTTTCAATCAGTTTGTGGAACAATGGGTGGGTATCCTCCAGAAACTGGAGTGTAGCAGCCCAGTGCCTCGTGTCTCTGGAGTTTCCCACCCTGCTGTTTGCTTAGTCGCTTCAGGGTCCAGAGAGATGGAGCGGTGCTCTCTGGGCACCAGTGGTGCTTCTGGGGTTCCCCTGCACCTGTCAGGGGCTGGAGGCCAGGCTGCATCTGGGAATCCCAGAGTGTCCTTGCTGCTTTCTTCAAGATGATGTGTTAATGCCCAAAGACTGGCACCGAGGGAAGACTGTCAATAATGCAAAAGGACTCCCTACCCCCAGAACAGATGGCTGTATCCAGCTTGATGACCTGACTTTTCAAGGTGCAAAAATCTGTGCCTCTGGCAGTAACATCAGTGTGCGCCAACATACAGTTAGGGAATCAATGCTCCCAAGGTTCAGCACCTTGGACAGCGTTTCCTTGCATTGCCTTTATTTGGAATAGGCATGTCATCTTCTCGTTTGAGAGGCCACTACTACTACTACTTCTTACTTACTTCTCTCCATCACCACCCACTGTGGGAAATGCTAGAATATAAGAGCAAGGAAAATCATATCCACTGCAGCAAGTTCACAACACATTATTGATCAATTAGTGAAATTTATATCCTGCCATCCTTCCATGGAATTCAAGGAGGCAAGGATCCTAAGTGATCTCCCATCCAGATACGGACCAGACCCGAACTTGCTCAGCTTCAATGAGATTGCTGCATAGAGTGCCTTCAGGCTAAAACAAAGCAAAATATCATGAAGGAGGAGGAAATCTACAACCTCAGCTTTACCACTAGAATCCTGCCTTAAGGCACCACCAGAGCTCTGTAAGGCAAATACTCTGCAAAATATCTGAGCTGCCACTAATCCAGAATCAAAGCCAACACAATTCTAGTGCTCTCCAAAGACCTGGTCTGCTATCAAGTATTTTTGTAAAGAAATCAGAAATCAGAACATGCAATTAAATTATTGTTATTTGAGATAGCTTTCCTTACTTATGAGTAAGCCGCACTGGATGCAGAAATAATACAAGCATCACACTTCACTCTTAACTCTCATTATGTGTATAATAAAAAAAGGTAAAAGTAAAGGACCCTTTGATGGTTAAGTCCAGTCAAAGGCAACTATAAGGTTGCGGTGCTCATCTCCCTTTCAGACCAAAGGAGCCGGCGTTTGTCCGCAGACAGCTTTCCAGGTCATGTGGCCAGCATGACTAAACTGCTTCTGGCGCAAAGGAACACCTTTATGGAAACCAAAGGGCACAGAAATGTCGTTTCAATAATAGGAATAGGAATAGGAATAGGAATAGGAATAGGAATAATAAGCTCCACTGAAAACACTGGGGCTATATCAGAGGAAATATTCATAGGATCAGGCTGTTAACAATAAGAATATTTTTGTTTGTGTTACAATGGTACCTCGGGTTAAGAACTTAATTCGTTCTGGAGGTCTGTTCTTAACCTGAAACTGTTCTTAACCTGAGGTACCACTTTAGCTAATGGGGCCACCCGCTGCCGCCACGCCACCGCCTCATGATTTCTGTTCTCATCATGAAGCAAAGTTCTTAACGCGAGGTACTATTTCTGGGTTAGCAGAGTCTGTAACCCGAGGTACCACTGTATTATCAAATACTGTAGTGATGTTTTCTCTTGCAAAAGAAAATATACTGTATATTTCCGTGTATAAGACTAGATTTCCCCCCCTAAAAAATAATGTCAAAAATTAGGGGGTGTCATACATGGATATATCTCCCCCCATTTTCTTAAATCTGAGTCCCCCAAAATAGAGGGGATCTTATACATGGGGACGTCCTATAGATGGAAAAATACAGTATATCTTCTGCAGAACTGTGTTAAAATTCTGACTTTTCTCCAACTGAGTTAACAGCAGCATTTTATTTATTTTATAAAAAACACACTGACCAGATGCTTGGAAGCTGTGGCTGGATGGTTTCGTGGGAGCCGATTGAAACTAAATCCTTCGAAGACAGAGGTCCTATGGCTAGGTCGGGATGGCATGGGGATGAGGGACCAACTCCCTTCTCTTGCGGGGGCCCAATTAGTGCCATTGCCTTCCGTTAAGAGTTTGGGTGTAATCCTTGATGCCTCCCTTTCCATGGAGGCGCAAGTTACAGCAACAGCCAAGGCGACATTTTTCCACCTTTGCCGCATCAAGCAATTGGTCCCTTACCTTTCCCGCCCCGACCTGGCCACAGTGATCCATGCGACGGTCATCTCCAGGCTTGACTACTGTAATTCGCTCTATGCAGGGCTGCCCTTGAAGCTGTCCCAGAAACTTCAGCGGGTACAGAATGCTGCAGCGAGGCTCCTCACGGGGTCTCTGCCATGGGAGCATATTCACCCAGTGCTTTTCAAGCTGCACTGGCTCCCGGTGGAGTACAGGGTCAGATTTAAGGTGCTGCTTTTGACCTTTAAAGCCCTTCACGGCCTAGGACCCTCGTACCTACGGGACCGCCTCTCCTGGTATGCCCCACGGAGAGCCTCAAGGTCCATAAATAACAACACCCTAGTGGTCCCAGGCCCTAAGGAAGTTAGATTGGCTTCAACCAGAGCCAGGGCCTTTTCAACTCTGGCTCCGGCCTGGTGGAACGCTCTGCCTCATGAGACCAGGGCCCTGCAGGATCTGATTTCTTTCCACAGGGCCTGTAAGACAGAGTTGTTCCGCCTGGCCTTTGGCTTGGAGCCAATTTGATTCCCTCCCTCTCTCCCTCTTTTTCCCCCCTTTCTTTTCCTTCTCCTCCTGCGATGAGGCTACATTTTAATATTTTAATGTTCCATTATTTTAATGTATTTTATTTTTGTTTTTAAGTTGTAACCATTCATCTTGTTTTTATTATTGCTTGTAAGCCGCTCTGAGCCCGGCCTTGGCTGGGGAGAGCGGGGTATAAATAAAAAAATATTATTATTATTATTATTATTATTATTATTATTATTATTATTATTCCTGCTTATTTCAGCACCAAAGGTGTTTTCACACTCAATGCTAAAAGCCAATTGTACAAACTGTATTACATCTGGTTTAAAAATGACTCCTGCCAGCTTTCCATCATGCATTCACATTTGCATGTGAGCAAGAATGTGCAAGGAGGGTTGGAATTTGTTTTGGTAGTGGTGGGCTTTGATTTTTGTTTTTTAAGTCCATACTCCCTCAGGATCCCAGATGTCTCTCCAAAATCATGCCAAATACAAAAAGGGCAGGATAACCTTCCTGGGTTAACACTGGTCCAAATGAAAAAGTGTCATAGCATTTCTGGAAAATGTTCAGATTCTGTCCATGCTTGGTGAAGTGTGCCATAATTGTGCAGCTGCTTTAGAGAATTATTACCTATAGCACCACATCAATTTGCCACATTGTGGGAGCAGTTAGAGGAGTGGAGCCTGCAGAGATTGTGAAGGGGGCCTGGAACAAAAGGTAGCCTTCAATAGAGCATGATGAGGCCAAGAAAACCGAGGGCTTCAGGAAACTCATCATCTTGAATTCTGCCCAGAAAGCAAGGGAAAAGCCCTGGAGCACTGGATTAATGTGCACCTGAAAATCTCCAGAGGAACATGAAACGTTGCCTTATAACCAGTTCAGGGCCCTTCCAGTCATCCTTTTATTGTGCCTTCATAATGATCTGTGCTCAGGATGCTATCAGAGCAGTTATACACAAGGCTGCTTTCTTTCTTTCTTTCTTTTTTTAAAAAATATTTTTTTATTGCTTTTTAACATACATATCATACATATCACAAACATACTTACACAGCCAAGAAAAAAGAAAAAAAGAAAAAAAAGAAAAACGAAACATGTAATACATAAAAACATAGACAACTCAACTTACATTGACAAACACTCATCGACTTCCCTTTATTTCGATTTCGGAATAAAGTTATCATATTTTTTATCCGCAGTGTCTCATTTTTCAAGCAATTTTTACGTAGTAAGCGTTATCTCATACCTACTGTGATTTTTCAAATATATATTTGTTTTTTATCAACATTTTTATTTTCCTTTTATTTCTGTTTATAACTTAAATTTACAAGGCTGCTTTCAATATTGGAAGTTTAGGGGTGGACATTCTGCTTCATTTCCAATCAGTCCATGCCCTGTAGCTTCCTGTTGAAATATGGCAGCTGGTCATACCACAAGGCCCTGACTGATGCTCTTTGCATTAGATGCAGCAACGCTTGTCCTCCGCTTTCCTGGCCTGTATCTTGAGTGTTGTTGTTTTATTTTACCACATCACTTTCCCCAGAGAAACGTGCTTGTTACTGCTTAATCAGAGCAATGGGCAATTCAGCTTTTCTACGGATTGCCATTTGCTCCAATTTGGTGGTAAAGAGCAGGTTTTTGCAGAGAAAGCAGTGGAGAGGAAAAAACCATGCTTGGACACTGAGCTTTAAAGAATGGACCAGTGCCTGGAAAGAGTGTAGGCAAGCCCTTACATAAATTCAGTGTAAGAGCATTCTTGTATTTAGGTATTCTGCAGCTTCTCATTAAGATGCAGGTCCCACCCATTTCCTTTTGCAGTACTTGAAATGGGTGAAAAGGCAGCAGATCAGACAAGGAAAAGAACAGGCCACAACTATGCTCAAGGGAGGGAGTCAGATTACAAGTTGCCTCACATGGAATAAAAACCAAGATTCCACCTAGACCAGGCGTCTTATCCTGAGCCCTAGAGGGGCTGCCACTTTTCAAGGAGGACGAGGTGCGTCCGGCACAGTTAACAGTTGCGCAGAAGACGTTCCACTCAAGAGGCTGAAATTCCTTCTACACAACCATTAAAAAGGCAGGAAGAGTCTGGTCCTCTTTTCCATCTGACCACTCAAATCCTGACTGCAAGTCTCAAGCTGGAGCCTCGCCCAAATTGCAAGTGCAGATTCTTGAAGTTAGCTTGCTATGGATAATTGGTGTGGAAGCACTTTCATCAGCCCCTCCAGCTTTTATTTTTATTGAGCAAAGGTCCAGGGCTGGGGCTGGGATTCTGGACTTTTCTCAATAATGTTTTTTAAAAGTTAAATTAAATTAAATTAATTTTGGAAATGCAGTAAAATATTATAAAAATAAGGAATCACAGAAAGGGGGGAGTTGAAATTAGAGAGAGAGAGAGAGAGAGAGAGAGAGAGAGAGAGAGAGAGAGAGTGTTTGGTTTTTAGGGGTTTTTTCATGCTGTAAAACTAATTTTATAAATAAAAATTTAAAAAATGTTTTTAAAAACAGCACCCCAAAAACCCCTATTGCCAATACTCTTGCATAAGAACCTTCCTCACTGTCTTCTGTTTCAGCCACTCTCATTTAGCTGTACTGCCTTCCATCTGCAACCCTGGCGCTATTTTAATGAAAGATGCTAAGCAAAGTAAAAAGTGCTACAGGCCAAACATGTCTGAACATGTGCAGCAAGGTACCTCTTATTTACCACTCAAGCAGCTTCCCCACCCTGAGCAGCCCACCTCCCAGATGCTGCTAGATGACAGTTTCCATCATCCCTGTCCATTGGGGCTGATGGGCATTCGGAGTCAAATATCTGGAGGGCACCAGGTTGGGAAACGCTGCACAAAAGCAATTGCAGCCTGTCACCTGCTCACTTAGAGTTATTTATCAGAGCTTCCTTCCAGGTCAAATGGCAGGGTTGCCATCTCTGCCTGAACCCTAATCTCTCTCTCTAAAAGAAATGAAACTGATATGACAATATGGACTTCAAATCAGTTTGCGATGATACATTGATGTATCACCCAGCCTTACTAATCAGCATGGCCAGAGGACAGGAATGATGGGTACTGTAGTCTGTTAACTTCCAGAGGAACATTACTGTTCTAGGTTATGTGCTCTCAAAACACTGCTAAATCTTATACCTGTGTACACCACCCTTGAGTTCTTTTTCACTTTATAAGTTTTTTCATATATGACTAAATCTTCAATCCAATGCCCATTTATCTTGAATAAACCCCATTAAACTCTGTGGTGTGCACTTGAAAATGTCAAGGCTGGTTGTGACAAAAGAAGTGTGTTGAGGGTATGCTGGACTGCTGGCCAACCAGAGCGTGTTGCCATGTATTATGGTGAATGGCTGGGTGCCTGTTCACATTTGCCACAGATTTCTGGCAGTGTGCCCCTGAATTTCTAGTCTACCTAACAGGGCAAGCAACAAACAGAAGGGGGGGGGGATTGCAACGTAAACTGAGTGCTCACAGCAGACCCCTCCACTGTAGGATCAGCTCCAGCTTATTCCCAAGTTCCTAACTGAAATGACAGACAGGCAAGTCCGCAGACCAAAATGATGGCTCAGTAGTGCTGTCCCTCTCACCCACTGAAACAAGTGGTTTCCCCTTTTATTTTCACAAGCACTACGTGAACATTCTTGCACTTATCTGTTAATTTGTTGTGTTATTAATTTTTTATTTTAAAGAAATCTAAGTCTTGTCATTGGAGTTTCTCCCCAAGCATTTCACTGATGTAAAGGCTGTGGGCCACTCAGCACCCTGAACCAGCCTCTGCCTCCAACCTTGCAGAACCAGTATTCGCACCCCACCCCCAGCAGCTTTGCATCCATCTTCACCCATAAATTCTTCCTGCAGTGTTTCTGAGGCAGGAGCTACACTCCATTGTCTGATTGAAATGGGTACTGGCTGCCTAAATAATGTATAAGCTGTTGATAGCAGAGAGGCCTGGCTGGCTACGTTCGGCCAAAGGGGTAGGAGACCAAGGCTGATCAGTAATGCACTGACCCCTGGCAAGTGCCAAGCAGGAGAAGTGAGACACAGACACACACAGAGAGGCAGGCAGGCTTCAGTTGAAATGGATGGTTCACAGTGTTTTAAGGGAAGTATCTGTAAAGATGGATTGAGAAACCTGGATGAAAAGAGGAGGAAAGAGCTTGAGTAGGAGGTCAGCATCCACCTGCTGGGACTCAAACCAGGAGTCTCCTTGGTCTGTGGGCTAGTAGGGCCCCCATCCACTTGAGATCACAGAGGGGGAGAGGGAAAATGAATTCGATGTAAGTGAAACATAGCTCAGTTGGTAGAGCATGAGACTCTTAACCTCAGGTTCATGGGTTTGAGCCCCCATTGGCAGGGGCATAGAAAGGGGGGTGGCCCACCCCGGGTGTCATCCTTGAGGGGGGTGACAAAAGGGCACGCTGTGGGGGTCAACACTTATTGCGGGGCCTGGCCTGTAGTGTGTCTGAGAAACGCATCTCTCCTGGGAGTAACACAGTGGCTCGGGGCCCCGCGATGCCCAAAATGGCAGCGTGGGGCTTGCGTCGCACCAGGCGGACTCCTTGGGCAGCTTGCTGCACCACCCCCCTGGGTAGATCACCACAGCGCCCCCATGCATGGATTGCCGCAGCGCCCCCATGCAGCGCCCCCCTGTGTGGATCGCTACGGCTTCCCTGTGGGGGGCTCGCCCGGTCCCTGCCGCTCCGGGTGCTGGATAAGCTAGCTACGCCCCTGCCCATTGGACAAACGATTCCTCCATTGCAGGAGGTTGGACTAGATCAACTTCATGGTCCCTTCCAACTCCACACTTCTTGAGTCTATTCTCTCCCTGCCCTGCAACTCCAGGCTCAGCATAGCTCCATCAAAGGCAACCCCTTGCTAACATCTAATCAGATCTGCGTTTAAACACATTAGAATCTCTTCCTGACTTTGGCCTTGCTTCTATGGCTCACCAGATCTCTGCCTGCCTATTCTTCCCCATCTCCCTGCTGCTTGATTCTGGCCTTCATTTCAGCCCTCCTTCAGGTGAGCTTAGCAGAGCTCAAATCCTGGCATACCATTAGCTCAGCTTCCAGGTTGGCTGGCCTGTGGATCTGCTCCAGGATGCCAGCAAACTTTGGTCCTAATCCTGCCAGGGCTCCTACTTCAACTCCATGTCCTTCACTGACTGTGGCCCAGTGGGTCACAGATGTGTTGGACAAAGGAGCCATCAAATTCAACGCATAATCCTAAGATTATGACCACCATCATCTTGGTGAATCTCAAATGGAGAACACCATGCTACCAAGCAGAGCCATTTGCTATGATGAGGGCTGTACACATGTTGATTCTTTGAAAGTGAAGGAAGGTGAACCAATACTGGGCACAGTATTCAGTTTCCTTTAATGTATGAAAAGCAAGTTCCTTTCCCTAATGCAACAAAGCTATGTTGAGTGCTAAGTCTAGCGAAGTTTTCTTGGAAATCAGAAAAACTGCTGAATCATCTTTCATTTCGGCAGATTTCTTAACCTTCTGGTTAAAGAAAAGCAGCAAAAACTATGCAAAATAATATTTTGCATATTTTATACAGGTAACAGAATTCTGCTGCTTGAGGATTTGAGATTTTTTGTCCCTGAACCCAGTGCTATTTTTCTAGAAAAAGAAGTGCTGGAACTCACCATGAACACCTCCCTTGTTATCTTAGAATGGTAATGGTGCCACCTGAGAGGCTGAGAGCTGAAAAAAGCCCTGCCTGAACCACAAATCATCATGTTCAGTTAAAAAAAAAATCCCTTCCCAAAAATAATCAGTAAGTCAAATCATGAGCACTCATGATAATAAGAGCCACATTCCAATGTATACCAAAATTTTCTCATTTATATAACAATATACAGAGAGTGGGCTACTAGTGGGTTTCTTGGCCTAGTAAAAATATTTGGCATCTTTGTGAGTTATTAATACGATTGTTTTCACATTGTTACAGACTGAAGGCCTTTCAAAACGCAACTTCTGCCAGGGACCAGGTTTGCGGGCCTCTCAATATCCCACCAGTGGATTAACGCACAGATGGATAGAAAACACGTAATCGGAGGACAAGAGAATGAATGAGTAGCAGAAAATCAATGCATTATGGCAGTCTTGGGCACCCAGGCACCCTCCAGATGTTTTGGACAACCAGATCCAGCCAATTATAGTCTGAAACACCTGGAGGGCGCCATGTTGGCAGAGGCTGGATTAGGGCCTGGATGGAGCTATGAGTGGAAGTGTCTGAAACCAAACCTGGCATTGATCTCTTGCCTGAAATGAACTTCCAAGGACAAGGAAAACTACTTATCAATTTCCCCCTGAAAATGCCCCCTTCCCCCAGGCCATTGTACATTGTGTTCCCCCAGCCAGGTTCAGAAATTGGAAATAAGCTCATCTGGAGGAGGCAGGTGGGGGGGGGAGACACAGTAGGAGAAATAAATTGAAGGCAGGGAATTAAACATCATTTTCTTCTATGCATTCTCCTCTGCAGTTGCCCCTACACACACACACAGGAATTGTGCATTATCTTGGCAGACAAAGGTTTGGAAAGAATCACACACTCAGTGATTTTAGCAGGAGCCCCAGAGCTCACCTTCCTAGTATTTCCATCAGAAGTGGCCAATCCAGAGGCTTCATACTGCCTTCCAATCACAGCAGCTGGTGTTGTGCTATGCAATTCCCTGCCATGCCTGAAGTCCCTTTCCTAGGCTAGATCCCAAACTTGAACATTCATTAGGTTTCTGATTTAAGCATCTGATATCCTAATAAGGTACATTAAATATGTATCTGTAGAGATATTCCATAGAACATGTGGAATGCCAAAGCAAGGTGCAGAAAATGCCCCAAGAAGAATTTCTGGGGTTGAATTATCCAAAAAATACTAGTGCACACATCTCTCTCCTCCACCCACAATTGTTTACATAATAGACTCTGGGCAGGACAGATCATAAAAAGGTAAAGGTACCCCTGCCCGTACGGGCCAGTCTTGCCAGACTCTGGGGTTGTGCGCCCATCTCACTTAAGAGGCCAGGGGCCAGCGCTGTCCGGAGACACTTCCGGGTCACGTGGCCAGCATGACATCGCTGCTCTGGCGAGCCAGAGCCGCACACGGAAACGCCGTTTACCTTCCCGCTGGTAAGCGGTCCCTATTTATCTACTTGCACCCGGAGGTGCTTTCGAACTGCTAGGTTGGCAGGCGCTGGGACTGAGCAGCGGGAGCGCACCCCGCCGCAGGAATTCGAACCGCCGACCTTTCGATCAGCAAGTCCTAGGCGCTGAGGCTTTAACCCACAGCGCCAAATAACAAATACAGACAAATAACATACTATGCTAAATAAAGCTAGGAGAATTTGCTATCAATGGAGATACAACCATTCAATCAGAGGTGTCATTCATGGGCCAGGGCATCCTATTCTTCAAACTACAGGTGTTTATCGCCCTTATTACTTCTTATCTCCATGATAGAACTCTGCATATTGAAAGCCTGTTGTTACGAACATACAAATGGACTAATTTACATAGTATGCATACCAAAAGCACAAATCCCTTTACTTTTATTTTGAAAGGATAAATAACAACTTACAAATATTTTCTAAAAGTTTTACAGAGATTAAAAGGCAGCACAGAAAGAAACCACAGAGAATGCTCTTGAAATGTCCCTTCCCACACTTCTGTTCTTTACAAAAGCAAGTGAAAAATATCACTCTTATTCCCAGCCCCCAAATCTGAAAATGACACCCCAGTTGTTGTTACAGAAAAGCTGTAGCCTTCTCTAAGGGGGGAGGGGAGAAGTTTGTCTGGCTGGTCTGGGACCAGAGATGGGGCAGGGTGGGGAGTGGCGGAGACATGACAAGGGTGACCTCAAGAAGGGGAAACACTTGAGTAGGTTACTTAATACAGGATTATATAAGCAGAGAAGGGGGGGTGTAGGTGGATGCTTAGTTACTGGAGCTAACCATGGTTCTTGTGGAGAAAGCTAAAGAGAAAGCTAAATTATGGAGGAAGCTGAGGAGAAAACTAAATTTCCAAGGCTGGAAATTTCCTGGAGGACATTAATCTCTCCCTTAAAACAGCGTCCATCATAAGTAGAAGGTCTAACTAGAGAAGATCGATGCAGCACAGGTTTCCCCACATTTAGCTGTGAAGGGCTATGGGGTCCTTGCAGATGTGAAGGAGATTCCACACGCCATATAATTTGCTGTGTTGAAGATAGATGTGCGTAGAAAATAACAAGCATGAGGAACATTCAAGATGGCTGGATGAATGAGCCCAGGCACAGCTCTGTGGGCACCACAGACCCATGTGAGCAGGTGAGGGGAAATAGATGGGTCAGCTAAGAGCTGTGTAAATATAATAGACTTGTGAAGTGTGGGTATGTGGTTGGATAAGCAGAATTTCTAAAAACAAGTTGTACACAGTGTCAATGTCAGAAGCAAAGAAGAAGATATATATATATAGTAAGGAGGAGAAAGGGAGCAAATAGAGCCTGACTTGCACACTGACTAAACTGACGGAGGAGACTCCAGCCCACAAAAGCTGCTGCCACATTAAATTTCTCAGCCTCCCAGAGGCCATCTGACTCTCTGCTGTCTTTGCTGCAGCAAACTCAGTTACCTCTCTGGAAGTTGTCACTAGGCATGAAATTTGTGTGTGGCGTATTCATATGTCCCATTTGTTTGAGGGTGTTATTCGTGCATTGTGAGAGTTGGGTCTCCCCCTGGAACACCCATTATGTGTGGGGTCGAGGGGACCCTGCTCTTTCCCACCAGACAAGAAGGAATGCCTGCCTGGGAAGGGCATGAACCAAGGGAGAGGAAGGCAAGGCCCCTTTTAGGCCGCAGTGGACATCACCCTTCCAAAGTCCAGGTCTCACTTTTAAGCTGCGGCTTGGGATCCATGATTTTTATCTCACATAGTTAGGGTACCGTAACCTTTTACTTGCTCACTTTATCCAGGCGCGCTTCCCTTCTTTTGTCCTATTTCTCTGCCAGGCTTTCTCCTCTTGATCTCTGCTCTCTCTTTCCCTTTCTCTCTCATGCTTTACTCTTTCCCTCCTCCCCTCCTCGTCTCCAAGAGATGGTTGCGCCACCATCTTGCCCAAGCCTCCTCTTTCCCACAGTGGCCATACAGACGCCTCGGGACGCAGAGCACAGGCGACCCTTGGATCTTTCGCTGCTTGTTCTCACGACATATGGTACCCAAAGGTATTCTGCTTCTGAACGTGGAGGCTCCAGTCTGGCTACAAGCCACTGGGAGGCCTCTCGTCCAATCCCCTTCTGCAGCCAGGGCCCCAGACATCTTGTGCGGGCAGCGAATTCCACCAGTTCATTCTGCACAGAGCGCAGAAGTGCCCGTCACTCCGTCTCACCGAGGGGTCGTGAAGTTCTGGCAGCAGCAGAGGCAGAGTGAGGGGCGGGGAGACAAATGGATGAACCTCAAAGGGAAGGGGTTCCCTCCCCACCCCGGGAAGGAAAGGCAAAGGCCGGGGGGCCTGCGGGGGGGCCATCCCGGTCTTGCCAACCTTCCTGCCGCCCCCGCCCCCGCCCCCATTTGCCACCTGCTGCCGGGCCCAGAGATGCCTACGCTTCCGCCCCCCGCGTGGGAGCCCACAGCCCAGCTCCCTCCCCGCCAAGGCCCCCTCGCCCTGCCCGCCCCGCCTCCGCCAGACTCTTCCCCACCGCCCCCCCCACGCGCTGCCAATCAGGCCTGCTCGGCCAATCAGGAACAGAGAAAGCCAGCCCCGGCAGCCTGTGGAGCCCGCCCCCTCCCCTGCAGTTGCCTGGAAAAAAGCAAGCGCCGGAGCGCGCCCGCCCGCCTTGCCATCCCGAGCAATGCGCCAAAGGAGAGCGCGGAGAAGGCGCTCGCTCTCTCGCTCGGTGCCCTTGGCGAGCTGCCGGCGGACTCGGCGGCCGCGCAGGCAGGCTCTCCTCCCCCCGCCCTCGGCGCCGGCCGCCTGGTCTCCTCCACCGCCCCGTCTCCTTCCCAAGACGTCCTTCTCCGGAGCCGTCCGCCCTCGCAACGAGCTGAGGTCGCCCTGAGGCCCGTTCGATGGCCCGGGGCGGAGCGGGCGGGGAGAAGGGAGCCTGCAGGACACGAAGCAGCGCATCTCGAGGGGAGAAACCCCAAAGGGAGGCTCACATCCCCTCGCCTCCTTCCAGCGCCGCTTTTGCGCTACCATGGGGCGTCTGGCCAGGCTAGCCTCTCCCGGGACCGAAGGGAGATTTGGAGCTGAGCGAGAGCAGCCGGGCTCTGAGATGGAATACCCCCCCCCCATTCATCCTCCTGCTGTCTCGGGCCTTTCTCGACCCATCTCCGCGTACTTCAGCCCTTCGCCCTCGGTTGTGTCTCTCGCCATCCCGCCAAGTGATACAGCGATCATTTCGCCTCCTGTCTTCGTTCGCAGTCTCCCTAGCCTATCCCTCGGCCCCTCCGTTTCCTTTCATTATCCAGCCCAAGCCACTGAAAGAAGCTGCCCCCAAAGGATCCCGAGAGATTCGTCCCCACATTCACATGTTCTTCCATCAGCCAAGACATTTTGGGGAGGGAGAAGGAGCAAGAGGAGGAGTGTTCCCCTCCCCCCTCCACATACGACAGCAGGGATGGGGGAGGCTTGGAGCTGTCAGAAGCTTAAGTGGCTGCTGCCCCCTCCTCCTCCTGCCCTCCGTTTAATGCAGGTACATCGCTGCAGTGGGTGGGTGGGTGGGAGATCCCTATTGGGCTTGAAGTACGCCCCCACCCACACCCCCTTTGCTGATCTGGCCAGGTACGTCACCGGCGCTGCCTCCTCTCTCGCGCTCCCTTTTCGCTCCGTGTGTGCGCGCGCGCAGCGCTCTCTCTCTCTCACGCACACACACACACACACGGTCACCACAGGAACTTGTCGCTGTCACCTTGAGATGCGGGCAGGCATTGCAAGGTGCACCGGCGGAGAAATAGACGCCAAGGCGAAAATGATGGGAAGGGGCAGTAGAGGAGGTGGGAGCGGGGCCACGCGCGAGACACGGGACGCTCTCCCCCCTCCCCTGCCCTCCCCATGCACATTTTGCCACTTCTCCCTCCCTAAAGCTGGAGCCGCTTTCGAATTCTGCCTCCTCCTCCTTCTCCTCCTCCTCCAGGTCTTCTGCTCAACGCCTCTCCTCTCTTCCCTCTTCCCTAAATTAAAGGTTGCAGGGAAAGTCTAGTAAGGTGTTTTTTTAAAAAAAGAATCCCACCCGACCCCCCAGCCTTCTTTTCTGCAGTGACTTGTCCGCACGCCATCCCGACCGCATTGCCCTCCCTTTCCGCGCACCCACCCCCAGCTCCGCGCATCTCTGCATTACAGATGACGGAGGCTGCCCGGATTCCCCTCCGCAAGAGGAGGAAGGGGGCGTCTTTCATCCACATCCCCCCTCCGGAAAAAAACCCCAGGCTCTTTTATTTTTATGTTTTGACCGATAGTCTTTTCCATCTCTCTTTATTCCCTCAACTCCCCTCCAAAATAGAAAGTCTCCTCAAGAGGAGCTACTTACCAGGCCATGCTAGAACCCAGGAGAGACTGAGGAGGGAGGCAGGTGAGGGAATCCGCTGCGGGGAGAAGATGAAGCGTGGGGTGGAACTGCGGGTCCCTCTCTCTCTCTCTCTCTCTTGGCCCGGATCCAGTCGAGAGGAGGAGAAGAAGGAGGGGGAGCTTCCTCGGCCTGATTTGCCCCCCTCAGGAGGGGATCGAGGGAAGGGGAGGGTCAGGGCAAGGGTGGGGGGAGCCGGTTGTCTACAGCCCCGGGGATGCTGCGGCTGGCATCGCAGCGGCTACATCCTGCAAGGATGGAGAGAGCTCGCTGAGCGCTGGTCCAGCTGCAAATCTCAGCAGAGCGGGGAGGGGGAGACGAGGGGAGGAGGGGAACTGTGGTGCAAGCGGGGGGGGAGGGAGATGTGACTGGAGGCCGAGAACCAATCGCAGATCTCAGCCTCCTGCACCCCCTCCCCCACTTCACGCAGCCAGGTCCATCCCCCCAACTCCTCCTTGTTCTCCACACCTCCCCAAATCAAGAGACACCCATAGATGTATTGCTGGAACTCACAGATGGCTGCTTCCTCCCCCCACTCCAGTCCCGGTGATGGTACGTTCCAAGCAGCCTCTCCGTCACTGATGGAAAGGATGCAGGGATGCAGCGATGGAAGGACCATCTGCTTGGTGCAGATCGTACCTGCCCCTGTAGCATCCCAGCCACAGCCACAGAGTCCTTGGCCAAGTGGGCAGCTCCGGATGCCTGAGTGGTGCTGCTGCTGGTGGATGGGCCGAGAGGGAGTGCCTTTCCCAAGGCCATCCACGGAGCTTCATAGCCAAGTGGTGATTTGAACCTGGGCCCGCCTAGCCAAGCCTCAAACTCTTATCCATTGCATTCTAGCGACGCAGACACAGAGTGGCGGGACCCAGCTAAGGGTGCCACACACAACAGAAGAGAGGGCTTTTTCAGCCATTTCGGCAGGGTGCTGTGGAGAGTCAGGAAAACTGCCCTTGCCACCATGTCACCCAACACCACTACTATGATGGAGGGTAAAACGGAGGAGCCCTTTACCCCTTTCCTCTACGCAGAACCTATTGCACTTGCACCTGGTGCTTATGCTGGATCCTGCAGCTATTGAACAGAAAGACACCTGGGTTAATTTGGATCAATCTAGCTGATCTCCTGTGCCTATCTTCTTTCTGTCCTCTTGTTTGTGCAGTGCTATAATCCTTGCCAGGTTTGGGGTCGTTACAACTGTCTGTGATCTCTCTTCCAGTCAACTATTCTCATTTTTTCTCCTTCTGACTGCTGAAAACTTCATGAACAGGGCCACAATCCACCTCAGCGCTTGGTTACACATGTTCAATCCCATCTAAATAATGAAGTGGCTGAAAACAAACATTCCTGATGTTCGGCTACCTTTTCATACTGCCTGATGAAGCATTCTGTAACTTGAAGCTTGCATTCTCTGATGACAGAATAAACTAGTCAGTCAGATTACACCTGTCACCAAAACTAATTTGTGTTAGAACTGAACAGAAATGTATCAGAAGAGTAATCCCATTCTTTTCTCTCACCGTCCCCTAGAAAAAGTAGGCCACTTTGCAGGATTGTTTCCAAATATTCTCCAGTCTCTCTCTCTCTCTCTCTCTCTCTCTCTCTCTCTCTCTCTCTCTGTGTGTGTGTGTGTGTGATGCCACTGCACCCTCCTCAATGCCCTGGAAGGACTCCAAGTCTGTGTATTGAGAAGGATGCAAAAGAGTGACCAGGTACACAGTTGCTGCTGTTGCCACTTGCAAGAGCTACAATAACTAATCACAGGGTTGGGGGGGGATAAAACTATGGTACTGTCACTGCTTGTAATGTCTCACCTCTGAGAAACTGCAAGAGAATTTCACCCCAACTAGGAAGAATTTAGTGAAATGGTCTTCAGCTTCCACCTCCAATTTCTTTGTCCACAAGTAAGAGGTGATTCACTTCACCAGGCACACAGATTTGCCCCCAAAATTAACACTCTGAGCAGCTATCTTCTGCAAAACAGAAATCTAAGAGATCAGCATTTGCTACCATAGAAATATTATTGTCCTTCGTTTTGTACAGGTTTATGTTGCCACAACTAGTGTGTTATGACCCATTGAGATGAACACAGGTCTTCCAGATGCTTGAGAAACAGGTCCCTATCCTGTGTGTTGCTGTTACGATTTATGGAGCAGTTTGCAGTTCTAGGCTGGCAATGAAAACAGGAGGTTTATCAAGTTCTTCTTCATGGACACTCATACAAAGCAATTGGTTTGGTGGGTGTGGTGGTGTAAATATTGCACTTACCAAGGGTTGCTGTGGAGCTATTGATGAAGGCTGCAACTGATGCAATTCATAGTGGTCTGACAGAGGTTACCAAGTCACTGCTTTTTCATTGCCTACAATCAATGCCATTAACTATGAACCCCAAAATATGGGGTCCCCTTCAAACCAGTTGATTTGCAGCATCTTGCAGAGATAATCAGTGCTTTTTTCTGGGGGTACACAGGGGTATGCACACCCCTAAACATTTTGTGAATCTTTGTACTTTTGTCTATTTACTGTATTTATTTTTCCGGATTTGAACTATAAAATTGTGATTTTCTTGATTCAAAATGAGAGTACCCCAAACATTTTTTTTTCAAAAAAAGCACTGGAGATAACCCTGCACTTTGCAGCACCCCACAAACTGAGCAATTGATACACCAAACATGGGGTTTGTACTTAACATTAACTATGAACCCTAAAATTTGGGGTCCCCTCCAAACCTTCCTACAAACTGTTGCCTGATGATGGCGTTGGCATATAAATACCGAAAGAGCCCAGATCTTCATTTCTTTGAGACAACCAGTGGTCTCAGGCTGACATCATGAGAGCCTTTCTAGCCACACACCCAAGGAAAGTCCAAAAATGCAGGCAGATATGTTGATCTACATATTTGGATCAGGTTCAAAATCTACCATACTCCAGAATCCTGTTCCCACTGTGACCAGCCAGATGCCAGTGGGAAGTTTGCAAGCAGACCAGAGTACAACAGCGCTCTTTGCACTTCTGCTACCCAGCAGCTGCTGTTCAGAGGTATGCTCAAACCCCTTCATCATCTTGGTTACTCTTTTCTTATCCCCCCCCCCCCCCCCCGCTTTCTGAGAACCTTATTGAGATGAGGCACCCAGAACTGTACACAGTGCTCAGGTGCAGTCTCACCACAGATTTGTATTATAACATTATAATATTGACACTTTTATTTTCAGTGCCTTTCCTAGGGATTCCTAACATGGAATTTGCTTTTTTCACAACTGCCACACACTGAGCCATAGCTGTCAATGTATTCCCTTTTTTAAGGGAAATTTCCTTATTCCAAATAGGATTCCTCGCAAGAAAAGGGAAAAGTTAACAGCTATGCACTGAGCTGACACCTTCATCAGGGCCAAGGTCTCATTCCTGCTCAGTCACTGTCAGTTCAGACCCCTAGCTATGGGAAGTTACATTTTTTTGCCCTGATGTACTTCACTTTTAACTTGTTTACACTGAATTCCATCTGTCATATTACTGTCTATTTACCCAATTTGGAGAGATCCTTTTGGAGTTATTCACAACCCCCCTTTGTTTTATCCACCCTGCAGAGGTTGGTATCATCTGCAAACTTTTCTATCTCACTGGTTACCTCCAAATCTAGATAATTAAGGAACAACTTAAAAATTGCTGGTCCCTAGCACTGATCCTTGGTGGACTCTGCTTCCCACAACCCTTTGAAATACTGTCCATTTCTCCTCTCTGCTTCCTATTTCTTAACCAGGACCTCTCCTCTTCTCCCATGACTGTTAAGCTTAATCCGGAGTCTTCAGTGAGGTACTTTATTAAAAGTGTTTTGAAAGCTGAAGTACACATTGTCAGCTGGATTGGTTGTGTGGATGCCATTCAGACCCAGTAATTTGACAATCTTCAATTCTCAATGAGGCCTAGAAATTCATCACTTGTCACTATTAGTCTCTATTATAATCAAGCAGCAGTACAGAGCACAGAACTCAATTTATTAGACCTAGCATTAGTGCAATCGTAAGCACAGTTTCCTGGGAGTAACTGCATTGAACTCAGTGGTGTTCAGTGGTGCTTCCTTCAGACTACAAAGGTTCAACTTTCAAAGCATATAGAGCTTTCTTTACCAAAGGATCTTCAGTGAGTTGAAATGCAACCTTTTGCTTTTAATTCAAAAGGCAAGCAATCTCGTAAAGAAGTGTTACCTTTAAAATTGCCTCAAAGGAAAGGAAAGAAGTATCCAGCCTCTGCTTTATTTATTTTCCTGATTATCTGACTTCTTCTGTGCTAATCTTTTACAAACAAACTGGAAAGACTCATTATCCTCTCATTCAAGACTTGCCAGAGCCAAGAAAGGTTCGACAGTTATCCCTTCACTCTGCAAAGAAGTTTCCTTTCCCTTCCTTCCTTCCTTCCTTCCTTCCTTCCTTCCTTCCTCCCTCCCTCCACACCAGTTAATAATTTTTCTGCAATTCCATTGTGATGCCTATGGGCTCTAACACACAGTTAGCAAGGCCAAAGGAAGGTGCATTCCAGGTGCTATTTCCCCAGACTAAAAAGCCCCCTGCTATGGAGATCCACCCAATGCCTGAGCCCCCTCCCCACCAGTAATGCAAATGTAATAAGAGCAAGTCACCCTGAGCATGGAAATTAAATTGTTATTTTGTCCTAAAAGGTGGCCTAAAAATGTCTAAATAAACGTATAATTAAAATAATATATTAATGTACATCCCATGTTTCAGCTTAAAAATTGCCCCCAAAGGTGACTAACAAATCACATGAACCATTAAAGTCCTTAGCCTGGATGATCAAGTAGACATTCATACCATGTGTCTGAAACACATTGAAAAAGCCAGGAAGCTGTGTTTTCTTATGGGTGCTGGGAATTGTAGCTGTGTGAGGGGGTGAACTACAGTTCCCATGATTTTTTGGGTAGGTGCAATGCGCTTTAAATGTTGCATGTGTCTCACAGGGGAGGTCATTCTTTAACACAGCGGCCACCACAAGTGACAAGCAAACTTCCGCAAACTGTGGCACGCAAGTTGTTTGTTAGATGACTGTGGGGAAAGGCAATCTCTCTTTAAAAAAATCATAAACAAATTTATTACAAAGAAGAACTAGGAAACTAATCAGGAAGCAATAATTTAAAGAAAATGGACACTGTATTGAGAATATGGAAATAGCATTGATGAAATAGCATTGATACAGGCTTAGGTACGTAAATGGAAGAAGGCAGCCAGCAGTCTCTAGCTTACCTGTGTGTCATCTGATTTAAGCACCTGCCCTAACAAACAATATGTGCTAGATAGATAGATGATAGATAGATACTTTGGGCAGCTCCACACGCCCTCCCTCAAAGCAGGCTGGCAAATGCTCAAGCAGGAGTGCTTCCCCCAGTCCCCAAAGCATAATGATTTATTAATTTTTTGCCTTGCCAAGCAGGTTGTTTTGAGCAAAGCTATCAGCTAATGGGCACTGCTGGCCAGCTGGCAAGGCAAGCATGATCCCCACTCCAAGAGCCCACTGTCAGCAGCACTTACTTGCACCATGAATTATGGATGCACCCTTGGTTTCCGCTCTTTGGCGTTCCCAACCGGCAGAGACCACGCTTGTCTTTGCCAGCCTTCTCCAACCTGGTGCCCTCCAGATGTTTTGAACTACAACTGCTGCCAGCCCCACCCGGCACAGCCAGCAGTTGGTGATGATGGGAGTTGTGCTCCAACAACGTTTGGGGGCACCACGTTGGGAAAGGCTTGACTCAGAATACTTTTCCAGCAGCAGAGCAGAGACGAAGCAGCTGAAGAGAGGGAAATGAGACTGTCAGCATTGGTGGTGGGGAGGGGCACAGTAATGGATGGGGGTATTTGCTGGAAGCTCAGAAAATGGCACTTTCTCATCTGTCAGCCAATGCCTCAGGATGGCACAAGGCAGGCCTATAGCTAAGTAGGGAGTGGGGGTGGGTAACTGCCTTCCTGGGTACATTTAATTCCCACCCCCATGTAAAAATAAGGTGTTCATGATTCTGCCTGCTCACGTTTCTTAGTTTGAGGTTTTTGTGGTTGCGTGGAAACTCTCAAGGAGTAGTACAATGTCTGTCAAATATGTATCTTGCTTTTTCTTCGATTAAGGAAAAAAGCACTTTAGAAAAGCCTTTTGATTGAGTAGAGGTTTTTTTAAAAAAAATCCCAAGTGCCTATGAAGACAAATACAGTTGTGCCCCTTATTACCAGCCTGCTCTGCCTCCCCCTTGCTGATATCCTAGCAACGGCCCTGACACAAGTTACTGGTAGGGAGCAGTGTGGAACTTCAGTGTGAGATGTGTGTGTGTTTCAATTTAGTCTTGAAACATATACAAGAGCAGGCCTTAACCTTTGCTGTGAAGCTCAGCCCCGAGATCACCTTTTCCTATCCCCCCCCAATAAATTGGACCATAAACTGGGTTGCTACCTGTGTGGTTTCACCTGCTCCAAATGGTTAAAATCTGGGAATTGCCTCATCACCAGGCACCTTCTCTAACACATAAACACAGCAAGTCCTGTGCTCTTGGGGGCCTGGGAGATGACAGAGAGGTGGCTCAGGAAGAAGGGAATAGATTGGTTTGGGTTCTCCCTGCCTTCTGCCATCAGTTGGCTAATTTTTATGCTCTTGCACATGGGAGTTTAGATCACATCCACATCATACTCTTAAAGAGCACTTTAAAGAAACCTGGAAAACGTAGTTTTTGAGGGTGCTGTGAATTGTACAGTAGCTCTGTGGGTGGGTAAACTATATATCCAAGGGCTGTTTGGAGAGAGCCTTGCCTGTTAAGGTGTGTGGTAGATGTGATCTTAGATCTGTTGAGAGCAAGGAAAAGATGAGCCATGCCAGCGCAAACCCTGTGACTCAAGTCACACCCACACCAAACATTTAAAGCACTCTTATGCTACTTTAACAGTCAAAGAATCCTGAGAACCGTAGTCTGCCAAGGATGCTGAGAGCTGGTGAGAGACTCCCCCACAGAGCTGCAGTTTCAGCACCCTTAACCAACTACAGTTCCCAGGATTCTTTGGGGGAAATCGTGACTCTTAAAGAGGTCTTTAAATAGCAAGTGACAACAGAGGGGGATGGAACAGTGAGGGTGGGAAACACAGCAAAACACCTGAATTCCCCAGACAAGTCTATCTCTTCTCCAGGATTGGTGGAAGGTTAACAATAAGGAAATAAGGTGAGTCCTGCTGGGTCAGACCAAGGAGCCACCTAGACATAGGCGTAGCCAAGGGGGGGGAGCTGCCCCCCATAATCAATAAAAAGCAATACAAATCTGACGTTCTGCTCCCCCAGCAAAAGCCTGTCCCCCTAACAAGAATCCTGGCTATGCCCATGCATTTTGACCAGCACCCTGTTTCCTATAGCAGTCAACCCAGTGACTCTTGGAAGGCCACAAGCAGGCCCTGAAAGTTACAGCCCTCCCTGTTCATGGACCTGCCCTCTTTAACTGTGTCTAAGTCTTAAAATAAAAACTTGTTGGATTGTTATGGATCCCTGAGCAAGTGAGCATCATGCCGCCTCCTTGCTATGCACAACCTTTGTCCGGAAGAAAGAACACCAGCACCCTCATCCCTGTGGGAATGTTCAGGGAGGCAGGAGAGGATATATTGTTTAATAATATCCTTCCCAACTTGTGGTAGCAAGTTCTATAATTTAGCAGAGTAACATTCCCTTTTAAACTTACACAGCGGATAACTTGTTGCCAGGCTTGCATAAGCCTCAAAAATAAGTTTCCTGGTAAAAAGGTAAAGGTAAAGGTACCCCTGCCTGTACGGGCCAGTCGTGTCCGACTCTGGGGTTGTGTGCCCATCTCACTTAAGAGGCCGGGGGCCAGCACTGTCCGAAGACACTTCCGGGTCACGTGGCCAGCATGACAAGCTGCATCTGGTGAGCCAGCGCAGCACACGGAAACACCATTTACCTTCCCGCTAGTAAGCGGTCCCTATTTATCTACTTGCACCCGGGGGTGCTTTCGAACTGCTAGGTTGGCAGGCACTGGGACCGAACGACGGGAACGCACCCCACTGCGGGGATTCGAACCGCCGACCTGACGATCAGCAAGTCCTAGGCGCTGAGGTTTTACCCACAGTTTCCTGGTAATTCCCGTTTATTCCCTCCTGAAAAAGAATAGACACGTATAAAATAGTTTACTCACACATTCTGGATCCCAGAAGGCAGACTTAAGTTACAAAATATATACACTTGGGATCTATCCCATAAGGAGATACAGTGGTACCTCAGGTTAAGTACTTAATTTGTTCCGGAGGTCGAAACTGTTCTTAACGTGAAGCACCACTTTAGCTAATGGGGCCTCCCACTGCTGCTGCACCACTGGAGCACAATTTCTGTTCTCATCCTGAAGCAAAGTTCTTAACCCAAGGTACTACGTATTTCTGGGTTAGTGGAGTCTGTAACCTGAAGCGTATGTAACCCAAGGTACCACTGTAGTTCCTTTGTCCTCTCATGGGTTCTCAGGATTGTTCTGGTGTTTGGTGATTACATTGATGTGCTAAAAGCAGCAGAGACTCAGTACAAGTTGCATCCTGACAAGACTGGCAGTAACTTTCTTGAGCACGGAAGCCAGGATTACTTGGGGCAGCTTTCTCAAACACACACATAATATGTGTATACATTCAAATACAAATGCTATGGAACAAAGACTGTGAAATGACTGGGAAACTTGACATTTATTTATTTATTTACTGGGTATTTTTTTAAAAACCATCCTCCAGATGACTGGAGGAAAATACCGGTAAATTGCGAGTGAAGGTATAGGAAGAAAGGTAGATGGAAGGAAAATTGATTTCCAGGACAGGACAACTCCCTCCTCTGCCTCTCCACAGCACCCAGCTGTCACTCAGCATGCAGCTCCCATTCACCCAGCCTGTTTTCTGCTGGTCTCCTTGTGCTTGACCAAAGTTGTGCGCTGAAGGGAGGAGGAGGAGGGTGTCTTCCCACATTAGCTAATCCCATCGCTTTGCAACATTCTCCCTTCACACCCCTTCACCCCTGGCTTCTGCACCCTGCTGCTACCCCTGGGAGAAGGGAGGGTGGCTCTTGAAATCGGTTCTGTGCCTACACTTGTTTTTATTTTAAATGCACGACACCCCAGTCGACTCCGGGCATGCTTTTGAAAGGTCTTTGCATGTGACCAGTCGTGCCATATATAACATGTGGATGGGGACCGACTTCTGGGATATGCATGCAGAAATGCATGGCCCATTTAAAAAATGCAGTGCAGGCATGCAGCATCTGCACTTGGGTGCACATCCAGGTTTTATGCTCATGGCTCCTGATCAAGCAGAAAGACCACTTAGATGCATTGATTGGGGTGGATGGCTGGGAAGGCCTGGCCACAAATACATGTACAGTGGTACCTCGGGTTACAAATGCTTCAGGTTACAGACTCCACTAACCCAGAAGTAGTACCTCGGGTTAAGAACAGTTTCAGGTTAAGAACAGACCTCCAGAATGAATTAAGTTCTTAACCAGAGGTACCACTGTACATGCAGTGTTTGAAAAATATATGAATGTGTCATTACAGAGATTTTAGGTGGCACCCAAAAATGAAGCTTATCTTGGGAGTGGGGAGGCTCCACTGCTGTTGCTGTTAAAATCGTTGAACCCGGAATGGTGCAGATCTGTGTTCAAATCCACACACAGCCACAAAGCTCCCTGGATAATGTGATCTTGGGTGACTCACAAGTCACTTGGGCTAATGTATTGGGTTGTTCCAATAAAAAATGGGATAAACCCACATAAGTCCAGCAGGAGTTCCTTGGAGGAAGGTCAAGATAATAATAAAAAGTGATAAATAAATTATGATTATCAAGTGCTTAAAATGCTACTAAGTGTTGTACAGAGAACGAAACACAGACAGGTCCCTGCCAGGATGGGGGATGATTTATTACCATTATTCTAATGGCAGCGAGACACATTTTATGCTCAGTCTAAAAAACTGTGCAATGTGAAATATGCTTTTGTGCAGTTGACTATATGGGATTTAATAAAGAACTAGGTACATTCTAAAAAAGAAATAGATGAAAAATGATAAAAAGAAATAGCAAATGAAGATGAATACAACTTCATTTCTAAACTTCATAACCATTTATATTATGGGACTGATTACTTGATTAGTCAAATGCATTTATTGACATATATTGAACTCTACTTAAACAGTGTGTGTAAGTGTACAATTGTCACATATCAGTACGAAGAAACACAGAACAGACTATCGCACAGTTGTGCAATTGTGCCTCCTCTCACATTATGAGGTGCACATTCACATTTCTTCTACAGTGGTACCTCGGGTTAAGTACTTAATTCGTTCCAGAGGTCCGTTCTTAAGCTGAAACTGTTCTTAACCTGAAGCACCACTTTAGCTAATGGAGCCTCCCACTGCTGCCGTGCCGCCACCACGCGATTTCTGTTCTCATCCTGAAGCAAAGTTCTTAACCTGAGGGACTATTTCTGGGTTAACGAAGTCTGTAACCTGAAGCGTATGTAACCTGAAGAGTCTGTAACCCAAGGTACCACTGTATTTCAAAATGGTCAGATTGCCATCATCTGGGTCTGGGTGTTATGACCAGTTTCGCTCGCAAGCCTTTGGCGGGGGGAACCCCTTAAACCACATCTGCTCTCTTAACTGTGTCTTTGGTTTTGTGCTCTTGTGCTTTGTCATTTTTTAATTGAAACTTTTTAATATATTAAAACTTTTCAACATACAAGGCAATAAAAAAACAAAGAAATCTAAATAAAAAATAAGAAAAAAGAAAACAAAAGAGAAAGAGGAGGGGGAAAAAAAAATACAAAGCCCTCCATCAGAGGTAATCTTAACTCTTGTCTCACACAAAAGCGGTTAAACCTTCTCATCTCTCACCTGAGAGCTTCCCTTTCTTCTCCTAGCCTCCAACCCTGGAAGATCTTCCCTGCTTCTCACACAGGGTCCTTTAGCAACCATCCATCACCTTCCTGTGCTTACCCTCATTAAAGCAGAACAGAGAACACCAAAAAACAAAACATAGGCAAGAGTAAAGTGAATAGAAGAAGAAAGAAAAAGAGGGAAACAGGAAATAAAGATAATATTAAAAAGGGGGGGACTTATGTATACTGTATAAAGATTATTCAAAATATTCAGTGTTCACTCTTGGGTGGTATCCAGCTATATTCCAGGGCAATAGCCTGCTGTTCCTCAAAATGCTAAGTGGTGTTTTCCAAATCTTCAACCCCAGATATCTCAAGGGTTTTGTTCCTTTCCACACAAAAGGTCCAAAAGGGGCTCTTCAATTGTTATTATCACTATATGTCAAGAATAGTTTTTCTCTGGTCTGGTATAGCAACTTTATTTCCAAGGAATTCCAACATCCATTATTAGAATAATAATCCATAATGTTTACTTGGTGTATATTCATTAATTCATACCCAGCTCCATATCTTATGATCCCATTTTCTGTTGGCTATGATTTTCCACCCTAATTTAGAAAGAAAGTTTCTTCCATTTCTGCTTCTTACAGTCTTTCCCCAGAAGAACCACTAGGGGCTTGGTGGCTTTTCCCTCTGAATTCACTCCAACTTGTACACAGGATCATTTATCTCTCACCTCCATCTCTGCCATCTCAAAATGTTCCTTAATGTCTCTATCAGTGGTTTCCTTCAACTCCTCCAACACTACAGCTCCAGTGTTTGTCTGTTTCACTCCCCCAGGCACCTGTGTGGAGGTCCACTCCATTCCATCATCTGTTGCCTCCTGCTTTACCATTTCACTCTCATATTCAGGCAGATCTTGATGAGTATTTCCCTGCAAAGTTCCTGCGTATTCTTTGGTTTGATCTTTCTTTGATCCATTTTTATTCACCATTTTACGTATCTCAGTTCTGAGCTCTTTTAATTGCTCATCCAGTAATTGCTGCACGATACCAACAGTCAGTGGGGGGTGTTCAGCAGCACCTTTGCCGTATTGGGTTCTGTTAGTCTCCCCCTTAACAGTCTCTGCCTTGAGTAAGTCTGTCCCTTTAAGAAAAAAGTGCATTCCTTTCCCATTTTCATTTTAAAGCCAGCACTTCACAAGCAGGGTGGAGAGTTAAAAGTAATATAAAATGAAGATTCTTAACAACCATAGCACCCTTATCCATGTATAACCTTTCTTAATCACAAGAAATTAAGATACACTTTTTGCTTTATTCTTAGGTCTGTTAGTTAAGGCTTCTTCTGATGCCAGCAGTCAATTTGCATTCTAGGTGAAAATTAATTGGCAGACAGAGCACATAAATTGTAATTCCTCCCAATCTTATAAGTAATTAAAATAAGGGAGGTTTAGCTGACCTGATGTCCTGAGGGCAAACCTTCACGGCTATTATGTGGGCATGATGGCAGTTCCTCACTCCAAGATTCCCCTCTGGCATGAAGAGCATTTGAGATTAATTCCTTGATCTTTCTGTCTTCAAAAAGAGAGTGTAACAACCAAGATTTACATCTTGGCTATCATTAATCACCACATAATTATCTCTGTTGATGGAGTTTCAGCAGGCAATGATTATCCAACCATCTTTCCTTCCAGAAGTTTTGTGCTCTCATTTTTTTAAAAAAATCATTGATGCCTTAGAATTCTGTTCAATGCATGATGACACATAGTGATAGTTATATATGTATTTATTTTCTGAATCAACTTAGAGTCTGTTTCTGTTAACTGACTTCACGGTCGTGCTTGTGCTGATGGGGCTTAGCTGCCAGAAGACAACCATACACTTTGTGACTTTTCTGTATGCATCAGATAATGCAAGAAAGTAAACCAAAAGGGGTGATATCATTTTGTGAAGATCACTAATGTTGTCAAGCTGAAGTATCTCCCGGTTATCTCCCTCTGGCCTCTACTGGATCTCCAGACCAGGGTCTGCCAGCAGCTGTGCTAGTAGGGCAAGGGCCAGGACCCTGGACAGGCAGGCAGCATTGGAAACACGTACTGCCCAGCCAGGCATGCACCAGTTCTGGGGCAGCTCTATAAAGCCTGCCCGCCCTAAGGGTGGGATCTTCCCTTTGGGAGTGGTACTTTGGGGGTGGAACAAGGATGTGGGCCATCCCCCTTGTGCTAAAATTATGGTTTTAATGGGGATGGGATTTTAACTTGGGTGGGTTTGCTTCTTTGTGAGGTGTGTGGGGTTGTTTTAAATTGTTCTTAAGTGTCATATGTCAATTTGTATTTTGTATTTGTATCCTTGGCTTTATAAGGCTGATTAATATTTTACAGCCTTTTAAATGTGTTTGTGGGAGGGAGTTATTGTTTTGTTGTTTTTGTTTTAACTATTTACTTGTATTTTTACCTTGTATTTTTATCCTGTGAACCACCCTGATATCTTGTGATGAAGTGCAGTATACAATTCTAATTGATAATAATAATTTAATATAATCTAGAGAACGTTCTGTCAGATCAAGGTCTGCATCTAGCACCTTGTGAACCTCTTCCAGGTTTACTGAAGTTTGCAAAGTGGCAAAAGGCTTCATGCTGAACAACAGTTCAGCATCAACTTCAAAACAGTTCAGTCAACCACTTCATTACAGGCAACGCCAACACCTCTCCTTTCAGATGCCTACAGGTGGTATTCCTTGCATTAGTTTGTTTGGCTTCTCAGGAGCTGAATTCCTTGAAGCATTGAACATTTTCTCATGAGCTTCATCCTTGAAAGCATTGATTCAGCAGCTGTTCTTTCAGTGCTGAGAGCTTTGATTTTACTGGTGTAGCTTCTCTGTGTCAAGGATGGTGATTCCATCTCCTTGTAGATGCTTCTGGTACCTACTAAAGATCACATCATCCAGAAAAGACCTAAGTTCAAGATTTCTCTAATGCCTTTGACTGGACTTAACCGTCCAGGGGTCCTTTACTTAGTCAAGGACGAATGCAAGAAACCCACTTGCTACCTCCTCCTCAGACTTCTTTAAGAATGAGAAAATGCCCAGGCTCCAGTGCTGAACTCACTAGAGAGAAGGAAACCTCCACCCACCTGACCTCAAAAAGCTTGGGGAATACAATGAGAGGGTAGTTGCTGGCTTCTGCAATGTCTTGACGGTCTCTGGAGCTCAGGGCTGATGTGCTCAGCCCTACAAGCTGCTGGAGCATGTACTCAGCTTCCCTGACTGAGTTATGTGTTCCTCTCTATGTAAGATTTGATCTGTGGACTCCACATCAGATCGTCAACAGGGGGACAGAAAATTATTGATCATCACCCCTGATTTTGGAGTGGAAGATAACCCTCACCTGACTTTTCTCCCGCATTGATGGATGCTCTGTCTGTGACCAAGCAGGATGCATGCATGAAGATAGGCCAGCTACTGCAGTTCCAACTGTCTTGCTGCAGGGATCTTTGGCCGCCCCCAGTATTCATTTTGCACCATGGATGCAGGGTTCTTTGGCACATAGAAAGTACAGCTTCTCACCATCAGAGTTTGTGATGAATTTTGCTGTTACATAAATTGTATAATTTCTGGTTTGCTCCACACTATCACATCTCATGGACAATGCCAAAGTGCCAGCAATTAAGTGCACTGCATAAATTCTTTGTGGGCAGCTGGAGTCAAGTACTGAAAGTCCATCTCGGGCCCACAAACTGATTGTGTGCTGTTTAAAGAAAAATAATATGCTGCTTTATTCAAAACCACGATTGCAGGAAATGAGCAGGCACTCACAGTCTGCTTCTTTGCATCTGCATGCAGCAGGAGGCTGTGAACTTTGCACAGTTTTCATTTGCCTTGGATATTGCTTTTCCCATAGAAGAAGTCAGCAGTTTCCACAGTTTGTCAGTCAAAGTTCTCTAGTACTTTCCTAGCATCACAGAATCATAAAATTGCAATGTTGGAAGGGACTCCAAGAGTCCCTAGTCCAAGCCTCTGCAATGCAGGAATCTCAACTTAAAGTACTGTATTTCACCACATAATGGTCACCACTGCATAATAGTTGCACCCCCTTTCTTTGATCCCTAAAATCAGTCCCAAAGCATTCACCACAAAGTAGTCGCAGGGAATTCTCGGTACCAGATGGATGGCCAGACAACCTCTGCTTAAAAACCGCTAAGGATGGAGAGTCCACCACCTTCTGAGGGAATCCGTTCAACTGCAAACAGCTCTTCCTGTCAGAAGGTTCTTCCTGATGTTTAGTTGGAATCTCCTATTTTTGTAACTTGAAGCCATGGGTTCCAGTCCTACTTTCCAGAGCAGGAGAAAACAAGCTTGCTCCATTTCCCATGTGACAGCCCCTTAGATATTGGAAGATGGCTATCATATCTCCTCTCAGTTAACTCCCTCAGTTGTTCTTCATCAGGCTTGGTTTCCAGACCCGTGATCATATTGGTTGCCCTCCTCTGCACATGTTTCAGCTTGTCAATATCCTTCTTAAATTGTGGTGCCCAGAACTGGACACAGTATTTCAGGTGTATAATAGAGTGGGACACTATACTAATGCTGATGTAGCCTAGAACAGCTTTAGAAGAAGAAGAAGAGTTTGGATTTGATATCCCGCCTTTCACTCCCTTTTAAGGAGTCTCAAAGCGGCTAACATTCTCCTTTCCCTTCCTCCCCCACAACAAACACTCTGTGAGGTGAGTGGGGCTGAGAGACTTCAAAGAAGTGTGACTGGCCCAAGGTCACCCAGCAGCTGCATGTGGAGGAGCGGAGACGCGAACCCGGTTCCCCAGATTACGAGTCTATCGCTCTTAACCACTACACCACACTGGCTTTCACAAGCATTTTATCCCCCCCACCCCACATCACAATGTTGGCGCATGTTCAGCTTGTGGGCTACTAAGACCTATCTAGATCCTTTTCATATGTGCTAATGGCAAGCCAGGTGTCCCCCCATCTTATATTTGTGCAGCTGCCTGTTCTTCCTGCCTATTTGCAGAATCTTACATTTGTCCTATTGAAATTCATTTTGTTCTCCAAAGCCAGTGTGGTGTAGTGGTTAAGAGTTGTAGACTCGTAATCTGGTGAACCGGGTTCACATCTCCTCTTCTCCACATGCAGCTGCTGGGTGACCTTGGGCCAGTCACACTTCTTTAAGTCTCTCAGCCCCACTCACCTTACAGAGTGTTTGTTGTGGGGGAGGAAGGGAAAGGAGAATGTTAGCTGCTTTGAGACTCCTTAGGGTAGTGATAAAGCGGGATATCAAATCCAAACTCTTAAGGTCATTTTGAATCCTGATTCTGTCTTCTGCAGCATTAGCTACCAGTCCCAGTTTGGTATCATCTGCAAAATTGATGAGCACCCCCTCAATACTTTCATCCAAGTCATTTATAAAGACATTGAACAACAACAGGCCCAGGACAGTACCTGATAGCACCCCACTTGTCACTTTTTCCCAGGATGACAAGGAACCAGCTACAAATCCACCCAGCAACTATCTCATCCAGCCCCTATTTCACCAGCTTCTCTACAACAATATAATGGGGGACTTTGTCAAAAGTCTTATTGAAATCAAGATACACTATGTCCACAGCATCCGACCTGATCCACCAAGCTTGTAATGCTATCAAAAAAAGAGATCAAAGTTTTCTAGCATGACTTGTTTTTGAGAAACCTATGTAACCACATAGGTAACCACAGCATCCTTTTCTAAGTGCTCACAGACTGACTAAGTATCTGTTCTAGGACCTTTCCTGGTATCAGTGTCAAGCTGAGTGGTTGGTAGTTGCCTGGATCTTCTTCTCTCCCCCACCCCCTTGAAGTTGGAGACATCTGCCCACCTCCAGTCTGCAAGGACCTCACCTGTTCTTCAAGAATTCTCAAATATTATAGACAGAGGCTCTGAGTACATCCACAAGCTCCATTAGTCCCCTTGGGTGCAGCTCATCAGGCCCTGGAGATTTGAATTCATTTAAAGTAGCTAAGTGATCCTTTACCAACTCTTTTTCTATGTTGGGCTGCAGCTTGCTCCTTGCATCATTTATTCTATTATCACAAGGCTGGGCATTGAAGGCAGAGGCAAAGTAGATGTTGAGTAGTTCCCATAATAGCACGTCTACAGCGAAAGGATTGCTCCAAATGCTTCTCATTTGGCTTTTCCCAGTAAATAGTTCTACGTTCTTTTGCCGTAGGGGGCACTTTAGTAATAGCTGAAAATATCCTGGAAACCTAAAACATGCTCTACGATTAACATAGTGTCAGTCATTTTGATGAAAATGTTCTAAGTCATTGCCATTTGGGTCATGGTTTATGAACTTGAAAGAAAGTTTCATAAAGTTCTTATGTCCTGATGTTCTACCAGATGTGATTGACTTGGACATAGTGTTTTCAGTGTCTTCAACTTCCTCCTGATTTCTGATGGGGGAAGACTCATATTTGATCATTAGTGGTGCAACAATAGTGTTACAGCAGTAGATTCTTTAGCAGGTGCAGATGATAACATAGCTGCCAATATTGTGTTGGCAGATAGTACATTATATACATTGGTGAGCACAACCACTGTAGGCGCTGGTAGTGAATTAATTAGAATCATAGAATCATAGAATTGTTGGATGCTACTAGCCAGTGCTGCAGGAGAGTTTGCAAAGTGAACTTTTAGGTTGAAATGATTTACAAAAGACACAGAGACACAAGTACTGGTGTACACAGTCCTTGCCTAGCCAGCCCGCCGGAAAGGAGTGTCTGTTTGCTCGCCCATTCTGAAGACTTTAGCCCAGGGGTAGGCAACCTAAGGCCCATGGGCCGGATGCGGCCCAATCGCCTTCTCAATCCAGCGGATGGTCCGGGAATCAGCGTGTTTTTCCATGAGTAGACTGTGTCCTTTTATTTAAAATGCATCTCTGGGCTATTTGTGGGGCCTGCCTGGTGTTTTTCCATGAGTAGACTGTGTCCTTTTATTTAAAATGCATCTCTGGATTATTTATGGGGCACAGGAATTTGTTCATTCCCCCCCCCCAAAAAAATATAGTCCAGCCCACCACATGCTCTGAGGGACGGTGGACCGGCCCATGGCTGAAAAAGGTTGCTGACCCCTGCTTTAGCCACTTGCTGCACTAATGCTGTGCCCAACCCATGCTTCAAAAGGAAGGTGCATGGAGGGAAGGCTTTTGCTCTTAACTGGTACCTAGCCATGCCTTTGACCTCTCATGTAAATGCTGATCCTTGCAACCTGTGACTTGCCTTATGTACCATTCCAGTCTGACAGACAATAAAAGCCTTTGGCAAAACTGGAGTCATGCGTTCTACTTCCTCACTGGGCAGGGAGAGCCTGGACACGAAGGGATACAGAACCACGGGTGTACAACATGACCAGACATTTTAAGCTGTGTGGTGAAGGGTAGCATGCTTCTTGTTAATGAATTGCCTCCCAGGAGAAATACGCATATGTCCGTGATGCTGTCCAGGAGTTCCTAATGTGTCAATTGCCTAACGTTGCACCACATTCCTTTGCCCACAGTTGTGACTTTGAAGATTTAGCACTGTTTTATTTCTGCACCAATATCTGTGCACTCTGTGAGAGATCCTGTGAGCCAGGACCTCTATACTCTTTATTTTAGCATGTGTCAGCTTTGCTCAAGTTTTGAGTCTTGTTTCATTTTGTGTGTGTGTGTGTGTGTGTGTGTGTGTGTGTGTGTGTAGAATTTGGGATATTGTTCTGCAAATAATGGGATGGTAACAGGAATGGCAATAGTGTCAAATGATAAGTAGTAGAGTTGTGTGCACTTGGATTCATATCCTGGGGCCACAAGGAAGAGGCTGGTAGTTATAGGGACCCATAAATGTCTCTGTCTGAACACTGAAGCCTTTTCTTGACACTATGAGCATTTTAGTTTTAAATGGCCTCCCCATCAAATAAGAGGGCCAGCAAGTTTATACCCCCCCACTGTATATAAAATATGATACACATGCAATTTAAAGTCTGAAGAATCAAAGTTTTGTACTAGGTATATTGTTCCACATGACTTGTGCACGAATTGCATTGCACGCAGACTCACAGGTGAAGAGAAGGCCATTCTGTCCACATATCACTAGTGTGCAAGAGTTGCCAATGGTCCAGAAACAATAGAATGCCCTGCTCTTGTGCTTTTAGACAGCAGCGTGAAGTGCAGAAAGCAGCAAGCAACCCTTTTCACATCATGAAGAGGAACACCTCTTGCTAATGTCTGCAGCTTCTGTCAAAGGCCCAGTTACAGAAGAAACAGGGACATGTGAATCTGTCGTATTGCTCTATCGTTCCACCTAGCTCAGTGTTGCCTGCCACAGTGCTTGCCTCTCCAGGGTTTTGGGAGAGGGTCTTTCTCAGCCCAACCTAGAGATGCTGGGGATTGAACCATGGACCTTTTCCATGCAAAGCTGATGCTCTGCCCTTGAGCTACAGCTGTTCCTTCTCAGGGTAGTTGCCCTACCCCTCTCAGTAGCAAAGGCACATGCAGCCGCCCCAGCAGAACCCGGCCTCTCATGTTTGCTCTGCTTGCTGCACTGTGTCAGAGGGGGCAGGGAAGCAGGGAGACACGCACATCTAAATTTAAAACAGCTCCTAAGGCAGATGGAGACTTGAGTAGTTGGGTCACGTTGCCATGGCAACAAAAGTTTTCTAGTTTGGGATGGTGGGATGGACTGGAGAGATAAGGGATAAAGAGAGAAAGACAGGAACGAGGCTGATTTGGCACCAAGGAACTTTATCACAAACTATCACCAGAGCTGTGTGGATGCTGTGATTCTGTGAGAGGCTCTGATTTCCTTTCTTTGTCAGTTGGGGAAGATGATAAAATTGCTGCAGGTCAAATGGTTCTTAAAAGCACAGCTAAAGGGACCAGTTCAAAAGTTTTACAACCCAGTACAGATGACTGTGGTTATTCCTTAAGAACATTATTTGTATAGCCATCACTAGACTTTGCATACTGAGAGATTATTGTAAGAAGTGTTTACATGCTTATAGATACAGTTTCATTAATAAAGTAAGTAGTTGGTCCTATGTTGATAGCAGCGCTTCAGTTTTTATATTATTTATTTATTTGTTACCATCCTCAATTTGTCTTTTTGCAATTAGCCTTTCTTGAATGTGGACGCAGACCTTTGAACCTTGCTGAGTGTCTTGCTCTGACCCCCTTTATGTGCTGCGTGAAGAAGCACTTTCTTTGGTTTGTCCCGAATCTCCTCCCAATCACCCTCAGGGATGACAACACAAGCATCTCTCTAGCCACTATACTCAATCCATGCCTCGTTTTATACACACTGACTCCCCCTCCCCCACTACAATAACCAAAACACCGTAGCCTTCCTAATAAGGTGTTTGCTCCAAGTCTTTTTACATTTTGGTTGCCCTGTCTCCCTTCTCACTTGCCAGGTGGCCTGGAGAAAAAGGTGTCTGGTGTTACCTGCAGCACTTAGACTTCTCAGACAGTCTCCTTTCCAGGGACCTGCCTGGATTGCCAGATAGGCAGGATGGGGTCCACTCAGAGCTGCAGGTGCTGGAGAATGGACCTCCTCCTGTCACAAAGGTTAGTGGACCAAGTCACACCCCTCAACCCTGACCTTTATATTTGCCTGCCTCTAGGGAACTCATGATCTCCTTCTTAAAGCTCCCAAAATCAAAAGGAATTTTATGTTCTTGAGGGGAAATAATGTGCTTTTACTTCTTTGGTATGGATGCAGCCTAAGCATCTTAAAAAGTAGAGACATCACCTTGCCAACAAAGGTGCATACAGTAAAAGCTCTGGTTTTCCCAATAGTGATGTATGGAAGTGAAAGCTGGACCATAAAGAAGGCTGATCACCAAAGAATTTATGCTTTTGAATTCTGGTGCTGGAGGAGACTCTTGAGAGTCCCATGGACTGCAAGAAGATCAAACCTCTCCATTCTTAAGGAAATCAGCCCTGAGTGCTCACTGGAAGGACAGATCCTGAAGCTGAGGCTCCAATACTTTGGCCACCTCATGAGAAGACTCCCTGGAAAAGACCCTGATGTTGGGAAAGATGGAGGGCACAAGGAGAAGGGGACGACAGAGGACGAGATGGTTGGACAGTGTTCTCGAAGCTACCAGCATGAGTTTGACCAAACTGTGGGAGGCAGTGGAAGACAGGAGTGCCTGGTGTGCTCTGGTCCAGGGGGTCATGAAGAGTCGGACACGACTAAACGACTAAACAACAAATGGATGCAGCCTAAGTCCTCCTATCTCCAAAGAAAGGGTGGAGAATCTTTTGCCCTCTAGATGTTGTTGGACTCCAACTCACATTACCCCCAGCAAACATGTCTAATTGTCAGGAATGATGGGAGTTGTAGTTCAGCAACTTCTGGAGGGCCACATGATGTAAGGCCCCACAATACCACCATCTTTCTTTGCTCTTTATCCTGTGAGTGGGCAAATCAACACTTACCTTCCCTCTGCTGCACGTTACAGGCACAGCCTGCGCTTTAAAGCACCCTTTTATTTTGCTCCCAAAATGTTGTTCAACGAGCTGGTTTTCTGGGACAAAAAGAGTGCTCAGACACGAAGCTTTAAAGCACGGAACCAATGCCAGATTTTGGGAGTGACGGTGGTTCCCTTGCACAGGATGCTGAGCTGAGGGGGTAGCCATAACTGAGAAGATCCATTTTGGGGCAGCAAATTTTGGCCTCGCTCAGCGTGCCAAACTACCAAAGATTACCAAAGTCTGTCCCTGGAAAGAGCGGAGCAAGGCAATTGCCAAAATAACCTTGATGCTTCTTCTTAATGTCCCTGGTGACTTTCCTGCAGAGGTAGAGCCTGAGGGCTTATTCCCCCTCCCCCCACTTCCTCTTCTCTTGAGGTGCTCAATCAGAGCAAGTGGGAACTGGGTTTTCTTCTGTCTGTTTTTAGGAGACTGCTTCCTCGTGTATTTGAAAATTATAAAGGCACCATGATTAAATAACTACAAGTCCTCTCCCCCCCTTCTCCCCCCCTCTCATATCCAAACTGTAGCCTTGTCCCTAGAACACCTCACCGCTCAGAGAAGTGGGCAGTGTGTACTGATATTCTGTGATGCCCTTTGAAAACTGAGATGCTGCAGTGATAATAAGTCCTGCAGCTTGGCTGCCCCCTCTCCTCCGCACAGAATTCACACAAGGCATCAGAGGTCCTGTTCCACACCCTTGCTGTAATTATACAACTCCCCCCCCCCTCCAGAATGGCCTCCTGGACCCACATTCCTCCCACTGCTTCATGTCAGCATCATTACTTACTGCTGCTGCTGTCTTTCTTGGTGATGCTGTTAGAGCCACTTTGAGTCCAGGGAGGGGGAGGGGAGAAAACAATTATCCTCTCTCTGTCCTAGAATGGACTGCTCCCAACAATGCTTTTCCCTTTGGCAGGCAATAAAAATCCCCTTCCCCAGCCCTGTGAAGGCATTGGCTCAAATCCTTCCACTTGCTTCTGTCTAAAAAGCACCCTAGAAGGCATTAGCTACATGTTTTAAATTATAGACTCCTCTTCTTGTAAAAGGGAATGTTGGACCAAGTGGACTCACACTGGCAAATTCAGGTTGCACAATTGTAGTTGACTGTAAAGACTTGAGATATTTCTTGTGTGCAAATGTATCTCCAGTCTCTGAGTCTGCCCCCTTGTGACAGACACTTCCCAAGCTTTTTGTCTCTTAGGGCCTGAACCCCCAGGATACTAGGCAATAACCCAAGCCATATCCCATCCTAGTCTAGCTAATTTTCCTATTGCAGCTGACACAGTAGAGGCTTTCCTGTCTGGGAGCAAGAAACAGCCAACATTCTCCTGCACAAACTCCACTGGAACAAAAGAGGAGCTGAGCTGATCAAGAGTTCTGCTGTGGACTATGGTCTTTGATAATGCCAGGGCTGGCCCAAGACATTTTGGTACCTGAGGCAAACCACAAAATGGTTTCTTCCTCCCTGCCAGGGAAGAAGGGGTGAGCATACCCTCCAACATTTATTCAATGAAAATAGGGATATCCAATTACATAATGATAATTTTTCTATTTATACACCACTCATCTTACTGGGTTGCCCCAGCCACTCTAGGCAGCTTCTAACATACAGAAAACATAATAAAACATTAAACATTTTAAAAAAAACTTCCCTTCAGATGGCTCAGGGGTCAGATGACTCCATACCCTCCAACATTTCTCCAATTAAAATAGGGACATCCTAAGGAAAAGTGGGACATTTGATGATCAAATCAGAGACTGGGACGGCTTCTCTAAATCAGATATATCTTTGGAAAATAGGGACACTTGGAGGGGTTGAGTGGGTGAAGATCTACATCAGGAACAAGGTGGGAGTAAATATCTACATTGGGACCTGCTGCTCCTGTGGATCCTGCCACCTGAGGTGGTTTCCTCACCTTGCCTCATGGGTGGGCTGGCCCTGGCTAAAGCATATCAAAGAGGCAACCTCAGAATTCAGTTTATGAGAAGCTTTAAGTTCTTTCACCCAGCATTACATGCTGAGCAGGCAAAGTGAACCAGCCTATACTAACATATCCACATTCAGAATGCTTATTTTGGTTCCAGGTCCAGATAAGGGCAGAATTCCTATTATGTCTTCAAAACTATGCACACAATATGTATAGCCAGAATGTATCAAACACAGATTTCATATATATTTATAGCAAGGATAATATTTTCATAATCATGATAGAAGAATTGGGTTCCAAGAAAGCAATAATTAATTTGATATGGGAACAAGTAGAAATCATAAAGTTAACTGGGATGATATGTCCATCATAACAGTAAGGGAGAAAATGAACAAATGAAATTTGAACACGCACATGCCAGTCCCACTTACTGAACACAGTGCACTCCCTGGAAACATAGGAGCCAACTCCTAGGGGCTTGAGGGGTCTTCAGCCCCCCCCCCCCAGCAAATCATTTGAGGGGGCTGTCCTCCCAAAGTTGATGAGCATTGCCTTCAACTAGTGTGTGCGTGTGCACTGTGTCATGTGATTGATTATGCAGGGCAGGGCTTACCTGCCGCCCTCGCCTCCAATATTTTATTCAGCTTGGCACCCCTGCCTGGAAATCATTTGTTTGGCAATTGTTCACATAACGAGTTGACCATTTCCATTGATTCCTGTGATGGCCTGGGAATCCAATTCAGAGGCTGAACCGGAGGAATCCCAGCCTGCACAGGAGTCCCCGCCTCCAGGGCCGGCTGAACTGGGGCAGGGCCTTGATTCTGAAGTGTCTGCACCTGTGCCGGATCCTCAGGAGCAGGCACCAGGTGAGTCCACTCTGGCTCCAGAGGTGGTTGAGGACTCAGTGTCTACAGGTGAGTCTCCCCCTGGGCCCAGTAACCCTTCGGCCTCTCCTGAACTGCAGAGGCTCAGGGCAGAGAGGCGAAGGGAACTGGTTTCTCCCAGGAGGAGTGCTCGCCTTAAGGCCAGGAGAGGCGGGTCTCCTGGGGGCCGGGGCCGCCCCTGGCCTCAGAGAAGATAAAGGCCAATCAGCCCGGTCCCAGGTTGTGGGAGCAACGTCGTTGTTGAGTACCTGCTCCTGCCCGGACCCAGACCTGACCCTCCAGTGTTCCTGTCCCCGCCCGGCTTCCTGCTTCGGACCTCCCCCCGCTCCTTGTGAACTGTTTCCAAGCTAGTGACCCAGGACAGGATTTTGACTACGCCAACGGTAACCTTCCCCCCGGGACCAGCACAATTCCTATGGGGAAATTTCTAATACGTTTCTGACTGTGGCATTTTGTCCCTGAAAAGTATTCCCAACCGAAGAAAACTTAGGGGAAAAATGCTCATTTTTCCAATCCCTCCCTCCATTCCTCAACCAATCAGCAAAAAGCAAATAAGAAAGAAAAATAATGCTCTCTCTCTGTTTGGATATCTGAATCTCTGGTCACTACCCTGAGGTTTGGGTACTAATTCCTCATGTTTGGATAAGTGAATTTTTGCATAGAAAAAGTTTGTAAAGAGGGACCTGTGTGTATATAGAAGCAGGTGTAACAGATTTGCTTCTAATAAGGAAATGAATACACATATACACATTTTTAGAAGAAAATACTTAAATATTTAAATAGTTGATATTGAGATTTTAGTAATAATTTGTACATTTATGGAAGAAAATAGATTTGCATTTAGCAATAATTGTGAAGTCAAAGGTTTTCTATTATGATATCACAGAAATATTGAATGGTTTCTATAATAGGAGGTGTTACATTAAACATCAGTAAGAACTTTCTGACAGTTTAGCAGTGGATTGGACTCCCTCAGAAGGTGGTGATCTGTACCCAAATCAGTCCAGAACAGACGTTTCCATGTAGGAAAGACTCTATTCACCTCCACAAAATGATCCACAGCCATTAAAGGTTAGCAATTATCACTAACTTTATTGGACACCTTTACAGAAGTTAATATTGCACATGGTTTAAGAGAGCGTTTAAAAAACAACAACCCAAAGAGATGTTTTTAAAAAGAGAGCAAAGACAGTCTTACAAAGACATTCCCTACATCCAGATAGAGAGCCAAAGGCTTAGAAGTCAAATTCACAAGAAGGCCAGAGGTTCCAGCCTCAAGATTCTGAAGGAAATGGGTACCATTATCCATTAAAACAGTTTTTATTTTCTACATAGGTCACTGTGGGAATGCAACTTATCTGTAATAGCAACCACCTTCCCAACCTTCCAAGTTTCGTCCCCCTCCTCACTTTAACCTCACTTTAAGCAAAGCAACAGATCCGCCTGCTGACAGTTTAGGAAATGCAATCAAAGGCATTGTGGTGGTGCGAAGTTAATTTTAAGGCACTAGGGAAGACACCACAGGGGTTGCCAGGTGCTGTGTAAATGGCTGCCAAGTGGCTGTGCATAGGAGAGGCACTGCAGTGCTCAGGGAGAGCAAGTGGAACCAAAACTAGAGTTCCTTTAATTAAAGAGAGAATTCCACCATGCAATACTGAACTAAAGGAAGTGAGCATAAACTGGGGTTATCATCTCCAAAATTATTCTCCTGTAGCCCCAATCAACTGTCATTCTTTGTATACGCAGGCATCACTTTTGCTGGGTCAAAAACAGATATAAGAAGCCATGCAAAAAAGGTAACTGTGACATAAGTTCCTTCATTGGTGGGGCATATATATATATGCACGTGCACACACCCTTTCCCTTCTATTCTGGAGCTGCTGGATCTTGCCTTAAAATCTAGCCTTACTCTTCTAAGAACATTCCTTCTATACATATTTAAAAATACAAATGGCTTCAGACAAGCTTTGTTGCCACCCTTTTCTCCAGGGGGTGTCATGTGTTCTCCCACATTGATTTCCTCCCACCCCCTGCAGAACCTGGATGGGGAAATTCATTTGTTTTATTTGCATCTCCAGTCGTCCCTAACCAACTTCAGCATCCTCTCCAGGTGTGCCTAGGCCACATCCGGCAGCGATTAGTGCTTGGGCCTGAAATCTGTGCTCTGCATCTGGTTTGGGGTTGCTTGGTGTCTGAGAGTTGACTTGAAATGTCAGGGTCTCCAGCTTTCTTCTCTGGGTCTCTGGGACAGCATTCAGAGAGGGAGGTGGGCTGTCCCCCACCCCCTTCCCTCTTGTCCTTCAGGCTTCCCTCCTGAGGCACCAGGGCTGCACAGGCAAGCACTGTTGTCCTCTGTGGCCCCAGCAAGCACTACTAGACCTCACCTCCACCTTATCAGGCTACACCCACCTCACGTCTACCTGGCACCACCCTCTGAGCCTCAGGGAGCCTGGACACTGTCCTTGGGGTTTGGCTCTTCAAGGCAATCAGCACTGCCAGCTTCTGCATTTTGGAATGGCTCGGGGAAGCTGGCTTTTGAGAGCCCCTCAGGCACCCAGGTAAGCAAGGGCAAGGCAGAGGAGGGGTTGGGAACTGAGGGAGCACCTCCCTTCCCCCTGCCCCAGACCCCTGGGACCCTCCCCAGGCCGCAGCGTCTTGGTCTGGCTGTAATGTGCCCTGGCTGCAACAGCTCTTGTTTGCCTGGATGGTGGTTGGAGGAGGTGTCTAGCCTACTGTGCAAAGGAAACATTCTGTGCAAAGCATACATGTCTAGCCTACATTCGTTGCTTGGCTGGTTTTTGCCTCTGGCCCCGACTGGCCCTGGCATGTGGCCCCCAGAATGGGAAGGCAGCCCCTGGGCTGAAAAGGTTCCCTGCTCCTGCCCTATCCCACCGCAGGGGACTCCAGGGCAGCCTCCCCCTCTATGCAGAGCCTGGCCAGGTTGGAGGCAGCACATGCTGTCACTTACTTGGCTGGGCTTTCCTCTTTGCAAAAGGGAGTGAAAATGGGAGCGGTGATGCTCAGCCGCTGGCTCCCAGCATCTGCCCAACCCTACCACAAACGTGGGGCCAGATGTGGCAGTTAGGAGCTAGACTGGAGGAGGAGCTGTGGGTTTGAGCTGAAACAATGCTCTGTGGTCACACGGGGTTGGGGGCTGTGTTCACACTCGTGTTATCCTTTGAATGTCCGCATAGGGCCAAGAAGGCCGCAAAAGGTTTGTTCCGATCTTAACATTCTTGTACACCTGCCATTTTCAGGTGCCATGTGCACCCAGAAGACCCCTATTGTAGATATTTTTCTACAATAAAGATCTCAATGGGAGCAGAATAATGGGTGTCTCGGATCACTCTGATTTGGAAGCCAAATTGCTAGGGGCTGCCACTCAGATTTAAAATGGCTACACTACAGGTCATTTCCTTTCCCCAGAATACCCTGGGAAATGTATAGGAGGAGGGAGCAGAGAATTTTCAGTTTTGCTCACCAAACCTCACTTTCCAGGATTGTGTCAGAGGAAACCACCATGACTAAGCTGGTATAAAACTGGTAAACATTTGTAACATCAGCAGTGTTTCCTTCTTCTTTCTTTTTTAAGACACAGAGGCTGTTTTTGAATTTTGAGCAAATGCAGTAAAAGATATGCAGACTTCACATAGGCACTCAGTTTTCAGCACTTCCTATAATGTGCACAGCTGCCCAGATCTAGAGGTTGGAGTCTGGAAAATGGCATCCCCTCTGGAAACTGGATGGTACAACTGCTTTACGGGGGCAGGGGGGGATATTCTCACATAGATATTTGCCAAGAGCACCCACAGCCATTTGTGTAGTCAGCAAAGGACTAAATCTGTGCATGAAATTCAGGCATCATTCCCATGTTACATTATTGTGCACATACAGCCCTACACTTTCATGTTGAGATACATGCACACTGTAATGTAGGAATGGCTGTAGTGGATTGGGAAAGGTTCACCTCAATGTATGGTGTGTGGGGAATACACTGATGTGGCCATTGCTTTGTTTACTAATACATGTGACCCCATGGATTCATGAAAAGCTGTAATTTGTGAATCTGCCTTAAGAGCGTCTGATAGAAAGAAGCACAGGAAAAGGCCATATACCGAACCAGACCATTGAAGCATCTAGCCAGTGTTGTCTGCACTGACTGGCAGTGGCTCTCCAGTATTTCAGAGAGGGGACATGCCTAAACCGACATGGAAGTGCCAGGGGTTGAACCTGGGATCTTCTGGATGCAGAGCATGGGCCCTAAAACCAAGCCACAGCCCTTCTCCAACGACGGCAACTTCTGGTGGTGGAGGATCCTCTGCATCCCCACATCCTGCCCCACCCCAGGGCAGCAGTAGTGATCCTTCTCAAAGGAACAACCAAGTTTGTCTAGCACAATGAATTCATTGAAAATGCAGCGTTATTGTATGGGCTGAAGGTCTGAAGCTGGTCAAATTGTAAGATCTGTATCTCTTTCCCTCCACCTGTCAACTCTTCCCTTCCCTTCCCATCCCTTTCTCTTCCTTGGGCATTGGCTGGTATTCTGCCAGGTCTCTTTAATTACCCCGACTGGGTCCTCCCCACTGGCTCCCTCCTCCCCAGAATGGCCTTTGCTTTTCCACATTCCCTTGCTCACCCCCCACCCCCACCCCCAGGTTTCCCAATGGCTTTCTCTGTCCCTTCATCCCACCCTCCCTCCCCATCACCCTCCTCTAACTTTTTTATTTCTTGTAGTTTCCGAACTGGATAGCCAAGCGATTCGTAGCGCAGCGGAAAGTAGCTGGTTGGACCTCCCAGTAGGGCACAGGGTTGGAAAAGAGGCTGATGCCGTGGTACGAAGCCCGCTTTACCCCAAAGCCTACAGGACAGAAGTCGTTCACACCAATGTGAGTGATGTTGTTGGAGTGAAGGTACACAACCTGTGGAAGGAGAAGTGAGACTTGGTTACCCAGAGGTGGGAGATCCGCTGAGTTTGCGTTTGTCAGCTTGTGAAGGAGCTGAGACCTGGGAAAGAGCTCTCCTTTGATATGACAACTCAGATCCTGCAAGGCTCCTCAAGGTAAGCTCAGCTGTGTGCTGTGGTTTCATAGGACTGCAGACAATATGCTGAATGAGCGGTTGGCCTACATTTTTTTAGCATCTTGGGAATCTCTACTGTTGATTTTCTTTTCTTTTTAAAGAAGTGAATGCAGCAAAAGACAGCAAAAGAAACTCCCATTTTATTTACCTAGCCATGACGGTGCTGTGATTTCAATGAGTTTTAAAAATGCAAAACTTCACATGCTCAAACGGTATTTTTTAAAAATTATAATTATCAAGGTTGGCAAACTGTATTTGTTTGGAAACCTCTTGCCTTCAGGCCTACGTAGACCCACCAGGCCTCCACGTTTGCTCTTTTGACCAAGCCATGCTCACTTGCCTGACACCATATATAACATCAGTTGGGGGGCAGATAAAGACAAAGGGAGCCCCAGAGCAGGTATTGGTGATTGGTCTGCAGCCCCTGTAAAGCCTTGTGCTTTGCAAGTCCCAACACTTACCTGATGCGCAGCTGGTGCGCAGTGCTGCGGCTTGCATAGCTCTGTACAAGACACTTTGTGCCAACTTTGTGTCTGCACGGGCAGAAATAGTTCTCCCGATGTCATTGTGAGATCAAGTGATTTAACTGATGGGTGGCCTCGCCCACTGATCAAACTTGACCCACAGGCAGTTGGGAAGAAAAGGATCTGGCCAGATCTAGTTCACCCCTACTGTTAATATATCAGGAATGTAGAGGCGGTTGCAAAGCATGAAATGATGGTTGGGGAGAAGAAAAATGTTAATTGTTTGTTTCACAAGTCAAGAAAAACACATGCCAGCCTAAAGAGGAAGCTGCAAGATGACCTATCTGCAACACTGATGGTCCTGGTTCTCAGTTGCTGGATACCTTCATATGAATGTAGGGTCCTACCAGCTGCCCAAACTTGCCTACTCCTGAAACTGGTCCTGCATTTGCTCACCTCTGCCACAACCCCCCCCCCCGACCCCTCTGGTACCTGCAGAAACTTGAGGCCAGGCAGTCCTGGAGGAACTCGTGACAGCTTGTTGTTATCCAAGTGCAGCTCACGTAGGCTGGGCAGGAAAGCCAGGCTGCCGTTCTCAATCATGCGGATGTTGTTGTGTCCCAGGCCCAGCCTAGCGGGAAGAAAGGAAGGGGAGGTGACAAAGAAAACAAAGGGAAAACAACAGCGGCTTCCAAATATCACCAAGGTCAAGTGAATCAAAATCTATCTCTTGGAAAAGGGCTGGACTCTTGAAGAGTAATGGGGGAGACAGGAGGGTGTTCAGGGCTACAGCCAAAATTAGGATGGCTAGCTGCCCTCCTTTACACAGGGTGGTCCTCTGTTCTGTAGGGTTGCCAGAGGACAGTCCTTTATTTGAAAGGATCCTCTGTTTCGAGGCCTGACCTCAGTCTGTTTAAAAAAATAAGGAACCATAAAACGGGGGGGGGGGGCTAGGGGTTTCTATCAACAGTTAGCAGCACCTGGTCAGCAGACCAAGTAGGCGTACAATACACCTCTTGTCATTCCCAAACGGTGAGATGTACTGTTTTTCTGTTTAATAATTATTTCTAGTTTTGCATCTATACCTATAAATTACCATATGCACATTGTAGGCAAATTGATATCCTTTCTGCCCTCCTTTTTTGGTGATGCATAAATGGCTGCTCTAGCCCAAAGCCCCGTGCATCTGTGACTCAGAAGGTGGGACTCAGCAGAGTCTCATTCAAGCCCCAAAGCATATGGCTGTGCAACACTGGGTCCCTGTGGTTGGCAGAGAGGCAGCATGAAACCTCAAGCTTAGCCAGGCCTTCTTTCCTTGCCTAATCAACTGAACAGTATCTTCCGTTTGGCCAGTAGGGGCCTGGGGTTGGGAAGCCCCCATTGCCAAGTCTGGATTTGGAATATGGCTGCCTGTCACTCTGCCTCTTTTCTGCTTCCTTAATGCCCTTCCTCCAGTTCTTTCTCTGATTGCTGGAAGCTTCACAATTCAGGTGTGTAGAGAAATGTGTTGCTGATATAAAATGGGGGCTTAAACAGTTGCAATTACAAACCATTACAGCTACATGCAGCGGTCAGCCAGTGTCCACCTAACTATAAAACAGGAGAGGTTTATGGTTTAGGCCAGCAAATGCAAGGCTCAACATTCCGGTCAGAGACAGAGTTTGCCCCTGGCAGCATTCCTTTAAGTATGGAAGATGGAGATAAAGCTGTCGTGGGACCTCTGCAGATCCTCCTGCCTGATCCCTCCTGCCAACTACCCTGTTCCTACACCTGCTGTGGCAGCAGGTCTCCAGGTGTGGTGATCAGGAGGAAAGTGGCTATAACTAGGCCAGGGCGAGAACAGTCTCTCTTCCTGCTCTGGCCTGCGCCCTCTTCCTCCACAGAGTCCTCTGACAGAGAGTGTCCTATGGGAAACAGCCTCAGGTGCAAGTGCCTCATCTAGAGGGTCTGGTGGCCTTGGGGTAAACAGTGTGGTTCATGGAGCATCTGTTGTGTGAGAGCCACTTTCAGAATGGTAGTAGAAAAGCAGGCTAGAAATGTGCTTAATAAGCAAGCAACCAACCAACCAAAAGACGGAAGGTGTATGTATGAGGAGCATCACACTGAAAAGTGGCCTAAGAATCAGGACTAATAAGTATGGCTCTTTCTCCCTCTACTGGCTGAAACTTGAAAGGGGAGGACTATTTAGGAGTTGATGGTTCTGAGTGCAAGTCAATGCTACAAACTCATACCAGCTTCAAACCTGCTTTACAAAAAGCTCCAGCTGCCTCTATTTTCTTGTGTCTATTCCTTATAAAGAACTGTACCTGCCCTGTTTATATATATATTTTAAAACGGGCAAGGGTTTACACTGGGAAAGAGGCGAACCCTGTCTATTGCCTGTGAGGTGTGCTCCCTCCATCCCGAAATTTTCTGCTCCCCCTCCCTGTTGAAGACCTCCTACTCTGTTTTTGAATTAATGAATAGGGCTCCCATTTTGTTCCCATTCTATCTTTTGGAGGAAATATTAGATATCTGAAAACTAAATGAGTTGGGAAAGTCATCTATCTGCATGATGTCATGAACAAAATATTTGCCTCAGATGTTTTCCCTCGTTGATTTCTGTCCTCCCTGCATTCCCTGCCACCCACCCACCACATTTTTTACAAAGAAAGCTTTGGAAACTTAACACAATGGTTGTGAAATTTCCACAGGTGCAGATGGCTTATATTATGCAGCTATTCTGGCTCTTAATGGTCTGTGCATGTTGTTCTAGCCAAGGAGTCATAAACATGCTGCTTGCAGGGACACAGGTGCCCACACCCGGCTCAAATACCCAGTTTGGCACATACCTCCATGCACATTTGCGTACATGCACTAACACACACACAGGCTGGAGTGCCCTCTGGAGGCTTCACCCGGGGCAAAAAAAACCCCTGTCTAGCCCCCTGTAGCTAGGGCTCTGGTGGGTGCATGTGATTTTGCCAGTTTGCAAATGTGCCTGGGGGCTCAAAAAAGCTGGTGACTCCATTTCCTAGGTTGCTCTAACTTTATTTCTCTAGAGTCTGTTTATTCTCTCTAGGAATCATTCTATCACCTTTCCGAATAGAGTTGTCTTTATTTTCATCACCCTCTCCCCAAAATTCAGCGGGGAAGGGAGCACTCTGGACTGGGAGTGCAGTGAAGGGGGAGGGAATATTTAACAACAAGCCCCCCCCCCCATTTACACTTGCCCCCATCCAACACTTGGGGCTAAGGAAAGGCGGCTATGCTGTGCTAGAAGTCTAGAAGCAGAGTTGCTATTTCACCTCCAACTTAAAGCAGGACAGCAGGTAACAGCTGCTTCCAATTGTCCACCTCTAGAAGAAGCCTCCTTGCCTTTGGCCTTCTGGGCTGCTGCCCTCCCAACCTTTGGCCCACCTTCCCTTGCTGAGTACATTATATGAACAATTAGCTCCCTCTAGTATGAATGGCAAGGGGCAAAATACATTTTGGAAATGTTAAACTTCACTATGAATATTTCCCTGTGTTTGTGCTGCATATAGATGCCACAGATCTTTATCCATGCCTGCTGCCTCTCACAGTGCAAACTTAGCTCCAAGACAATATATTGTTGTTGACGTCTATCCGTCTTGAGAGACAATGGAGTGCACCTCCAGGGGTAAAGCCGAACTGCTGGATTAGCAGCACCAAAGTGGCTTCCCTGGGGGACAAGCCTGGGCAGTGTGTATGGAGGTCCTGGGCTACCCAGATGACAAGGCCACACTCTTGGCTGCAGGAGTTGCCAGGAGGTCACAAGGCGCCATCCAACCATCTTAGGAATTCCACTCCAGATTTCTGTAGGGTTTACTCCTTAGCCGTTTCTTCTCCCAAAGAAGGTAGAAGAGGTTCAGGACCAGAGTTTTCCTTCTCCTAGATGGGTGACCTTCTCAGGTGGACAAGCCCCATCTGCCCCACACTTCCCTCTATAGCATGTGCAGAAACCGCCTTCATGACCATTGGACCCATCATAACAATTTTAGGAATGTTTATCGGTCCACTATACCTGAAGGAGTGTCCCCACTCCCTTCATTCCACTCGGACACTGAGGTCCAGCTCTGAGGGCCTTCTGGAGGTTCCCCCACGGTGAGAAGCCAAGTTGCAGGGAACCAGGCAGAGGGCCTTCTCAGTAGTGGCGCCCACCCTGTGGAACGCCCTCCCACCAGATGTCAAAGAGAAGAACAACCACCAGACTTTTAGAAGACATCTGAAGGCAGCCCTGTTTAGGGAAGCTTTTAATGTTTGATGCATTACTGTATTTTAATATTTTGTTGGAAGCTGCCCAGAGTGGCTGGGGAAGCCCAGCCAGATGGGCGGGATATAAATAATAAGTATATTATTATTATTATTATTATTATTATTATTATTATTATTATAATGGGGTGGGCAATCTTTTTGGCCCCAAGGGCTGCACGTGGCAACAACTTGAGGGATACACTCCTTTCCCTCTCCCATGCACAGACAAAAACATACACACAGTATGTTTTTGTCTGTGCATCTTCCACCTGCTCTCTGTCACACCTGCAAACTCACACAGCCTTCCAGGTCCCACTCGCTCTTCTGGTGCATTGGGAACCCATTGTGCCTCCCCAGCTGATTGGTGCTGGGAACAACTGGGCAGCAGGCATGTCTGTGCCCTCCTCACCTGTTCCTAGTGCCAGTCAGCTGGGGAAGGGGAGTTGTGTGATGGAACTGCGGAGGAGCAACCTGGTCAGCACACACCTCTGCTATTCCCAGAGCAAATCATCTGGGCAGGACTGGGAAGGCTGTGAGGAGACAGCTGAGTGGCGGGATGCGATTGCTGGTTGGTGCTGGCCATTGTGTTTCTTTCCAACCTCCAAATAGCTGTTTAGCAGACTGAGGGGAATGCAGTTGTGGCAGGGAGGAAGGTGCACAGGTACAGATGTACTCATGTCCCTTACTTCCCATGTAAAACAGACTCCATGTAAGCCTCCATGCAGCCGTTTAGCTAACTGAGGACAGAAAATGGCCAGGGTGGGGGCAGAGCGTGAATTGTTAACCTGCGACAGGTTGCAGGGAAGGCTTGTGAGGGCCCCATGTGTCCTGCAGGCATCTTAGAGGTCTTGGCTTGGCAATGGACTGGATGAGAGCCAACAAACTGAAGCTCGATCCAGAAGAGGCTGAGGCCCTGTTAGTGGGTGGTTCCCTAGACCAGATGGATGGGAGGCTGCCTGCTTTTGTTTTTTCTTTTTGTTTTTTAAAAAAGATTTTTATTGATGCAACAAGGAAAAAGAAAAAAAAAATACCAAATTACACACAAGAATAACCATAGACACATAATTTTCTTAGCAAACAATAAAACATATATTGGTCTTAACACTGAAGACCCAACCTCCCATCTATTCCATATTTCAATTTCATATTACTTATTGCCAATACACACTTTTATCATAATTAAACTTATTCTTAATAAATCTAATTTCTCATATCTACCTTGCAACTATTACTGAAGTTCCTCAAATGCTGCAACAGAATTTAAACTACTATATTTATTTTTCAGATATTCTTTGAAAACCTCCCATTTTGAAACAAACTCCTGTTTTGATTTATTCTTTATTTTTTCTGATAGACCATCTAATTCGGCATATTCTGTCAGCTTTTGGATCCAATCTTGTATAGAAGGGATGGGAGGCTGCCTGCTTTTGATGGGGTTGCATTCCCTCTGAAGCAGTGGATACATCGCTTGGGGATCCTCCTGGATCCATTGCTATTGTTTGAGGTTCAGGTAACCTCAGTGGTACAGAGTGAATGCTGAATAAACCGGTTGGATGCTGAATAAACTGTCTACAATAAGCCTGCAAGTTACACACATTTAACTTGTGTGCATTTACATGCGTGGAAGAAAATAAAAAATAAAAATAAAATTGGGGTGGAGTTCCAAGAAAAATTACTTTGGCAATCCCACCCACCACTGAACCCAATCTGTTTTGACTATACGTGGTTTTGGCTTTAGGCCTGATTCCCGGAAGGCAACTCTTGAATAAGTTGCGGACCTACTGTGCTGTAAACTGTCCTGTGATTCTTAGATGAAGGGTGGTATATAAATTTAATAAATGATAAAATAAATAATAATACACAAGCCATCTGGAGGAGCCCAGCTCACACTACCTGTAGACTTTGGAGTACCGGATCAGATCCTCTAATTCAATTGCCTGGATCTTGTTGTGGTCCAGATGTAGCTCATTTAGGGTTTCAGGAAGATCTGGTTGTGGAGGCGGAGAAAGATTATTTTTATACATCTATGTATTGTATGGAAAGATTGATAGAATTACATTTCTGTACCACTTGCCCATCCCCGCAACCAGTGCTTTTTTCTGGGGGGACACAGGGGTACGCATACCCCTAAACATTTTGTGAATCTAAGTACTACCCTCTCATAGAGGGGCAGTATTTCAATGAGAGCAGGAAAATGAGAGTACCCCTAAACATTTTTTTTAGTAAAAAAGCACTGCCAGCAACACAAATCAATGTGTTTTTTTTATGAAATCATGTCCTAAAGCCAAGAGCATACATTGGTCTTACAGAGCAATTGGCTACCAGAAAATTACATTAATAATAGCCAAGTAAAGCTGTGGCTAGGCATTGCTATAAGCTATGAGAAAGAAGTCATGCACATTACCTTTAGGTACCCCCGTGAGCTTTGCTTCTGAGATCCTCAAGTAGTTCAGCTTCAGACCATCAAAGGCACCAGGTTCAAAACCGCTGTTCTCCAGGGGGTTCCCTCCCATCTCTGTGAGGAGAGAAAACATGTCAGCTAGAACAAGAGCGTCCCATTCTTATCAGACCCACATTTAATGCCAACATTTGGCATCTTTTTAATTGTTTTATGTCCATTTCTCTCTCTAGGGTGGCCAGATGCAAAGGAGTATTGTTAAGCAACCTGTTGATAAGCTTTATTCTCACATAATTTTCTCTGATATATTTAAAAGGAATTCTTGGATTCTTAGTCTTGTATTTTAGTTATAATATAATTTTTATTTAATATGGTTACTGTACTATTGAATGCAAACACATTATTTTCTATAAATGCTTTGAACACAAATGCGTCTGTAGAAAATAAACTGATATCAACCTGGTTTGCAGGTAATGCAAAAGCCAAAACTGTGGCTCAGTGAGAACTAGTGACTGTGAAGACTCTCAGAGGGAAGATCGTGGCCATGGGGCTCTCCCCCCCCCCGACCTGCTGGTGCTACGCTGCTTAGGCTAAGCCATGGCTTGATTTAAGATAGAGTCTAAACCTGGTCTCGTCATATGCCTCACTCCTCTATACAAACTATAAGCTGTAACTAGGGGTGGCGGAGAAATCCATTTCAGATCACATTTAAAGGCACATCTATCCAATCCACACTTTCCAAAACAGTATGAGAACCTAAACCCAGCCAACCTTCAAAATTTGCACTTATCTGAATTTTGCAATGTAGTTCTCTAACCAACCAACCAACCAACCAACCAACCAACCAACCAACCAACCAGTGTTTACAAAAATGCACATATCAGGGGAAAGTGTGTGTAAAAATGAATATATTGATGAAAATAACATAAAAATGCATTCTGTTAGCAGAAATGGCTTGCAAAAATGTGTACATTAGTAAAAACTGCAAACAAAATGTGATTATCAAGAGAAATTTGCACTAAAATGCTGGCAAATTTTGATGAGGATAAAATAAAATGAAACTGCAAATTGCTGCAGAAACATGGAGGGTTGAATTTAAGACTGGGGAAAGAACAAGAGCCTGATGGAGTCAGGTCCTTCCATCCCTAACAGTAACCAGTGCTTATTCTGACCAGTTTCCTAAGTTCCTCAGAAAACTCATGGAATGGGACAGCTCACAAAGCATGTCTAGGGAGGAACGGCACCCATGTCTCACCAATGCAATTCATGTTGTTGAGCCCATTGAAGACATCCTTGGAGACCTTCTTGATCTTGTTATCATGGATGCGGAGTTCAACCAAGGAGCTGGGCAGGTTAGGAGGGATCTCCACCAGGTTGTTCTTGGAGATGTAGAGTTTCTGCAGCTTGTGCAGTGGGCTAAAGGCCTTTGGGTGGATCTTGGAGATCTTATTGTTCACCAGGACCAAGGCCTGCATCCACAGAAAGAAACTGTGTGAGGGACAGGGTATGTGGGGGGTGGGGTGGGCACAGAACAGGGAATGGAATCCATCCTCCAGGTAACTTTGCCAGTGGCCAGGAATGGGGCAATGAGAAAGGAAGAAACCTTCCACCATTTCAGTCCAGAAAGGGATATATTCGGGAAGGGAAACCCAAGCTTGCATATCAGAGGTTCCAGTCTCAATCTGTTGAATTTCACGCTCAAGAATCTTGGGAAAGGGTCCTTGCCTGAGACCTTGGAGAATGGCTACCAGTCAAAATAAACAGTACTACTGACCCAGGGGACTTGCTCAGTGCAAGGCAGCTATTTATATCCTTAAGAGTGGGTACTTATGTGGGGAGATCCTGACTTTGATTCTCACAATGAGGGATAAATGCAGGAGGATTGATGGGGCACTGACCTGTTTGTTGAGCATTCATCCTGATTTATTTGTGGGGAAGTAAGATTATGTTGCATTGAAGCAAGTGTTGCCCCACACTTTCTAGTGCATTTCCCCATCAGCGCTTATCCTCTGCTTTTCCCAGGCACAGATCCACACTTTAAAGCTTCGTGTCCAAGTGCCCTTTTATTTCCTCCAGAGCTTTCTTTACACAAAACCTACTTCTTTAAAACTGAATTTAAAACTGGAATTGCTGTTAGCTCTAAAGAGCAGGTTTTTGTGAGGAAAGCTCCGGAGGAAAAGCAAAAAAAGGGTGTTTGGACATGGGGCTTTAAAGCGCAAGCCATGCTTGGAAAGAGTGGAGGAAAGGTAAGTGTGGCTAAGCCCTGTGTTGACAAGGGTGAAAAATGCAGGTGCACACCCTAATTCTACCAGCAGAGGGTAGTGCACAGATAAGGTGAGGAGGAGGAGGAGATGGAGATCAATGCTGTCTTTTTAAAAATGTGCTTTAAGGGAGTGCAGTGAGAGTTGTGGCAATCTCTCCACAGGCAGAGCAGAGAGACGGGGCTCAAAGCCTTTGCACAAGCCTCCTTCACAATAAAGGCTGAGGTAAAAGGTTGAGGAGAGGAAGCTTTTGCCATACTTACATACAAGTGATGCAGCCCCTTAAAGTCATCTTTGCGTAGTTCAGTAATGTGGTTGTTCTGCAGATCCAGCAATTTTGTATCTCGCGAGATCTCCTTTGGCACTTCCTTGAGACCTGGATGAAGCAGGTGAAGAAGGATGGTTAGGAAAAGTTAATAGGGCAGGTTAAATCATTGTGGCAGTTGCTAAGCAGCCCAGAAGGACAGAGCCAGGACTGGCCCAAGATAATTTACTGCCCAAAGGGATATAGAATGGTGCAAATCAAACAGGCATTTCCCAGAATTCTTTGCACTGTTGCAGAGGATTCTGGGGGTGAAACTCTCGCACTGCAGAGATAAATTAATGACCAATTTAAAGATAAAGGTGAAAGGACCCCTGACAGTTAAGTCCAGTCGCAGACGACTCTGGGGTTGCAGCGCTCATCTCGCTTTACAGGCTGAGGGAGCCAGTGTTTGTCTGCTTTGCAGACAGTTTCTCTGGGTCATGTGGCCAGCATGACTAAGCCGCTTCTGGCGCAACGGAACACCGACACCAGAGCAGCACACAGAAATGCCATTTATCTTCCTGACGGAGTGTTACCTATTTATCTACTTGCACTTTTTTTGTGTGCTTTCAAACTGCTAAGTTGGCAGAAGCTGGGACCAAGCAATGGGAGCTCACCCCGTTGCAGGGATTCAAACCTCTGACCTTTTGATCGGCAAGCCCAAGGCTCAGTGGTTTAGACCACAACGCCACCCGCATCCCATAATGACCAATTTAAGGGCCTGCAAAAAGCAAGAGCGATGCCATCTTTGCAGCAAACAGGATTCTAAGATGTGTTGCCACTGCAGGAGGGGAACCGACTAGTCTGGACACTTGTGCTACCTCTCATCTAGCCAGGCCCTCCCCTTGAAGTAAAAATGCAACGTCCCCTGGCTGCCATCTCTTCCTACTCAGATGGCATGATTTTAAAAGCACTGCTGAATTGGGAGACGAGGGAGCCACAGTTTCTCCTGGGCATTTGGTCTTCCTCTCTTTCACCTGCCATGCAAAACACCTGTACAGGTCTGTACAACATCTATGGAGTATGGGATGGGAGGTTGACAAAAGAGCCATTGCGTGGCTATTCCCTCCCCCCCCCCACAGGTGGAATGAATGAAGACACCGGACACAAGTATTTAGGTTAATGGGCGAAAATGGCCACAACTTTATTGATTACAGGTAGGAGAGGTATTGGCTTTAGGCATTGGCCCCTAACCGACTATCCGGTCTAACCGGGAAGGGTTAAACACCAACAGGGGGAGCTACCCGAGATGCATATCCCTAGGCGCTCCCCGAGGGGTTACCGCTCGGGGGCGCGCTTTAGGCCCTAGCCTCCGTAGGTTTCGGACGAGGCGTCGCCCCTCGGAGTCCTTTAACGAACTACCCTTCAGGCATTGGGGGAGGTGATGGCGCTCCTCCCCCCCGATCTCATTTGCATGACAATACCCCAGCCAATGCCTACCGCCAAAACCGAGGAAGTTGTGACAATTTGCTACGAGGTAGGCGAAAAAACCAAGTGGCTCCAAACCAGCCAATTAGCCAAATGGAAAAATTCCTACCCGGCCCCTTGCGGCGACCAGCCGAAGCCCATAGCAATGTCGATGGCTAACCTAAAGGGCGGGTGGGTGGGAAACCGCGTCAACAGCAAGGGAGAAAAGGGGCGAGCCAAGGGCTGCCCCAACCTTAAGTGGCCTCTAGAAGGCCCGCCCCTGCCGCCAGCCGATTGGCTGGTGCGCGGGGATGCAAAACAAAGGGAATCCCTGCTTCCCGCGAGGCTGACGCCAGCCCCGCGGGAGTGTGGGCGGGGTCGAGAGCCCGCAACCCCACCTCCTCCTGAAACTCGGTAGTGGCATTGTATGTATATAGAAGGTGGGAGAAAGTGGCAGATTTGAGAGTGTGGGGGGATCTCCAGACCTGCAGAACCATGTCCAGAATCTGTTGAGCTATCAGAGCCACTAGTCCTTTGAGGTATGTGGGGTTCCAGAAGGCTGTGCAGGGTGAGGATGCTGTGCCCACCCATCATGTCCTGCCTGGAAACCCAACAATACCTAGAACCACTTCTGGGTTAAACATGAGTTTGTTAGGCATGGATTGGGAACGCTGCTCTAACTTGTATCCTCCTTCCTGTCACTTCTGCCAACCTAGCAGTTCAAAAGCACGCCAGTGCAAGTAGATAAATAGGTATGGCTGCAGCGGGAAGGTAAATGGCATTTCCGTGTGCTCTGGCTTCCATCACAGTGTTCCGTTGTGCCAGAAGCCGTTTAGTCATGCTGGCTGCATGACCTGGAAAGCTGTCTGCGGGCAAACGCCAGCTCCCTCGGCCTGAAGCGAGATGAGTGCTGCAACCCCATAGTCGCCTTTGACTGGACTTAACCGTCCAGGGGTCCTTTACCTTTTACCTTTACCTCTACCTCCCTCCTGTTAAAACACACATGGAGAGTTTCTCTATCTCTCTCACACACAGACCCCTTGGTGCTCTCCAGGTTTGCACCAATATGGGTTGCTAGAAATAATTTGGACCAAAACCAAGTGTAGGTCTCTCTCAAGCATATAATACTGTCATATTCTGACACACAAGTTTGAGAAGAACCCTCAAGTCCAAAACTATAATCACTCCTGATAAATGGGGCCATCAACATACAGCTTTCAAACAATGTCAGGAAATACTCAGTTCCTTTTTTCTTTTCTTTCTTTCTTTCTTTCTTTTACAATGGTTGATCAGTTACCTTAATTTTATATGTCTTTTTTATATAAGACCTTGCATTTTACTCTTAGTTGGCCTCCTAATTGCTATTTTGCATAACCACCAACAGAGGGTGATAGAGCACCATTAAGACCAAGCATGTGTTGCAAAATATAGGGTAGCCTAAGAGCAGGGGTAGGCAACCTAAGGCCCGGGGACGGATGTGGCCCAATTGCCTTCTCAATCCGGCCCACGGATTTTTACATGAGTAGAATGTGTCTTTTTATTTAAAATGTATCTCTGGGTTATTTGTGGGGCATAGGAATTTGTTCATCCCCCCCACCCCCAAATATAATCTGGCCCACCACATGGTCTGAGGGACGGTGGACTGGCCCACGGCTGAAAAAGGTTGCTGACCCCTGCCTAAGAGGGTGGAACTGAAGACTGCAAGGTGGGGGCAGGCAAAAAACCTGCGGCCCTTCAGTATGGTGTAGTGGTAAGCATGTTGGAATAAGATCTGGGAGACCAGAGTTAAAACTCAGCCATGAAGCTCACTGAGTGACCTTGGACCAGTCACTGCTTCGCAGCCTAACCTGCCTCTCAGGGTTATTGTGGGGATCAAATGAGGAGCCAGAGAACCATGTATGCCACCTTCAGCTCATTGGAGGAAAAGGTGGGCTATTAAATGCAAGGAATAAGTAAAATAAAATACAGTTTGACCACAACACCCATCATCCCTGACCATGCTAGCGGGGCCGATGGAAGTTGGAGTCCAATGGGATTTGGAGGCCCCCCTTTCCTTTTGTATAAGAGGCAGTTGGGCCCCGAGTGTGTGACTGAAACTTGGACCACGATAGCAGGCTCCATGCGCTTCAAGTTCCCCAACAATAGTTTTCAGAGTAATATGTTGAGCCCTTTCATTAGCTCTGTCTACCTCATCCAGTGGCACACCACCTACTCCCTGTTTGCAACAGAATGAGGCCCCCAGAGTCTTCGGCTGCTGTTTTGCTCCCGTGCTCCTACTCACCCAGGTCAGAGCATTGCACCACCCTGAGGTGGCAGTGGCAGCCAAAGGGGCAGAGGCCCGGATAGAAGGGCACAGTGTCCTCAGCCTCAGCCCCTCCTGACGTAGGGAAGATGCCAGACGCCTCTTCCTCTTCTTGGACGTTAGGATCATCCATGGAAAAGTCCCAGAAGCCTCTCTGCACAAACGGCAGGTCACCGCTCACCAGACCCAAGAGGGGCATCAGCAGAAGAAGGTGTTCCATAGTGGGAGCTGCTAGGCGAGAATATGAGAGAGAGAGAATGACAGAAGTCAGATTGTGCTGTGAGGGACCGAAGATGTGAGATCCACAAGGCCTTTAGAATCATGGAGCATCTTAGTGTTCATAATCAGCAGGGCCAGAGTGGCATTGTCTGGCACCTGCTGTTCACTTACCTCATTGCCCACTGCAATCCTGCCCCTCCCTCCTGAAACTCTGGCCCTCTGGCACCTCAGACTGGGCTTTCCCCATTTTCTGTCTGGCCCAGAGAGTCTCTGTTAATGGTTTTCTTAATGGGTTAATGGCTTGGCCATTCCTGTCATGGTTCTTCCGTCAGGCGGTTCTCAGGACACAGGAAAACTGACTTAAAATCCAACCCCTACTAGACCCATGAATTTAGGGGTTTACTTACATTCTTACCTTTTACTGAATCAAGATATTTTAGGGGAGCCTTGCCTCCCCAACTTATAATAATATTGTCCTTAAACTATGTTAACGCGTGGAGAGCTGTGCTCTGGTCTGCCTTGTCTCCCTTTGGTCTTTTGTACAGGCACTTCCTGCTCTGGTACTGGAAGTGAGAGGGGCAGGGGATGTCTCCAGAAGGAACAGACGGTATGGATGTAAAGATGAGAGAGAACGGGCTTATCCAGACTTTCTTTTGTGCTGCGTTTCCAGGCACAGATCCATGCTTTAAAGTTCTGGGTCTGAGCCGTGGAAAACCTGAATTGCCTAGAAAGTGCAGACCAGAAGGTAGGTGTGGATGAGCCCAGAAAAGAGCGTCCAGCTCCTCTCCTGTTTACATAGGATGTACTGGTAAGTCAACCTGCTGCTCTGTTTTACATGGAAGCAGCACAAATATGGCTTCTGACATCACATCTACGTAAATTTGGCCATTTCCTTACCTACCTTACAAGGTTGTGGTGAAGATAAAAATGTAGAAAGTACCACATATCAACCTGCAAACTGCTTGGAGGAAGGATGGGATGTGTACATGTCTGTGTGCATGTGTGTGTGTTCATGCGTGTGTGCCTGCCTGTGTTTCCAGATGGGGGTATTAATGTATAATGTACTTCAAAGTGAGGTCTCAATACTGGACATTGGCAGCAGTTTGCAAATGGATCATTGGCAGCAGTTTGCTTCTCAGATCTGCTCCAAAAAGGGTAACTTAGGATCAAATAGAGTAAGAAAAAATGCAGGCCTGCATTTTGGTGACAATGATGTCATGTAGATACTGCAACAAACTGCATGCATGAGAAGCACCACAATAAAAGCACCCTGTTCCTATTTTTGTGGTCCTCTTGTTCCACACCCTCCCTGCACATGGTAGGAGATTATGATCTAGGCAAGACTAGGCTGTATGGTAAATAACAGTGCATGCTAATGAATATATAACAATATAAATCCAGTAAGTAAATTGTTGAGGGAGACATGAATTGAACGAGGCACTTCCTAGTGACTTGACCATGTCAGGAATTGAAAAACAGGGTGGGTGTGTGACTGAACCATGAGGGATTGATGAGGGAGCCATGAGTAAGTATCCACAGGAAGGAAGTGTGTATGCAAGAGTGTGGCCAGTTGCAACACAACTGACTGTGCACAAAGATGTCTCGAATCTGCCCGCAGGGGCTGCATTCACAGCCTGGATCCTGGCCTGTGGTCCTGGCCCACCAGGACTCTGTGTGTGTGTGTGTGTGTGTGTGTGTGTGCGTGTGCGTGTCTGTGTGTGTGTGTCTCAGACTCTGCAGTTTGTAGCTGCATTTTGTTGCCCTCTATTCACTCTGCGACTTGGAACAGGGCAGCAGGCAGCTGTAACATTGCTCCTCTGAGGATGCCAACTGGTTTCTGCCAAGACGCATTTGAAAACATTAGTAGAGAGGGTTTGCCTTTTTCTGACTGCACAGGAAACATTACTGGGACCTGGGGGCAATGAGGGGGAGCCTCTTGAGAAGGCTAAATGGCAGCTGCGGAGGTTTAAGTGTGTGTGTGTGTGTGGTTTCAATGCATAGCCCACCATACACTAAACAAAGGAAGGTAATAAGGTTACGGTCACTGCCATGAACAGCCCACTCCTACAACTCTCAAGCTCATATCTCTTATGGAAAACAACGCATTTGGGGACTTCCTTTGTATTTGGGACACTATCTTGATCTCTACCCCAGCCTTCGCTAATCCCTCCAGATGTTGTTGAACTACAACTCCCAACAGCCTCAACTAGCACAGCCACGCTGTCTGCAGCTGATGGGAACTGTAGCTCAACAACATCTGCAGAGCACCAAGCTGGTGAAGGACGTTCTACCCTGAGATTCTTCCATAGCGCCAGTTGTTTCTCTGTGCTTTTGGAGACCCCTTGCTTCAAGTCTTCCACTCCCCACCTCTGGTTTGTGGTCATAGAAAAAGGCAATGTCTTCTGTGAAGAGGTTGCTTCCCCCCTTGTATTTTTGTGTTGCACTTTTATGTTGTGAACCGCCCTGAGACCTGCAGATGAAGGGTGGTATACAAATAATAATAATAATAATAATAATAATAATAATAATAATAATGTGACCGAAATAAGGCAGTTTGTTGCCACATGGTTTACTACTGGGCTACCTTTTCGTTCTTCTCTAAGACTCTTGTATCATCAGGGGTTTTGCCTTAGCAGAACAATATTTGCACTTCGCTTCTCCCAGCTCCAAGCAACCTTTAAACAGATTTTTCCTCTCTGTGGTGGCTACTATACTGTGGTGACCTAATCTCACATCTGGTCTATGACATCTGTATCATCTGCCTTGGTGGCCTTCCCTCTGCAGTCAGCTCAGGAAGCTAAACTAATATTTCTTATTCTTCAGCTGTCGTCATGTTATTTCTTTCCTTGAATCCTTACGCTTGCTGCCAGTCAACGTCAGGAGTCCAGTCCTCAGGGTGACGGTGCCAAATGTGGGTTGCACAAAGGGCTTTTTTCCAGATGGACCTTAACTCCGGCACCTCTCAGGTGGGTGCCGTTGCCTTTATAAGAAAATAAGGGAGGCGCCTCTTTTTCTAGAAAAATAGCACTGGTTGCACCACATCCCTTCCTCTGCCCTCTCCTCTCTTTATTTTTAGAGTATTTCTACAGAGATTTTCACTTTGATTCTGCTTACCTTCAGATATGTTACACACCTTTGCCGTGATAAACTATAGAATGCGAGAAAGGAAGATACTGAACGAGGGAGAAATTGTAGTGCTTTAAAGCTCAGTAACATGTGTGTTTCAAATCTTAATAAACATGTAAGAGAAAAATATTCTAGTCCTCACATTTACTTTTTTTAAAAATCCCTCTCTCTGTCCCTGAGAATAGTTGTCTCCAGTGCTTTCTTCTCTAGAAAAACAGGTGCTGGTACCCACCATTAAGTTTAGTTACAGAAAGTGTCACGCATTTTAACAACAAAAAAGATGTGCTGGTACAGAGTACCCTTGAGTACCCCCTGAAAAAGAAGAAGAAGCAGCACTGCTTGTCTCCATGCTCAAGCCCTTTGGCACTCCTGAGACATTGCTTCTCTTTAATCAGAGGGAAATGAAATTAGGACAGAGGCTGCTTCCAGACAACCTTATTGAGTGTTCATCCTGATTTGTTTACACAGAGTTTGTGAAGAGGTAAGATGACACTGGTGCTTATTGAGCATCCATTCCTATATATTTCCCCATCATTTTCCATATTGCAAGAAGTCTGTTTTTTGTTTCGGAGGAGGAAGCATTTTTTGTGCATGCAAGAATTCTGAATCAACTTTAATTGGTTTGTGTTGTGTTCTTAAATTTTGTGTGGTTGCATGTCTGCTCAGAGTGCCTTTTGGCAAGCGGACAGAGTATAAATGGCTGAAATCACCCACCCATTCATTTGCCATTCGGCTCTCCCCTCGCTGTTGTCAATTATTGAAAATTGTTCTTTATCCAAGGCATGTAGGCTGCAAAGGCCCTCTGGGTGGGGAGGGATGTGACCTCTCTGTTCCACGCAGCACCTAATGTACCCATGGCTGGTAATCATTTTGAGCACTGGGATTTGGAGAACTTTATATGTTAAGTATGGGGGCCCACCCATGACATTTTGCTGGCTGAGGCAGAAAAATCCTGAAATGGCAGCACATACCCTTTCTTCTGTTTAATAGGGGACTTGGTCCACCAGGAAAGTCCCCTGCACAAACTCTGTCAATGATTGGGAGCAGCACAAGAGCTTTCCTATTTAATTCCAATGAGGTTTTGCTGAGATAATAGAATCACAGAGTTGCAGAGTTGGCAGGGACCACAAGGGTCATCTAGTCCAACCCCCTGCAATTCAGGAAACATTTGCCCAACATGGGGCTCAAACCCACAACTCTGAGATTAAGAGTCTCGTGATCTACTGACTAAGCTACCCCAGCCATTGAATAGTGTGCCCCATGGGTCAGACTTGTATTGTCTCCCATTGCGCCACTATTGATTCCACCTGGTTGGATTAAAGCAGGAGGTGAGAATCGAAGATCTTTTCCATTGGCTCAGCTGTTAACATTTGCTCCTTTCCCACCAGAGCTATCTCCATCAGAAACCACTCAAGCTGGTGCTTAGAGAAGCATTACCTAGCATCATATAAACCAGAGGTGACTGGCTTGCATCTTTTACTCCATGGGTAGGCAACCTAAGGCCCGGGGGCCGGATCCGGCCCAATCACCTTCTAAATCTGGCCCGCAGATGGTCTGGGAATCAGCGTGTTTTTACATGAGTAGAATGTGTGCTTTTATTTAAAATGCATCTCTGGGTTATTTGTGGGGCATAGGAATTCATTCATTTTTTTTCTTTCAAAATACAGTGGTACCTTGGGTTACATACGCTTCAGGTTACATACGCTTCAGGTTACAGACTCTGCTGACCCAGAAATAGTACCTCGGGTTAAGAACTTTGCTTCAGGATGAGAACAGAAATCGTGCTCCGGCAGTGCGGCAGCAGCGGGAGGCCCCATTAGCTAAAGTGGTGCTTCAGGTTAAGAACAGTTTCAGGTTAGGTACGGACCTCCGGAACGAATTAAGTACTTAACCCGAGGTACCACTGTATAGTCTGGCCCCCCCACAAGGTCTGAGGGACAGTGGACCGGCCCCCTGTAGAAAAGTTTGCTGACCCCTGTAAATCTATTCTTTTGTGTATATGTGTGCTTAAAACATTTTAGAATCCTTGTGGTTCACCAATGTGCTGTAAATGTACAAAGCAAAAATGTACACCTTTTGAAGATGCGAGGCAAAGTGCATACAGATAGAAGTTGTTTCCATATCTGTGTGGCTTATAAAGATCCACTTTTCCTGCTTGCATGTTTGGCAAGTTCGCTTCCACCCATTCCCAGTCCTGTGTTTGCTACCAGTCCCCAGGCACAGTGATTTCCCCTCACCCTCCAAGTACATATAAGAACTTTATGCCTATTCGGTATGGCAGGTGCACCTCCAGACAAATGAATGGTGGACAAGTCATCCATGTTTAGGTTCACCATTGCCAAAAAAGAGGGTGCAAATTTGCATATGGTCATTTAGATATATTTAGAAATAATAAATACCGTCTTTTTCACTCTATAAGATGAACTTTTTCCCTCCTAAAACGTAAGGGGCAATGTGTGTGCATCTTATGGCGTGAATGCAGGCTGCGCAGCTATCCCAGAAGCCAGAACAGCGAGAGGGATTGCTGCTTTTGCTGCGCAGCGATCCCTCTCGCTGTTTTGGGATTCAAAATATTTTTTTCTGGTTTTCCTCCTCCAAAAACTAGGTGCATCCTATGGTCTGGTGCGTCTTATAGAGCTAAAAATACGGTACATCTGGAAAGGATTACTGTCATTGAAACAGAAACACATCTCACCATGGTAGAGGAGATGCCACACAACTGATATGCCTGCTCCCTTTGCTGACCAGGTGCTGCTAACTGTTGATAGGAAGTTTCTAGGCTCCCTTTCTATTGCTCCTTATCTTTTCAACCAGACTTGGGACAGGACAGCCTTCCCAAGGGAGGACACCTTCAAAGAGAGGCCTGTCCTCTGGCAGCCCTTCAGAATGGAGGATTGTCTTCTGTATAGCAGCGCACATAATAATAATAATAATAATAATAATAATAATAATAATAATTTTTTATTTATACCCCGCCCTCCCCAGCCAAGGCCGGGCTCAGAGCGGCTTACAAGCAATAATAAAAACAAGATGAATGATTACAAACTTAAAAACAAAAATAAAACACAACAAGACACCCTGTCCACATTTCCCATTGCATATAGTTTCCTATAGCAAGCCAAATCAGCACTGTTTATAGCTATAGAAGTTTATAGACACCCGGTCCTTAAGAAAGGAGAGTTCCTTTGCCTAGGTTGTGGCGTCCTGTAATTCCCTGGGGCTGAGAATAGCAGGACTGTAATTTACCAGCTATTTTCGCCTGCCTCCTGGCCTGTAGTGGTCAGAAAGAGACACATCCCTTGCCTCCCCACCCCCACCCCCCACGAGGGTTTCTTTGGGCTGTGCTGCACGGGCAGGAAAACGATGGGAGCCTGCCATGGATTTAGTTGGCACTTCTCTCCCCCCCCCCCCTCTCTCTCTCTCTAACTCTCTCTCCACACCCCACTCCCTACCAATTCCCCCAGGTCTTTAGATGTGGAAAATTATAGCAAGTCATCATGGGTTTCCAGATGGCAATGCCTGCCGAGAGGTGAGATCATTGTGACTAGCTTGTGCAGGTCCCACGCCCGCTCTCTTACTGTAAGGAAGTAGGACTCATGTGAGCTGATGTCATGCAGTGAGTGTGCTGTGCAAAGTCTCTCCACTGTCAAAGCAGGCTTGCCTGCTTTTCATTTCTATTTGGACATGGGGGCTGCTTATATGTATATGTTTTAAGCCCATATTGGTGGACTATTTCTATCGCAAGTGTGAGCCAGGGGCAGCCAATGTGGCACTCTCCAGATGTTGCTGTACTACAACTCCCATCAGCCCCTCTTTGCAGGGCCAATGGTCAGGGATGATGGGAACTGTAGTCCAAAAGCATCTGGCTCCCTGCCCCAAGTGAGCTGATTATGTTTCTTTTTCGTTTTGTTTGCCCCCCAAAAAAGTACAAAAAGATAGAGTTTCCCATTTTTTATGTCAAGATGTTTGGCTCTTATAGGCAGCAGTGTATTCGGTCTAAGTCCAGGTCCCACAATTCAGGGAGTTGGGGGCACCAAGAGTGGAGGAAGAGGGGCAGCTGGGCCTGTCCATAGTTACAGGTGCTCATTTTATTATTTTTACTTCTAAAATGCACAATAGATTGTGTTTATTCTTAAGGAAGCATGTTTAGCAGGAGGGCAGCAGAAGCCAACCCCATTTTATTCACATAGCCATGATGGTAGCAGGATTTAAGTGAATTTAAAATGCAAAAACTGCACATGCTCAAAGTATTGTTTTTTAAATAATCAGGGTTGGCTAGGGTTGCCATATTTCAAACAGTCAAAATCCGGACAGATTTCCAAATGACAGTGGAAACATTGTGTGCTTCCCTTCAGTACTGGAGACTAAGATGCAAGAAGTTCTTTCAAGTGAGGACGACCACCACTTAGGATCTAATCTTAAAAGCCATGTTCATGGAGTATCTTTTCCAGACCTTGGCGAATACTAGATTTGGAAACTTCAAGCAAAAGGTCATTAATTCTTCCCAGCCCAGGGTCCTAGATTTCACCAGGTGGAGCCTCCCTATTATTACTCTGTGTCATGGACACATCTGTGTGAATGCTGCAACTCTGCAGGGGTGCAGAAAAAGCAGAGTGTGTGGCACTTGGCGGACTAAGATTTCCAGCAGCCAAGAGTTCCCCACTTAACTCTTTGATCCTCACCGTCGCAGAGAATACATTATGGGGAAAGAAGGAAGCTTGCAACATGATGTCAGGTGACTGGCAGGTTTGGCCCATGGAGGCCTGGTCACCTTCAGATCTAGCTCTCATACCAAAAGTGATTCTCCACCTTTGTTTTAAGAACTGGTGACAGGTTGCTCATTTTCTTCCTCTGTTCCCTTCCCCCTTTTCTTTTGTGTAGTGTTTTTTACATTGTAAGCATGAAGGTAGGGACTCTGTTGTTTGTTATGAAAGTGTTATGTACTGAGCTGAATCCTAGAACAATAGGATCCAGAATGCAGCAGTCTGATTGGTCCGCAGGAGCCACCCAATCCAGCTCTAGGTGGAAGGGAATCAGCGACTTGATTGGCCTGCAGGAACAGCCAGTCAGAGACCTGGATGAAGTGAATAAGCAACCTGACTGGCCTGCAGGAGCAGCCTGAAATTAGCCAATCACGTGGGCCCCATTGTGTAAATAATGTATATTTAGCTAGACAGTTTTGGGGAAAGTTTCATTCATTGCTACTATGAGCTGAATAAAGAGCATGAATTTCACACTCGACTCCGAGTATATTTCAGTAAGCCACTCTGGGAAGTTTTTCAGCTGCAAAATGGGGTAAAGGTGCTTTAAAGAAATAAACCCAGAAGTAGGTAGCAAAAATGAGGAGGGAGGTTTTGTCTCAGTCCCTGGATTCTTGTATAGTAAGATGTAATGGTTTGCTCAGGGCTGCGATTCCCAGTTAGGGCCTCTGTCTGTCTCATGATGCTTCCTTTCTGACTGCTGAAGGGTCAGGAGCCAACAGTGGAGACCTAGCCAAAGGTACGCCTGGAAACTGAAAATCCTGAACCGGCGTCTGAAATTAGCAGAAAGTCTGAGCAAGGAGCTGTTACCTTTGGAGAGGAGGCTGTGCTAACATACACTGCTCTGCTGATGGGTCCCTTTTTTCCTTGGACACTTGCCTTTCTGCAGAGTGTGCTTTTATTTTCTACACACACACACACACACACACACACACACACCCTTAAAAAATAATAATACTGTTTAAAGAGGCAAAGGTTTACAACATTACTACAGGTTCCAGAGACAGGGAATTTTCTGTACAGAGCCAGAGGCTGAAAGTTTCCTGGCTGCCTCAAAGCTGGAAGCTCTTTTCCCTAAACCTAAATGTATGGCGAATTTGGGTTGTGAGATGGCCCAGTGCTTAAAGGGACTCTTTTCTTTGTCTGGGCTGTGCCCTAACCCTTTCCTCCTAATCCTAAATCTAAATCTTGGCTCCCACAGAGAGTGACCAGCTGTGCAGGCTAGCAGATTTAAGGCACCTGCACCTTAAATCAAGGATGGGGAACTAGATGGTCCTCTTGCACACAGGCCTCAGCAGACGTTTTGAGATTTTAGAGGACAGTGTAACAGAATGCTGGTGCACCTGCCCATTCTAAGAAAATCTTCAAATCAGAACAATATCCTCAGCTTCAAGACTGGGCAGAGATTGTTTCCCATCAGCTGAAGTCCAAAAGATCTGGAGGATACCAGGTTAGTGAAAGGTGGTTTCCCATATTAAATAGTGCTACTACCAATATTTGGTGCCCCTAAATTATACCTTCAGTTTTTCTTAGAACTGAAAACCCATATTCTAGAAACAAAATGGCAATTGTCGCTTTTTTAGTTTCTGGCTCAAACGCATGTCTATGCCAGGAAGGTCGATTATCCAAACTCTGAGCTGGTTTGGGACATAGGCTACCATGAAGCAGGCTGCTTCAGGCAGCAGGATTTAGGAGGATAAGTATATGATGGCAGGAACTGCTGTCTGACACTTGAAAGCAGGAGTTTGAACTTTAGGCTGGCAGGGTCTGGCTTATTTTTTTTTCCTGAGCCCCCAGGGCCAACAAATGGAGCAGAGGACAAAATTTCCCTATGGAAAAATGTGCTGGGTATTAAGAATTAAAGAAAATGGCCTCTGAGCACATATGCAGGCCAGGAATTTGTGATCAGTACCAGAACCAAACTCACATCCTTCCACACCAAATTCCACTCCTTTCCAACCAAGCATTCCTTTTAAATAATCTTTCTTTTTGGGAAGGGATCTTTTTAATTGATATTGTTAGAAAATTGGAACACAGAAATACTTGTCAATCCACTGCAAATTACCCAGAGTTCTGCCAGTAGATCCCAATCTATGTTCTTGCCACCCCCAATTTAAAATGTTGGCTCTAGAATAGAGGAAGGTGCCATTTGGGTTCTGCTTGGGCAGCAGAAAGTCTTGGACAAGCACAGCTTTGATATTTTGCAGAACAGAATGGTTTGGCTGATCCATTCTTGCAGCTTCTATGGAGTCAAGAGGTCTTTCGCCCAACTAGAATTTAAGAACAAGCTGAAGGAAGTCTATAAACAGTATTGTTCCCTGGTACACCCCAACTAAACATCAGCAGAGCCTGAAAAAATTATTTAATAGCTTTGCCAACAAATTCCCTTCGAGGAAAGCTTATACCCTCTTTTAGTTAACATAATCTGCTGTTTTAGATGGAAGATTTACCAACAGAATAATAGAATTGTAGAGCTGGAAGGGACCCTGAGATTTTTCTAGCCCAACTCCTTGCAATGCAGGAATCTCAGCAGAGAACCAGCAGGGCTGCAATTGCAGAACAGGATAAATCAAGTAGGTATTCACAGAATTATTTCATTGTCCTATATGTGAGGATTATGAGGAGTGAAAGTTTGGGTCCAATTTACAGAAAATTGATTTTCTGATTTCAAAGAGAAACAGAAAATAGATCTTTCTGTTTTCAAGCAGCGATTGTCAACAAAGTGGCTAATTTTGTGTTAGCCTTGATGAAACCAAAGGGAACATTTAACGGCTATACCTCTTTCCTTTGGATCAATTATATTTTGGTTTGTGCAATTATGGATCAGTTCAATTTTATCTTGCCTGCTTTCTTTAAGTATGATTTCTGTCAGTTTTGTTATGGACTACAGCTGAACAAACACCTTTCTAAATACAAAATATCACAGGAAACTGAGCAGCTTCCAAATTTAATGGATATGACTCAGAATACAGGGTTTGGAGGCATGTGAAAACAGAGCTGATCTGAATGTACTTTGGGAAACATATTTGGTTTGAACCTGGAGTTGGGGAACATCTTCTGTTCTGCCCTGTATTCATCGCATGCTGCACATCTCTGTTCTGCTACAGTTTGTCTTCCACCAAAAACTATGTTATTTGACTTGCTGTCTGCTGTGCCAAAATAACTTAACTTGTGCAATTTACATACTTAATTACATAAGTAACATTGTCATCTCATTATTCTATCCCATTCATTTCAATGCAAAGAAAATGCAACACAAATGGGGAAGAAAACATAGTTAATTTTCATTTTTAGACCGAAGGCAACAAGAGCAGTGGATCCCAATTGTATTTGCTGGATTGATTTAGGTTCTGGACATGGGAGAAAAAAGTGAATGTTGGCAATTTCCACTCCCTTTTCTGTTTTTTTCAGAATTATCCTGCATCCCTATTGCTGGGCAACTCTTAACTGGCCAAAATGCTCATTCTAATTACACATTGGTGGTATCCAGACACTCCTCCTCTCTCATTTCTGCAAAGAAGGCATGCAGGGAGGGGGAAGGTCTTGCAAGGGCAGCACAAGCGAGTCCTGCTCTGTACTGCCGGTGTGTCAGGAGGGAACCGTGCATCCCAGTCTACAAATTTAGCGCACAGAAGCATACCTTTGATCCTTTTATAAGAAGCCTTCTGTTGACACTCATCACGAGCCCCACCTGCCCTGCTCACTGAAGCCACTAAGGAGAGCCTTCCTGCATGCCCCAGCTTGATCTCCTCCTCCTCAGGGATGTTCTCAGGTGGCAGGGAGAACGTCACATGCCTGAATGCTCCTCCACAAGTCAATCACTGTACATGAAAAGTTAACCCTGCCACTTCCTGTTCGCAGACATGTCTAGTGCAAATTATTTCCCCCATTATAACTCTGAGCTTTAAATTTTAGGCCAGCCACCTCATTTTACTTGTATTGGCATAGCAAGCAGGCATGCCAGATAAATTGTACACAGGGTGACAAAGAAGATGTCAAAAGTGACATCAAATGTTATATTTCAAAGGCCACGTGTACATGCATGAGATGGCTTGGGCTGCTTTTGGGGAAACTGTCACAGCTCTCCAAATAATGTACCTTTGGAAATGTGTCACACCAGAGGTGGAGAACTTGTGTGGTCTTCCAGTTGTTGTTGGACTACAACTTCCACCATCTTGGACACTTAGCCATGCTGACTGAGACTGATTGGAGTTGGAGTCCAACAACATCAGGAGAGCCACAATTTCCCCATCCCCGCAGTACACAAATAAAGTGGCCACATTCAAACATCACAACAAACTAGAGTCAAGCCACTGTCATCAACTTGTCCGCCATTACTAATTTTTTCATCACGCTTAATTGAAATAATGACCCATTTTAAAAATCCTTTGAAGAAAATCCAAGATTTCCCTGGAACACTATTTGAAAATTATTGTTGGAAATTATGATGGCCCACTTTTTCTTGGATCAGCAGAAGCTGCAGAGGGGGTGAGCTTGCTAAAGACTCCCTTCCCCCACTGGGAGGCTTACTCGGTTGCTATTGGTGTCCTCCTTCCAGGGTTTGTGGCTGGTTGGATCAGTCAGGTACTAGGGCCTGACAGTACTGACCTGCCCCTGCCATTCATCTCTGCCTCTGGGTGCAGTAAGAAGGAAAAGGGCTCAAGCAGCATGTTCTAGCAGAGGGCGAGGTCCTTAGGTGTTTTGCAGGCCCAGCAAAAAATTATGAAGGTTCTCCTGATGAACAGGGTGATCCTGAAGCCTCACGGCACAAATGTCACCTCCTGTAAATATGGTAGGTACCACTGTGGCAGGAAGGTAAACGGCTTTCCATGTGCTCTGACACTTATGACAGTGTTCCATGTGCCAAAAGCAGTTTAATCATGCTGGCCACATGACCCAGAAAAGCTGTCTGCGGAAAACAATGGCTCCCTCAGCCTGAAAAGCAGAGATGAGTACCACACCCCAGTAAATTTGACTGGACTTAACCGCCCAGGGGTCCTTTACCTTTACCTTTAGTTGAATGGCATGTTAGAAAAAGAAAACTTTAAAAGCCATGCTCTTTATTTATACACATAAGGATTTGAACATCTTAAGTGTGTGCACATACACACACCATGAGCCCACAATGTGTGGAGTGGCCATTAGATACAGATGAACCTTTAATCCCTTCCAGTTATGAATCTGAAGTAAGCAGTGGAGGTGAGGGGCTTATATTTGAGTCGTCTGCCTTGGGAATTAAAATGTCTTGGGCCATCCCTATGCTCAGTTTATTTTTATTATAAATTTGTATCCTGCTTTTCCAAAATTGTTGGAGGTGACTTTTCTAGAAGTTATAACTTTAGAAAGAGGCATTCTCTCTCAGTCAGCCTCCCTCTCTCACCCACTTGTTGTTTTGCAAAAGACTTATGACTCAAACTGGTGGTGCTGAAGAGTGCCCCTCAGGATGTTGGGACTCAACCCAATAGTATTTTGCACACCTGGAAGTTCCTTTCCTTCTTTTACCTGGAAGGGCCCACTATTCTTCTATGCTCTCAACAGCAGCCTGCCATAACAGCTCAGGTATGCTTCCTGCCCCCGCCCCCCCCCCCGCATTTTACCTTCATGCTGCGAAAGGTGGCTTGATTTTTATTTCTTTTAAATCAAGCTACTGTTGTGGGCACAGGAGCAAGGCATGGGGGGAAAGGTGGCCACGCACTCAGCACAGCAGATGGTCTCTCTTGGAGCAGCCCAAAATTTGAATTATGGCCTTTCCTTGTAAGAAAAGAGCTGCTTCCAGTAAAAGCTGCTCTCCGCACAGGCCACAGCCAACAATTACAGGAGGCTGGCGTCTCTGCCGAAGCGCTTCACATCCCTTCCAAATCCACAGCCCCCTCAGAGCCCACAATAGAAGCCTTTATATCCCAAGATCCGAGTGTTTGCGATTACAGGCGGGGTCACACCCAGTTCTCCGTTCCAGTTTTGGAGCAGACGCCAGGATGGTGGAAAACTCTCCCTCCCTGGCATCTGGGTCCGCTCATGCAGCACTAGGCAGAGACAAAACACAAGCAGGACTGACCAGTGGAGTTTGGGAGAGAGAGGGGGGGGATACTAGGTAAGGGAGTAGCAGGCTGGCCCAGATGCCTTGATCACTGCGGCAGAAAATCCCAATGCCATCATCTCTCTTCCATTCATTATCGTGGGCAGGATTCGTCAGGATGTTCTCCTATGCAAGCCTGACTGACATGGGGAGTGTCATGACCACATGATTTAGTTATTTGTACAGAGTAAGAAAACCTGTGCAACTCAACTTGCACAATTTACATAAATCAAAGATTTCAGCTACAGTTTGAGTCCACCAGTAAACAAACACAAAAATTCTGAATATGCTTGTCATTATTGTTAAGCATTTAAGGTACCCCTGCCCGTACGGGCCAGTCGTGTCCGACTCTAGGGTTGTGCGCCCATCTCACTTAAGAGGCCGGGGGCCAGCGCTGTCCGGAGACACTTCCGGGTCACGTGGCCAGCGTGACGAAGCTGCTCTGGCGAGCCAGCACCAGCGCAGCACACGGAAACGCCGTTTACCTTCCCGCTATAAAGCGGTACCTATTTATCTAAACTTGCACTTAGCTTTCAAACTGCTAGGTGGGCAGGAGCTGGGACCGAAAGACGGGAGCTCACCCCGCTGCAGGGATTCGAACCGCCAACCATGCAATCGGCAAGCCCTAGGCGCTGAGGTTTTACCCACAGCGCCACCTGCGTCCCTTGTCAAGCATTTACTTGACACTTAAAAAATGCAGAGCACCCTACTATCTTGGCCTGTTGTTACAACAGACCCTTGAAGTAGAAATTAATTAATATTCTTGTTTTACAGATAAGCAATTTAGTTTTAGAGAAAGTTACTTATTTACCAGGCATCAGAGGTTGTGAAGGAAGTTGAGCAATGGTCTTCGAGCTCAACTGAATGAATCAAGTCTTCTTATTAACCTACAAGGGGCTCACTTTGAACCATACAACAATGATATCCTGTTGCTTCACTCTTGTGCACCAAATATGCTTCCTCCTCAGAAGGTACCCAAATCCTGCTCTGAGCCACGGTGGCCTTTTTCTGCTAGGGTTGCAAAATTTGTTGCGGGGTGGGGCATTGACCTGCCCCAGTCCCTTTCACAATCTGAAGTGTTAACTTTTAAGCCCATTAAGATTTTATTGGCATACATATAACATGATGCTTATTTTTTGCATGTTAAGCTGCTGTTAAAGGCACAGGAGCAGACAAAATGTTGGCTGCCTTCATCCAAGCTAATACTCCCATCCGTCACCTGAGGTCTTTGCTGTAACATGGATGTGTCTGCAGTCGAGACCATTGGCAGTAATTTGTGAAGTAAATATCTGAGGCTATCTCTGAGTGCTACAAGCACCAAACTGAAGATGCTGGCAAACAATTACTCATTTTTTAGGTAAAGGTAAAGGTACCCCTGACCATTTGGCCCAGTCGCGGACGACTCTGGGGTTGTGGCACTCATCTTGCTTTACTGGCCGAGGGAGCTGGCGTACAGCTTCCAGGTCATGTGGCCAGCATGACTAAGCTGCTTCTGGCAAACCAGAGCAGTGCACGGAAACGCCGTTTACCTTCCCGCCGGAGCGGTACCTATTTATCTACTTGCACTTTGACATGCTTTCGCAGGAGCAGGGACTGAACAACGGGAGCTCACCCCGTTGTGGGGATTCGAACTGCCAACCTAGGCAAGCCCGAGGCTCTGTGGTTTAACCCACAGCGCCACCTGTGTCCCTTACTCATTTTTTAGTCTTGGTCAGTTTTAGTCTTGGTTCGGAAAGACAAACTCAAGCTGTGTACTGTTAGCACTCATCCGTCCCAAAAAGCAACTGCTGCATTAGCAACACCAAAGTGACCGTCCCAGGACACAAGCCTGGGCATATGGGGTGTTAGGGGAGGGGATAATACCTCTGGTGGAGAACAGATCATGCTCCTTCTGGGGTAGTTTGTCCACCTTTAGTCCCCACTCTCAATTCAGCTCTCACCTTGGTGCCTAGAAGCTGTCAGTGTGTGACAGTGGCCAAAATCCCAGCTAAACCAGGTGAGAGCCGCCGATGAGTTGGGGACTTTCCCTGCATATGAAGACAGGCTCTGGCAGATTGAGTCCACAAGACCAATAGTGGTTTCAAGAAGGCAGTTTCTATGCTGAGTACACACTATACAATTAAAGCACATTTGAAGCAGGGTTTTCCCCCCTGAAAAAAACCTCTGATTGACGTTTGGTCCAATTCTGCTGTAAACAGTGGGTTTTCCCAGGGGCAAGCGGAAGTATGGGTGGGGCCTTGCTTCTACAGTGGTGATGGGATCGTGTCCTCCACAGTGGGGTAGTGGGGGGGGCTGAGAGGGCCATCGCCCCGGGCACAGTTTTCGGGGGGTGGTGCATCAAGGCACCCTGCCCCTTCATGAGCAATTGCATCCTTGGCTCCCTCCAGGTGGAGAGCAGGGGAGAAGGACGCAGCAGGCGTGCCCCCTGGCCTGTGAGCCCAGCTCTGCTTTTCCAAGGGGCGCTGCTTGCAGGGAGGGCACAGTGGGCTGTTGCGTCCTTCTCACGGTGCCCTCCTTGCGACCCCAGCACCCCTTCCAAAAGCAGCGCTGCAAAGTGACAAGGCTCATTGGGGACCCTGAGCATGCCTCGCTTTGCAGCAGTGGGCAGAGGACTGGCCATGTGGCATGCGCAACTCTGCCTTCCAACAGAGGGGAATGGCTGGGGTGGAACAGCTACGGCTTGAAATGCTGCTTGAAATGGCCTCCTCCATCTGCCTTACGGGGTTGTGCAATTCACACACCCCCAGAGGCCTGGCTAGAGTCCAGGCCTGAGCACCTTTTGGAAGAGTTAGAAGCACTTCCTGCATTTTGAGGCTGGTTTTTTTGGGGGGGGGGATGAGGGGCTTATGCCGACAGGTGATGGGAGACTTTCCAGGCATTTAAATCTGATTATATTTTATTCCGTCTTGTTGGGAGGTATGCTTTTGTTACCCACCTCAAACACCCAGGATGTGGTAAATAAGCTTTAAACCCAAACAAACTTCTAAAAAGACCGACTCCAGTTGGGACAGAAGCCAGTGTGCCTCTCATGCCCTCCAGCAACCTAATAATCCTAGAAATGTAGAACTTTGTTCCAGGGCCAGGGTTTTTTTTTTCAGCGTCGGAACTGTGTTCCAGCACCTCTCCCCATGCCATGCCTCTGGTTCACATTAAGATTACCCCTGGAGCGCAAAGAGGACATCCTCTGTGGGCACTGGAGAGGGTCTTCTCGTGAGCCAGAGGTGCACCGGGGCTTTAATGAGGCTCTTCCCGGGCTAACAGCTGATGTGTGTGTGTGTGGGGGGGGAACTTCCCCTGCCTCTGCTCTGTAAGACTTATGCAAGTCTCTCTGGCTTGTGCAAGTGAGCAGAAGGGAGAGGGCAGCTTGCAGGGCAGACCTGCAGGGAAAAAGCTTCTATGCGCATTAGCTGTGCTGTTCACAAAGCAGCCCTCCTTCTTCCGCTAGCCGGAAACAGGAGGGATAGGGCAGCATTCCTGCACCGTTTTTTCTAGAAAAAAAGCACTAGCCAGGGCATAACAGAAATTAGGGCTCACCTGCCCCAGTCTGTTTTCAGTGCCAGAACTTTCACCCCTGCAACTTATTTATTTTATTTATGGAATACATTTACATCTTTTCTCCAAGGAGCTCAAGGCAGCATTCATGGGTCTCCCTCCCTCCCATTTTATCCTCAAAAAGACTGATTTTTTGGAGGAAGCAGATTTATTGTGCAAGACCACCCAATCAGCTGTAACAGAGCCATGTGAATTTGCCGGTATGTGATTGCATACTACTCAAAAATAGTGGGTCTGGAAGAGCCCTACGTTCCCCAGTCCTAATCTGACAATGCAGCTACTACATCACACTGCTCCAAGATGGGGCAGAAGGAAGTGGTTTCATGACATCACAGGCTCTAACCAATCAGGGCAGCCCTTAGTTGGCTCATGCTGCAAGCATGCTCACTTGGTTTTCCCTGAACTCAGTCCTGGAGAAGAGAAAGTACCTGTGATACACTGTGTTTTGATGTGCTTCCACAGCACCCGCATTGTTCATCATATTTATATACACTCTGGAATGAGAGTGGGGCAGTGTTATCAGAGGAATTAGGTTCTGGGCAGGATGTAGCCTGGGCACCTCTGTTTTTAACCACTGGCTGCAAGTAACCAGAAGTGAAGGAAAGGCACTCTACACATGCTCAGAGGCCGCCTTTGACAACATTTCCTGGATGTTTATGAAGAAAAATTTGGAAGGGATGGGAGTGGGGCGGGGGTTTGAAAATGGAATAGAAGCAATTTATTCAGAACAAAAAGCGAAATTGATAGTAAACAATGTGGTGACAGAGGAGTTTAAAATTGAAAAAGGGACACGGCAGGGGTGCCCCCTATCCCCCCTATTGTTTATTTCAGTTCTGGAGGTGCTATTGAATTTGATTAGAAAGGACCAGTTGGTACAGGGAATTGAGGTCGGAGTGAAACAATATAAATTGAAAGCATTTGCAGATGACCTGGTATTAACATTGCAGGAGCCTGTCTCTAGTACTAAAAGAGTGTTAGAATTAATTTCGGATTTTGGTCGGGTGGCGGGATTTAAGTTGAACAAGCAAAAAACAAAGGTTCTAGCAAAAAATTTGACAACTACAGAAACAGATGAGTTCGTGAAAGAAACAGAATTAAATGTGGTTAAAAAAGTAAAATACCTAGGGGTGTATCTGACCTCCAAAAATTTGAATCTGTTTAAAGACAACTACGAGAAATGTTGGTCAGAAATCAAAAGAGATCTGGAAACGTGGTCAAGATTGAAACTTTCCTTGTTGGGCCGAATAGCAGCTATAAAGATGAACGTTTTGCCAAAAATGCTATTTTTGTTTCAGACCCTACAGATCGTGGACAAGGTGGAATGTTTTGGAAGGTGGCAGAAGGATATCTCTAAGTTTGTTTGGCAGGGCAAAAAGCCCCGAATAAAGTTTAAGATATTAACTGATGCGAAAGAAAGAGGGGGATTTGCCCTGCCAGACTTGAGGTTATATTATGAATCCGCAGCCTTCTGCTGGTTGAAAGATTGGATCTTACTGGAAAACTCTGATGTCCTAGATCTGGAAGGGTTTGACAATGCTTTTGGGTGGCATGCATATTTGTGGTATGACAAGGTTAAAGTGCACAAACTGTTTAAAAACCACATTGTCAGGAGAGCAATTTTAATGGTCTGGACAAAATATAAAGACTTATTGGAGAGTAAGACTCCGAGGTGGCTCTCACCGGTGGAGGCCAAGGCACGTAAGAGACCTAATATGGAAGCCAATTGGCCTAAATATGGGGAAATTATTGAAAAGATTGGAGACAATTGGAGGTTGCAGAGCTTGGAAAAACTAAAAAACAAGGTGCGAGATTGGTTGCATTATGCACAAATTCAAGAGGTCTTTAAAGTAGATAAGAAGGTTGGATTCCAGGTGGAAAAATCAAAACTAGAGACTGAATTGTTAGAACCAAAAAGTAAACTACTTTCGAGAATGTATAACCTGCTGCTTAAATGGAACACTCAGGATGAGACAGTCAAATCCGCAATGATAAAGTGGGCGCAGGACTTGGGGCATAACATTATGTTTGAAGACTGGGGAAGGTTATGGAACACCGGAATGAAATTTACGGCATGTAGTGCCTTGAAGGAAAACATTATGAAAATGATATACCGGTGGTACATGACCCCAGTCAAGCTTGCTAAGATATATCACCTGTCTGATAATAAATGTTGGAAATGTAAGGAGGCGGAAGGGACATTCTTTCACCTCTGGTGGACCTGCCCGAGGGTGAAGGCCTTTTGGGAAACGATTCATAATGAACTAAAAAAGGTACTTAGATTTACCTTACCTAAGAAACCAGAGGCCTTCCTCTTGGGCATGGTGGACCAGAGGGTGTTTAAGAAGGATAGAACTTTTTTTATGTACGCCACCACAGCAGCAAGGATTTTGATTGCAAAATATTGGAAGTCACAAGATTTACCCACACTGGAGGAATGGCAAACGCAGTTGATGGACTACATGGAACTGGCCAAAATGACTGGCAGAATCCGAGACTTGGGAGAAGAAACAATCGAGGAGGACTGGAAAAAATTTAAGGACTATTTGGAAAAACATTATAAGTTGTATGAATGTTAAAAAACGCACCTTTTAGGAAATTCTAGCTTCAGTAATGTTAAACTAAAGAAATGGAAATTAAGGTACAAGAAGTCAGAGATAGAATAATGAAACAACTTTATTGTGTTAAAATGAAAACGTACATGTTTTGGGTTACAATATATTTGAAATTGGGTAACATGATAAAATGAAAGATACAACAAGTATTGAAACAAGTTAACAAATTGCTGACGTTATGTATCACAGAGAATGCAGGGTTGGGAGGACGCGGGGAAGTCCAGTAGATTTGGAAAAAAGAACAAGAAAATTTGTAACTTTCTTTCTCTATTTTTATAATATGTTCTTTATTCTTTTTTCTGTATTTCATAAAACTAATAAAAAATATTATTAAAAAAAATACACATGCTCAGAGGCCCACTCTGCTTAACTTTTTCTATATCACCTATCTCTGTTAGCCACAAAACCTGCCAGTTCTACCATCCACAACACTCTGCGACTCTTAATTTATCTACCTTTTTGCAGTATTGCTTTTCTGCTCCCCAGTTTTTCTTCCCCAATCTGCTCAGTGTTTATTTTGGCCTTGAAATTTCCCAAGTGCTACCATTCAGCAGTTAAGGTTTGAAGCAGCTGCATTTGTCTAGAAACTCCTTGCAAGAACTCAGCTGGTCTGTGTATTAGCTAACAAACCATACGGGCTGCATGTTGAGAATATACATTTTACATCCACAAAATCAAAGTGAAACAAAATAAGATCTGAAACTTCTTTTCAGCCTTGATGACTGTCAATATAAAATTCTCCACATTTTTGCTTGCTTTACTTCTGACCTTAAAAGTAATATGCTGTGCTGTGCAGAAATGTGAATTACCATATTTTTCGCTCTATAAGACGCACCAGACCACAAGACGCACCTACTTTTTGGAGGAGGAAAACAAGAAAAAAAATATACTCTGAATCTCAGAAGCCAGAACAGCAAGAGGGATCGCTGTGCAGTGAAAGCAGCAATCACTCTTGCTGTTCTGGCTTCTGGGATAGCTGCGCAGCCTGCATTCGCTCCATAAGACACACACACATTTCCCCTTACTTTTTAGGAAGGAAAAAGTGAGTCTTATAGAGCAAAAAATATGGTAGGTTTCTCTGACTTTTAGCCTGGGCTAAGAGGGAGACCTAACTCACAGTCTGCAATCTAACCCCATTAATTTTCCACAGCAGTGCCCATTCACAGCTCCATTGCATTCCAGTGAGACTTGCTCTGCAGAACTTCTTAATGGGTTGTGCCCTCATGGTAAGTAGAGAGGCGGGTGGTATTTAGGAAGAGCCTTGCTAGATCAGGCTAAAGGCCCATCTAGTCCAGCCGTCTGTTCTCACAGTGGCTGTCCATAGAGGCTATCCAGGCTGCCTACCAACTGGTATGCAGAACCGTATCATCTCTGGCCATGGAGGCACAGCAGAACTTTTGTGGCGAGATTTAGATTTCTTGCCACAAGAAAGTATTGCACCAGCCCTGACCGTGCTCCTATCCTGGCACTTTTACAGTTACCCGAAATGTAACTGCCCAGCTCCAGACAGCTCCCTCTGTGTTACAGCATTCTCCCATGCACTGGGATCCAGCCAGATTTTGCTGTTTATGAAACAAACGTAGGAGACCAGGCTTTCAGTCATCTGTACTCTTTCAGCTCACCAAACTGCCCTCCCCTTTACCAAAGGGAGGCATCAAAACTCCACGCCTTACATTTGTCTCTAAACCGCAAGTAATTTGGCTTCTGTCCGAACTTGTAACCGTTTTGGGACGGGATTGTATTTTTAACAGCAATGCCAATGAGAGGACATTGTGCAACATAAGCCTGCAATCAAGCAACCCTCCAGATCCCAAGAGCCGTTCTGAGTGATTCTGTCTACAATAGAGTCCTAAATAGTCCAGCTGTCAATATTTTCAAAAGTAGGTTTCCAGGCCTCGTGGTTGTGATGGCTAAAAGCTATCAAAGAAGACCCAAGTCAAGTTTGCTATTTCAGATCTCCTGAATCAAATTTCTTTTATAAGGGGAGGAATCTAATTAATCGGAGGATAAATGTTCCATGATCATATAAATCTCAGATTTAAGAGTCAATAGCCACGTTTTCACATAAAACTAAGCCAAATTATGACCTGGGGCTTCCTCACACTTCCACTTGTCCTGCTCTTTACTGTTGAATCAAAGCAAATGTCAGATTGAAGTTTACCCGGTTCTGCAGTAGAGAGAAGGTTTTCTTGGGGCTACGGCAAATGGAAAGCTTATTGGACCCAAGGACAAGTGGGAAGCCACCCAGAGCTGTGCTTTCTAGGCACAGAACAAGCAAAGAGTGGGTGAGCCCTTAAAGGAATGTGCTGGAGGAGCATAGCAGCTGAGTAAGCCAAGGCTTGCTTAGCATGTCATCAGAGCCTCAGATCATGGTTAAGCTCTCTCCTCATTAACCACCATCTATAAAAGGTAAAGGTAAAGGACCCCTGACAGTTAAGTCCACTCACGAACGACTCTGGGGTTGCAGCGCTCACGTCGCTTTACTGGCCGAGGGAGCCGACGTTTGTCCGCAGACAGTTTTTCCAGGTCATGTGGCCAGCATCACTATGCCGCTTCTGGCGAACCAGAGCAGTGCACAGAAATGCCGTTTACCTTCCCGTCAGAGTGGTACTTATTTATCTATTTGCACTTTGATGTGCTTTCAAACTGCTAGGTTGTCAGGAGCAGGGACCGAGCAACGGGAGCTCACCCTGTCGCAGGGATTTGAACCACTGACCTTCCGATCGGCAAGCCCTAGGCTCTGTGGTTTAGACCACAGTGCCACCCGCATCCCTAACCACCATCTATAGCCAAGGCTTATTCTTGGCTGCAGACAGTGCTTAAGGACCCTTGGCTTAGCTGCTGTGCTGCAAGCTGCCTGATGGGAACCAGCATGTTTGAACATTTCCAATAAACCATAGTTTGCCTTACTGTGCTACATGAACCTGGCGACCATGGTATAGTACAATGGGGAGCGACTGTAGGGCACATGTTTTGCATGTAGAAGGTGCTGGATTCATTTCCTGATATCTTCAGTTTTAAAATACTTCTGCTAGAGCTCTACTGGAGTTCTGACCATTTTTCACTTTACTATTTCACGTTTTAACTTTTGGGCCATTTCTGCACACATTTGAGAAGATGCCATTATATGCACTTTGAGCTATAGCAGTTCACCTTCCTAATCCACTACAAAGGAAGTGAGTACACTGCAATAAATAACAACGACTAAATAGTACTCTTTCACAACAAATCTGCTTCCTGCTCCTATAACTACAATGGAAAGTAGTTTGATGGTGACATTGCATAACCTCCAATATTGTGAAAAATCAGTATGACTGCTCAATATTGGGGGGGGGGATTCAGTTTTGTTTGCCTTCTAAAAAGAAACTAGCTAATTTGCATTTCTTGAAATGATAAGTGAATCGAACACAACTAGCCTTCAAAATTTGCACTTGTCCAAATTTGGAGCTGCAAATCTCTAACGGAAATACATTATATTAGGGGAAGGTGTGCATCAAAATGCATGTATTCATGAAAATAGCATACAAAAAACATTATATCGGGGGCATTACTTGAAATAATGTGTTTTATTAGTCACAACTGCATACAAATATGTGTTTTTTAGGAGATGGTCACACTGAAATGCTGACAATCCCGCACCCAAAAGAATGCAATTTCAGTGGAAATATGGGGAACCAAATTCAATATTAGCAAATGAGAGAATGTTGACATTGACCAACTCACCCATTCCTACCTAGTACTGTACATGCTTTGTCTATCATGCAGCTGTCATTCAAAGCAGGCAATACTGAAGTTAATGGAACAGTAGTCTGACCCGGGGCTTGCTCACCTTTAAGAATTAGGTAAAGGTAAAGGTAAAGGTACCCCTGCCCGTACGGGCCAGTCTTGACAGACTCTGGGGTTGTGCGCCCATCTCACTTAAGAGGCCAGGGGCCAGCGCTGTCCGGAGACACTTCCGGGTCACGTGGCCAGCATGACATCGCTGCTCTGGCGAGCCAGAGCCGCACACGGAAACGCCGTTTACCTTCCCGCTGGTAAGCGGTCCCTATTTATCTACTTGCACCTGGAGGTGCTTTCGAACTGCTAGGTTGGCAGGCGCTGGGACCGAGCAGCGGGAGCGCACCCCGCCGCAGGGATTCGAACCGCCGACCTTTCGATCGGCAAGTCCTAGGCGCTGAGGCTTTAACCCACAGCGCCACCTGCGTCCCCCCTTTAAGAATTACTTAGCTGTTAATCTACTTTTCCCACATTCAAATTAGCCAGAAGAAATATCAACCTCAGATATGCAGATGACACAACCTTGATAGCAGAAAGTGAGGAGGAATTATAGAACTTTTTAATGAAGCTGAAAGAGGAGAGCGAAAATATGGTCTGAAGCTCAACATCAAAAAAACTAAGATCATGGCCACTGGTCCCATCACCTCCTGGCAAATATAAGGGGAAGAAATGGAGGCAGTGAGAGATTTTACTGTCTTGGGTTCCATAATCACTGCAGGTGGTGACAGCAGTGACGAAATTACAAGACGCCTGCTTCTTGGGAGAAAAGCAATGACAAACCTAGACAGTATCTTAAAAAGCAGAGACATCACCTTGCCAACAAAGGTCCGTATAGATAAAGCTATGGTTTTCCCAGTAGTGATGTATGGAAGTGAGAGCTGGACCATAAAGAAGGCTGATCGCCAAAGAATGGATGCTTTTGAATTATGGTGCTGGAGGAGACTTGAGAGTCCCATGGACTGCAAGAAGATCAAACACGTCCATTATTAAGGAAATCAGCCCTGATTGGAAGGACAGATCCTGAAGCTGAGGCTCCAATATTTTGGCCACCTCATGAGACAAGCTGTTAATCCACTTTTCCCACATTCAGATTAGACCAACGTTGTCCACACCCTCACATATTAGAGTTTGTATATTTGAATTTGCATAGCCTTCCCTCTTCATGCCAGCAGGCATTCCCTTTTGTGTTTGTCCCTGCCTTCTAATTAGATTCTATTGTGCCAATTAAGTACCAACAGGGCATGTACATAGAGAGCTGCAGATGTGCCCTGTTGTTGTTGTTGTTTAAAAAAATCCCCACCCAAGAAGAAGGCAAAAACACACAGCTGTAAATTTGCTTGTGCAGTTTTCTGGTTGTGTGCAAATCTGACAGACCAAAATAAAATTATTCCTCCATTCAATAGCACCCCTGAAATAGTTACAAGTACAGCCAAAAAAAGAAATGAAAGCATTGAGGAAGGTGTGGGCATGGAAAGGGGAATAGCAGAAAGTGACAACTGAGCCTTTCACCCCAAAAGACTGGAAAAACCCAAGTGATGTGGTCTGGAGCCTGCTTTTCCCCAATTTATTGGATTATCCCCATATCAGGTAAACCCTAATGTTCAGGTGGGAAGCATGAGATTGGTGTTGTTTGAGAATAATTTCATGTGGACTATGCAAATTAAATGGGAACACAAACAGCTGCAAACACATAATAAACTCCACTGTGCTGTCCCCTGAGTCTATGTTTCGGAGAGCCATGTGGAAGCTTATCAGGGATTCCTCAGTGATAACACCAATAAAAGTGACAGTCTGAGTGACAGCATGCCTACTGCATCTTCCAATTTTGAGGTGGGAAGCTTTTGGTTCAAACTTTGCCTTTGCCACTGTTGCTCAGATTTAGCCACCCACAATATCAACCTGCCATACTGGATTGTTGTAAATGTTACAATACAATGTATGTGCTTTGAACATCCTAAACCACAGTACAAATGGTTAATGTTAGTAGCAGATTTTAGAAGCCCTAGAAATAAAACATGATTACATAATCATTCACACAAACACACATGTGGAAGCAGGACCCCTTTATTGGACAGATGTTCTGTCCTCCTTCGTGTATAGTATTTCCTGGTATATTTGATTAAGTATGAACCAGGGGAGCCAGTGCAATCAAGGGAGCTCAGATTCACAACAGACAAAAGGACCCATCAAAGTGCAGTGGACTGTGGGGTTCATATAGGTATTCTGCCTCTCTAGAGGCAGACTGAGAGTTGTGATGCTAATGAAACCAGCCATCAAGGCACTTCCAGACTGTCCCTGCTTTCAGGTGCAGTCACGTCCCAACAAATTTCGGTTGCACAATTACAGTTGATTGGGAGGTCTCATTCAACAAGCCTTCTTCCCCAAAAGACCAAACATTTTGCAATATGAAAAGTGACAGGAAAATGCTGGGAAGTGTGGGGTAACATTTGCTTTGATGCGATGTCATGTGACTTTCCCACAAACAATCAAAATGAATGCTCATTTAAAAGCAATGTTGTCCAATCTCCCTGCAGACAAAGCAGGATGAAGCTGAATCAGCAGGTTGTCTGAACCTGTGTGATATATCTGCACCACTAGTGTGACATAGATTGCACACATGGTGTTGATAGAACCGAGACAAAGCTTTCGCCAGCAGCGTGTCATATCTCTAATGGAGGGTTAAGAAGCATTTGAGCTCAGCTCAGAGATGGGGTGGTGAGGAGAGGTTGTGCCTGAATGCCATGTTCCGTGGCTGGGAGCAGTCTGTGGGTCTTGGGCATCTGTGGCTCTGTGGAGCCAAGCTGGTGGTTCTGTGGCCGGCAGTGTGCCATGCCTGCCAGCTCAGCAGCCAGCATGCCAAGAAATCCGCACGCTCCACAGGCAGGGGCTGGCACAAGGAGGTAGAGTTGATGAGCATGTGTGGGTTTTTCTCCCAGCCCTCCCTGCCCTAGCCTGCTGGACCTCCTCTCTCAGATATGAAGTTAGGAACCATGATGCCTCTCATTTACATTGACTACTTAACCCTTTCCATTGCCTCCCCATTCCTTGCAAAATTCTGACCTCCAGTGCCATTTTCCTCCACTCGATGATAGCCACCAACTCTCTCATAAACCGCTTAGTTGAATGCCTCTCCCTAAAAAGTATAAGCCTTTGATAATCCAGCTTCCTTCTCTTTTTTGCATTTAATATCTTCTCTTTCGCAGGACTCTTTGAAAGGATCAAGGAGGCTTTGCTTAAACTAGCTGGTTTTTGTGGTTTCCTATCCCCTTGGGGCCTCCCCATATAATTGCTTCCAAGGGTGGGATTGGATGCTCCTGGAGACGTTGCAGGATTTGCTGTCCCAGTTTGCAAACATTTATGCTGGCTTTGAATGAAAAGCTCTTCCAGTCTGCTCTGCTCATGTTTCATTCTCACTTTGGACAAACAAGCCAACCAAGTACCTTATGCCATCCATAACTAACAGCTTTGCTCAGATAAAAATAAGATAAAATAATGCAATGCTGGCTTGCTGGGCCACAGGCACAGATTTCAGTGGGCACCAGATCCAATCTAACGAGGAACTTGAGGGTCTTTGAGGTTAGCAGACTGAGAAGAGGGGTGGGCATTAGGGAGGGGCTGTAAATGCCGCAGGATTCTATCTCTAGCTAGGGGAGAGAGGTGGATTCCCCATAGTCAACAACAAGGGAAACAGGAGAATGAAAGCTTCTAAAAGAGGAGGTAGCGTCTAGCAGTATGGGATGGGAAAACGAGGCACAGTCCTGGGACAAAGGACAATGCAAAAAAACTGATGGGCAGTAGGTTCAGAATGGGCAGAACAAAAAGTACTTTTCTGCACAACCTCTGGTTAACTTAAGGAATTTGCTCCCATGAAGTGTGGTGATGATGGCTCAGACAGCTTTACAAGGGGATTAACCAAATGCATGGTGTAGGGTACTAGTGGCAACGAGCCACAAGAGATGAGTGACACCTCCACATCCAGAAGCAACATACCTCTGAATATGAGATATGGACTTCATGTGGGATTTGGTTGACCACAGGACGCTAGATTAACTCTACCCGGCCTGAGCCAGCAGGGTTCTGTTTATGATGATCTTTTGTGATACCAGGTTGATGCTGTGAATGCCGGAGTCAATGAGGAGGGCTGTGTGTGTGCAACAAGTCCATGGAGCAGAGGGATGGGGGTCTGGTGGCATTGAGCTTCCTAAGAATCTTGACCTTTGCTTCTCCTTTTTTTAACCCCAATATTTTTAAATTTGTGGTGGGCAGGAGTAGAAGTGCACCGAGCCATCCGTTAGGAACGTGCACACAATAAACATTTTCCTCTCTGCCCACTAGCAGGTTCAAGTTTCCTTGGGCACATGCAACATGCAACAAATTAACTAGGTGAACGCAGTCCACCAGCACCTCTGCTCCAATTCCCATACTGCCAAATGCTGTGACCAAGGGCATTGCCCATTATCACCCAGTTCGCACATTTACATTTGTCCTCCTGACAAAGATGTACCTAGGAACCCTAAGGAATATTCACAGGACTGGCACAGTTGCTGGCAAAAAATCCAAACACACACATACAGTCCTCCTTTATGACCTCCAAGGACCCTTCTGACTCTGGAACGTTGCCCAACCCACCACTGTGTTCTTACATCACCACTGTTCCCTTCAATGGGGCTTTGTGCAAGAGAGCTCTCCAGTGGATTGGGCCCTGCATCTTGGATCTCATTCCACCAGCCTTAATGATGGAGAAATCCACTGTGTGAGGTCCCCCCAAGCCTCATGGTGGCAGGACCCCCTCCGCATATCGAGCAAAGAGAAGACCCCACCGAGGGAACCACCCCTTCAAAGGAGTTTGGAGATCCTGGTAATGGTGCAAGAATAACTGGAAACCTCAATGGATTGTTATGGCTGAGGTCAGAATGTGGTCCCAGCATCTATAAATTTCACTACCAAGGAGAAGAAAGCCAGCAGCAACAGCCTGGGAACCCTGAAGATTGTTCGAGGGAGTGAGAGCGAAAACCAAGAAATCCTGTCTTGTTCTTGCAGGGTTAGGCAGCTGCCAAGCAGATGAAAGTAACAAATGGAAACCTGAGAACTACAGAGTTTAAGAGCAAGCTGTTAACAGCCCAATTCTCATCAGCTTGTGGGGAAGGGGAGCAGAGTTGAGGGAAGTGGCAGCGACAGGCAGCAGATAAGAATTCCACTGTAGATAGATAGACAGACAGACAGATACACACAAACACACTTCAGTGGAATTCATATCTATATGAGGGAGAGGGAGGGTGCCAAGTGGACTTCTCCCGTGGTTGGAGGGGACTTGCAGGACTCCTGGGTTCTCTTCCCCTTCACTAGAAAGAAACTAGTATAAGGTTTTAGGGCTTTAGGGAGGGGTAAATGAAGTAATAGTAAATATGGTAAGGGTAGACTCAGAAGGCAACATTCCTAGAGGAGAATGGGATTTCATGAATTAAGTTCTAATGGTTAGAGCAAGGGAGCCCTGGAAGTGAAGGTTTAGTGATAGCAAGGGAGTCTAGAGCACAAGTTCATGGCTTTCATTCCCCTGACTGCAATCCCTGTGTGGTCCATTCATTAACTCAACCACCACAGGGACAGTCCGTGTGAAAAACTTTGCCAGACACCCTGGGGATGGGGGGAGCGGGGTGCAGAATGAAAAGAAAAGGTACCTTTGGGTCAGAATGTGGTTCTGGGTGTCACAACCTGGGGCAGACTTTCTTCTCTAGCCAAATGCCTGCTTCTTTCTGCCTTTAAATCCCCTTCTTCTTTCTTCCTCTTCCCTGATGCTGTGGGTTTTGCTTTTTCTTCTTTGCTGCTGCAGCCGGGAGCTGTGTGTGTCAAGCCCTTCTCACGGGGCTGGAGGAGACTGCGCTGGAGGGAATGTAGAGGAGTTGACTTCCCTTGTAGGCAAGCTGGTTTCAATGAGGTACAGCGCGCTCTCTACGCACACAAACACTCCCTCCCTCCCAAAAAATGACTTCAGGGGCTGAACCGTCATGTGGTTTCCATCAACCACCTGCCAAAAGGGTGGGGGGAATTAAAAGAGAGAGAAAACCACCCAGCCTCAAGGATGGAAGTTTTCAGCCGCCCCTCCTCTGTCCAAAATGGCAGGCTTTCTTGTCAGTTCTTATTTTCAAAGTAGCCACATGAGTGAGTGGGCCAGGAGGGTGGTGAGAAAACAAAACTGACACCCCCAGCCCTCCCCCTAAAAAATAATAATAATGGGGGCAGGGTAGGATTTGGTCACCAAACTCTGACTATGTGGCGCCAGAGAGGATGGTCTTTTGTGTTGGTTTAAGGCTATGCAAAATATTTGTCTTCCCCTGAGTGGAAGAAACTGACCAGCGATAAAGATGAAAGGGGGGAAGCCATTTTGTTGGTAAGGAACTGGGCATATGCTGTTTTAGGCCTCTGAACAAACAATGGGCAGAATAAGACAAAGAGACAGAGAAACAAGATTGCGATACGAGGGGATAAAGGAGATCAATAAACATGGGGAGAGGCGGGAATGCTCTTCAGTTACATAGCCCTTGGATGAATGGCTTTAGAGGGAGACAGAGAGAATGTGAGACAAGAATGGATGGATCAGTTTGCAGATCCGTCTAATCCCAGAGAAAGGAAATTTATGGCCTTCTAGATATTGTTGGACTGCCAGTCCCAGCCAGCATGGCTAGTCATTAGGGGAGATGGGAGTTATATTCCCATCAATATGTGTAGGGCCAGTGTCCGCCCTTTTCCAGTTGTGGGCAGTTGGAGGATCTGGAAGTTCATAAGCGGAGCAGCGGAAGAGACTCCCTTGGAAGGCGGTGGGTCCTTCATGGGATCCTTCATCCAACAGGGGTTGGGTGGCCCTCTGTCAGGGATACTTTGGCTGTGAATCCTGCACTGCAAGGGGTTACACTAGATGGTCCTGGGGGTCCCTTGCAACTCTACGATTCTGGGATTCTGAGAAGGCTGACTCAGCCAAAGAATGGAACACACTGGACAGGGAAAGCTGTAGAATCAGGAGGTTTAAAGGACTTTCCTGCCCTGTTCATATCATACCACATTGCTGCCCCCAAAGAGTACAATTGCAAGTTGCCCACATCTTGGGCAATTGCCTATTTTCAATCTCTTGCTCCTTCCTTAGGAGGAGGAGGTCTTCCCACACCAGTGATCTTGCACAGCTCCCATTTGTTTCAATGGGGCTTACACAGGAGAGCCTCTTGCTGGGTCCATCACTGCTAAAATGGCACTGTACAACTACAGTTGAGTACATCAGGCCATTTGGCTGATGTCTGGGTGAAAGAGCAGCCCTTTCAGGTTACCTTTCGCTGTGGCTTGCTGTCAGTTGAAGAGGAGCAAGACAACAGGTCAATGGAAGTGCTTGCATCCGATGAGCCTTTGATGCCAGTGCCCCTCCAGCCCAAGGATGTGGCACAGCCATCCTCAAACTTGGAGGACTCCATTTCAGAAGACCCAGAGAGGTCAGAGTGAGAGACTTTTACCTCCCCCTCCCCCTCTTTCCAAGTACAGGTCTGTGCTTAAAAGCTCCATGTCTGAGCAGTTTTTGTTGTTGCTGCTGTTGCCACAAAGCATTCCCCGCAAAAATCCGCACCTTAGTGCTCAATCAGAGCAAATGTCAATTTGGGTTTTCTGTGGATTGCTGCTTGCTCCTATTGTATGTTAAAAAGCGAGTCTTCATGGGGAAAGCTCTGTGGCAACAAAAGGACACTCGGATACAAAGTTTTAAAGCACAGATTGTGGCTGGAAAGAGTGGAGGAAAGGTAAGCGTGAATAAGATCTTAGAGTGGGCTAGGCCCAGCGGGGGCAAGGCTAGCAATTAGGATACAGTTGTTGTTGTTGTTGTTGTCGTTGTTGTTGTTGTTGTTGTTGCTGTTGCTGCTGCTGCTGCTGCTGCTCTGTAAAGCTCAGTGTCAGGTTTTTTACTGATAAACTAAACATCCCAGCGCCATGTTCCTAAAGTCCTGCCCAAAGCTTGCCTTTCCCCAGCTAGTCTGCCTTGCACCTAGCCTGGACAGAATAGATCAAGAGACCAAATAATATAGTCCCTCGCTGCAATTACTCACACACCCCCACCTACCCTGCAATCTGTGCATTATAAACTACACCATTATTTATGTGTCATTTCTATTTCTAACCATGCCCCGATTCACCTTATGGTCCTAGAACAAGGTACAGACAAAATCACTATAAACATTACATTCAAATGTACTAGAGCACAATCAAAATTTAAAAATAAAAAAAATTATAATCAGAGAATAACACTTGTATCCTCCCTCCACCCAAAGGCCTGGGTGAGAAGGTTCATCTTAACCTGTGGCTGAAATATATATTACGATGGAGCCAGATGCACCTGGGGGCAGGTGCTCTAGCCTGAGGCCCCCACTCAGAAGGCCTTCTGGTGTCCTTAAACAAGCAGGCATGAAACTGCTAGGAGATGCTGAGGAACTAGTTCCAGGTGATGGAAGCAACCAAACCATATCACAGGCTGCAGGGGAAAGCAAGTCCTCCCTGAACCCTCCCATGAGGTACAGTGGTTGAATCCCCTCAGGTAATGTAAAAGGGAAGCAAATGTTATGTTTTTTGTCCCTGCTTGCAGAATTCATCATGCGAAAGGCTGGGCTGGATGAATCCCTCGCCGGAATTAAGATTGCCGGAAGAAATATCAACAACCTCAGATATGCAGATGACACAACCTTGGTGGCAGAAAGTGAGGAGGAATTAAAGAACCTTTTAATGAGGGTGAAAGAGGAGAGCGCAAAATATGGTCTGAAGCTCAACATCAAAAAAACGAAGATCATGGCCACTGGTCCCATCACCTCCTGGCAAATAGAAGGGGAAGAAATGGAGGTAGTGAGAGATTTTACTTTCTTGGGCTCAATGATCACTGCAGATGGTGACAGCAGCCACGAAATTAAAAGACGCCTGCTTCTTGGGAGAAGGGCAATGACAGGCCTAGACAGCATCTTGAGAAGTAGAGACATCACCTTGCCAACAAAGGTTCGTATAGTTAAAGCTATGGTTTTCCCAGTAGTGATGTATGGAAGTGAGAGCTGGACCATAAAGAAGGCTGATCGCCGAAGAATTGATGCTTTTGAATTATGGTGCTGGAGGAGACTCTTGAGAGTCCCATGGACTGCAAGAAGATCAAACCTCTCCATACTGAAGGAAATCAACCCTGAGTGCTCACTGGAAGGACAGATTGTGAAGCTGAGGCTCCAGTACTTTGGCCACCTCATGAGAAGAGAAGACTCCCTGGAGAAGACCCTGATGTTGGGAAAGATGGAGGGCACAAGGAGAAGGGGACGGCAGAGGACGAGATGGTTGGATAGTGTTTTCGAGGTTACCAGCATGAGTTTGAGCAAACTGCGGGAGGCAGTGGAGGACAGAGGTGCCTGGCGTTCTCTGGTCCATGGGGTCACGAAGAGTCGGACACGACTAAACGACTAAACAACAACAACAATCCCATATAGTCTAAACCAGGGGTGGGCAAACTTCAAGTCTGCAAGATCTACTTCTATTCTTTACTACAACTCCAAGATCCACCACCTGGAGCTAGTTGCAAAAGAAGTAGATTTGGAATTACAGTGGTACCTCGGGTTAAGTACTTAATTCGTTCTGGAGGTCCATTCTTAACCTGAAACTGTTCATAACATGAAACACCATTTTAGCTAATGGGGCCTCCCTCTGCCGCTGTGCCGCCGGAGCACGATTTCTGTTCTCATCCTGAAGCAAAGTTCTTAACCCGAGGTACTCTTTCTGGGTTAGCGGAGTCTGTAACCTGAAGCGTATGTAACCCGAGGTACCACTGTAAATAATCCTGAGCCCAGGCATTTATTTTGCGTATCAGAGCCAAAAAGATCAATTGTCTGACTTGAATATAAGGCGACTTACTACGAACCTATGAAAATCTACTCCTAGTTATCCCTGTGTATATACCAAACACTTAAAGCACACTCCCGCCTGCAATGAATCCTGGAAATTGTAGTTTACCCTTCACAGACCTACAATTCCCAGCACCCTTAACCTCCAGTTCCTAGGATTCTTTGCAGGGGTTTCTGCTTTAAATGCATAGTATGTAGGCAGCCATAGACTGTGGAACATTTACATGCCATGGGGGTGGGGGTGAGGAGCTGCTTAGGTTTGCGTACTGGTCCCGAGAGAAGATTAGAAAAGCAACTTTGTACATTTTGATGCTAAATTCCTGAATTCCTTAATGTGTCATGCCAGATTTGTTGAAAATACTTTCTCTTACTCCATGTAATATAAAATCTTTATTTTATTCATACACAAAGGTATATACTGCCTAATAAAGAATACAGCAAACAACACAAAAATAGAACATAAGAATAGATTATGTATCTATGTGTGTATGTGTATATAGATATAGATAGATAGATGATAGATAGATGATAGATAGATGATAGATAGATAGATAGATAGATAGATAGATAGATGATAGATAGATGATATAGATGATAGATAGATAGATAGATAGATAGATAGATAGATAGATAGATATAGATAGATATAGATAGATGATAGATGATAGATAGATGATAGATAGATAGATAGATATAGATAGATATAGATAGATAGATAGATAGATAGATAGATAGATAGATAGAGATAGATAGATAGATAGATAGATAGATAGAGATAGATAGATGATAGATAGATAGATAGATAGATAGATAGATAGATAGATAGATAGATATAGAGATATGAATAAAATGAATCACATAAAACAGTTCTGTATGCACTCAGGGAAAGCCTATGCAATGTAAATAAGTTATCTTTCCATATCTATTTAGATCTACATGCCATGGGGGGTGGGAATATCTGCCACCAAATGTCAAGTGCAGAGTGAGAGAGGTTTACGTAAGTGATTTTGGCCCATTGCCCCTTCTCCTGTTCAGCTGATCTTCTTACAGTGTGTATGTGTGTGTAAAAAATTTTAAATCCTCACTGGGTCTTACGAGATGCTGTGGACATGAGTTGTTCACCCCACTGAGCTCTTCACCCCACTGAGAACATTCCCCCCTAATTTTGTGACTTTGTTTATAGTTCATTTTGATTTGTGGAAAGAGGGCATTCCTAGAGCAGCCGTGTGCCTGGGAGTTCAGGGCTCTTTTGGTCAAGAGCTTTTGATCTCTGGAAGTCCTGGGTTGAGGGTTCAGAGGCAAGGCAAGGGGAGCTGGGAAATGGGGCTTTGGGAAGGCTTTGGATTTGTTGGTGGCTTTGCAGTTTTTAAAGCAGCCCCATTAACATCTCCCTTTGCAATCTTCTAAATCATGCGTATGTGTGTGGTGTTGCCCATACATATTGTTACCCACCACACTTATCTCTGAGATTCCGGGGGTTGCAGGCATGCTTACCCAGGGCTAGTGTTTCCTTGGGGAATGAGGCACAAAGGGGCTAGGGTGTCTTTGTGATATATGGTTTTATTTACATATATACAACTTGAGCCTACCTATGGAGGGGCTCACAGCAGCAGCAGCACCCCAAAAAGGGTCAGCTTATTCCAGAAGCACATCAGCATCCCTTCTCTGCAGCCTCTCTTGCTCTACAGCAGGGGTCGACAAGGTTTACCTTGCCTGGGCCGGTTCACTCCAGCGGAAATCCCTCTGTGGGCCAGATTGCGGGTGCGTGATTTCCAGCGTCTGCGCCTACGTCTGTGCAGACACAATTTCCAGCATCTGCACATGCGCAGACGCAATTTCCAGTGCCATGGAAGCGAGTTCCCGCGCCGTGCTTCACCGGTTAAACAACCCCCGTGGGCTGCCTGTGGCCCATGCGCCTTAGGTTGCTGACCCCTGCTCTACAGGGCACATCCAGCTAAATTCTTCCTCTCTGCTTCCTGGTTACATCACTTCCACTCCCCTTCCCTAAACTATGCTCTCTTTATCTACAGAGGGAGGAACTAAAGCAGGGGTCAGCAAACTTTTTCAGCAGGGGGCCGGTCCACTGTCCCTCAGACCTTGGGGGGGGCAGACTATATTTTTGGGGGAGGAAATAAACGAATTCCTATGCCCCACAAATAACCCAGAGATGCATTTTAAATAAAAGGACACATTCTACTCATGTAAAAACACACTGATTCCCGGACCATCCGCAGGTCGGATTTAGAAGGCAATTCTGCCGGATCCAGCCCCTGGGCCTTAGTTTGCCTACCCATGAACTAGAGGGCTCCGCCCAGGCAGTCCTCTCACAAAGAAGTTTGTTTGACTTATTGACACTTGTTGATTTGGCTAGGATTACCGTGTCCAATACACAACCCAGGAAATGTGCCTCATGTAATTATCTTTTACATGTGCGTGACTAAACCACTTCTGGCGCAATGGGACACCATAAAGAGTGCCAGAGTGCACGGAAATGCCGTTTACCTTCCTGCTGCAGCAGTACCTGTTTATCTACTTGCACTGGTGTGCTTTGGAACTGGTAGGTTGGCAGAAGCTGGGACAGAGAAATGGGAGCTCTCCCCGTTGCGCGGATTCAAATTGCCGACCTTCCAACCAGCAAGCCCAAGAGGCTCAGTAGCTTCCTTAGATTCTAACCCTGGATAGTATTACACATAGCTTTATAACCCCCAAACTTGTTATAATAAGAGCTCACAATATTTTCTGGCCCTTGCATGCATTGTGGTGGCCTCTTCCTCTTCTTCTTCACTGTGGGAGCTGGTTCCAGCTGCGTTTGGATAGCAGCTGCAGGAATGTAGGCCAGATTGGACATGACGCCAGCAGGAACATTCCTGATGTGATCTTTGATCCCTGCAGGGTTTTTTGCTTTATTCCCCAGGAATCTCATATTCTTATGAAGATATTCTCTATCCCTCTTGCCTTGCCCCTCCTGAACATCCATCATGAATCTACTGCTGTTTTGAGTTGAGCAGACTAACAACAGGGCTGGGGTGCCTCAAGGCCAAACGAAACGTGACGGTGGCAGCCACGCTTGCCCCTCACGTGTCTGCCTTCTCCGGGTATAAAGGGCTGGGGTCTATTTTTAATATCAAAAGGGGCGTAAAGGAAGGGAACCACCCACACCCCTTCCTTACATCCTCAGCTTGTCTCCCCTACCCAGCCCCATTTGGTAGGCATGATGCTCTTAGAACAGGGGTTCCCAAGCTGTGGTCAGGGGACCACCAATGGTCCACGAGCCTGAACTCCATTGTGTACACTGTACAGCATCACAATTGCCCCAAGGGGACTGCAAAGATCCTCAGCAATCAGCAATTTTCAACCGGTCTAGGGAGGGTGGGGAGGAGTTCGGGAACCATTGCCTTAGAAAAGCCTGTAGCCTGCCAATATCATTCCACTCAGAGTTAAAAATCACAGGCACCGTAAGGTGTGTGCATGTCCAATTGCAAATAATGATTTACAAAATACAGATTGAAATCTGAAATGACTAATTCCGAATTGATTTAATACAAAGGAAAATTTAACAAAAGTAATAAATTATGCAAATAATTTTAATCTAAAAAATGAAAGACAAAATAAATATTTCCGCCCCGCAGGGCCTCCACCCCATATGAGCCTACATGAGTGGCCTTCCCATATGGAGGTATTCAACTCCGGCACCCTATCCTGCTTACGCAACAGGACTTTCCTCCTCTCCCCCCCCCCCATGCACACCCCATGTTCTCTCAAATATTCTCTGCATAAGTTTGGGGAAAACCCTAGAATGGATTTAGAGAGCATGAGCAGGGAGAAGAGGAGGAGAACGTTGCATTGCACATGCAGAAGTCCTTGTAGAATCTATTCCTGGGCTTTGGATATCGAATGGGGTGGGAGCCTGGGAGTTTGCTCTCCAATTTTATTTAGGTTAGGAACAGCCTACAGGGTATAAAGCTGGCATTCCTGTTCTCTCAGGCAAACTAATGACACTGCGCCCCCACCCCCATGTCCCACATGAAATGTTCCTTCCTTTTCCTCTCCTCAGAATTCCTCAGATGTTTTCTTTAATTAAGAACTTCCCGATTCTCCCTTGAAATTGCATTATAAGTGAAATTCCCTGGCAACTCTGAAGCACCCTGTAGGGGGATTGTGTGGAATAAAATGACACCTAGTTGCTTGACTTCTTGTCACCTGGGAGGGCACAATGATTGGATACTGGGACCGAGCCCTATTGGTAAAGAGTTAACCTTTATGGTGGCAAGCGACTGAGTTTGGTTTGAGGTTGCAAATGAACTCCTCCTCCTGAGTCACCCAGATCCCTTTCCGTGTGGTTCTGCTCCCTGTCTATCTCAGCAGCAACAACAGCTCTGCATTCTTTGCATTCTGGGATTGCTCAACCCCTCCCCAGCCCCCCCTTTTTTCTTGGTAATTAGCTGCACCAGCTTCCTCCAAATTTGTTCTCTTGTTTTTTCCTGCCTTTCCCCCCCCCTGGCGGCGCAAATCTAAGAGCTGCATTCGGGTGGGTTAGCACAGCCTTGGTCCAAGCAAGAGGCCTCAAAGGAAGGTGTTGCTTTTGGGAAACCAGGCGTGAGGAATCGTACCCACAGCCTTGGCCAGGAAGGACTGTTTCACTGTAATTACAGAGAAATGTCATTTTGGATAGAATGTCTCTAAATTTGGGTGGGTGGAAGCAATACGGTGAGCCCTGATGGATCAGGCCCGATCGGCATCCTGTTTCCCAACAAAATGCCTATGGGAAGCCAACAGGAAGAGCCCCCCTGTGGCCTCCCCAGCTATTGTATTCAGTGGTAAGTGCCTCTGAAGATGGAGGGTTAATATAGCCAGCCCTTTTCCTTAATCTTTCTGCTCCAGATGTTGCTGGACTCCCATCAGCCTCAGCCAGCATGGCCAAAAGTCAAGGGTGATGGGGGTTTTATCTTGTGAACCACCCTGAGATTTTCAGATGAAGGGTGCTATATTATCAATAATATTAATTAATTAATTAAAAATAGACCAACAACATGAGGGTCACAGTACCATCCCCGTCCCCAGTACCAGGGGTGCCAACTCTGGGGGGTTGAGGTGTCTTCAGCCTCCTCAATATGCACCATTTTACACAGCGTCAGGAGACGTCTGTGACGTCATGTGATGTGTGTGTGACATCACACGTGTTACACACGTTGTCCCCCCAATCTTGGGGGCAACCCGGCACCTCTGCCCAATACATCCCCATATATCCTTTTGGCAGAACTGAGCATTTAAATTTTAAACATTTTCAGTTTTTGCTAAAGATGTACATAAATTAGAGAGTAAAGAATATTTGAAGAAGGCTTTCACCTTGTGAAGAAGTGATTGGAAAGGGAGCAGGCAAAAAAGGAGTGCTAATCACATATGTATTCATTTATCATGGAAGTTATGATATACATAACTGGGTTAAAGATTTGGGAGCAGTTCATTGCAATTTCAACAGACTAAACGAGAAGCCATCACCCTTTTAAGGCTTGTGGCTCATTTCCAAACAGGGGGAACTGTTGTGGGTATCTCTCTCTCTCTCTCACACACACACACAAATTGTATGGAATGCTAGTTAACTCCGCTGAAGTTAATGGGCATGCCTAACTTAGGTTCATTATTTTCAATGAATCTACTTAGAGCTTAGCTCAATACAAGCCACACAGGTTCTATGGCTTTTTTGAGCCTAATTTCAGAGGGGGGGGGGACCCACTGGGAGCCAAGGAAGACCCACAGGCACTGCATTGGCAACCCCTTGGCTAGACAGTTTTTGATAATGCTTTTTTGATAATGTTTTAAGGGAAACTTTAAAAAGCGAGAAATAACACATATATTGTTCCAATAATGTTAAGCAATGTTAAGCAACAATTCGCCATTCTCATTATCTTCACATCTTGGCTGCTCCCCAAAGAGCTACTTTAGGCTGCCTCGGGGCATTCCCTGTGCTCAGTGGGATTTTTTATCTTTGATGAGTAGATTTTCCCTCTCCAAACCCCAACTAATTTGGAAACTCACTCAAATATAAAAGCAATCTGCTGGGCAATGCTGGAAGAGCAGTGGTGTGTGTGTGTGTGTGGGGGGGAAACGGACAACTATTGTTCAGTAAACACAAACTCATTGCTTGGTCCATCCTTCCTTCATCCCCCCACCTCTGTCATAAGCCCTAAGGATAGGGTCTTGTGGCCCTCTTGGAGAACTGTGTGTTCCATAGAAGTACACAGTCTTCTCCTTTCCCCCTTGCCTCCATTTTCTAATTCTCTCCCCTTCCTCAGTTGTTTTCTCTTTGTTGAATTCTAGATTGCAAGCCCCTTTGCAGCAGGGACCCACCCTCTGTCATTGGTTCTGGCACCACCAGCTGCTGGCCTTTCTGCCATCCTACTGGTCCCAAGGAACACCACCAGCCGCCGCCACCACCACCTAGCATACATTTGTAAATAAAAAGATCCTACTAATGTGCCTCCCTCACAAGGAAGTGAGAAGTGCAAAACACTCCTGTGCTGGAAGGGCAAAACAGCAGAGAGTCCCTCTGTCTCCTGAGCCATGTTTGCTGGGAAGCCCCTGGGCTGTGGTCAGGGGGCTTCTGAGACTCCGTGCTTGGGATCAAGGGCCTTTTACACAAGTAGAAGTAGAAGAGTAGGAAGGGGAGACTTTCCGCTTCCACCAAAATCCTGAACTGTGAAGAGGACAATGGGTGTGGGAGGCACCAAAGGGGAGGCTGGCACTGCTGCTGCCCCCAACAAGACCTTTGCAGTAATAGTGTCCAGATGTGCCTCAACTGCATTTGCTCAGGCTGGGGTCTTTCTGCTCTTGAGTGTGGGCCTCTCTGCCAAGGACACAGACCTGCCTGGTGAGTCCGGGATGCAGCTGTGGGTGGCCCTCAAAATGAGGCAACCCAAAGGGAGCTGTGAAGGACACCTGCGTGAGAGATGAATGGATGGATTGGAGAAGAAGGGAAAAGATGGGGGGGGCATTGCTGCTTGAAATGATGCATTTGAAAAGTCAGCACTTGGAATCAAACATGCCTGTGTTGGTGACTGAAGTTGTATTTCAAAGCTTAGAATAAATGCGAAGGGTTTATAATAGAGTTCAGCTCCAGTGCACTCCCACTGCTGGTGTTTGGAGCCAAAAACACAAAACATTAGCCACAATCCACATGTTGCCTGTAGTTTCTGGAGAAATACTGCTGCTTGATGCGTTTCTCCCCAAACCAGCTTCCATCTGATTTGAAACCGTCAGCTGCAGTTACACTGAGCTGTATACCTTCCAGACATCCATTGCACATGCACAGTTAGCAGCACATGCACAGATTGAAAGGGAGCGGGGGGGGGGTGTTTTGCAGCTGCAGGGAAACTAACCAGGTAATGCACATCTCCCTGACCCTTCTCTGGTGTGTACAGCAATGAAAAACATGGCTTGAAACGCAGCTGTACTGGTAGTAGCTTTCCACCCACTGCAGTGCTGGGCCATTTCAAAGCTCTGAACAGCTTGGGCCCCGGATACCTTCAGTTGGGCCTTACCCTGTATGTCCTGGGTCAGACACTGAGCTCACTAGGGGAGTACTCTTGGTAGTCCCTACCTGGACTTGTAGCACAACTCATGTCAACATGGCTTCAGAATAGAGGGTCCAGTAGAAAGTTGGCGGGCTCTGTCCTTGAATGCTACTCTGATGTTTTAATACTCTAGTATTAAATCACTCTGGGAGTTTTATGGCAAATGTAAATGAATACTCACAGAGCCAGCTGTATGATATGGAGCTGCCGGGGAAGGCCTTGGCACTGGGGAGCCCTTCTGAGGCCCTGGCAACTGCCCTAGGATGCCCGGTGCAGATGCAAGAGAATTGCTTGTGTGCTGGGAGAATGTATTTAAATAAAGCCGCCTTTGACAACCTTGTGCCCTCCAGATGTTTTGGACTACAACTCACATCAGTCCCAGCCAACATGACTGTAAGTTCCAGACATGTAGTCTGGGCTGATGGGACTTGTAGTCCAAAACAACTGGAGGGCACACCAGGTTTGCAAAGGCTGGATCTGATTATCTCATGGACGGAAAGTACTCCACTCCTACAGAGGAGGCTGCCCAGTACATCCCTCTGTGAGTTACTGCTCTTCTCTTGCCTTCTCCTGTTCTGGCTCAGCAACCGAGAACAAGGATTGATTGAATCATTCATCACTCTGCAGAAGCTTAGCATAATTTCCTTCCTACAGTAGAGGCAGCAAGTTGCATCTCCAGAATGGAGACTGAGGTGTACAGGCTCTCCTGAAAGGGCCCTTAGAAATCTGCCTTGTGACAGGTTGGACTAGCCCAGTATTGTCTGGTCTGTCAGTGGCTCCCACAGTTTCTTTCACATCACTTACTACCTTGTTCTTTGAATGGGATGTGCTCCAAACTGAACCTGGGGTTTTATGCATGCAAAGCATATGGTCCCTCTCCAAGGATAAGGACTTCTAACATTATAAAAAAATAAACATCCTTAGGTGAAGTAAGCATCCAGTTTCAATTGAGAAAAAAGTTTGAGAGATTACGCTTTACATAAATGTTTTAAAAAATCAAGCCTTGTATTTCTGTTCTCCCCAGCACAGTAGCTTTGAAAGTAAAATATTGTCTGTTAAACACATTTTCACAGCATGTATAGTTATGTAAGATGGCAGTTTAATTTGGATTGCAAAGTACGTTTCTGAATTTTGGCTTTCCAAATACTTTTACTTTGGGGAAGGGCTTCAACTTTTGAAGTGCATGTGGACTAGTGTTGTGTGTGCGTGTTTCAAATTCTCTCTGTGACTCTAGGCTGCAGAGTATATTCACTACTACATCACATTTACAGCATCTCACACTGGTGAATTGTTTTCTGCAATTTGCCACCAGGGCGCTGCCAATACACTTTGCACCTGAGGTGAACCCAGAAATGTTGTCCCCTACTGGCCAGGGAAGAAAGGGTGAGTGAAGATCTACATCAGGGACAAGGGAGAAAATAAATAACTCCATCAGGATTTGCTGCCCTTGTGGAACCCGCCGCCTGAGGCAGTTGCTTCACCTTGCCTCACGGGTGGGCTGGCCCAGTTTGCAGCTCTTGATTAATTGAGGTCTTAAAGCTCTTCTGCAAGTCATTGCATAAGCATTTGGATAATTTTGTATATATTCAAATCATGATTTTCCAATGGATGTCTGCCATTGGTACCTAGTCTGTATTGCTTTGTTTTTGTTTTATAAAAACATTTGCTGTCTTTTGTGTTCTTTTTATTAATTTAATAATAATAATATTTTTTTTATTTATACCCCACCCTCCCCAGCCAAGGCCGGGCTCAGAGTGGTTTACAAGCAATAATAAAAACAAGATGAATGATTACAACTTAAAAACAAAGATAAAATACAACATTAAAATAATGGAACATTAAAATATTAAAATGTAGCCTCATCGCAGGAGGAGAAGGAAAAGAAAAGGAAAAAAAGAGAGGGAGGGAATCAAATTGGCTCCAAGCCAAAGGCCAGGTGGAACAACTCTGTCTTACAGGCCCTGCGGAAAGAAATCAGATCCTGCAGGGCCCTGGTCTCATGAGGCAGAGCGTTCCACCAGGCCGGAGCCAGTGTTGAAAAGGCCCTGCCTCTGGTTGAAGCCAATCTAACTTCTTTAGGGCCTGGGACCACTAGGGTGTTGTTATTTATGGACCTTGAGGCTCTCCGTGGGGCATACCAGGAGAGGCGGTCCCGTAGGTATGAGGGTCCTAGGCCGTGAAGGGCTTTAAAGGTCAAAAGCAGCACCTTAAATCTGACCCTGTACTCCACCGGGAGCCAGTGCAGCTTGAAAAGCACTGGGTGAATATGCTCCCATGGCAGAGACACCGTGAGGAGCCTCGCTGCAGCATTCTGTACCCGCTGGAGTTTCTGGGACAGCTTCAAGGGCAGCCCTGCATAGAGCGAATTACAGTAGTCAAGCCTGGAGATGACCGTCGCATGGATCACTGTGGCCAGGTCGGTGCGGGAAAGGTAAGGGACCAACTGCTTGATGCGGCGAAGGTGGAAAAATGTCGCCTTGGCTGTTGATGTAATTTGCGCCTCCATGGAAAGGGAGGCATCAAGGATTACACCCAAACTCTTAACGGAAGGCAATGGCACTAATTGGGCCCCCGCAAGAGAAGGGAGTTGGTCCCTCATCCCCATGCCATCCCGACCTAGCCATAGGACCTCTGTCTTTGAAGGATTTAGTTTCAATCGGCTCCCACGAAACCATCCAGCCACAGCTTCCAAGCATCTGGTCAGTGTGTTCGGGGCCGAGTCAGTGTGGCCATCCATCAGCAGATAGAGCTGAGTGTCATCAGCATATTGGTGACAGCCCAGCCCAAAGCTCCGGATAATCTGGGCAAGGGGGCGCATAAAGATGTTAAAAAGCATCGGGGAGAGAATTGCGCCCTGCGGCACTCCACACACCAAGGAGTGGCACGACGACATTTCCCTCCCTAGTGCCACCCTCTGTCCCCGACCAGAGATAAAAGAGCACAGCCATTTACGGGCTGTGCCCTGTATCCCCACGTCTGCAAGGCGGTGGTCCAGAAGATCATGATCGACCATGTCAAAGGCTGCTGACAAATCTAAAAGGATCAGCAGTCCTGACCCGCCTCGATCCAGTTGTCTACGGAGATCATCTGTTAGGGCAACCAGAGCTGTCTCTGATCCAAAACCAGGACGGAAACCGGACTGAAATGGATCTAATGCCGATGTTTCCTCCAGAAACCTACCAAGCTGTTCAGCAACCGCTCTCTCAACTACCTTACCCAGGTATGGAAGATTTGAAACTGGGCGGTAATTGGATAGGTCTAAGGGATCTAATGAAGTTTTTTTTAAGAGTGGACACACCACTGCTTCCTTCAGTTCCCCTGGGAATGTCCCCGTGTCAAGGGACAAATTGATAATTTCAACCAGGGGGGTCCGCGCAACATCTGAACACTCCCTAATCAGCCAAGACGGGCACGGATCAAGGAGGCAGGTGGTGGACCTACCAACTTGGAGGAATCTATCCACATCAGTAGGAAGTATCCAATCGAAATGGTCCAAGCAATGACCAAATGACCATGCACGAACCAGTAAATGGCTTTAAAAATGGCAAAATGGCCCGAAAAGAATGCCTAGCAATCCCACGAGCCTTTGCAAGTACAATGCCAGGAGCTCTTGCACTGACCGTTGAGGCCTGGGGAGAGTTGAAGTTCAAGCAAGGAGGTTTGGGGGGAGCAATTGTGGTGGAGTTTGGTGTCTGGAAGTACTGCTGATTTTTCAAAGGATTTTTCAAGGGTTTGCAGAGGTTTAGAGGGCATTGGCAGGCTTTTCCAAAGGTGTTTCAAGTATATGTGATTTCACGTAAATGTGTGGTGCCTTGGAACGCATCCCCCACGTAAATGGAGCGTTGCCTGTACATTGTACAACACAGAAGGGCTGACTCACCCCCGCTTGAAGCAAGGGAAGGAAATGCAGCGTAGCATCTAACAAGGGTCACCTCCCTCCCGGCAGTAAACATAATTCAGGACCTAACTGCACCATCGGGAGAGATCCCACCTGCAGCCTGCAGTGTCACAGTCCAGACAGGTTTACCTCCTCATTGGCTGTTTATAATAACCAAGCCTCAGAGAGAATGAGTTTAGAGAGGGAGAGAGCAATTCATGGCAGTGACAAAAAAACAAAGCCCTATACACCCCCTTGTGCCCTATCTTCACTTCCCTCTTCTAGATCTGTTATGTACTGAGTTGAATAGGATCCAAAATGCAGCCGTCTGATTGGTCCTAGAACAATAGGATCCAGAATGCAGCAGTCTGATTGGTCCGCAGGAGCCACCCAATCCAACTCCAGGTGGAAGTGAATCTGCAACCTGATTGGCCTACAGGAGAATCCCAGAATTAGCCAATCAAGTAGGGCCCATTGTATAAATAATGTATATAAAGCAGACATTTCAGGGGGAAACTTCCATTCTTCACTATTCTGAGCTGAATAAAGGGCATGAAATCCACACTTGACTTGGAGTATATTTCAAGATCCCTCTTCTACCTGGCTGAGCAGCTGAGGCTGATGAGATTAGCATCCAGCATGAGACAGTGTACCTGCAGGCTAGGTGGGGGGGATAGGATGTAAGGGGACCCCGCCCTTCGAGCTGCCTACAAGGGTTTGCAGGAAGGAGGGAGGGGCTCAGCCATCCAGTTATATAACAGGCTTTTTTGAGGGGGAGTTGTTAATAAAAAGTCCAGTGGGGTGGGGGCATAGATGGCTAGGAACAGAGATGAGCAAAGGCCCACTAGATTGCAACCAGCCTCCCCTCCTCCGAGCATTTCTCCCTCCCCACAGCTCTCCTCTCTCTTTTTCTCTGGCCAGCCTAGCAAGCAGCACTGTTTTCACAGCTGCAGCCGTCCTGTGCCTTGGAAACGGCATTACCTTACTGCTTCCCCCTCCCCGGCCATCATCGCCCACCCTGCCCCAGGAGGCGAGGGGCAGGAATGGTAAGGGCTGCTGTGAGATGCAAGCCAGAGACAGCTGCTTTCTGGGTTACAAGAATCAAGTCAAGGCAGACCAGAGGAAGAGGGTTGCTCCAACGACCAACTCCACTCTCCGCAACCGACAACAGGCAGTCAGAAACACCTCTCTTGCTTTGGTTTCTTCCAGACCCTTTCTGCCTCCCAGCGCCCTCTTCTCCATGAACTGTCTGTTCTCTCAATAATTGTATAACCGGGGTGGTGAATGTCAAGCCCAGGGGCAGATGTGCCACCGCAGGCCTCACCCCTCACTGGCCTGCTTCGCACCCTGAATATTTTTGCCCTCGAACCCCAATGATGCCTCTTGCCAGTCTGGGTGAAGGATAAGAGAGCATATGTAGAAACTACCACATGGTCCAAAAGCAAATTTTATATTTCTTACTTGGTGCACTCTTGCCTCTGGCCCTGCCTGCCACTGGCATGTGGCCCTCGAAAAATCTCCAAGGAGGAAATGCGGCCCCTGGGTTGAAAAGGTTTCCCCATCCCTACTGCAAAACTCATACCCTCCAACATTTCTCTGCTGAAAATAGGGACATCTGATAACTTAGTTTGGTGTAAGGGATATTAATGCAACCCTTTCACGATGTATTGTGGTTGGCCCCTAAGATTGTTTAACCAAGCCTGAATACTTTTTAAAATTTGTCTTTTCCCCCCAGGCAGACTGACCAGCTCCTTGAGTTTTTCAGGTTCCTCAGCAGCACCCTGCAGCATCAGGAACAGCTGCCTCTTGGTTTTTCATTGGCGTCTGCAATGTGATGCAAAAAAAACCCCACGTAACACTGAAAACCTGTCTGGGCCCCATGAGCTGTGTGCATCAAGGAGGGGCAGACAGCCCAGCCATTTTTTCCATGTTCCATTTGGGGCCTCTGGCTGGTGGCACAGTCTTGGAGCCAAGTTGTCATTGGCCTCCTGCTCTCACAGTGCTGCTGTCTTTTTGGCTGTGAGGCTTGGATTAATGATGACGCTGGAGTTTCCAACCTCCCCCCTTCCGCCCCCTCCCACCCCACTTCTCCACCTCTCCAGTTTTCCCAGCCAGCACCATGACTAAGAGTCCCATTTTGCACAGGGCTGCTGTGCACTGGCCTACCCTCCAACATTTGTCCCATGAAAATAGGGACGTCCCATTCCATCATGATAATTTTACTATTTATACCCCACACATCTTACTGGGTTGCCCCAGCCACTCTGGGCAGCTTCCAACATATGTAAAAACATAATAAAACATTAAACATTAAATAAACTTCCCTATACAAGATTGCCTTCTGGCGGCTCGGTCGGATAACTCCATACCTTCCAACATTTCTCCAGTGAAAATAGAGACATCCTAAGGAAAAGTCGGACGTTCTCGGATCAAATCTGAATCCGGGACGGTTTCTCTCTCTCTCTCTCTCTCTCTCTCTCTCTCTCTCTCTCATTGATAAAGAAATGATCGGAAATAATGCAATAGACACAAAAAAGAAAACTCTGATATAAAAAAGAAATAATAATTTTAGGATATCGAAAAATAAACAGAAAACCAGAAAGCGTTCCTCCACCAACTTCCCACCCTTCTCCTTCCATGGTTCCTTTCGTCTCCTCTTTTTCTCGCATTTTCTTGGTTCACCTCGTCTATCACAACTATTTATCTACACTTTAGTTTTTTATTACCCTAATGAAAATAGCACCATCCTGCTAGGTTAATTGTGTTTTTATCATACTTTTTCATATATTCAATAATAAATATCCAGTCCTCCTTGTATCTTTCATCATTTTGATTTCTTATTCTAGTGGTCATCTCTGATAACTCGGTGTATTCTAACAGTTTAATATGCCATTCTTCTTTTGTTAAAGCTGGCGCCTTAACATGTTTATAACTATGGATATGTAAATGTGTAGAATCTGTGTACTGGTCAGAACTACAGGTGCTCCATGGAATAATTGCATGTTCTCTGAGGTGCAGAGAGGGCTGAGGGTCCATTCTGGCACTTGATGCAAATTCTGATTCAGCTGAAGTACAGCTGGACTGCAGTTTTTGAAACCTGTTGAAACAATGCTCCCAGTCCTTTAAATTAGAGCTGTCTGGGCAAGGCTGAGATGCAGCCAGCTGTGATCAGTGCCATTTGTCTCCTGTTGGTTCGACATGCTGAAAAATATGTGTGGCATATGTATACATAGGCAGGCACACATATAGTTGAGAACCTCACTTTAAAAAGTGGCAATGTTTCAAGTTCTCAAGGTTTCACAGATGTATCTGCAAATATACAGGCTATGCCTTCAGCCGTTCAGGAGCATGGGAGCTGTTAGTGGAGGTTCCCTAGGCTGGCTGGCTGGGAGATGACCTCCTTCACTCCCTCTGAAGGAGCAGGTACGTAGCTTGGGGGGGTCCTGCTGAATCCTTTGCTGTTACTTGAGGCTCAGGTGGCCTCAGTGGCACAGAGTACCTTCCATCACCTTTGGCTGGTGGCTCAGCTGCCCCCTTATCTGCACAGGGATAACCTAACTTCTGTTGCCTCTGCTCTGGTAACCTCTAGGCTGGATTACTGTAACACATTATAAGTAGGGCTGCCTCTGGAAACTTCAACTAGTGCAGAATTCGATGGACAGGTTGCTCACCAGAGCAAGACAGTTTGAGCAGATTACACTGATCGTGGCCCAACTGCACAGGCTGCCAGTTAGTTTCTGGGCCCAATTCAAAGCGCTGGTTTTGAACTATAAAGCCTTAAACAGCTCAGGTCCACAATACCTCAAGGACTGCCTTTCCTCATATAAACCATCCTGGACTCTGCGTTAATCATCTGAGGCCCTTGGTCGTGTGCTGCCTCCACGTGAGGTCCGGAGGGTGGCAACATGAGAAGAAGCCTTTTCTGCAGTCATACATCTTTAGGTATCCAGCAAAAACCTTCTTCAACCAGGCCTTGGGCTGATTAATATTGTACAGCCTTTTAAATGTGTTTGTGGGAGGGTGGATTATGTTTTGTTTTAATTATTTATTTTGTGCTTTTATCCTGTGTTTTCATATTGTGAACTGCCCTGAGATCCACAGAGGAAGAGTGGTATATAAATTTAAACAGCAACAACATCCCCCTCCCACTCTTTTGTCCTTCACTCCAAATGCAAAAGTCTATCGAACAAGTAAACATTGACAAGGCACACCCACACTCCTTTCCCACTCTTCCCCCGTAGGAAAACCCCTGTTTTAGCGCTGGATTTCCCACAGGGTTTCCCACAGGTTGCCATTTGTGCTGATTGAGTGCTTAAGACCAGGGTTGGGGGCGGAGTGGCTGGGCAAATTATTTATTTATTATTTATTCAACTCATACACCCTCCTATACCCAGAGGTCTCAGGGCGGTTCACAACAAGACCACAACATATAAAATCAAACCCAAAGCAGTAACTCAATAACCCCCCCCCCCCAAAAAAAAGCCACATTCTAAAAGGGTGCTGGATGTCAAACTGATAAACCAAAGGCCTGGTTAAAAAGGAATGTTTTTGCCTGGCGCCTAAAGGTGTGTAATGAAGGCGCCAGGTAAACGTCCCTGGAGAGAGCATTCCACGGTCTGGGAGCCACTGCGGAGAAGGCCTCTTCTCTTGTTGCCACCCTCTGGACCTCTTGAGGAAGAGGCACACGAAGGCAGGCCTCAGAAGATGATCTCAGGGACCTGGTAGGTTCATATGGGGTGAGCCAGTCCTTGAGGTATTTCAGTCCTGAGCCGTTTAAGGCTTAATAGGTAAATAAGTGGATGATACTTAAAATTGATTAATAAGAGTGTTTTCTTTTTTCTTTTTGTCTGTTTATTTTTCCTTTGTTATATGCTTTTTGTTTTTGTGTGTGGAAATTTCACTTTGAATTGGGCCCGAAAACTAATTGGTAGCCAAAACCTCTCAGACTAGGCACAGGACAAGCAGGAAACTGCTTGGACCTGTGCTTTCTAGGAGTGCACTGTTCATTATCAGATTCCAGCCTAAAAGTAGACAACTTCATGTTACAAGGAAACCCAAGGCAGCTACTGGAACCCTTTGCCTCCCTGCTGTTTTCCATTCAAGTCCCTCACCTGCACCCCATCAGCTCTTGCATGTACTTCAGAGAAAAGAGCAGCAACAGCAGCTAGATGTCTTGTAATAACTAGCTCAAAACCGCGTCTCTTAAGAGAGAAACACCTGAGCATATAAAAGCAGCCCTGCCTAGTGGGTGGATCTCTCTCTCTCTCTCTCTCTCTCTCTCTCTCTCTCTCTCTCTCTCATTTGCCTTTCGGATGTTGGGATACCGTGAGGCAGAAGAAAGCAGCTGGCACACGGTTGCACAATTTCTGTTTCCCAAAGAATTCAGGACAGGATGTGCAGGATATTTCTTGACCAAGAAAGTGGGTGAGAGAAGGAGGCGGGTGGTTTTAGAGAAGAGAATGGAATTTCCCCAGCTGGAGTCAGAACAAGAAACAGGGGTTAACAACACACTCCAGCTCTTGAGGCTCTGGAAGTTTGGACAGGCTTCAGTCTTCCTGGGGTACTTGGTAACTAAGAGGGGTCTCATCCGCTCCATACATTTAAAGCATTTTACAGCACTTGGAGAATCCTGGGAACTGTAGTTTGTTAAGGGTGCTGATCTTACAGAACTACAGTTCCAGCACCTGTGACAAACCCAGTCACCACCAGCTAGAGAGGAATAAAGGTTGTGGAGCAGTTGCACTTGCAACCCACTTCTCCCAGTAAGAAATTCTGAGCTTTGGGGATTCAGCCACTCAGAACCTTTAGGATGTAATTTTGAAAGTATAAATAAAGTCATCCACAAAGGGCACAGGCCATCACAGTGGGATGCAGCAGCACAAACCCACCACACGCAAGGCAGCACCTTTTTTTGTCCAGGATCAATACCGATCTCTCTCCTTCCTACTAAATGTTTCAGATGGGGGGGTCCTCTCTCTCTCTCTCTCTCTCTCTCTCTCTCTCTCTCTCTCTCTGTGGCCTTGTTGACCCCATTGGGCAGGCAGGTGAGGCAAAACAAAGGATTGTATCCAACATAGTGTTTCATGAACTTTCTGCTTGCACAAGGATTTCTGCTTATACAACTGAACATTTTCCTTCTCTTCCTGTTCCTCCTAAATCTGTTCTAGGGGCTTCTTCTACCTCTATAACATATTCAGGCAGGGTGTAGTGTGTGTGTGGGGGGGGAGAATATGAAGTAGTCCTGTTGCCTGGGCGGAAATGCCTGCGCTGACAGGATGGGTTGGTTGAGTACCTTCCAAAAATCTTTAAAATCAAGCTAGAGGAGCCATTCTTCCAAAAGAATGGTAGATTTGTGATGAATGGTTTACAACAAAAAATAACACACACATGTGTGTGTAAATGTTCTATTCTGTCACAAGACATTCATTTTTGTCTCTGTGACCCCAACTAAGTTTTTAGAATAACAATTCAAATATTTTAGTGCACTCGGATATTAAATATTCTGAAGGCATCCAGTTGCATAACACTCTAAGCTGGTTTTCCTGGTAAATAACAGAGGCAAGTCCTGTGCCGTGTTAAGTAATCTTCTACTCTGACTACAGCTGCAGTGATTTGGGGTGAGAATTGTCCATCAGATTCTCAGTTTTCACATTTGCTCACTTTTAGATTCATGCGACATTTTGCTTGTGTTCTAACTATGACTGCAAAGCAGGAAGGACTGAACATGGAAGTTTCTGTATGCAAATCGTGTGCTCATTTTCCTGTATTCATTTCTGCGGAGCTTCTGTGGGAGAACTTACCTGCACAGTGTTCCCCATTATCCAACCTATCTCCCGTTACAATTCGGCTACCCTTACTGAGACCCAGCATCCAATATCTGGGAGCCAAACTATATCTAGGAGACATCACTGGTTATCAGTGACTACTAACCATGATCACTGTGCTGGTTGCTGGAATTGCAGGTGGGAAGAGTGTTGTTGCACTCAGCTTCTGCTTTCAGACTTCCCCTAGGGACCTGGACAGCCACCGTGAGACTAGGATGTTGGACTAGATGGGCCTTTGGCCAGATCCAGCAGAGCCTTCCTTATGTCCCCATGAAAATCGCCCTCCCCAATCTGCTATTTGCATCTGGTCCCCTTGACACCAGTGGAAATTCCCCTGACCTGGAGCTAATAGCAGCTTAAGGGGGGGCAGAAACAGAGTGTGACAGGAAGGCTTAACTCCTTTTCCCATGTGCTGCTGTGCCAATCCTGCTGCCTTCAATGACTTCCTTCCTTCCTGCCTGCCATAGACAGATAAATAGAGCTAGAGATATACCGTATTATGCACATAAATTGCTCACAGTAACTCTATCAGGTCCAGATCCCAGTAACTGGGGGGCATTCCCCAAATTAAATATGGTAAGGGACAAGGAAGTGGGTGGGGGGATAATTGCCTGGGCTGGCACATATCCCTTTGCTTCAATAAACAAGAAAGCTGACTTTAACTAAATAGTTATTGCAAAATATTAAAAAGCAGCTCCAAGCAGTGCTCTTAAAAACTCTGTTTTTCTCTCTCGGCTATTTAATATTGTTTATATCCAAGAGCAGGCCTTTAAGCCTTCCTGGAATCTTGAAATCAGGCATGGCACTCTCAGGAATCAGGCACATCTAATCTGATTGTGACTAAACAGGGCCAGGCTAACTTCAGTCTCTCGTGTGGTCTGCTGTTTTCTTCACTAAAATCCCCTATGGCCCTCCAATCTGTTTTTAATGTACGAAAAAGAGTGCATCTGTAGGATAACCTAAGGCATGGCTAGTTTATATTAAATGATCCTGAGAATGCACTCCTAGTCAATATTGGAACGGACTCCGTCAAGAAGTGGTGGACTCTTCTTCCTAGGAGGTTTTTAAGGTGAAGTCGGATGGCCAATTGTCAGGGATGCTTCGGTGGAGATTCCTGCATTTCAGGGGGTTGGACTAGATGACCCTCGGGATCCCTTACAATTCTGTGATTCTGCCCACCCCCAGTTTAAAGCCCCTGAGTCCATATTCCCCGCTAACTTCCTCCCTATGTTGTCTGGCGCACATGCACACACAAGCGAAAGGGTCTTGGCACAAAATTAGCTCTAGCTGTCTCGTGGGTGGTTCCTCCTTTGCGGGCTGTTGACCAACAGGTGACCCAGCCTTCAGTGCTGCATCGCATCTTATCTGTGGTAAGAGGCAAAGCAGCGGCAACAGCAGGTGCTGGAAGAGGCCTCTCCCTGCTGCTCCAGCACTCCTTGCCCTGGAGCACCAGATGGGCCGGAAGCCTGAGGAAAGAGGAGCAGCTTCTGTCGGTGATGCTAATAGGGGCAGACAAGGCTTTGGCTGGTCACATCAGGCACCGCAGCACATGGCAGGAAGCGAAGGGAGGAACATGTTGAGAAAGGGGGGAGACACTCATTTCCTCCGCAATTACAGCAGAACTCCACCTGTTCTTCTGCTATCACCTCACTAAAGTACAGCCAATAATGCAATTTCTTTAACAAGTATTTGGTATATACTTTGGTATATACATCCAACAAACTAATAGGGGAGATAATTGGCTGCTTTGTTAGGATTGCCTTTCTTAAATATAGGAATGACTATACTAATATTCCACTGAGCAAGGAAGTGACCACTATTATTAATTTCTGTAGCAGAGCTGTAGGGATAGAGGCCCAGAAATTGCAGGCTGCTTTCTACACTTCTCCAGTGATTCCATCTTCCCGAGGCACCTTCCCATTTTTTAGATTTCACTAGGAGTGAAGGCTTTCCTCTGTATTGACAGTAGGGAGGTTGCTATCTGAACAGGGTTTCAGAACAAGGCCTTGGGGAATGGAATGCTGAACAGCTCTCAGAAATGGGCCCCCAAAGATGTGAGGGGATATTTGTCTGCCTCAATGTGCCCCTTGGCATGCCAAATGACCCATTCAGACTCTTCTCCCTCAATAGCTAACCAGCATCTCCCTCCCTCGGCCATGCCCTCTCACCCAACCCCACACACGGGCTCTTCTGTCTTCTCCATGTTCTCCTTGGGTGATTTCCCCTGCCTGTAACTTGTCCTTGAACTTTGATAGTGCTTCTGGTCTGCCGAGACAGAGAAAAGTGTGTGTGTGTGTGTGTGTGTGTGTGTGTGTGTGTTGCAAAACCTCTGTCCATATCCCATGTGGCAAGGGATGGCCCTTGCCCCATGTTCCTTCAGTCCCCAGTACAGCATTTCTTCCTTCAGCTGACGTGCTCCTCTCCCTTCCCCACAGCTGGGCCCCACGAGGGACCCGTCAAGAGCAGGGAACAGTTAATGCCCAGCTTGCAGCTACAATCTCCTCCTGATCTGGATCACAACAAAGGCACTTCCTGTTTGGGGAAGGTCAGAGGGGCCAGCAGCAAATGCTGGCTTTGGCGCAGGCTCCTGCTACGCCTTCCAGTCCCCACGCCGGGTTGACCTAACAAATTGACCTCGCAAATTGGAACCAGCTTGGGAGGCTGCATCATAAGCATTGAACCCCTGCCCCCACCCCCACCCTGAGCCATTTACTGCACAGACCGAACAAGGCTGTGCGGTCAGGATGAGCCTCAATGTGTCCTGCCCAGTGAGAGGCTACAGTTGCTCTTACGTGATGCCTCTGAGGGAAAGGCAGTGGTTATTCAAGGAGGTCTCCTTCTGAATCCATAGGGGTCCATGCATTATGAAGTGGCAGGCTGGAGGTTTAACAGATGTTGGCTCTCATTTTTCTCCTTTGGTTTAAAGCAGCTGAGATGAATGGGAACATTTGGGTTGAGGCTGCTGGCCCAGAGCCTGAGGCCCAGAGCGGGTTCCCACCCCCCCACTTTCCCTAACTCGATATCCAGCTCTGTGGTTCTGTGATGTCCCTCCTGCCAGCAGACTTGCTTCCTCCTCTCTGACATCAAGGGAGAACTTCCCTCTTCCATCCCTGGGTGTCCCCTGTGTTGTCCCACTCTCTGATCCTTCTCTTTCGTCCAGTGCTGCCAAAACATGCCAGATCCTGATGGAGCCAAGGGATCCATGCCCATGGCTTACCCAAAAACAGGCTTGAGGGTCAAACGGATTATGTCTGAGGGCCAGAGATTCTGCACCTCTTGCTGCTGAGCAAGTTGAAACAAAGCTCAGTCAGTAGAGCATGAGACTCTTAATTTCAGGGCCGTGGGTTTGAGCCTTGTGGGCCTTTGCTTAACAAAAACAGGGCCAAGTGCAAATGTGTTGCCATACAAATTACATTGCTGGGGGAATGTCTTTCTCTGCTCCCCTGGCTGGAGGCAGTGTCATCATGGTGTCTGTGAAAGGGGACAGAAGAGGCCTTTTTTGCTCTCTGTGAGGAGTGAATGCTATGGGAAATCTTCATGCGTCTATTGGAATGTTAATGCTGTGACTCTTCCAGTTTGTGCTCAGTTTGTATATGTGTAAATTAAACCTTCTAATCACAGAAATGCCATCAGCCCAGTGACCTTCATTCTAAGGAAACCAAATCTGAGGGACATGTTGGAACTCCTGAAACCTTTTCCTGCTCAGAGATTGGGGTTCATGTAACAGTACACAACGTTTTGCAAAGGGTGATGCAGAAGTTTCAGCAGCTTCTTCATTGTCCACTGCTTTACTGGAAATCAGTTATAAACAAGCATAGTGTGGCCTTTCGCACAGGAGCATCCAGCATCTTTGTTGTTCATGAGTTGCAGCCAAGTTGACTTTTTTATTCTTCATGAGGCATATCAGTGTTTTGAACTTTGGGTCAAGAGCATTTGTTTCATCATATGGTTTGCAAACCGCAAGCTCATCCTCTCCCTCTCAAAGGAGTCAGTGTTAACTTTAATCTTTGAGATACCTCGGGTTAAGAACTTACCGTAATTTGTTCTGGAGGTCCATTCTTAACCTGAAACTGTTCTTAACCTGAAGCACCACTTTAGCTAATGGGGCCTACCGCTGCCGCCGTGGCGGCGTGATTTCTGTTCTCATCCTGAAGCAAAGTTCTTAACCCGAGGTACTATTTCTGGGTTAGCGGAGTCTGTAACCTGAAGCGTCTGTAACCTGAAGCTTCTGTAACCCGAGGTACCACTGTATATCCTGGGTCACTGTTAGGAATGATTAAGTAAGGTGCAGCAGAAAACAAAACACTTGAATTAATATGTTTTAAACTATTTTTTATTTTATTTAAAGAAGGTTTTTATTTCACAAATTGAAAGAGCAAAAACAGTTATACATAAAACAATTGTGAAAGATTTCAACGTAAGTGAAGAAATACAGAAAGTATATAGCACCAGACATATTAATAACATTTACCACATAAAAAGGAGGTGGGATAAGAGCACTGAGCTGTCTGATAGAATTTGTGTTCATTTCAAACTGATACACCGGAGAGAAAATGCTACCATATTGTGAGTTTTTGCTGTGGAAAATCTAAAGAGAGAGAGTCTGGAATGCACCCCCTCACTCTTTATATGTAGCAGAATTTGGAGGGTTATGAGGTGGTAAAAGCCTCAGGTGCTGACTACAATGGTTAGGGTAGGGAGAGTAGAAACAACGTCCTTGGAGATGTTGTCAGTACCATACAGATGACAAAACACAGACCATCCACAACAAAACCTATCTACCTCCTGGTGCCAGATTTAGGGATGTGGAATCGGTGGCCTTCCAGCTGCCTTTGGACTCCCATTTCCCACCAGCCTGAGCATAGCACGGCCAATGGTCAGGGATGATGGGGGTTGGAGTCCAGCAACATCTGAAGGGCCACAGGCTTCTCCATGCCTGCACTAGAAGAACTTCTCTCAAGGCTTTTTCACAATTGCTTTGCTAAAGGTGCCTGCTAAAGGCCTTTGATTAACAGGTGGCAACAAGCTAACTGTCCTCTCCACCTGCTTGAAGAAGAGCTAAGGAGACAGTCTGGTGCTGCAACAGAGGCAGCAAAGGAGACGGAAGCCTTGAGTTTTGTAGCAGGATGACAAGAGAGGTTCAAAGATATGCTGCTGCTTTGGGGGCACCGGGTGTCTGTGTGGAATGTTGTCTGCTAGGTATTCGCCTGGTCATCTGTGTTCACCTTTGTACATTTGTAATGTTTCCAGTACTCTCTCATCACAAAAAAACCTGATTCCTTAAAAGACTGCCCCTGAAGCCTCTAGTGGGGAGCATGAAACAAGTGACAGAGAAGAGAGAGGTGCCTATTTCCTTGCCCCTGCAGCACTGTGATGTCTTGAAGAGCAATTATCTCTCCCCACGCCCCCAGGTTGGGACAGTGTTTGGTCCCATAGCTTGTGACCACCTCACAGCTGTTGCGAGTGATCTGCAAGGCACCTTTAGTAGTCATCCTCTTCATTCTGTTGCGGCCGCAACACTACACTGTGGTAGGCTTTGATGCAGGAGAAGGCTGTGGGTGGGATCCGGCGGCGGTCAATCAAGTTGTTTTCCAGATGCATCGACACAATGTTCGAGTCCTCTGCCACCCGCGTGTCACAGACAGAGTTCAGGGGGACATGCCTGCCAGGAAGAGAGACTAAGAACCCTCAGCATCATGCAGCCCTTGACAGGGCTTCACATACAGTACCTTCTCTCTGCAGTACAAACAACAACCCTGTGAGGCGCCTGAGCATGATCCCCATATTACAGGTTTGGTCAGGAGAGGTGCTGACTGAGTTCATGGATAATAGGAGAATAAGATTAAAACTTCTTGGCTCACATAAGTCATCTTTAAAATGAGGGTGAGAGTAGCAAGGCTAGGAATCTGATTTCCCGTGTTTTATCCCAGGAGCAAAATACAACCTCAAGATACCAGGTACTGTCTTTAAAATAGTTGCCTGCGGAGCCTGACAATAGCTCTTCTGTTGTGTGCTGGGCTGCCTGTGTGCTTGCTTGCTAATTGGTATATTTATATACATTCAGATTTTACACAAACGCCACCAGTCCCTACAGCACTGTTTCCTCCAAACAGACTGGCTGTAATGCCCTAGGATTTCTCATCGCTTGTGGATGCAAGAAGCACAAAGGAGCAAGGAGCAGAGTAGGCTCTCTTTTGGAGGTGCAGAACCTGTGCCTTTCTCAGTACTGATGGACTCCCACAAGCCCCAGCCAGCAAGGCCAATGGTCAGGAATGATGCAAAATGGAGTCCAATAACTATGCAAAGGGCCACTGTCTCCCCATCCCTGCTTTACCTGATGCGGTTGTGGCTCAGTCTCAGAACCTGCAGCCCCTTTAAGTTCAGGATGCCACGGGGAATGGCTTGGAGCTGGTTGTTGTCCAAGAGCAGCTCAGCAAGGGAGCGGTAGAGCCCTAGGAAGGAGACGGCATGGATGCCATCGTCCCGCAGTGCATTGTGTGACAGATGCAGAAACTCCAGGCCAGGCTTCATGTGGGCAAAGACGTAGCCAGGGATGCGCTCAATGCGGTTGTGGTGCAGAGTCAGCTGCTTCAGGTGCCGGGGTAGAAATGAAGGCACGTGCACCAGGCGGTTGTGAGACAGGTCCAAGGCCTCCAGCTTCCTGAGGAGGAAAAAGACACACACAGCCCTTGGGGATTCCTGAGTTCCCAACACTGGTGTCCTGGATTTCCTCCTGTATAGATGAATTGGTGCCATTCCCTTCCTTGGGGAAAACATTGCACTTGGGGGCATAATGTAGTTTAATATGGACAATAAACTTCCTGTATCTCTGTTTTCTCTGTTGTCCATATGACAGTTACCTCCAGCCAGAACTACAACTTTATTATGAGGCATCTTGTCTTTGCTAGCTAAAGGAGTGGTTAGTATTGAAAAATACACAGGTGTTAGACTTGGAAGGACATGGCAATAAGTCTGGCTGGCATTCATATTTATGGTATGGTAAAGTTAAAATGCATAAAGGTTTCATGAATCATGTTATCAGGAAGAATTTATGTACAGTATGAAATAAATATAAAAATCCGTTAGAAAAAGACATCTTTGTGGCTTTCTCCCATGGAAGCTATATCAGTGAAAAAATGAAATATGAAAAATGAGTAGGCAACATGTAGAGATTCTTAATGGATGGAGATGTTAAAATAAAAAGGTCTGGAGAAGATAAGTATAGTAACAGCTTGATTACAATATCATCAACTTAATGAATTTTTCAAATTAGATAGAGAACTTAAATAAATTTATTTTTTAAAAAATGACAGTCACATCCAAATCACCTTCCCACACTTTCCCCCTCCCTCAATCTGGATTTTCTCATACCCTCTCTTTTTGGAGTATCACTGGTATGAGAAAATGATGCTGAGGTACTCACGGGAGGTTTATCCAGGCATGTGGAGCAATGCGATCTTCCTGCAATTTGTTGTTGCTCAGAACCAGCACAGTGAGGTTCAGGGTTTTGTTGAGGACACTCTCGGTCACCTCCTCAATGCGATTAGAGTCGAGGTGCAGCTCCTGCAAGGGTGGGAAACTGTTGGTTTTAAATCTGTCTTTTAATATGACTCCAGCTTCTCTTTCTCTCTCTCTCTCTCTCTCTCTCTCTCTCTCTCTCTCTCTCACACACACACACACACACACACAACACACAGTTGATTCCAGCATCCCCCCCTCGCCCCCTCCTTGGTTCCAGTTCTGCTCAGTCCCTGTCCAGCTTTGTGTGGCAAACAAATCCAGTACCTATTTCACACAACCCATCCACCTCTCAAACAACAACATACAGAAGAACTCCAGAATGAGACAAGTTAAATGGGGCTGGACTGGAGACAGACAGTTGTTTTTAAAGAGAGATGAAGGTGGTATCACAGAAGCAGAGGGAAATAACCCTGCTGGACCAGCCCTAGTCCAGCATCCTGTTTCACACAATGGCCAACCAGGTGACTCTGGGAAGTCCACAAGGACATGAGGACAACATACACACCCCTCTCATGGTTGCAGTGTTAGAAAGTGAGACTTGAAGGCTAGGAGCTAAATGGCACCTTCAATCTAGGTTATGGGCGCAACAACGGAATGTAAAAGCACACTTTTTTATAACAAGAATACAAAGCTGAAAATGAATGAACTGCAGCTAAAATATTATGTTCATTTTTCACATGGTCTAGTCCTTCCCCTGCCTACCCCCTAATACAGTGGTACCTCGGGTTACATACGCTTCAGATTACATACGCTTCAGGTTACACACTCCGCTAACCCAGAAATAGCGCTTCAGGTTAATAACTTTGCTTCAGGATAAGAACAGAAATTGGGCTCCGGCAGTGCAGTGGCAGCAGGAGGCCCCATTAGCCAAAGGTGTGCTTCAGGTTAAGAACAGTTTCAGGTTAAGTATGGACCTCCGGAACAAATTAAGTACTCAACCTGAGGTACCACTGTATTCTTAAGAGGGTCTCTTCTCCAGTCTTCAGAGAGTAGCTGAAAGTGAGGAGGTGGGAAAAGGTTCTGCTTTCCTTCCACTCTGCAGTTTTAATCTTAGGTGCAGTACTGCGCCCAGTATTTGGCTGATTTGGACAGTGGTGCTGCTGCCCTGAGCAGACAATGCAGACATCACTGGCTCACTTCAGAGCTTCTTTCTCTATCCTGGCCACTACCCAGAGGAGAAGCAGCGCCTGGTGAGAGCTCCGCAGCGCACTCCACTAGCCCGGCTAGCGACCTTCTAGGGTGGAGCAGGCAGGAGAGAACAACAGACAGACCAGTTTGGCCCGGAGGGTTTCTAAAATAAGCACGGCTTAAAACACAAGTGTTAAGGGGGGGGGGCGGGAAGAGTAAGTTTAAGTTGAAGAATGACAATGGGTAGATCAGGCATAGGCAAACTCTGCCCTCCAGATGTTTTGGGACTACAACTCCCATCATCCCTAGCTAGCAGGACCAGTGGTCAGGGATGATGGGAAGTGTAGTCTCAAAACATCTGGAGGGCCGAGTTTGCCTATGCCTGGGGTAGATCACTGCCCATTTTTGATACTGGGTAGTAGTTCACAGCCTATTTGAAGTTGGACATTGCTTGCTGTATGGTATTCCTTTCAAATCTCATACATTACTTTATACCCTTTGACCTACCAGGTTTGGCTCCTGGTTCAGCTGACAGCCCCTGACTAGGGTCTGGTCCTGTTACAAAGAACAACCCCTGCTGTGCTCACCTGCAAGGAGGCAGGCAAACCTGACGGGATGGCTCGAAAGCGGTTCCGATCCAGTCGCAGGTAGATGAGTCTGCTCAGGGGCTTGAAGGTGGTGGGGAGCACGTTCCCGTCATGCAGCTCGTTTGCCTCCAGCTCCAGGGTGAGCAGCTTGAAGAGGCCTGTGCAGAGGAGAGATGAATCCACGAATCTCCTCTGACCACTTGCAGACAACCTGCTTATTGAGCATTCATCCTGATGATGTTTGGCACAAAGATTGTGGGAACGTTATATGGTGGCAGCTATTTATTAAGCATTTGTTCTTATTTCTTTGCAGGAAGGTGATATGATGTTGCATCAAGCATATCCCACACTTTCCAGGGCATTTTCCCATCCTATTGATTGATTGATTGATTGACTGATTGATTTTGATTGATTTTCAAAATATAAAAGAGCAAGTTCCCCCCCCCCCGCAACTACAATAAAGAAACTTCCCTGTTCCTTCCCATCACATTTCCTTGCTGCAGAAAGCCCAGTTTTTTGGGGGAGAGGACAGTTTTGTTGCACAAGACCACTGAAGCCCTTTTAATTGTGCAGTATAAATTTGCTGCTATGCCATTTAATTGTACCTGCAAAAATAACAACAATCTGGATGTGCCACAGTGCTGTGGCAGAATTAATTCTTTGAAGGCTCATGTATGAGATGAGAAGGGGGGCTCCCCAAATGTATTATGAAATGACCATGAGAAATCAGTCCAGTGCTGGAATTATACTGGGACAGGCAGAGCACCCCTTAAGGAAATGCACTAATCTCACTCCCTGAATTCCTCCAGGTTTAACCAAATCATGCCCTCCGTAGCCTTTGAAAAACAGCTGCAAAGGAGGACCTCACAGAATCTAAGAGGGCAACCCCACCTCAACTGAAATACAGGACTGATATGCAGGTCAATATACATTTGAATATGGGTCAGATATTCCCCTCTCTGCCCACCCCCACCCTGCCTCCCATTACCAGCCTTGCTCTTAAGCTCTTTGCCTTTTCACTGACATGGAGGGATTTAGCAAAGAATGGAGAAAGCTTCACCTGCCAAATTTCTGCCTCCCCAGGGTGCTTGGAAAGACACAGGGACAACAACAGTAACAGGAGAGAAATATATTGGCAACAAGCTATCAGAATCCCCCAATTGTTAAGGAACAAAAATTTCAAATTATATCAAATTAATGCATGTAAGCATATTAGTCCAGTTTTTACATTTCCTTTCAGTTTCCACTGCTGGAACACTCTCAGGATGGACAGAGTAGAAACAACGGGCCTCTGTTAGCAGCAGAACGTGCTCCCAGGAGGCCCAGTGTGTATCCCAGCTTCCTGTTTAGCCCCCATTTATCAGCTGCTAACAAACTTCTCAGGAAACAACCCACACACATCCAGCACTGGGCAATTATAGAAACTGAAAGAAGCTAGACCAGTAACAGCAGGCTTCCTGGCTTCCAAACCGATGGAAGATCTTCACACCGATATTGAAAATAGCATAATATGTCTGCATGAACACGGTGCATTGCATTCAGTAGAGCACTGGCTTTGCCAAAGGACAATGCGGGGGCGGGGGGGGGACAACATATCTAGATTTGCCTTTGTAGTAGAGATCCATGAGATTTGTTTATATGGGGGATCTCCTTTTGCTACTGTTGTCTACTTTCAATGTGTCTGGGCAATAGTTTCAGGTCATTTAGACACATGGATGCTGTTAGCAAAATGAGGTCACTTGAAGTCGCCGGGCATCCCATTATGTAATTGTTCTACTGTGCATCTTGATAACATGTGTGTGCACTGTGTATGGCTGCGCCAGACACCGTTATCTGCAATGTAATTTGCCCATAAGGGTTTACAATACAAGCCTATGCATCTCTCCTCAGAAGTTGTTGGCACCTGTCTGTCTTGGGAGACAATGGAGTGTGCCTCCAGGGGGGCAGGGAGCCAAACTGCTGGAGAATCACATTGCCTGAAGTGACCTCCCTGGGGTGCAAGCCTGGTCAGTGTGTCTAGAGCAGTGTTTTTCAACCTTTTTTGGGCAAAGGCACACTTGTTTCATGAAAAAAATCACGAGGCACACCACCATTAGAAAATGTTAAAAAATTTAACTCTGTGCCTATATTGACTATATATAAAGTAATTCTCTTGAATAGGAATCAATTTTTTCCCACGGCACACCAGGCAACATCTCGCGGCACACTAGTGTGCCACGGAACAGTGGTTGAAAAACACTGGTCTAGAGCAGGGGTAGGCAACCTAATGCCCATGGGCTGGATGCAGCACAATCGCCTTCTCAATCCAGCCTGCGGACGGTCTAGGAATCAGTGTATTTTTACATGAGTAGAATGTGTGCTTTTATTTAAACTGCATCTCTGGGTTATTTGTGGGGCATAGGAATTCGTTCATTTTTCCCCCCAAAAAATATAGTCCGGCCCCCCACAAGGTCTGAGGGACGGTGGACTGGCCCATGGCTGAAAAGGCTGTTGACTCCTGGTCTAGAGGTCCTGGGCTGCCCAGATGACAAACCCCTCTCCCTCTTGGCCTCTCCAAAGGAAAGCAAAGAAATGAGTTTGGCACCAGCTGGGCTGCTGGAGTTGCCAGAAACAACATGTACAAAATGGCATCCAACTGTCTTGGAAACTCCACTCCAGATTTGTGTAGGATTTGCTCTTCAGCCTTTTCTTCCCCTGAATATGTTCCACAAGGCAGCAGTGGGGCAAAGGGAAATAAGAATGTGCCCTAGGACTCTGGAGACTAGGATTCAAATTCCTACACAGCCACAGAATTCATGTTGGGCAGTCACTATCATTCAGCATCACCTACTTCGCAGGGTTGTTGTGAGGCTAAAATGGGTGGGGGAGAACTTTGTATGCTGCCTTGGGTTCCCTGGCAGCAAAGTGGCCTATAAATGTAGCAAATCATGAGCAAAGGAACGAATTCTTAACATCTTATTAAGCGGTTGCCATAGCTCTAGTCCTGCCTAAAATGTGGAGATCATAAAACAGAGTGGTTGTAATCGCCACCACAATCTTAAATATTAACAGCGGCTATTCTACAGAAATGCCCACAAGCAACCTTCTCAAGAGACCTTTGGCCAATTAAACTATCTGTGGCCTTTTAAGTTGTGTATATGGGGTATTGTTTTCATTTCTTACTATGGTATGTATTTTTGTGTTTTTATATTGTAAACTACCCTGTGACCTTCAGATTAAGGGCAGTATAGAAATTTAATAAATAATGATATAATTTCCATGTCTCAGTGAAGTTCTCTTTGCTATGGAAAATGTATTTTTTTTCCTAATGACGAAGGGCTTCTGCACACTTCCATTCGTTCCATGCCTAGAAACCATGGAGATCTGAGCAGTTTTCTGCTTGCCCACTCCTTCTCCAGGGAAAACCTGAACTTTAGTGCTAAATCGGAGCAAACTTCAGTCCTAAGAAAATCTGAATTACTGTTTGTTCCGATTGAGTGTTAAAGAGACTTTTCCCTGAGGAAAGTGGCAGAACAGTAGGAAGTATAGATGAGCCCCTAGGTATCTATCCCAGAGTTTCAGAAATCTATAGGAAATGTGACTTAATAGGGTGCTGCCTTGTGTTTACAAAAATTCCGGCACCTAGGAATGAGGGCCTCTGATCATATGCAGAGTACACACACACACATCCAAGGAAGGACTTTTTATAAAGTGACCCCTACCTCGGAAGCTGTGTCTCTGCAGTCCTTCTAAATTATTGTCATTCATCTTTAGCTCTTGTAGTGAACTGGGCAAAGCTGGGACTGCAGTGAGGCGGTTCCCATCCAGATTCAGGCGCTTCAGCTTGGTGAGATTCTGCATGGAAGAAGAAAGGCACTGATGGGGTTGTGATCATGTTCAATAGTCATCAAGAAATAATTCGGGTATTATTGTCTTGCAAATGGGCAAATTATAGAGCAATGGCCCAACACATTCTTTGCATGTACAGTCCTAGTTTCAGAATCTCCTTTAATTGAAGAAGTTAGGAGTAATTGATCTCCAAAGGTGCCTGTAATAATCTATTTCCCCCTCAGTCCCCCCCCCCCGAGTAAATTGACTTCCCTCTTTGCTTCTGAACCTCCCTTCATAGCAAAAGGTATTTCCCGTCTCCACTCACCTTGAAAGCTTCTGGGTGCAGACCTGCAGAATCCAGCTTGTTCTTGCTGAGATCCAGCCATTCTAGATTGGGCAGCCCCAAGAAAATCCCAGCTGGGACATGTGTGATCTCATTCTCTGGGAAGCATAAAAGATGGAAGGTTACAGAGAAGATCAGCTCTGGGCCTTGTAATGGCAACTCTAAAAGCCCAGCTCAGACATCTCATTCTGTTCCTCCAATCTTTTTAAAAAAATCAATTTTATTAAAGGTTTTCAAACTAATCTTCTATAAAATTCCAACTAAACTAAAGAGAATAATAGAAAACAATTTATCAAACAGAACTAAAGAGAAAGAGAAAATGAAACACATTAATAATCCTCATATGATCCTTATAAGACACAAAATTATGCATACAGGTATATCTATATAGCCCGTCAAATCTCCATAACATATTTGTCCATGTTAGTCTATAGTTATTTCCCTGTTAAATCATCCTTATGTTCCATCCTCATAGTCTCGTTCCCTCTTTTCCCTCCTCATAACCATGGTTTGAATGACCTGTGTTCCCACTTCCTGTGCACCAATTCCCTCCTCCAGTCTCTGCTTCCCAGTACCACAAGTTTGCAGGCAAACTATGGTTAGTGCTAACCTCCAAACCACTGTGAGACATTGATGGGCCCCTGTATTTGGGTTCCTGTTGGAGCAAAAGTCATGATATTGATCCCAGCAGCACACAAACCTTTTGGGAATTCCAGATCTAGCTGGCTTCTATCCACCACACAGACATTTGGAAAAGGGGAAGAAAGGGCCCTTCCAAACTGGTGTTTGGCTGCAAGTGCCTTCTGCAACATATCCTCGCACAATTATAGTGGTGGATTTTCCCCTGCTTTATTTTTTGTTCTGTGATGCTTCCCCAATGCTACCACATTATTGCTCTCCAGAGGTGCTACGGTGCAACAAAAGCAAGAGGAAAAACACACCAAAACATTTGTGGTATGAAAAGTTAAAAGGATTTCAGCACTGATTGGAAATTAAATAGTCTGATCACCTGAAAACTTTGCAGGCACAAATAGTATTGAAAGCAGGATCATTAATAATGAGCGTACTGCAGAGTATCGACTGAACAAGGCTGCAATCCTATACACATTTACCTGGGAGTAAGTCCTACTGAGCTCAGTGGAGTTTACTTCTGAGTAGACATGTATAGGTTTGCACAATAAGCCAGTTATTGGGCCCAGAAGAGTGTTTATACTGGGAATGAGGTGAGGAAAGAGAAGCTGGAGAGGCACAGGTTTGTGAAGAAGAAAAATCCCTTTCCTGCCTCAGATATTCACCTGCCAGGTAGAGGGTTCTGAGCACAGTGTCACTCAGCCTGGGCACATGTTTCAGGCGAGCATTGCCACAAGCGATGGCATGTTCAGAAAGCAGGCAGGTCACAGGCAAGGATGGCATTATGGGCTCATCTCTTTCCTTTGGCACGGCAGGTTGCCATTTTGGTGTGCCTCCTGCTCTGAAGACATTTTTATGAGATACGTTTTGCTCTTTCACAGCCTCAGTTTGGGTGACATTTCTGAAGGGGACACCAGGCAGATTCCTTGCTCGTGCCTGTCCACCTTTCCTCTGCAGGATGGCATGTTCTGCCCCTGCCAGTGACCAACTGACATTTCTGCGGGAAGAACTGGAGTCTTTCCTTGGCAATGCCCAACTGGCATTCTGGTGAGAAGGTCTGTGCTCCTTGTTAACCTCTGCCCAACTGGTATTCCTTTGTTGGGAGCCATCCTGCTTCCCTGGCAATGCCTGGCTGGCATTCCTGTGAGAAAATCTGGGTTTTCCCTGTGGCGCTGCCTGGCTGGCATTCTTATGGGTAAGGGTGGGCTCCTTCCTGACCTCAACCCAGCTGGTATTCCTGTTTGGGGTGATGAGCCTTTTCCCTGACAGTGCCTGGCTAGCATTTATGTGAGCAACTCTGAGCCACTTATTCATCTGTGCCTGGCTGGCATTTCTCTGGGAGATGCCCTGCTTTTGCCGTGTCAGTGGCCAACTGGTGTTTGCCGATGGAATGCCATGTTCTTTCTCTGATTGTGCCTTGCTGGCCTTTTTCGGGAGAAGCCTGGGCTCTTTCACTCCCTGGGCCTGAGTGCCATTCCTAGTGAGGCCACTATACTCTTTCCGCATTGGGGTGTGACTGGCATTTCTGAAGAAGGGGCCATGGTCCTTTCTTGATGCTGGCTTGCTGGTGTTCCTGTGGGGAGAGATGTTCTCCTTCTGCAGCAGTACCCGGCTGGCATTGCTTTGGATTATTCTGGGCTCCTTCCCTTCTTTTGCCTTGCCAGTATTTTTGTGGGTAGGACTAGAGAGTGCCTGGCTTTCATTTCCATGCCAAGGGCCTGGCACTTTTCCTATCTGTATCCGAGTACTATTCCTAGATGTGACAGCGTATTCCTTTCTTGCCTTTGCCTTCTGCGGGGTAACAGGTTCCCTCACTGGTGCTTTCTCTACATGGATCAAACCTGTAGAGAGAAGAGATGCGCAGTGAAAGGCAAAACAGACTAAGACATTTTGGCACCTACATGACCCACCTCCGCTCCACCCCCACCTAACAGGGGGCCCAATACCTAATTAACAGTCCTTGGGGCACCATTGACCAGGTAGTTGCCCTGCACAAAGGCAGCATGGCTCACTCTCTCTCTTGCCCAGCTGTTCATTCAAACGGGGAGCCATGGGTTAGATCAGTCTTCCACTCAGCCACATGTTGAACTCCACTATCAGATGCAGGTGCCTTGGGCTTGGAGCCAGGTCTCTCGGAAGAGGCCTTCTGCATGCCACCGCTTTACATTTCCCACAGGGCCCCTTGGCAACACTATGCTGATGGTAGCTAAAAAGGGCACCTTGCAGCTCCCCACGACTGTTCCCAAATAAACACCATTGATAAAGGAAGCATCCCAAAGGAGTGCACTTCTCTGGGGCTCCCGACAGCCTGAGCATCAACCCTACCTGTATTAACTGTACAGTTAACCTCCACGGAGATTAGTGTGGGATGTTACCATCCAAAATGCATGTGTCAAGGGCTGATGTTTGAAAGGGCCGTAGGACCTTGTGATTTCCGTTGGTTCTGTTATTCACAGTCTTGTGAGTCTTAGCAGTCAGAGCAGCAGGTGTCTTGTGTTGTGCTGCTGTCTGCCTTGGAGTCAGTATCGTCAGTCTGTAAATGTCTGTTAGTCTGCAACAGCTTAATCTAGGTGAGATGTTTTAGTGACTAAAAGAAACATCCACCTGTATTGTATATTTAATCTGAAACTGCAAGTACACTAAGTAAAAGTCATATGTTCTTTAAACTTTAAAAGAGAGTATATTGCGTAGTTTTTATAGGAGGGAAAAGAGAACGAAAGAGTCAAACAGCCCAGGGCTGCCTTCTGCATACTCTGCAAATGGGAGCTACAAGTCTAACTCCCACAATTAGAAGTAGTTTGTTAAGGGCACTAGATATAGTAGCTCTGTGAGGAGTGAACTACAGTTCCCAGGACTCTTTGCAGGGTGTGTCTGCTCTAAATGTATGCTGCACACAAAGCCTTACTCAGAAGTAAGGCCCACTGAGTTTCGCAGGACTTACTTCCTAGTAAGCATGCTTGGAATTGCAGCCTAAAACTGGTAGGCAAGCTGAAAAATGAAACTGGTCCAAGCTTATTCACAGGCTGGACTTCATCCCTTTATTCCCACTCTTGTTCATACCTTTCTGAGGGTACATACTGCCTGCCTGGGTCAGGCTGAGGTTTGTCGCAGGGGCAGCGGATTCTGGTTTTGCACCCATGCTGCTGCTGGCAGTCTCTGCTCTCTTTGTGCCCAATACCTTCTTTCCAAATTTGGACAACTTCTTCGGCACACCTCCCTGCCCCAGATTTTGGCCATTCAGGTACTTGGGGAGCGCTGCCTCCTTCCTCCTCAAGACACTGTTCTTCAGGATCGAAGGCTTTTCACCTTTCTGGCGCAAGCCCTTTTCTCCTGCAACACTCTCTACATTGGCTACAGATTTGAGGGTCTCTGCAAATTTGAAAGGGGAAACAAAAACCACGACACCTCGGTTATTTACTTAGGAAAAATGCACATCCTGCCTACCTATGTAATAGTCAGCTTCTAAAATTATGCCTCATCAGAGTGATCAGGAAACAGGACCAAAGTATGCATATTATGCTAATTAAGCAGATAGGATCAGATTTGCCCCCTAAGGCCTGGGATCATTAGGGGCAAGAAGCAGGTCAAGGTGCTACATCTGTGGTGTCCCTGAGGGCATTTCCTTTCCCCTCCCATGTGCATCAGTGGCTGCCAATAAGTCCTACCAGAAAATTCAGTGCGCTTCCCTTGGGTGTACTACAACAGGATGGTAAACCTGACTCTTGGTTCTAATGTGATGAGGGGCGCAGGGCTCACCCAGACTTCCTTTGGCACCCTGTTTCCAGGCACAGGTCCGGGCTTTAAAGTTCCCTGGCCAAGCAGTTTTGTGTTTGTCCCACAGCTTTCCCTGGGAAAGCCCATGTTTTACTGCTGAAATGGAGCGAATGACCATCTGTGGAAAACCTGATTTCCATTTGCGCTGATTCAGTGGTAAAATGCAGGTTTTCCTGAGGAAAACGCCGAGATAAAATACAAAATGCTTGGACATGAAGCTTTAAAGCCTGGACCTGTTCCTAGGAACTCTGCACAAAAGGAAGTCTGTGTGAGAAAAAGATTTTCTCTCTGGGCACTTCCAGGTGGCCGATTGTTTTGGGTGGGATTCACTGGCCAATCACACATTTACAGTTGATTGGGAGGTCTCACACAAACAAACCCACTTCCCCAAAAGACCATAATTTCTTTGATAAGGAATATGGCAGAAAAATGCATGGGTGATGATCAATATGTGGTGATGATCATTAACCTGGATGGCTTCAGAAGAGAATTAGGCTTATTCCTGGAGAATAAATCTGTCCATCAAAACCAGCCACTGGGAGAAGGCTGCTGTATTGCCTTTATGTCTGGCTAGTTGACTTCCTCGGAGGCATCTCACTGTCCACCGTGGGAAACAGGATCATGGATTGGATCGGAATTTAGGGCTAGACAAGATAGAATCGAGGCGACTGGGCTTTAAATGCATAGTGCAGATGTAGACATTCCTTTGATATTCACAGTTTCTTGGTTCTCCAAGTGGTAGGGAGTTCCAAGGACAGCCATGACACAGCTAATTTCCTTATGCAGAAGGTGAATACTTGAGACTGACAGCATTTTTGTGACAATGTGTTAGTTACATGTATACAGTTTGAGCTTGTGGGAACAAGCAAGGGCTCCAAACAGAGTTTGGGCAACCTATTTCTTGAAAGTTCATCCTGGGGTTAGGTTGTGTGCCACTGAGCATTTGTCTTGCATTCATCCTCATCTGCTATTAGTCATTTGTTCAGCCCACACTTTTCAGTGCATTTCTCCACCATGTCTCAAACAGCAAGGCGGCCAGATTAACAGAATACCTCTTTTCCCATCCACCCCAATTTCTGGCTACATTTTAACCACTAAGTTTTTTCCTGGTGCACACACTCTCTCACATTGGTATACAGTGGTACCTCAGGTTAAGAACATAATTTTGTTCTGGAGGTCCGTTCTTAACCTGAAACTGTTCTTAACCTGAAGCATCACTTTAGATAATGAGGCCTCCCGCTGCCGCCGCACTGCCGGAGCACGATTTCTGTTCTCATCCTGAAGCAAAGTTCTTAACCTGAAGCACTATTTCTGGGTTAGCGGAGTCTGTAACCTGAAGCATCTGTAACCTGAAGCATCTGTAACTCGAGGTACCACTGTACACAGACATATACGCAGATAGGACACTGATCTCAACTTCCAGCATGGCTGGTAAGATGTGTCTAGTACTTAGTAGCCAGCAGCTATCACAAACCATAAATGCTAATTTAAGCAAGTATCCTCTAGGAGCCAGTGCCCCTTTTAATAACATTCCCCTCACAATACTTTTATGTCCACTTCCCCCTACACTGCACACCTCAATGCTGTCCTTAAATTCTATTTTGGAAACTTCAGCTGGTGTAGAATTCTGCAACCCAGTTGCTTGCAAGGACATATTACTCCAGTTTTTGCTCATCTGCACTGGCTTCTTGCTCGCTTTGGGGCACAATCAGGACCAGCCTTCCAAATGGATTAGAAAGGTCCATATAATATTAATTTATTCTATACTCTCAGTGGAGCTACTGCAGTCTGGGTCAAGTCGATCCTGGGTGAAGCATAACATGATGAATGCTGTGACTTTGTTTGCTGAGTTCGCTGTGCACATCAACAGAATATTTTCTGCTGATTCTTGGGGCTATCCATCAAAAAATCTGGGTCAGCCCTTGCCAGAGGACACATACACAAGACCACACTTTTTTTTGACTTTGAATGAATGACTGCTGAATCACAACTGCTCTTTCAGGCTGTATTTCTAAGTTGATTTGCTGCTGGAGTCCTTTAGAACTGCTAACTGCCAAAAATTGCCTTTCCATATTAACTGGAAGTGGAATTAAAGCAGAAGTTCTGCATAGCGTGATATTGGTATTAGTTTGTGGGTGCCTTGACTCCCCTAAACTCCTGGGTCTGGTGGGTCTTGGAGTTTGATCAGTGCTTGGAGTCGTAAGATGGGCTGCCAGGCAGTGTGAAAATACAGACCAGCCTGATGATGGCCTCTAAGTATGAGTCCTTAACAGAGAACAAGGAGACGGGGGGGGGGGGGGATAAGCCACCAGCCAGCAAATGGATGGAGCCCAGCCCTGGGCTCTGGGTATTTAGCAGAAGACAATGCCAGAGTTTTTAGGAGCAAGAAGTTTCAGGATTGCAGTTAGGTATGATGTAAGCAGGCGGAAATACAGCTGCAGTTTGCAAGCAGCAACATGCTGAAGGGCTGGGGGAGGTCAGAGCACAGTGTGAGTAGGCACTTTGAATCTGAGGCTGCAGGAATGGGAGATACAGAGCCCTCCTGGAGTATGATGCTGGGAGCCCCTCCATCGGAGGCTCAGACTGTATAGGTGAGTAAATAAACCACATCTCATAAAGACACCACAGTCTCTGCTGTTATAAGCACCTGGAGCCTGAAATCTAACTCCGCTCAGAGATTGGGGTGGCATGTAGCAATATTATACCGTTGTTAAACAATATATACCATAGCTAAAATCTTTCTACAATGTTTGCTGGCAAAAAGTTTTAGTCAAAAAAGGTCCTTGCCCATGTAAAATGAAAATCCTGCCCATGTTATTTCTTTCCGTTGACTGGAGGATTGTTGGTGATTGAATAACCTCAATTAATTGTCCCTGTTGCCGTTTCTCTTCCTGTCTGATAGAGAGGCTTTAATTACTGGTTTTCTTGCTCTTTTACTTTTTTATTTTTTATACTAAACAGTGTTATTTTACTATTTAAAAAAAAAACAAAAACAAAAACCAAGTACTTAAAGACGACCACCACATCCATGATCAGAACACCACACTGGGCAATTAACAGTCTAAACCTATTTACTTTGATGTCCATCTTACAGAGTCTAAAGCATGTGTTGGATTGCAGCCTAGGAGATGTTATTCAGCAGTAACCCTCCAGACGGAATAAACAGGAAGCAATAATATGGGGAGGACCTGCAAACTGGAACTTTAAAGCTGCAGTAGTCCTGAAAAGCTTCAACAGTCTGTGGAGACAACCCCCCAAAACACACACATATACCAAGTCTGCAAATTACAGGAGAATAACACAGAAACCAATGGACTACAATGATTTTGTTGTTGTTGTATTTTTCTGTTCTTTTTTTCATACTTATGTATTTTTGAAACTTTGAATAAATATCATTAAAAAAAATACGATTTGACAACAGCATAATTTCTTCTCTCCATTAAAAGTATGTGAACAAAGGGTGGCAATTTCAGATACCAGTGTGGGAGTAACCATAAATGTTGAGCAGAGGCTAGCTCCATGCATAAATGTATGCTAAAAAAATGTGGGGAAATGTGCGTCCTTTTACCCCAGGAAAAACAACTGACGGCTTAAGGAACATATTTGTCCCCAGATGTTTGTTATCTGGGCCCTAGATTACATTTTGGTTTGCCTGGGGCTCATTAGCATAGCCATAGCCAAGAGGCTCACATGTAGTTTTGCCAAATGGCTCCAGTTGCTGCCATACGCCACTTGCTAAGGGGCTTATTCTCACATGGTAGCGCAATTTACACACATTCAAATTTATGGTCCACAACATCATTTATAGCATATGCAATACTACAAATGGCACTGCCACCAACCCCTACCTCTCCAGCGTGTGCAGCTTGTGGGAACGTTTCCTTTTGGTTTTGCATCCTCCAGTTCTGGCAGCGGGGTAAGATTCTAGCTGAGCCTGCCTGCAAAATCCCAGCTGCATGTGGGACAACTCTTATTCGTAAATGTGGGCTGACACACTGCAGGACGGACGGGGCTAGACAAACAAGGCACAAAGTATTGAAGCTGAGCTTCCCTTCTTCACAGTTGCCTTTTTTCTGCAAGTGTCCACAGGGGTGAGAGGCTGTATCAGTTTGGTACATTTCACTATTTTGTGGTAGTCTGCCCGGCGGCCCGCTTCATGTCCCCACTGCTTCACTTTTCAGCCACACCCCTTTGGAAGCCCCTCCCTGATGCAGTTCCACCATCCACATGGCCTCCCCCTGACTCACCTTCCGCCACACCCTGCCCCAAGATCAGCTCGCTTGCTGCCTGCTGCTTTCGTCGCTTCCCGGGATGGGCTGGCCCATCTAGGGCAGGAGAGGATGAGGAACTCAAGCCCTTGCTTGGGCTTTCAGGTTTTTTCCGGGCAGCCCAGCCAAGGGGAGCCCACAGAGCCAAGGCAAAGAGAGCAGGGAGAAGGAGCTTCATGCTTCCTCTGCCTTCCAGACTGCAAGCCTGCAGAGCTCCAGGCTGGTTTCACCACTCGGTGCATATTCCTGTACAGGGAGAGGTTTATATTCTTCATCCCCACAACTCTGACGATGGGGAGGAAGAGGGAGGGAGGGAGGGAGGGGGAAAGCAGGGCTTTGACTGGAGCAAATGGAGGGAAAGCTCTGGCAGTAGCAAGGGGGCTCTGGCAGTTAATGTCCCTTGGGGGAGCCGGCTCACCTAAGACAGGGGAGTTTGTCTCTTAGCACCTGGCCAGGCTCCGAGGTCTCACTCCAATGAATGGCACTTCTGTGCATGCACACAACCAGCTACTGTGCAGAAACCGTGAGCGGCTCTTGTTAGAGAAGGCGATTTGACGCCTCCAGGGCCTTGCTGGCCCATCCCAGCACACTGCCAGGTCTGTGACTACAGAAACCAGCATCCGCCTGGTGGAGGGGCCTGGGGTTTTGCTGGCTGGGGATGCAGCAGAGGGCCCTACAGGGGTCCAACATGGTCTCAGGGATTTGGGCAGGTTGTGAAGCTTCCCTTGAATGAGCCCTTTGTTTGGGGGCACCAAAACACTCAGAATGGCCACTGCATCTCTCAAAGCCATGGCTTCCAAGCTGCCTTTTCTGGGGTATCTCGGAGGTTCCTCCTCTGAAGCTTACCAGTCTTACCTCAGTTACAAACTGACAAGCTTAGCACAGCCTACTCAGGTCACCACTACTTTCCCTGCAATACCTAGTCCCGAGGGATGGGTGGGTCTTTAAAATATTTTGCAACCGCTGATCTTCAGAAGATTCCAGGGTGGTGTACAGAAATGTTAATAAAACTGTTCACACAACAAAGGAATACAATCTTATTTATTTTAAAAAATGTAACAACAACAGCAGCAATTACTATATAATTTGGGGAAAGTTTGTCCAGTATTGTTGCCAAACTCAGCACAAAGGTTCCTAAGGTGGGGGGGGGGGGCAGAGCCTTGTGTGGATTCCAGGGGCCATTTTGAGTCAAGATGGTGGACAAAAGCATCACTTTGGTGCAACATTGCCTGTTTTTTTGCATAGGTTTGGCCACATCTTGAGATACCATTTCCAAATTTGGCATGTGGGTTCCTAAGGAGGGGGCAGCAGTCACTGTCAATGTTTGGATGCTGGGCAGTTGTCCTTTCTTTCTCCACACTGAATAGCTGCCAATCTGCTTTCATGAAGATTAATGCTTTCCAAAGTGTATGTGTATATGTGTATGTATGTATGTATGTATGTATGCATGTATGCGGGACGTGGGTAGTGCTGTGGGTTAAACCACAGAGCCTAGGACTTGCCAATCAGAAGGTCGGTGGTTCGAATCCCCACGATGGGGTGAGCTCCCGTTGCTCGGTCCCAGCTTCTACCAACATAGCTGTAAAAAAGCACGTCAAAGTGCAAGTAGATAAATAGGTACCACTCCGATGGGAAGGTAAACGACGTTTCTGTGTGCTGCTCTGGTTCGCCAGAAGCAGCTTAGTCATGCTGGCCACGTGACCCGGAAGCTGTACGCCGGCTCCCTCGGTCAATAAAGCAAGATGAGCACCGCAACCCCAGAGTCGGACATGACTGGATCTAATGGTCAGGGCTCCCTTTACCTTTACCTATATAGCATATATAATTAGTTTAACGTCTTCTAAAAAAAAACCAAAAAAACCCCACCACACTTCACCATGCAAAAGCAGCTTGAACATAAGTGGGTGCATGATGCAAGAGGCAGTCCCATTACGTGGAAACCTCCACTTTCATCATCCCATGTGAAAGACGTGTGTGCCACCTGCATTTCCAGCTTCTCACCAGGGGGTCCCAGGCAGAGAAGGCAAAGTACTGGGTTACTGCCTATTCTCCTGTCTCGTCCCAGTTGGTGTGTTGGTCAGTGCAGGCATGATTCATCCGTAGGGGCAGATTCTCCAGACAGGCTAAATGTTGTGTTTGTCTTCTTTGCGACCAGTATTATTTGCTTCCTTCTGCCTCAGTCCACCCATGACTTCCTCATCCTTCATAAATGTGTTCTGTTAGTTTTGCCATTATTGGTTTGAAGTGGCATGTGCCTCCACACAGGGTTGATTTGGGGTGAAACAAGGAGAATATTGTCCATGGTTTACAAATGTCACATTCTTTTATTTATAGCCTGAAGTGGTACTACCCATAAAAAGCTATACCTGAAGCTGGGGGAGAGAGTTTTTCCTCGCGTCTAAACTAGACATGATGGGGTTTCTCCAGGAATACTTTGGGACATCAAATTATTTTGAAATCATCTTTTTCAATATTATCCTGACCTGTTGGTAAAGATCTTTTCTCCACTGCAAAATATTTGACTGCCGACTCCACCCAGCTGCCATTTTAGTGGAAATAATTTTAGGAGGTCATTTTTGCTCAGTCCTACTGCTCTTTTTCAGACCGAGACACCTTACCCCTGGCTGCATGTGAGTGTGTGAAATGCAGATGAGTCATGTCTACCAGCTATTACCTAGACTTCTTAGCTCCCATAGAGTCATGTCACCAGAACACCAGCTCTTCACAGTTTCCATCAAAATTGGAGACTCAGGTCAGATATATCCCTGGCCCTCAGGACAATCCATACTGAGAACCCTTTTCACAGAAATCTGTTGGGAAACTCATAAAAATATCCTACTTTGATATCAATATGTTTTGCCTCACAGGGCAAGTTGCAGCTTTGGTGTAATATCAATCAGAAAACTGCTCTATGGAGGAAAGGGTTAAACCCTCTACACACACACACACACACACACACACAGAGTCACAGTCACAGTCTGAATTTAAGGGCTGCAATTGACCATATTAAGGAATCTCTTGCATCACATCCAGTTGGCCCTTGAAATTGATCATCTTTCTCCAACTCTGGTTGCCATTTTTTTAAAAAAATATTACAGATGTTTCAATCCTATGAGTCACCATAGCACTGAAGGAGCCGTGCCTTTCTCAGATCTTTGGGAGATGGTGACAGGTCTGGCAACAGCTCCATGTGTGCACTGGTGTGTAACAGCTAATCATTATCCGCCACTAGTGACCAGGATTAGGATGGTGCTGGAGTTAGGGTGATGCGGATTACTGCTTGCTCATTTCGGCTGAAATTGCTTCATAGGCACAGCCATTAAAAGTATGAAGTTGCAATATGGAAATGCATTAAATGTTCATTTAAAAAGACATCTTCCAGATCTGCCCCTCTACTTAAAGAGAATATTGAAATATGCCTGCAGCGAGTGTGTGTGCTGTAGAATCCAGCCTTCAGAAGACAAAGATCGAAAAAGTCAAAATCATAATTATGCACGTGCTACAATTCCACAGGAATGCAGAAAAATGCACAGAAATCATATTCCCAATAATTTTAGATTTCTTGTTTGAAAAAGCATCTTTCTAGTCTTGATATGCAGTTATCTGCTAAAGCCTTTGAAACAGGAGAGTGGCTGAAAAAGCCTGTATGCACATCACCAGCTTAAAACACATGTACTGTAAGTCATTATTTCTCTCAATTTGGATTGAAGCTGGTTTTGGGGGAAATGCAATCAAAACACAGTATTTCATAAGAAATGGCAAGATAAATATGAATAGTGGCTAACATCATGTGTACAGCAGTGGGAGTCCACTGGATGCAAACTGGAGAGGACATTTGGCCTAATATTCCCAGTAGTGGGGCTTCCGTGCCCCTTCAGTCCCTGCTCCACCCCCTAACTAGGGAAACAACCCTGAATAAATTAGACAAGTTAATATGAATTACAAATACATGCCCAATTTATATATTTAATACAGGAATTCAACTTTTCTTGGCAAAAAATTTGAATGATCTAGTAGCAGAATTCTTCATTCGTTTATTTATTGCATGTTTACTCAGAAATGGTTCTGCTATGTCGTGGAGTTTACACATATTAACTGTGCATAGCATTGCTGCCCTAGTGTTACACTTGTTTTATTTTTCTAATAAATTACTACACCAATCAAAGCTTGGCTTTGTTTTTAAAACTTCTCATTTGTTCTGAGCCAGTCTCATGATTTCAGTGCCAACACTTATTAAGTGTTATTAATAAGCCTGCAATTCAGGGCTATTAACCAGCACTTTTCCTAACAAACATGTTATTAAGTACTTGACAATTCGTGAATGTACTGTAATTCCCTCCTATAGTGAACTGACATTGTTGAAATGAAATGGGGACACCTGGACATAGATATGTCTACATAGAAAATGACATTTTATGAACAGCAAAGGTCAGAACAAAGGCTAATTTCAAAAAGCTTAAGGAACTACTCAGTGAAATCCCATAGTCAGAAATACTCAGAGGGAAGAGGGTCCAAGATGGATCAGAGTTTATTAAAGGTGGAATCCTGAAGTCACAAAAGCAGACAATTCTAAGAAGAAAGAAAAGTGAGAGGCAGCTAAAGAAACCCGTATGTCTGCTTAAGGAGCTTAGAAATGAGATGAGATTTAAAAAGGGCACGTATCAGAAAGGGAAGAAAGGGAAAATATATACAAGTAACCAACATTTGCAGAGAGAAGGTCAGATGAGCCAAAGTTCAGAATGAACTCAGGCTTGCAAGAGAGGTTAAATATAATTTTAAGAGGTTTCTTTGGCTATGCTTGAAGCAAGAGAACAAGCAAGTTAACAGGTCCTTTGCGTGGAGAAGATGGAGATATGCTATTGGGTGACAGAAAGACGGTGGAACTGCTCAACACCTACTCAGTTTTCACCCAAAAGGAAAGCAGTGGCCAACCTGGTGAAAACTGGGTGAAGAATGCAAGGAGGGAGCTGCAGCCCAAGACAGAAAAAGAGGCGGGAAGGCATTTAGTAGACAGTCCTACATCTCTCTCTTTGGCGATCCCTCGTAGCAGAGTAAGATTGTCTTCCATAAACACGGTTTGAACAATGAGTCTGTAGGTGACTGTGGAGGCCAATTCTGGATCCACACGTCCTTCCACTGTGGGGATATTGGTTTCCGGGCGGGAGTTAGTTGACCACAGTATGGATTTGCCAAGTGTGCCTTCCTCTTGGCGTGTTTCTCCCTTGCGTCCTGAGTTCGAGTGTCTTCAAAGCCTATGACACCTTTGGTAAAGGCTGTTCTCCAACTGGAGCCCTTGCAGGCCAGTGTTTCCCAGCTGTCAGTGTTTTATACTACATTTTTTTAGATTCCTACATCGCAGGGGTTGGACAACATAAGCCTGAGGGTTGCATCCAACTCTACAGTTCTATGATTCTGTTATTCTGTTGCCTGTGTGACAGAAACCTGTGAGTTCACAGATGCTGCATACCCACCATATATTTAAAGACATGACCTTCTTTAAATAATCAATTAACCAATAAAAGGTAAAGGTAAAGGTACCCCTGCCCGTACGGGCCAGTCTTGACAGACTCTGGGGTTGTGCGCCCATCTCACTTAAGAGGCCAGGGGCCAGCGCTGTCTGGAGACACTTCCGGGTCACGTGGCCAGTGTGACAAAGCTGCATCTGGCGAGCCAGCGCAGCACACAGAAACGCCGTTTACCTTCCCGCCAGTAAGCGGTCCCTATTTATCTACTTGCACCTGGGGGTGCTTTCGAACTGCTAGGTTGACAGGCTCTGGGACTAAGCAACGGGAGCGCACCCCGCCGCAGGGATTCAAACCGCGATCGGCAAGCCCTAGGCGCTGAGGCTTTTACCCACAGCGCCACCTGCGTCCCAATTAACCAATAGAGAGCTACAATTCTCAGCACCCTAAGCAAAGTAGTTTCCAGGATTCTTGGGTGAAGTCATGTGCTGCAAATGTGCATTGTATACGTCACCAGGATGTTGATAGCCTAAAGCATACCCTCCAACATGCCCAGAGGAAAACTGGAGCACACATATTTTGGGGCAGTGATATTGTGGGAGCCAGGTGACTCGTTGCTGCATCACACTGTTGACTCACGTTGAGCTTGTGGTCTACTAAGACCCCTTGATCCTTTTAATGTGTACTACTGTATATGCAGGTGGCGCTGTGGGTTAAACCACAGAGCCTATGGATTGCCGATCAGAAGGTCAGCGGTTCGAATCCCCACGATGGGGTGAGCTCCCGTTGCTTGGTCCCTGCTCCTGCCAACCTAGCAGTTTGAAAGCACGTCAAAGTGCAAGTAGATAAATAGGTACCACTTTGGCGAGAAGGTGTTTCTGTGTGCTGTGTGCCACTCTGGTGTTTCCGTGTGCTGCTCTGGTTCGCCAGAAGCGGCTTATTCATGCTGGCCACATGATCCGGAAGCTGTACGCCGGCTCCCTCGGCCAATAAAGCGAGATGAGCGCCGCAACCCCAGAGTCGGCCACGACTGGACCTAATGGTCAGGAGTCCCTTTACCTTTCTTTACTGTCAAGCCAGGTGTCCCCCATCTTATATTTGTTTATCTGGTTCTTCCCACCTAAGTGTAGAACCTTACATTTGTCCCTATTGAAATTTTTTGTTAGTATGGGCCCAATTCTCCAATCTTTTAAGGTCATTTTGAATCCTGATTCCGTCTTCTGCCGCATTGGCTACCCCTCCCAGTTGGGGGCCATCTGCAAATTTGAGGAGCATCCCATCATGCCTTAATCCATGTCATTTCTAAAGATGTTGAAGAACAATGGGCCCAGGACAGAAACCTGTGGCACCCCACTTGTCACTTATTTCCAGGATGACAGTGAACTATTAGCGAACACTCTTTGTGTTCAGTCAGTCAACCAGCTACAAATCCACCCAACAGTTACCTTGTCCAGCCCACATTTTACCAGCTTCTCCACAAGAATATCATGGGGAACTTTGTCAAAGCCTTTGTCAAGATACACTATGTCCACAGCATTCCCCTGATCCACCAAGCTGGTAACGAGAAAGAGAAACCCATCCTGGGGCTTAGTAATCTCAGCATCTTTTTCCAGGTACTCTCCACAAGTTTGGAGTGCGAATGACTGAACTGGGGAACCTCCTATATTTGTGAAGTTGTCTGTGCATTTTAGAACCTTAATATGAGTAAGATATTTAGGGCTGGGGAAAGGTGTCACTATTCCTTTTCCTGTACCTTAAATATGACCCAAAGTCTGAGGGGCCAGTTATAGCCATAAAACAGAAGCATGCCACTTAGTGACTTAGGGATATGCTGCAAAATTTTATTGCAAGTCCCCCTTATAGGAACAATTTATCTGCCCACCTGTACAGCTGTCTGCCCAGATTTCCTCTCCAAGGCTCATCCCTGCCTAGTGAACACATGGCTTCAGTCAGCAGCTCCTGGTCCTCTTACATGTGGTGATGCAGCCTTGGGAGCAAGAAGATGGGAAGACCGATAAATAGAGAGGTAAAGTTTATTACCATTCTTTATTCCAGAAGGGCTGCTGATGTGTTTCCCTCCCCTTTCCTGTTTTCATTCAACCTGGCCTCATTCTACTGATAGAAACCATCTTTCCCTCAGCCCAAGCGGCTGGTTCCCATTATGACACTACCCCTCCCTGACCCCCTGAGAAGGCTGCTTATAAAAAACAAAACATTTTATGTAATTTTGTCCAAATAAATTCATGGCACACAAGACACCACCCCAGGCTCAGCATGGGACATTCTGAACTTCTAGCTTGGACGACTTCCCAAGCTTGGCTTGTGAGATAAGACATCAGTCAGAAGAAGAAGAAGAATGGGCTATCTCCTCCACCAAGGATAGAACAGGCCAAGGAACTAGTTTACTGAATCCTGGAAAAATGGGGGGGGGCGCAATTTTTGATACAATGCACTCCTCTCCCCTCTACATCTCTCTGCCAGGCTGCTCTCCCTTGGACAGTAAAAATATTTGGTCTGCCAGCAGCACTGCAGAAGCTAGGCTCAACATGGCATGTAACAGCCAGTAACATCCATCCACTAACATCCATTATTAAGAATATATCTGTGCATAAATCTATATGTATGCTACTCTGTTTTTCCTGTGCATTTGAGTCCATAGCTCCATACCAGTCAATGATAATAGAAGGTGGCAACTGATCTACCCACCCAAAACTCTGGAAAAAATCCTCTGGAGTGCTTCA